>NC_081845.1:8570111-9274336 GCF_963259705.1 Myotis daubentonii
ATGAACCTTCTGCTCACTCATGACCCTCCAGCTCCTGAGCAAGCCCACGACATGTGCCCTCTGACCTCGTTTCCTTCTCTCCCTCTCGCTCCAGGGCTTTCAGATAGACATTAACTGTAAGCAGCTCACAGTGGACTTTGTGAACCAGTCTGTGCTGCAGATCAGCACCCAGGACGTGGAGAGCAAGCGCAGCGATAAGACCGACTTTGCGGAGCAACTCGGCGCGATGAATAAAAGCTGGCAGGTCCTGCAGGGCCTCGTCGCTGAGAAGGTGAGCCACGTGGCCACTGCTGGGGAGACTCTATCAAGCAAATTAACTGTAGGAGTAGGATAGCGACCGACGCCGGGCTCGGGGATTCTGCGGGAGGGAATGCCACTGAAGAATACATACATGGCTCTACATGTTCTTTTTTTAAAAATATGTATGTATTTTTATTGATTTCAGAGAGGAAGGGAGAGGGAGAGATAGAAACCTCAGTGATGAGAGGGAATCATTGATCGTCTGCCTCCTGCATGCCCCCTAATAGGGATTGAGCCTGCAACCTGGGCATGTGCCCTTGACTGGAATCAAACCCGGGACCCTTCAGTCCACAGACCAATGCTCTATTCACTGAGCCAAACCAGCTCCTGCTGGCTCTACATGGTCTTCAATCATGTCGATTACTTTGTCTTATGCACCCTCCACCCTCTGTATATTTCATATTATTTTAGTTTTTTAAAGATGATTCTTAATTTCTTTTGCCCTCGTTTCAAGTAGACTTAAAATCCTTACTTGCTTACCAAAAAATAGTCATTGATTCGCACTTCGGAACATTCATTTTTAATCAAACATACCGTGGACTGTATTTTACGAATTTATGAATTCTCAGTTTGGAGGAAATAGTGGCCTGCCAATAATTTGAAATTAAAATAAAATTGTACATTTCATTTCATTACGTTTGTTCAGATCCAGCTGTTGGAAGGCTTATTGGAATCGTGGTCAGAATATGAAAACAATGTACAAGGTATGAAAACTTGGTTTGAAACCCAGGAAAAGAGGCTAAAACAGCAGCATCGAGTCGGAGACCAGGCTTCAGTCCAGAGCGCAATGAAAGACTGTCAGGTAACTGGCCCGGGCGCTGACGCGCTCCAGTTCACAGTTTCACGGCATGTGCCAAATGAAGGTGCCCTTCTTGAGAACTGAGAGTTAAATACTGAGAACAGTGGCATTTGATTACAAATTTCTCTGATTACGTGAGCTTTTAGAGTTTTCCTATTAGGTCTTTTCACCTCTTTTTATAAAATTTAAAATAGAATATTTAAACACACTCATAAGGAGAGGATGCTGCTAACCCCTGATCATCAGATACTGATCATCAGATTTAATAATTATCAAGATTTTGACATAGTTCCCTGAATATTTCTTCTCTCCTGAAAGATGTCATAATTAATTCCAGATAGCATGCCAGTTTATTCCTGCATTTTACAATTCCCCGCTCTACAAAATGGACTTTTCTTATATAACCATAATATTATCACCACCAAAAGTTTAACATACTATCGAGTCCCTTAATATTTGTAATGCTCAACCCATAACACTGTTTCCTAAATTTCCTGTAAAATGTATACTTCTAGTTAATTTATTTCCATAAAGATACAGCAGTGTCTATATGTTCATATGCTCATTAGCTCTCTTAAGTCGCTAATATTTTCTTAATACCATTACTTGCTGGAGAAAATGTAGACTGGCCCCGGACCCAGGATCAGCCTGTGTATTTCCCCAAAGTGGCATTTAACTTGCTCTTCTCTCCCCTGTATTTCCTATGAATGGGTGTTAGCACAAGAGGCTTGATTGGATTCTGGCTCAACTCTCATGGAGGTGGGGGGGTTGTTCACAGGTGACAGTGTGACTACTGTGTCTCATGCTTGCTCTGGTAGTGGCAAGGCTGCGGGTTCAGGTGCAGTGGGCACACTCTAAATGTTCCCCATTGACCTAGGAACACTTATTCTTTCCTCAGATATTCTTATTTCTACAGAAGAAATGGGAGCTGTCACAGTGAACCCTGCAATAATTGTTTTTAAACGTAATTCAGTAATTTGTAACGTGTTACAGATTAGCTGTGACGCTTCTTGGTAGTGTTTCCTAAGAACAGTTGAAGACACAGCTGGGAAGCAATTCTGCAGAAATGCCCCTTTCCCAAAGCTAGTTTTTCTATTCCAGATTTCCAATAGAATGGCCTTTAGTAATGAACTTCCTTCCGAGCAGCACTTCTTCTGTGGGCCCATGTAGCGTCAGGTATATTTAAGCTCCGAAGCAAAGCTGTTCGGTTCAGAAAAGGAAGAGCAGATGCTCTTTGCTGGGTTGACACACTAATGGATTTCCAGTCAGAGATGCATACAAATGGCGAAGGAAACCATCACATAGAGAAATAGCTTGAAATTTAAAAAAAGCTTCACGTCAGAAGATGGGTGTGTAAAAATGGAAGACCAAAAAACATCGTTGCATTTTCTTTGTTAAAAATACGTTTTTATCGATTTTAGAGAGGAAGGAAAGGGAGAGAGAAACATCAATGATGAGAGAAAATCATTGATTGACTGCCTCCTGCACCCCCCCCCCCCCCCCCCCCGCCAATGGAGATCGAGCCTGCAACCGGGGCATGTGTTCTGACCAGGAATTAAACCTGGGACCTCTTGGTGCATGGGTCAATGCTCAACCACTCAGCCACACCAGCTGGGCCATCGTTGCATTTTCAATTCTCCAGGGGCCAGTAGCATTTCTAATTTAGGCATCCATTCTAAAATGTGCAGATAAGTCAGAATTTCAAATTTTGACTTTGGAGCATGAAAACGTATACCTCTGGATGAGCTCGTGAGTTCAAACACTGACATTAAAATTAAAAGATAATTCACGTGTTAAACATGAGCAGGATTAGTGCTTCCTTGTCATATTGTTGTGATAGACATTGCTGTGGAAAGACTGAAACGATACCTTAATGTAACTTTTCTTTTTTCTTCCTTCTCTCCTACTGTTTTTTCTTTCTTAGTAGTTTTTTCTTATTTTCTGTTACTTTTCCCTGCCATTTCCCATTGTGTTTCCTTGCATGTCCATGTCTTCTATTTAATAGAGAGAGACACTGTTATCTGGAAAATGCAGTGGACGCCTGGCAAGCTCTACTCCCTTTCAGACCCAAATGTTGGTCTCCCAGAGGTTCACGTCAGGCAGTGTCAGGAAGGAAAGCTGGGAGTGTGGATCAAGGAACGTGACGCCAATGCCAATTTGTGATTTCAAGTGAAAAGTCATTTTTCTAAACAAAGAACAGAGTGAATGTAGCTCCACTGAGTTATTCGGGGGCATCAGTGGGTCTCTGTGTGTGTGCATGCATGTGTGCGTGTGTGTGTGTTGTTTTTTTTTTCCCCTCTAACTGGCATGTTTCATTGGCAGTACCATAAACCTTGATCAAAATTTATTGTCATTTTTGGGAAATGGTTCCTCTGGACCAAAGTGTGAAATTCAAGCCAGCATGCTTAAATTGATGACTGGATTCAAGCTTTACTTTGTTTTAAAAACCTCTTGAATATTTTTCCACTCTTTCGAGGTGATTTATTCATTAATATCATCATATTTCCTGCTATGTAGGAATTAACTCAAGAATGATTCATTATAGCAAAAAATGTTGGGTTTGGCTTTTCCCTTCATTGATCAGAAACAGAATCATCTTTTAATTATTATTGAAAGGAAAGGATGGCACCTTCATTTTGCACAACATATATATTTCAGCCCTGTTTCCCTACTGGGTTTGCCTTTATGGCCATATTAAGGTACAGAGCATTTTGGGGATGTGTTTCTGAGCAATGGGACATTAATTCCACAGAGCCCCTGAACAAAGGACACCTCTGGACAAATGAGGATACATTTAATTCCAGTGGTTGAATTTTAGAATCATATTAAAGACATAGTGGAAGGATTCTTTATGGTTATTTAATATTTCAGAGAGGTAGAGATAAATATCTTTCAATAGTAAAGTTAATTATGTTTTCTGTGCTGTATAAAAGACCCATTGCCCTAGTAATCACTATATTCATCCTCTGGTTAATTATCTAAGCTGTCGAAATACTGACAGAAATATAAAGTGGAAATTAAAGAACAAAGTTAAAAACACAAATGATCTATTCTGGCTTCTAAATGCATGCATTTCCAATTAATAATACATCATGACAAAAGTAGCTTCATGATAATTAAGGAGAGAAAAATAAATAAATTTGCACTGAAGCATGGCAGAGTATCAACTGACTGAATATAACAATACTGTCTTACATTTGCTTAGTATTTATTTACCTATTTATTACATTTGCCTAGTTTTTAACAGCTTAAAAGATTATATGAATATATATAGTATATGTTTCATATATATATATATATATATATATATATATATATATATATATATATATATATATAATGTTAGCCTTTTCAGGTAAGCAAATCTATTATTATTCCTATTTTATAAATTAGGTAGACTTAAAAGTTTGGACCCCACAGGAATAAAAATAAAAGAGGCACAACATTTGTAATGAATACAGCAGAGGCTGGGCTCCTCTCAATAGCCTCTGAAAAGCACCACCCAATCCCCATCTTGTTATCTCTATGTGGTTCATGAGAGAAGGGTAGAAATCTTTTCTACAGAATTGAGACATTATCTAAATTTAAAATATTTTGGAATTTTTTCACTCTAACCTCCAAGGTCTACACACTTCTACATCTAGCTCTGGGCTGCACTTCTGAATTTGAGACTGTAGCCAGGCCTTAATCTATGGCTTCTCCATCACCCAACCTGGGTTTGGCATCTCTCCACAACTCCTGTCCAGCTGCCTGGCCTGCAGCACTGGGCTTGGAGGCAGTGAGCTCAGAAGGCTGGGTTCCAAGCCCACCTTCAGCCTCACCAGCTCTGAGACCCAGGACAGGTTGTCTGACATGATCTCCCACATGCTCATTCACAAAGTGGTGAGAGCAGTCAGAGCCTGCCTCACTGAGCTCTCCAAATTTTCAAAAGGTGTTCAAATATTGGTTAAGGTTGTGAAGCATGGTTAAGTGTGATCTCCAGGTCATTGCCTCATTTTCTTTTCTTTTTTGCACATCCCATACTGACAGTTATAAATGCACATCCCAAAGAAAATGAGGATTTGGTTCATGAAAAAAAAGCCTGTAATTTTTTCAAATCACATAGTATCAGACTATTTTAGGGAGAAATAAAGGATAATAGACATTCTGAAGAATCTGTGACACAGTGAATGTTTGTAACGTATCCGAAGTGCCACAGCTCCATTGTAGCCGAAATATAACTAAATCTCAGATACTGGGCTACAGGATACCATTCCATTGCATTTTACCATGGGTTAGGACGGGGTAATTTTTCCAACACCAAGATACATGAATTTAAGAATTTAATCATGTTACCAGTTCCGACTATTTCCTATAGCTTCTTGAAAAAAAGTTACATGGTGACATTTCCTTATCAGGCAATCAAAATTTTACTTTGATATGTTATGCTAATTTATCATGGAATAAAAAGGCCATTTACATAATTTAAATGCAGGAAAAAGTTTCACTATGGAGACCCTATCCTGAGAATTACAAGCTTTTGGGGTTATTTAGAGATTTTTAGGTTATGAGACTATCATGGCTCAATTTCAGTGCATCATAATAGAGCAATTTACAATGACGATGTTTTTAATCTTTCAGGATCTAGAAGATTTGATTAAAGCCAAAGAAAAAGAGGTGGAGAAGATTGAACAGAGTGGACTTGCTTTGATTCAGGACAAAAAGGAAGAAGTGTCTGGGGCTGTCGTGAGCACGCTGCGGGAGCTCAAGCAGACCTGGGCGCATTTAGACCACATGGTAACGTTAATGCTGTGCGCGCTGGCTCCAAGCCCTGCTCGCCATGTCACGCTCATGACCTGCTGTTGGTTTTCCTAAAGTAACTGAGTAATTAATACGAATCTGTACATCAACTCTTTGTACTTAAGTTCACTTTATTAACCATATATATATATATATATATATATATATATATATATATATGTAAATTTCAGAGAGGAAGGAAGTGGGAGAGATAGAAACATCAATGATGAGAGAGAATCATTGACTGGCTGCCTCCTGCACACACCCCACTGAGGATCAAGCCCACAACCCAGGCATGTGCCCTAACCAGGAATTGAACCATGACGTCCTGATTCATAGGTCAATGCTTAACCATTCAGCCACACGGGCCAGGCTATTAACCTCTTTTTTTTTAAAGCCTAGCTTCAGATCTTTTCTATAATAAATATACAATAACCTCATTCATTTCCATGTCCATAGACACCATGTAGGCACACACATTTCTCCGATGTGTATCCCCAGCCCGGATTTCTCTCCTAAAATCTAGATAGAGACAGAGGCTGGGGTCGAGAGAGAAACCCAATGTGTAGATGTTGCCTCTTGCATGACCAATAGACATCTCAAATTCCTGTGTCCAAACCACCTCCTGTCCCCCCCACACCTACACTCTCCCCCCATCTCAGGCAATGACAACTCTAACCTTCCAGTTGTTTGGGCAGAAAACCGTGGGGTCATTCTTCACTCCTGTCTTTCTGTCATACCCCACATCCCAGCCCATCAGCAAACAGGTCAGGTGTATTTTCAGACTCCAAGCTCTGCCCTGTCCCTGCACTTAGCCCCCAGGCCCATGTCATCACGACCACTCACCTTGAGGTTATCAGTGACCTCCTCGGTAGTCTCCATGCCAGAGAGGTCCTGTTCAGATGGAAATCAGATCACAGCAGTCCTCAGCTCAAACCCGCCGTTAGCTTCTTGTCTCATTTAGAACGAGGACAAACCTGGTGAGGACCTGAAGGCCCACGTGACCCGGCCTCCAGGGTCCCTCTGACCTCGTCTCCGGCAGCTGTCTGTCCTGCAGGCTCATTTGGCTTCTGTTCTCCCCCTGCTCTTGAACTCCACAGGCCTGGCCCACGCTCAGGGACTTTGCACTGGCTGTGTCCTTCACCTGGAACACCACACCCTCTCCTCAGTATCCACCAGGTCACTCCCTATCCTCAAAGTCTTTCTTCAAATTTTCCATCTCAGTGTGGGCTTTCCTGACCCCCCCATATTCCCTGACTCTCCTTTGCTCTGCCTTTATTTCTATTATTTATCAACTTCTAACATGTGGTATAGTCTACTTCTCGGTTCATATTTCTCCCACTGAAACATAGCTCCATGAGACACTTGATAAATAGAAGCTGAATGGAGTGTTGAATCCTCTGAAAAGAAGAATACATGTCAAAGCAAATACTGTTCTGCACACAAATAGTCATTATCCACACTTCACAGAAGCAGGCGCTGCAGCACCAGCCGGACAGTGAGTGAGACTGGTGGCCCAGCAAGCAGCTGCTTACAGCCTGCGCTCTCCTCCCCGTGCAGCGAGGCAGTTTTCCCTTCCCTTAGTTTCAACCTGATTTTTAATTCATTTTTTTGTATATTTTTATAAGTTTACTATCTTTTTATTTATTTATATATTTTTATTGATCTCAGAGAGTAAGGGAGAGGGAGAGAGAGATAGAAACATCAATGATGAGAGGGCATTGTTGATCAGCCGCCTCCTGCATGCCCTACACTGGGGATCAAGCTCACAACCCGGGCATGTGCCCTGACCAGGAATTGAACCGTGTCCTCCTGGTTCATAGGTCAGCGTTCAACCACTGAGCCACACCAGCTGGCCTATATGTATTTTTATAAATCATCAAAAATTCTTGGAAACAATTTACCACATAAATAAATTAAGGTATTCTTTCATAGAAACATCATCTCAAGCATAACACAAAGAAGAACTAGACTCCTTAAAAATTCTCATTTCCTCCTGGCTTTATTTTCCTGTCTCTTCCTGACTTTCATGGGCTGGGCCCTGGCACCTGTCTGCACCTGTGGGCATCTCTGAGGCAGCACCTTCTTAGTTCATGGGCCCATTAGATGGTATCTCAATTGGTTTCAACATTATTTTTTATGCTAAGAAGAAAAGCAGAGCATGCAGGTACAAATTAATGTATTATATAATCTACTAGACGCCCAATGCACGAAATTTGTGCAAGAATAGGCCTTCCTTTCCCCAACTGCCAGCACTGGCTTCCCTCTAGCCCTGGCTCTGTCCAGAAGGTCATCTGGTCTAATTAGCATGTTATGCTTTTAATATTATAGATTTTCTTAACTATGGTCATAGTTCCTCCATATTAAAAAGATTGCATTCAGAAGATTGGGGCTGACATCCAGGAAGTCCAAAGCAGATATCTTTCTAAATGATACAGACAAATTAAAAACTTTTCTGTTGCAGATAAGTATGGGGGGAAGTGTTCTGAGAAGTTTTTGTCTCAAGATACTCATTTGTGCGTGTGTGTGCACATATGTGAGATAGATAGACTGATAAGTATCATTTCCTGGGACCAGATTTGCCTTGTTTCAAATGTAGACTTCTCACATTCTAGCAGTATGATCCCAGGTGATTTTCATAATGTCTTTGTGCCTCGGTTTCCTCATCTGTAAGACTGAGATGATGTTATCTACCTCATAAAGTTGTTATGAAGACTAAACAAGTTAATGCATTAGTCAAAACACTCATTTTCTAAACTGTAGTATTAAATATATTGGCTTTTTATCACTTTTATATAATATATGTTACATATAATGATTATGTATAAAACCTTTTCAAGAATTTTGATTTAGCCCTAACTGGTTTGGCTCAGTGGATAGAGCGTCGGCCTGCGGACTGAAGGGTCCCAGGTTTGATTCCGGTCAAGAGCATGTACCTTCGTTGCAGGCAAATCCGCAGTAAGGGGGTGTGCAGGAGGCAGCTGATTGATGTTTCTCTCTCATCGATGTTTCTAACTCTCTATCCTTCTCCCTTCCTCTCTGTAAAAAATCAATAAAACATATTTAAAAAAAATTTTGATTTAGACTGAGTGTTCAAAAGTAGGAGAGGCATCAGTTTCAACATTGCTATATCTTATGTTTGAAATCTTTTGTGTTTGAGTTCACTTATAATACCTGCAATCCTGATAAAGTGCTTCAATATTAATTTTTTCCACCCATTGAACACATGTTTTGTAATGTTAAGTGTGATGCAGTTGTAAGACGTGTCTTTCTCTTTGAAAAGGCTGGGCAGTTAAAGGTACTGCTGAGGTCCGTGCATGACCAGTGGAGCCAGCACAAGGCGGCCTCTGATGAGATCAACAGCGGCCTCCTGGAGGCCAGGTACTCCCTCTCCCGCTTCCGCCTGCTGATCGGCTCCTTGGAAGCTGTGCAAGTTCAGGTAGACAATCTTCAGGTAAGGACTAAACTCATCCTGCCCTGAACATGCTTTTGAATTTGAGGAAATAAAGAAAATAGCAAATGTGGACATCGTCCTGGAATACTGCTGTCTATTGCTTACATTTAATTATTTTTGAAATGTTTAAATAATTTTACCTGCAGATATCTTTCTAAACGATACAGACAAACTCAAAACTTAACTTTATTTGTTCCTCATCCAAACTTGCCTGTGGATACCGAATTCTGGATTAATGGTATCTAATGAAATGACTTTTAAATTCTAACATGTAAATATCCACCTGAATGTATTTTGTAAAATGATTTTTATACCCAAATCTATCTCCTTGATCCATGTCGCTGCCTTCTCTGTCTTCCCTTTTCTCTTTTTATCCTGCTTCTCCAAACATATGCTCAGGGATTAAAAAGAAAGCAAAGAGAAAAATAGCAGAAGTGGTAAATTTTTAAACTACTGTTTTCTTTTTATTTAGCATAATATCTGTGGTCTGCCCGGTGTGTACACATATCCTCTGTTTCTGGCACCGGCTGCTTCGTTTCCTGTGTCATTATCATTGCATTCATCTAGAGTGGCATCGTGGCATCGTTGCTGTTTGATTTAAACACAGCACCCCTCCTAGCTCAGGCCACTTCCCTCAGATTAGCGGCTGCCCCCACTTCCCGGCACATCTGGGCACTGGACACCCCACCTGTCACTGCTCTTTGTCCCCGGCTACTTAATGCAGACTATGGGGTGGCAGGGCAGGCCCTCAAGGGATGGGATGCCAGCAAGGGCCCAGCATGTATCTCCTTGGTTTGGAGATCAAAATGCATATGCTGCTGACCTCATAGGCAGGCTTTCTGAAGGGCATACCTTTGGTGCAGGGGGGCTGGGCAGTCAGGAAGAAGGATAAAATGTGTCTATATAATGTATTTGAACCTTAAATTCTTGTTGCAGATGCTAAGAATCATTAAAAGTTATTTTGAGAATAGTAAGTTTAAAAGCACATTTTATAACTTTGAGGAGGTTATAAGGACTTTTTAACTTAGCCTCGTCTATGTTGAACACCTGCAAATGCTCTCCTAAGGTATGAAAGAATCCAGGGTCTGTATGTTGCATATTTTGAATTGATGGCCACCAGATGCCAGTGTTAAATAGGACTGGACTTTGTGGCCTCCTTCACGTATGGAGATGCACTAAGAATCGAGAGCATCACTTGGTTGCACGGAGAGCTGAGACTCTCAGGAATACTTGCATCTAAAGCATTGCAGCAACGTCACTGTGTCTATATTCATATGTGCATATTCATGAAAACAGCTACAAATTACTTTTAGACTTCGTTTTTAGCATTTAGACCTAGTAACTGCTATTTTATCTGTGGTATTTTTTCTTTGGGCAGAATCTTCAAGATGATCTAGAGAAACAGGACAAGAGCTTACAGAAATTTGACTCTGTCACCAACCAGCTGTTAAAACAGTGTCACCCACCTGTGACGGAAACTCTTACCAGTACCTTAAAGGAAGTCACCATGAGGTATGGCGCTCGCTAACTGAACACTGTGATGCATTGCGTACAGCACAACCGCATTGTAAGTAGTGACGCAATGAAAACTTGCCAGCGTTTTGAATTTGGGCTTTGCAGATTTTATTCCACTTGCGCTTTAATTTTGACAGCATGAAGCTAATGGTAAGTAAAAGCAGGGAAGATGTTTAGAGAGAAATTAGAACTGCTGTGTACCCAAAGATGGGCCTCATTCCTGCAGGCCCCCCCTGGGGTGACTGTGACATGCTCCTTTTTATGATGTGCAATAGAAATGAGACATCCTTGCATGCCTTCCAAATGCGCATGACGCAGGATCGTGAAACATAAAACAGCAAGTCAGAGCCTTTGGCGCGAGGGGGAGGTCTGCCCACGCGTGTTGGGTCTCATTTCCAGATGGAACAACTTGCTGGAAGAGGTGGCGGAGCAGCTGCAGGCCAGCAGGGCCCTCCTGCAGCTGTGGCGGCGGCATCGGGACTACTCCGCGCAGTGCGCCTCCGCGGTCCAGCAGCAGGCGGGCCGCACCCAGGAGCTGCTGAAGGCGGCCGCCAGCAAGGACATCGCCGATGACGAAGTGGCTACGTGGGTGCACGATTGCAGTGTACGTTCGGGCACGATCATGGTCTGTTTCCCAAACATGCCTTTCGTAGACTTCTCCAGTTTGGCAGGGCGAGTGCTGATGTGGGTAAGCCTTTGGTATGTCTCAGTATGTGAGACGATTGACCCCAAAGAGTTGTTTTAATCAAGGAGCCTGCTAGGTTTTCAGAACATATGCTTCGGATTTTAAAAGCCCCTCTCATTGTTCCATCCATCTATCTATCATCTATCTATCTATCTATCTATCTATCTATCTATCTATCTATCTATCACTTAAAATATATGTTTATTGATTTCAGAGAGGGAGAGAGAGACAGAAACATCAATGATGGAAGAGAATCATTGATTGGCTGCCTCCTGCACGCCCCCTACTGGGGATTGACTCCATACACGGGCATGTGCCTTTGACCAGAATCAACCCGGGATCCTTCAGTCCGCAGGCTAACGCTCTATCCACTGAGCCAAACTGTCTAAGGCTCATTTTCCCATTTAAAACAATGAGTTGTTTTCCCATTTTTCCTAATGGAATGCAATCCATGTGAATGATTCAAGCTGTTTCTACAGAGATGGTCAATGTAAGAAATGACCGTATGGAGAATAATGCTATATCTTTTAAAAATCTACAGTTAAAGGTTTCATCCAGTTTGGTTCATTATCTTTTACACAAGCATCAACATAATGCCTTCTAAGAATTTAATGGTACAAAGAAATCTTTCTCTCTTGATTTATGGGTGTATTCTTCTTAATAGCTTTCTAATAGTTCAGTTTTTCACTGTATCTGCCAATAACCTACTTAAGGTTTTCAGGAACAGTTCTCTTGTTTCCTGCAGTGCATGGCTCTTACTATTTGTCCTTTTTTATCTTTAATGAATTTGTTTCAAATATCTTCTTACAAACTTTTCCACTTAGTTTATCAGAATTAGGCAAGTTATAAAAAGCACATAAATAAAAGTTTAACCTAGTCTAATACATTTACATTAATAACAAATCATCACGTGAAAGCTACAGTTGAATATGTATGGTGAATATAGTTCTCCTGATTTTTCTCCGTCTACTGAGGGTTTATCCTTAACAAGATTTGTCATTGTCAATATTCAGCCCTCGGAGTGGAGATACACCTGTTTTAGAGTGCAGTGCTCCCAGTTGTGCCTTTATCTGATAGCTATGTCAAGGGTCAAGTCGCCCTTTGCTTTTCTTCCTCTCACAGTAGGCCCTGCATGTGTAGAAGCAGGCTCTTCTCTCTCCTCCATGTCTGGTGGGGCAACAGCAGCAAGTAGAAGAGTCAGTCATGTGTCATTGCTTAGTGCAGTGATGGCGAACCTATGACATGCGTGTCAGAGGTGACACGCAAACTCATTTTTTTTGGTTGATTTTTCTTTGTTAAATGGCACTTAAATATATAAAATAAATATCAAAAATACAAGTCTTTGTTTTACTATGGTTGCAAATATCAAAAAATTTCTATATGCGACACGGCACCAGAGTTAAATTAGGGTTTTTCAAAATGCTGACACGCCGAGATCAAAGTGTTCGCCATCACTGGCTTAGTGGTAGACGGAAACCAGAAATCAGATTTTCACTGGCTTATCATTCTGAGCATAAAAGGTGGAGGCAAGAGCTACCATGGAAAATACTGGAAGTGCAGCTCACCCCTAGCCCTGCGTACCAGAACCATCATGAGGGTTCCACACCCCACTGAGATAGGCGGGTGTGTCACAACCACTGTACCTCGACCACTCATCCTACAGATGATACTGTTGATAAACTCATCTCTTGGGCCTATAACGCTAAGTAGAAAGAGATAAAATATGGCGCTGTATTTTCAATTTGACATCAATTATATGAAGAAGCAAGAAAAAAACTGTCCACCGTTGCAGTTATTGGCTCTACTTGTAGATTTGTTTTTCTTGTTTATGTATGTTTTGCTGTATTCCCCTGTGTTCTACAGTAAAAGTCTCTGTGGCTTTTATGATCAGAACTAGAGGCCTGATGCACGAAATTCGCAATAATTAACATATTACTATGTTTTTTTATCATTATAGATAGTAAATGCGTTCTTTAAAATTTTTAATCCACATGAGTTCTTGCTAGACAGCACATAATCCCACACCATACATTATCTGGAGAGCTTCAGTTTTAGGTCTTTGGCCCCAGCCCCGATGTTGGTGACCATCAACTGAGAAAGCAGTCTATGCTTTCAGCCCTCTGTCCTCCCTTCAGTCCCAGGACACAGCTGCCTCTTCTGGGTTGCCTGTGGGCATCCGCAGCCCCGGCTAGGAAACCAGCCACAGGAAGGAGAAAATGCCAGGACATTTGGCTGTGTGTGCCTTTGGATTGATTAGTGGGGTGTGGAACCCTGGCGATGGTTCTGGTGCACAGGGCTAGGGGTGAGCTGCACTTCCAGTATTTTCCATGGCATCTCTTTTATGCTCAGAATTATAAGCCAGTGGAAATTGAATTTATAAATTGGGCTCAGTTCTTGATTATTTTTCCTTCAGGTGAAGGTGATTTCGTGTAATAACTTGACAGATAAGAATGGAGTGTTTCTAGATGCTGATTGTTTGTTATATGGACTACACTTAGCATGTGGTTTCATGACGGGCGTGTTTTCATCTTCCACAGGACCTCCTCAGAGGTCTGGGCACCGTTAAGGATTCCCTGTTTGTTCTCCATGAGCTGGGGGAGCAACTCAAGCAACAGGTGGATGCTTCCGCAGCAGCAGCCATTCACTCGGACCAGCTGTCTCTGAGTCAACACTTGTGTGCCCTGGAGCAGGCTCTTTGCAAACAGCAGACCGTGTTACAGGTACAGAGCTCACATTCAGCCTATATTGTCAATTGGGTGTTCTGTAGCTTCTGAGCATAAACTCAGGAAAAGAAGATTTTTTTCATCATTCAGACACTGCCTCCTTCAAGACCAAAGGATAAAAATATAAACAAACTTGGCATTTTCAGTGGGAATAAGGGAAGGCGGGAGTTTTACACTATTCTTTACAAAGTAATTGTGCCCCTAAACCAATGCTTTCTTCCGTGGCACTGAGTAAAATATGTTCAGTTAATAACACTAAGTGGCTTAATAATAAAATTCATAAGTTTTTGCAAGAATCAGAATATATTTCAGTTTGGTAATATATTTTAAGAGTGACTCTAACCGGGTAATTCTACATAGAAGTAACACATTCTAGGTTTTAGAAAATATTATTAAAAAGAAGAAAATGTAAAATCATTGTAGCCTTGTCTGTCCAATTGCAATTAGACAATAGACTATGAGAAATGATTTCAGCATCCATGTCCTTTCACTAGATTTCTAACTATTCATTTTCTTTTGTAATAAAAAGGCTGGAGTTCTTGACTATGAAACCTTCACCAAGAGTTTAGAAGCTTTGGAGGCCTGGATAGTAGAAGCTGAAGAAATACTTCAAGGGCAGGACCCCAGCCACTCATCTGACCTCTCGACCATCCAGGAAAGGATGGAAGAACTGAAGGCAAGTGTGTGGAAATCCTCATCCCAGACCTTCCATCTTCCCTCCTCCAGACCTTAAGGAAAACTCAAAACTTCGGACATAGGCCTACCTTTTTATTTTGAGTTGCTTCCTTCTCCAGGGTGATGAGCCTTTTGCAGAGCATGCAAAGGGAAAGCATACGCAGCCAATGTCCTGGCATTGGTTTCCAGGATGGGCTGCGAATGCCACAGGCAGACCAGATGAGGCAGCCGTGTCCTGGGACTGAAGGGAGGACAGAGGGCTGAAAGCATAGACTGCTTTCTCAGTTGATGGTCACCAACATCAGGGCTGGGGCCAAAGTCCTAAAACTGAAGCTCTCCAGATAATGTATGGTGTGGGATAGGGTGCCATCTAGCAAGAACCCAACAACTCTTGCTTACGTAGCTCTTCCCCTTCGTTGCTGGGTGACTTTGAGCTTCTCGGCCTCTTTTTCCTCATGGTAAAGTGGGAATTGTAGTGTAGTACCTAACGGGATTGTTTTGAGGCTAAAAATGAGTTATTGTATTTCTTGTAAAGCTCTTATAACAATGCTTAGTTCAAATAAGTGCTCAATAAATGTTAATTATTATTATCATCACTTTTATTATTAAATAATAAAGGGACAGATTAGCAGGGATAAATGAACTATAAAGGTAAGAAGTAAGCCTTCTCAGCCGTCAGCATAATTTTCATTGTTTATCAGTTCTATGAAGAACTACTTTTTATTCGTAAATGAATCCAGTCAATAATACACGTAACTACTAACTGTTCCCCAGGGGGTGGTGAGTAGCAATAGCCAAGTGGCAGCGGCAGCCCCGGATGCTGACTGGAAGGTGCAGCTTTTCTTTATCTGCAGCTCTCGCTATGGCAAGCAGGTGGCCTAGAAAGGCACAGGAGACAACAGCTGGCCTCTTGCTGAAATCCAAGTTCACTGAGCACTTGGAAAGCTCCTCCCCTTTCTGACCATGGTGCTAAACCCGCTCTCAAATCTCGCTTTCAGGGACAGATGTTAAAATTCAGCAGCATGGCCCCAGATTTAGACCGTCTGAATGAGCTTGGCTACAGGCTACCCCTGAATGACAAGGAAATCAAAAGGATGCAGAGTCTGAATCGGCACTGGTCTCTCATCTCCTCTCAAACCACAGAGAGATTCAGGTAGAGTCTCCAAGAGATGTTTTGGCAGCTGTGATATGTCAGTAGAAACAAGTTCATGATCGGTGTGCAGTTATAAAGCCTAGGTCTTTCTGATGTACAAAATTGGAACTAAAAGTAAGAAGCTCAAATTGTGCTTTCCCATGTTTAATGTACTAAATATTTTTTAATCAAAAAATAGCAAGCCCTTTTACATAACAATATATTAAAGATGCATCATCGTATCATTCTTAAAACTTACCATCTTAAACTTGTTTTCCAATTTTGTTTTCTAAATTTTACTACCTAACATGAAAGGTTTGTGATAGTCAAATTAGAATCAGAGGCAGAAATTATTTAATCTTGTTTTATATGCCAAAGATAGAAGAATAGGCAACAACATAGCCACTATTCTCTTTCCTTTATTCTGTCAGTAAGTTGCAGTCATTTTTGCTACAACATCAGACTTTCTTGGAAAAATGCGAAACATGGATGGAATTCCTGGTTCAGACGGAGCAAAAATTAGCCGTCGAGATTTCAGGCAATTATCAGCATCTTCTGGAGCAACAGAGAGCCCATGAGGTGAGTTATGCCAGCAGATTAGGGGCAGTTAAATAGGCCTTTGAAAGATGCTACAAAATGCCATGTGGGGGAATTAAAGGGCAGAATCTTGTGCTGAGTCTGCTAAATGCACACACTGTTTTTGCCTTCTTTCTTTGGTTGGCTTAATTCCCAAATTGTAGTCCACTCTTTGCCCCATCGTTGGTTATAAGCTGGTGGCCGGCTTCAATACCCTGCACTGGATAGTGTCACAATTGTGGTCAAGATCTACTTACAGGGGCGGGGAGGGGAGGCAGGCAGCGTTGTGGAAGGAGTTCAGAAAGTTGGATTCAATTTTCAAATTGAGTTACAGACTCCATTAATATTGCCAAGGCTAGTTGCTATAGAGATTCTGCTTTGGTAAGTCTTAGATAAAGGGAAATTGTGTGCTCTTTAAAAAGCATATATGCGTTTTATACTAGGGAATCAACCTACCAAAACCTCCAAGTGCACCTCTTGACCAGATTATATTCTATTTTTTAAGAAACACTGATAGAAAACTAGATACAAAACCCAAATTTGTTATTTTGCTGTGAGCCTCTATTTTGCTATTTACTGGTGCGACTGAGTTGTTCCATGTATTTATAAAATATATGCAAATGGGGAGAGAGGATTTACCTACAAGCAGAGAAAAGGCTTAATGCAGAATTTAAAAGAGAATAAAATGAATTTTGAAGCATTTTGTTTCACATTTAAGAAATCAAGAATTTAAATACGTGTAAGGTATTTTTAAGTCCATTTTTATTGATTTGACTGATGAGGAAATAAAATACAGCGAATGAAATCTGCAATGAGATACCCCTTTACACCCACTAGGATGGCTACAATGGAAGAGATCAATGTTGATGAGGGAGGGAATAGAGAAATTGGAATCCTTACCCATTGCTGATAGGAATTGAAAATAGTGAAGCTGTTTTGGAAAACAGTGTGGGAGTTCCTCCTAGTGTTCAACATAGAGTTATCATGTGACCCTGTATCTCCACTCCTGGGTGGAATCATCCAGGAGAAATGAAAATATACATCCACACATATATCCATGTGGTCAAAAGCTTGTACAAGAATATTGTTTATAGCGGCATTATTCATAGTAGCCAAGAAGTGGAAGCAACTCAGATATCCACCAACTGAAGAATAAATAAATAAAATGTGGTATCTTTATACAGTGGAATACTACTCGGCAATAAAAAGGAAATGCTTTGTTGACATATATTGCAAAATGGATCAGACTTGAAAATATAATGCTAAAGGGAAGAGAAGCCAATAACAAAAGACAGCACACTGCATAAGTCCATTGATATGAAATGTCAAGATGAAAAATAGGTTAGAGGTTACTTAGAGGTGGGGATTGAGAGGAAATGGGGAGTGATTCTTAATGAGCATGAAGTCCTTTTCGGGGTAATGAAAATGGTCTAAGATTTATTGTGGTATTGGTTGCACAAGTCTGCAAATATAATAAAAATCATTAAATTGCACACTTCCAATAGGTGAATTATATGGTATGTGAATTATATCTCAATAAACCTGTTTAAACAATAATTGAAAAAAAAGGTTGGAATCGTCTCTGTTGAATTTTTTAGTATTGAAATAATTTTATTAACCCAATTAAACTGAAAAATAGTGAGTTCCAAAAAAAAGTCTCTTTTATTTTTTATTCTTCAACTTCTTAAAAGGTCTTAAGCTAGTCTCTGTATGAAACCATACTCTGCATACAGAAAGATCTGGAATACAATTTATGTGCTAACCAACTTTATAGGTGATTTCAAAAGAAAGGAGAGGAACATAATTCTACTTTTAGTCAGTTTTGGTAAACAGAAATTAAACTTTAAGGCTATCCTAATTGATGGTTTACAACTACGTTATTTCTACACTGCAGGATAAAACAAGTATCCCGACTCAGCTGGAGATATTTTTCATAATCTTGCTTAAATCAGAACTTTTGGAAACTTATTAGAGAACGGGACATTAAAATTAGAAACTCTAAATTATGTGGTTTTTTGTGTTTTTTAATAACAGTTGTTTCAAGCAGAGATGTTCAGTCGTCAACAGGTTTTGCACTCGATCATTACTGATGGGCAGCGTCTTCTGGAACAAGGTCAAGTTGATGACAGGTAGGACCTTTGATATATTATTATGAAGAAAGGTTCCAGTAAATTAGTCATTTTCTTTCTAATGAGCAGATTAGAAGGCATATATCCAACCTTCCCAAGGCAATTGTACTGCAGCAGAGCCTCCGTAATTGGAGGAGAGGCTTCTATGAATCTCTGAAATGACTGAGCTTTGAATCTTTTTAAAGAACCACTATTATATGATATGAAGGACGTATCGTAATTGGAAATCACTTAGCCAACCTCTGCTATTCATCTGTAGGAGACTGGGAATAATAAGTAGATCAGAATGAATTGTATCAATGAGGCATAAATGGTTGATAAACATATGCTTCTCATAGTCTCATATGATTACAGACATTTTATTCCTAAAAGGAGCACAGAGCTGGCTAGGCCATCCTCTAACTTACAGATGAAAACTTGAGGCCCGGAAATGTGAACTGATTGGACGAAGGCCACAGAACGGAACGACGTAACACAGAATCGAGCCTAGAACTGGAGTATCTGGTTTTTAGTCGAGAACAGCCAGCTCTCTCATACCTTGCTAATTCCACCAGATTTAAAAATGGTGGGCTGCCTTAGGCCAGATTACACACAGCCTGCTTCCTCTTCGTATACTTAGCAGATTCTTTATTTAAAATGCAGGTGTACCATGGACACAGACAATAGCGAGGTGAAAGCCCGGGGAAGGGGCAGGAACAGGAATGAGGAGGTCAAGGGGAGAAAAAAAGGAAACATCTGTAATACTTTCAACAATGAAGATAACTTTTTAAAAAAAATTCCAATGCAGGGGTAATACCTAGCTCCTCATTAGCTCTGTGGTATGAGTTGATGATTTCATACTACATTTACATTTCTTGGGACCAATGTTGTGCTATCCCATCTAGACTCTGTGGTGATATTTGCAGTATAAATCTCATTTATTTTATTACATGTATATATCTTTCCCATATTTAGGACCAGTAATTGTGATTATATTTAACTTAGTATTATATTCAAAAAAGAAATCATTATTTTTATTAAGAAGCCATGTGTTTTTTTAAATGCTTTGGAAGCAATTTTAGTTTTAAGTGGCTATTTCTTTGGAAGAACATGAAAGATTTCTATGGTTAAACTTGGAACAACAAAATGTGATACCGTATTTATTCTAGTCTAAGTAAGCCAAATTTAATGTGAACTTTACAGAGAACTTAAGTCCCTCAAAAGAAGACAGATTTAAATGCAATTGACTTATCTTTTGCTTTATCCTCCCTTAGGCAACTCTATAACAATATTACAAAAGTTTGAGTCATTAAGTAAAATAAAATTTAAAAGGCATGCGCAAGCCAACATCTATTAAATTTTCATGTTATCAGTTAGGGAAAAACACCAAGGGATGAAATTATGAGGGTTGGACTGGAGAATAATTTTGAAAGTTGCAAGTGAAAAAAAAATTTTTTGGTTAGAACATGTTGACAGTAGGAAGGCCTCAGATTACGAATGCATTGTGTTTTAAGAGTTCATTTATAACGTCTGCTTTGTAGAGCTCAAGTTCAGCAGAGGGAGCAGTGTCATGCTCTCAGCAGTTCCTCATGCTGGCAGGTAGCTCAGGACTGCTCTGCTCTGCAGAGTGCGGGTGGGGCTCCAGCGAGACCTTGGCCGGCTGCCTGGCGGGGAGAGGGTAGGCAGGGCACTGCTCATGTCGCAGGGTATTCTTGGGGCCTGGAGTCACATGTTTTCAGAGATGAGAGACACTGGTAGCTTTTAGGAAGGTCTCATCAACCCAACTCATCTTATTTGGTTCTACTGCACATAGATGGTAAATATCAGAAAGCTCTTTTAAAAACAGAAACACTGAGAACACTTTTGGTTACAAACTCAGAGTTCACAGTGGCCCTAGGTAGTAGGAGGTTCCAAGAGTGTGAGCCCCGGAGAGTCAGTCACAATAGAGGAAGAATGAGTCTTGTTCCACATGAGCACTAAAACATGTGAAGAACAGTATCATCCATAAAGAAACTCATTCTATTGGGTACTAGGCAAACCTATTCTAGAGCTACAAGTCGAAGGATAAAACTCAACGAATAACTGCCAACATTTTTTATTTTTTTAAAATATAGTTTTATTGATTTCAGAGCGGAACGAAGATGGAGGGACAGAAACATCAATGATGAGAGAGAATCATTGATTGGCTGCCTCCTGCACACCCCACACTGGGGATCGAGCCCACAACCCAGGCATGTGCCCTGACTGGGAATCAAACCCCCTGGTTCATAGATTGACACTCAACCACTGAGCAATGCTGGCCGAGGCAACATTTGTTAAAGGTAGAAAATACAGAAGTAGGAAAAACGAGCTAAAAAAAATCTGATATTATTTACCTGGAAATTGAAAAGACTTCAGTAAAATTTAATACCTTTATGTATACGGACAACCTTTGTATAGCGATAGTCAGGGCTGTTTATTGTGAGGAATACTGAGAGCTCACGGAATACAGTGTGGTTTTCTTTAATTTTAAAATAACATAATTTTATTTAAGTGGCTCCTGACTCTAGCTAAAATCACCCAGTTTTATTCATTCAAAGTGGCTTATAATTCCAGCTGAGGACAGAGGTTATCAATAAGCATTGCTCCCCGTTTTCTCCTGCTGTGGCACACACCAGGTGCTGTGGACATGCTGCAAACATTTCTATAGGTGTGCTCAGGGTGAGGGTTTGGGGGGCCATTCCCATTGCAACTGCTGCCCTATGCCCCTTTCTCTCTCATGCACTCGACATTGACCTTACCCATATGCCATCAGACTGTGCTGAAATGTGAGAACACTCACTGTTTTCAAACCCTGCTATTTTAATTGTTATTCATTTTTATATTTTTTTAAATTATTTTTATTGATTTCAGAGAGGAAGGAGAGGGAGAAAGCGATAGAAACATCAATGATGAGAGAGAAACATTGATCGGCTGCCTCCTGCTCGCTCCCTACTGGGGATTGAGCCCCCAACCTGGCATGTGCCCTGCGTGGGAATCTAACTGTGACCTCCTGGTTCATAGGTCGATGCTCAACCACTGAGCCACGGCAGCCTGGCTTGTTGTTCATTTTCAAATGTGCTGGCAATAGGCCTGATAGCAGATCATGGCATGATATTTGAAAACCTCTGCCCTCGGTCGCTTTTCAGGGCTTACAGCCATCGAGTATGTGGACGTTGGCTGATAATGTCACTGCATTCAGGATCACAGTGTTTTCCCCCGTGGAATTGTTTGTTCCCCAGGGATGAGTTCAACCTGAAACTGACCCTCCTCAGCCATCAGTGGCAGGGAGTGATCCGCAGGGCCCAGCAAAGGAGGGGCATCATCGACAGCCAGATCCGCCAGTGGCAGCGCTACAAGGAGATGGCAGAGAAGCTCCGCAGGTGGCTGGTTGAGGTGTCCCACCTGCCCGTGAGCGGCCTCGGGAGCGTCCCCATTCCACTGCAGCAAGCGCGGACCCTCTTCGATGACGTGCAGGTAAGGGCAGAGCACGCTGGCTGAACCTCTTCTGCCTGTCCACTCTGCACACTTCCCAGCCTCAGTTTCTCAGAGGGGTTCTGGAGTGACTTTGGAATGAGGACAAATGTCGTTCTCAGATGTCAGCAGACACATAGAAAACGACTGCTTTCCAAAGGCCGTATTTAATGGTGAAAGTCTGGTAGGTTCCAGCCTCGTACAAACACTCCCTCCTCCTCACACACCCAGGCCGCCAGCAGCTCCTTGGGTCCCATCGGGGATGGAGAAGAAAGGGAAGGACAACCTTGCAGTCACTGCGCTTATCTTACTCATGGGTTTAAACAGTTCACTGGAGTGTCCCAAAGAAGAGAGGGGCTCAGTCCTCAGACCTGGGTGTCCATTCCTGGTCCAGCCCCTTCCTTTCACCAGCCTGGGAATTTGATTTGGGTTCCAGCTTCTTGGACAGATACCTGCTAGCCTTCTCATCAGTCTGTCCCCGTGTACTCCATGGGTCCCTCTTCCTCTGAAGGTCACCCTTCTCTGCTTTCTTTCTTCTCCTCACTTCTCTTGTAGACCTCATGTCCACACGTGGCTTCAATGACATTCTAACAGCAGAGAATGGCCAAATTGGTATCTTCTGGTCCCATTTACGTCCTGAGCTTCCAGCTCATGTAATTCATCTGCCTTTTAGATGTATGTCTATGTGCATCACACACACAACATACTCCGTGGGTTCCAACACCAGCTGGGCTCTCTGGACCAACCATTCTCCATCAGTCCAGTTCCCATGTTCCCCATCTGAGGAAATGTCATCACCAGCTAGCGGTCCATCAGTCAGTCCATAGCTGTACTCTTCTTTTTCTCTCCCTTCCCGTGTCTAATATTCTTTGTTTCCATCCCTACTGCCACTGCCTTAGAGTAGGTGCTCATGGTTTCTTGCCTAGACAGGCGATAGCTTTCTAACCTGTCATAGTAGATCCGATACATGCTCTTCTTTGACCGTGTTTTTACCCGACAGCTTTCAGCAAACACGTCATGTTCCTGCTCCATGTCCTGTGAATCTCAGTCACTTTTATTTCCAAACCAAATTCCTATGCAAGGTGGTCTCGCCTCATCTTCTTCTGCTCTTAGATGCATCCGATGTCCCAGCCACTGAAAGCCACCTCCAGGGCCCTAAATCCGTATTTACCTTGTGCAGCAAATCAGCGCAGCCTCATTTCTCTGCGTGGGAGGTGTTCTCTCCCTGCCTCCTCGCCCTCACATGACACCAGGTCCTTAACCTGGTTGTGTTTATATGTCTTTCAAGATTCACAAAGGCATTACTATTTTGAGGGAGCTCCCTGTGCACCCCAAGTGGGTTAGAGATGTGATCTTTCTTTGAATTAGTTTATATTAAATACGAATTATAAATGTTTTCTGTGGGAGAAATATAAAGATCGTAATGAAATTTTTTAAAAGCACATACACACACATATGATAGTGTGCTCCCTGTGCATAAATTTTATAGAGCAGTTTTCATATTGTCTCATGATTTCATTTAACCGGGAGCAGACACTAGGCCTCTCCCTATTGACTTCTCATTTATTTACATGTAGTTCTCTTCATGCACAAAGTACTTGCTCAGTAAATGCTTACAGGATAAAAGAGGGCATGCTATTTCTGCAAACATCCAGGGTCATTAAAAAATACTGGTAATAGGGAAATGATGAAGGAAAGAACGAGAAAGTAAACAGCTCTGCTTCCTTTCAGTTCAAAGAGAAAGTGTTCCTGCGACAACAAGGCAGCTACATCCTGACCGTGGAGGCGGGCAAGCAGCTGCTGCTCTCTGCCGACAGCGGGGCCCAGGCCGCCTTGCAGGCCGAGCTCACGGAAATCCAGGAGAAGTGGAAAGCCGCCAGCACGCGTCTGGAGGAGCAGAAGAAAAAGCTGGCCTTCTTGTTGAAAGTAGGTTCTGCCCCTTCCTCCAGTAGATGTAGCAGAGCTGCAAGCTCCTCCCATTGGTGTCCCGCAACTCAGATATCGCAAAGGTCCTTGTCAACCTGCGGTGTTCTGACCTCCTATGTCTTATTTACGACTCTGTCCTGTCTTGCACAAACCGGAGAAGTCTCTCCATTTCCAGCAGTTTGTCTCTCAGGAAAATCCCCCAACAAAGTCGTTTTAAGTCTAACAAGACCATGCAAGCGGTGTATTCTGATTGATGGCCAGTGCTAAGCCAGGAGCAATGTGATGACTGTATAAACCCAGACAGGAATGCAAGAGTAGATTCCACTCCCTAGTCTAAGACGTCACAGTGGTTTTCAAGATTGATATCTCTTATTTTATAGCAGGGAAAGAGCTATCCAGCGAGATGCTCTTGATTTGATCTTAGCTTATCCAAGGGTGTGGCTATGAGATAAAACCTCCAGGAGCTGTATTAAGCCTTTGGTTGGATTCCGCTAGCACACTGATCAGGCAGCAAGTTTAGGGAAATGTAAGTTTATCCAGATTCCCCACAATTTGCTTTTCTCCCTCACTTTTCAAGGCCATTTCTAAATACATAATTAAATCAACAGTTGAAAAAGAGCATGGGCTCTGACCTTAGATAAACCCAAGTTAAAACTATAATAAACCAAGTAACCTGGTTGGCTCAACCTCCCTCAACCTCAGTTTCCTCATCTGTAGAGGCGGTATGATGACACCTCTTTCATACTGCATTATGAGGATTTAATGAAATGTTGAAGGTAAATCATGGTGGCACATATTGAGCCCTCAATAAATGATGCTAATTGTCATTGTTAATAATATCATTTTTTAAAAGTGAACACAGCTAAATACTAAAGTTTTAAATATGTTGATACTCACCAACACTTTAATGTGATTGTCTATTAAAATTGGCCTGTAACTTTTTGGATCAAAGGTAATAACTCAAGTGAATGGAATACATTTTGTGGGTTGTTGGTTTTTTTTAATACTTAAAGTGTGCACACCCATTGGGTGTATCCTATTAAATATTATTTAATGATATATTACCTGGGTGTGGGAAACAATCAAAAATGCCATGGAACATCTGTTAAAGAACAATTATTTGCACACAGCACAATTCATCAGTAACACAATATGCCTGATTCCCTTTTCTTCAGTTTTGCTTTCAGGAAAGGATTAAAAACATTGTAACTCATTCTGTAGAGAACATGTTAATCATACATTTTTCTTTATCTGTGCTGGGATTATTGGACACATTCCTAGGACCTAATAAGGCGAGATGGTTGACTCACTGCATTTGCTTTTCTTGTCAGTCTGTTTGTTGGCATGTGAAACATCCATTTTGATAGATGTTTGCAGACCGTGACATTTTGCTATTTCCTTATAATTCATGTAGTAAGGAGACTTGGCTATAGCTTCAGAATCTAAGCCACCCTTGGAAAGGGAAATCCCCATTCTTTCCTTGTTAAAGTTTATTTTATCTTGAATACACAAGGTCCTATTTGCCTAAGGAGTTTATGAAGCTAAATTTTAATGTTTGGACAGCCTCATGTTACTGTATCTTCCCCCACAGCTATAACAAAATGCTTATCTATTTTTATCTCCGAATTTAATACTCTGAGTAAATGTGCCAAAAATGTAACCATTATAATTCCATGTTCTGCATGGTCACCTACTTTACCATCACTCTTAATTTTGTTATGATAAATAAGGACTTGATCTTTTCCCTTTTTGGATCAATGAATGTTTATTGACTGGATTGATAGGTTTCAAAATGGGTAATGACTTAATTGAGAATGCTGTTCAATTTAAGTAGAAAGAGGATATTTCTGTCTACTCACTTTGTTTAGCATTGATCAACTCAGTGTGGCCTAGGAACACAGGGATATTTGTTCCTGGTAACTAGGAAGAGGGAATGTGGTGATACACTTTAGGACAGGGGTGGGCAACCCCTGGCACGCGTGCAAAACGTGGCACGCCGGTAGCTTTTGCTGGCACGCAAACCCCTCTCTTATAATCTTCCATTTACAATTTTTTTCTTAATATCGACTTTTTTATTTTTCAGATAAATTCAGTGTAGATGCATCTTAGATAAATAAATAATTTTCCATAACATGTATACATTAAAAAATAAATGTATTTTTCATCATCATATACTGTGTTTTTGTCGCTCGAATGAATTTTATTATTTTTTCAAGGTTCTTCACATACGTACACCTTAAGAGATATCAAGTAGGCGTAACATGTTCTCAAAAAATTAGGGTTGGCACGCAGAAGAATTTTGAGTCAGAGATTTTGCTGGTTTTTGCACACTCACAAAAAGATTGCCCACCCCTGCTCTAGGAAATTCCCTAAAGGAATTTAAAAGTGAAATCAGAATCTTGAGCCAAATTCTCAGGTCAGTTAGAAACCAAAAGACATTTGAGTATGGAAGAAATCTAGTCAACGCTTCTTAAAGAAGACAGTTTGGTAAATAGCACCTCTGGGTTGCTGTGTTAAAAATAAGGCACCGGGAGAGGACATAGAAATGACCCAGACAAAGAAAGATGGGTAATGATGGAAGAGATCATGTAAAGAAAAATGCAACATGATTCGGCACCACACGAATTATTAAAAGCAACTCTAGTTGTGTCTCTTTGGAACTCAGTAACTTAAGTTGTGGGGAGGGACCCCTGGGGAGGGCTGATAGAGAGGGGGAAGCCAGGCACGGAGGGCATTAGACAAATTAAGGGGATTTGTTTAGTTGAAGTTAATTTGCACTGGCACTGAGACATCAGATAGGAGTTCACCTGTGGGTAGGGTGCTGTCAAGAATCAAGTCTCTATTCTGATTTCTGTATGTTCTTTCTTTTACTTTTCTTATTACAAAAGAAATACATGTGTCTGGTAAAAAAAAAATCAGGTAATAATTGATGTATGGGAATTCAGAGGGTATTTTTCTTCCAGTTTCCTACAAAAGAATACATCGAATGTCTTTCTCCTCCCATTTTAGGACTGGGAGAAGTGTGAGAGTGGAATAGCTGAGTCTCTGGAGAAACTGCGAACTTTCAAAAAGAAGCTTTCCCTGCCTCTGCCGGACCACCAGGACGAGCTCATTGCAGAACAGATGCGCTGCAAGGTGAGTGACTGGGTTGAGCTTTTTGGTTTGTTTGTTTGTTTGTAATAATGTTTTTAATTGATTTCAGAGAGGAAGAAAGAGGGAGCAAGAGGGAGAAACAATGATAAGAAAATCATTGATCGGCTGCCTCCTGCATGCCCCCCACACTGGGGATCGAGCCTGTAATCTGGGCATGTGCCCTGTTTGGGAATCGAACCCTGACCTCCTGGTTTATAGGTCGATGCTCAAGCACTGAGCCACGCCAGCCGGGCTGGACTGAGCTTTACCTGTCACCTACCTGTGTGCTTCTGCTGTAATAATGCCTTTGAAGGAATAATCAGGTCACACTCCTATGGCGTTGGCATGTAGATGCACGTTCCGGGTATATTGCAACAGAAGTGATCTCTTTACAGCAGCCACACGGAGAGTCATTCTAGCAGAAGAGCCTAGTGCACAGGAGGGAAGGCGAGTCTGGGCCGCATGAGGATCCTGCAGGCAGTGGCCCTGGAGGAGCCCTGCCGTGCAGACTTGACTGTAAGGAACAGCAGCTGTAAATAGCGTCTCAGTCACTGCCTGGGACACAGTCCTCCAGGCACTCAAGGCCCCCTACTTACAGATTATGATTGACACCTCAGAGCGCACTGGGAAGCAATCAGTCACTAATGCAGACCCCTGGCCGCATCCTGAGCTCACTGAGACCAACATGACACAGCAGCTGAAGGATGCCTTCCATTCACACCTGGGAGCCAAGGGTAGTGCCCAAATAGCAGTTCTCTGCTGAGCCACATGCAGGTCAAATCAAAGCTACCTTTAAAAATGTTCTGTGCACATCCTTGTGTTTCCTGTCATTTGCAAATCACTGCACTAGAGTAATTCTGTTTAAAACTTGACACATACTTAAGTAATTTGGATTTTAATCAGTTCTCTGCTTCCCTTTGGCTAAGAAGGTAAGCATTTAAGAAATATTAATTATTAAAGAAATCTAGAAATAAGCATTGTCCTGTGGACTGAAGGATCGCAGGTTTGATTCCGGTTAAGGGCAAGTACCTCAGTTGCAGGCTCAATCCCTGGCCCTAGTCGGGGCACGTGCAGGAGGTAACCAATCGATGTGTCTCTCTCACATTGATGTTTCTCCCTGTCTCTCCCCTTCCCTTCCACTCTGTCTAAAATCCAATGAAAAAAAATCCTCGGGTGAGGAGTAACAACAACAAAAAAGAAGTCTAGAAATCATAAAATGTGTGCATATAAGAATTTTTCTTGGATATTAAAATTATGGCTATTCTTTGAAACTTGAGAGAGTCAGACTTAGGAAAAATAGAAGGTAGTAAGTGTGCTTTACATCGTGGATGGTGAGTGAAATAATATCACGAGGTATGAATGCAGAAGTATGCAAAGATTTAAGAGAGTTTATGTTTAATCTGTGATTGTAAGTGCATGAAGAATGACTGAAGAAACCTTCAGTAACCAGGCATGGGCATTTATCAGCTCCTTCCCTGTGCCAGTGACTGTATCAATGTCCTCTTGGTTGTCATGAGCACAGCTCACAAGAACAACCTTTTATTTCCCTACTACAGGTGTGAAAACTTCTAGAAGTTTAATAGCTTTTCAAAGTTAGTAAATATCAAGGTTGCCTCAGTCCAAAGGCTTTATTTTTACCACATGGACTCAAGTCAGGGAGTCTGGGAGTCTGAAAGAGTTGGTTTCTGGTGGTGGTGTTACTTTTTAATTTAATTTATTTATTTATTTTAAACATGTTTTTATTGATTTCAGAGAGGAAGGGAGAGGGAGCGAGAGATAGAAACATCAATGATGAGAGAGAATCATTAATTGGCTGCCTCCTGCATACCTGCCTACTGGGGATCGAGGCTGCAGCCCTGGCATGTGCCCTGATTGGGAATTGAACCGTGACCTCCTGGTTCATAGGTCGATGCTCAATCACTGAGCCATACCAGCTGGGCTGTTGTTACTTTTTAATCTATATACTAAATCTGATGTTTGAGTTTGAAGTTAAAAACTGTTGTAAAAAGAGGAAAACCTTTACATTGGCATGGCAACGTAATATGTCTATGGATATAAACAGGAATGCTGCATATTTAATATACCTGGATGATTTGCTCTTTCAGCCAAATACTGTTACCATGGGATCTCATCTCCCAAAATACAGGACACTTACAAACATGCCCTGCTATTAAGTTTGGAGATTAAAAGGATGCACTTTGGTCCAGCTCCCTTCTACTCTTCCCCCAAACCACCCTTAGCTGCAGAACAAACAATTACCTAGAAAATTCAGTCTGAACCTTCATTTGCTTAAATTGCCTAGGATGTTAGCCTCTGATAGCCGTTAATTGCCTTTGCCTTTGGAAATTTGTCTGCTATGTGAAGAGACAAAAAGAGAGGGGAAAAGCCACGTGAAATATTCTATTTATATATTAAATTAGCTGGAATCTAAGATCATCAAGAGCTGCCAAAAAGCATTAGTTATGCAAATTGGAAAATCTGTACAAACATTGCAAACACTAATGTCAACCTATTCAAATATTTTTTATGATTTTTTTTCTTAAATCGGTTCTCCCCAAAATCAGAAGATATGTATTTGGACAAGTTACTTTAAGAAATCTCTAATCCTGCAAAAAAGGCATTCAGCCCATTATTTTAATTTGAGTAAAATTATCACTAGACCTTCTCAACTTTTACCTTATAATTCTATATCACAGAATGTAGCAATTCATAGTGTTTGAACATGAAAGTTCAATCTAAGAGTTTGTTTTTAAAAAACAAACTAAGAGGCAGTTTTTAAAAAATATATTTCATTAATATGATCAGTAACTCAGAACTAGAAAAATGGATGGGCTAGGAGTTTATGAAGTCAGTTTAAAAGTAAAGAAGATCAATGAGGTAATGCAACTTCAACTCCTCAACTTACAAAAGACGATCAAAAATGATCAGTGAAATGATGATAGATGGTGGAAAGATTCTGTAGGCAATCAGATATTTTATCAGAACTTGGAAAATGATCAAATCATGTGGAAGAAAATAACTAGTTACCAAGTTAGATGTTCAAACAGAGAGTGGGGTGGAAAGGTAATTGTATCAAGAAGGGGTCTCGAATACACTTCAGAAATTGTTGAGGGTAGATGTCCATGAGTATTCAAGTTTGCGTGTTTGTTTGTCTTTAATCTAGGAATTGGAAACTGCAGTGGGCAGCTGGACAGATGACTTGGCACAGTTGACGTTACTGAAGGACACCCTCTGTGCCTACATCAGCGCTGATGACGTGTCCATGCTGAACGAACGTGGGGAGCTTCTGCAGAGGCAGTGGGAAGAACTGTGCCGCCAGGTGAGAGGAGTTCTAGACTCCACACTAGCTCAGGGAGGTGGAATACGGGGCCATGATTTGAAATGTCTGGTAGCGTGGCCCACGTTTGGATGGGTCTCATAACTCATCGTAGGCACAGAGGGAGAAATCTGTTATGACAGGTATATTTCAGACGAACTGGGGCCATGGGCCCAGGAAGCAGTGTGCAGATGATGTTTTGTTGAGTTGCACAGTTGAAACCGATGTGGTTTTGTGAACCAATGTCACCCCAATAAAGTAATAAAAAATATGTTAGGTGAAGGCAAATCATGCCTTACCATGGCATGTGAGATGCATTCATTCAAACTGGATTTTGCTCTCTGTTTCACTGGCTGGCATAATATTTTTAAGAGGAAACACGGTTCTGCAGTTCACGGTTGTGGTTTTGCTAGGTAGATATGGGTGGTCTGTTTCTTACTTTCCACGTGTGAAGACCGTTGTTTTCTCTGCGGGTTTAGATAATACTGCGGGGCTGGTTCTGTCCACGGCACATTGTTACTGCCGATTTATCGTGGTTATTTTCAATAATTCAGATTATAATTGCCTGCTATGTGTGCAATGCCTTGAAAGAGACCCCAGATTGGGTTTTGATTTGCAAACGAAAGGAAAAGATTGGTGCAAGGTAGCAAGAAGACATGCGAGGCAACAGGAATAACATTGATTAAAGGCCCGCAAGTGAAGAACAGGCCCTGACCTTGAGTCTTGAGACCACACCCTCCAGGAAGCAGGGACCATGTCTGTCAGGCTCCTTCCTGTACCTGGTTGTCTTACCTGACACATAATAAGCTGTGATGCATATTTGTCCCATCTACCAGTCACTGTAATTGTTGTGAATTTCACAAGCTATAGTAGATGTCGCTAGTATCAAGTTTACAATGGAGCAGAGACTAAAATCAGTCAGAAGGATCGATGCAATGAAGGAAAAACTGGGTTAAAACAATGTATGAAGATGTAAGCAAATTGAGGGCAATGTGGATTGCGAGAATTAAGAAAATGCCTGTTGAAGAAGATACATCTTGAACTGAGATGGGGAGCATAGGTGAGGCATGCGGCCCGCCAGCCGTGAGTTTGACATGCTTGGTGTAGAGGGCGCAAGCAGATGTGTTGGACATGGTGGCAGCTTGAAAAGAGGCAGAAGAGTGGAGCAGGCGTAGAATGATGAGGAAGAGACACTTGAGAAGGAGCTGCTGGGCCTCCCCTTTCAGGCCAGCTATGCTCCAATAGAGATCTCTTCTCTGCCTTCCTCCCACATCCTCCGACGTTAGCAATGCTTCTCTTCATGCTTCAGAAAACATTAAAACAGCATTCAAGAGCCTTTTAGCCTCTGGATTCATTTAACATCAATAAGAAATTTGTCGGTGGGTAAATTTCCCTCTGTATGTTTAGATTAAAAACCCTGACATTTCGCAGGCCGTGAGCAAGGGGAAAATCCTGGAGCACCCTGGGTAAATGTGTGAAAAGTTTCCCACGAACGCATGCTATACTTTTAAAAAGGAGAAACGAAACGTAAGAGGTGATTTTCATAAAGGTGCCAATGTTTTGAGTTAAAAATTAATTACCCACTTTCCACAGAGCTCCATATTCTCAGTGCAGACAGTGAGAAATTTACCTCGAGTGTGATCATGGCAATCACATGTTTTATTATTGTCTGAATTTTTTAACCCAAAATCAATACATTACATATTTTTTAATGTAAAGATTTATCATGGCATGTCACATAAATGACAGCTAATTTGGTGGGTACAAATAATGAAAAATGATCACAACACTGTTTAGTTACTTTCATGTTATTTGTTTTTCTTGAAATTCAGGAACATCTTGCACTACTTGCTGACTCAGTACTTTTCAGTACATTATGTGTAATGATTTGGACTAGATCCATTTCTCTGGCTGATTGGGGTCTGTAAAGCTTTCAGAGAGAGGACACTTTAGAGAGAGTCCTCTGGACTCCCACATCCCTTTTGGTCTGTGCCATCATGGTCAGTGTACTGTTCCCCTCCTCCCCTTTTTCTCCTTCCTCTCCTCCTCCTCCTCCTCCTCCTCCTCCTCCTCCTCCTCCTCCTCCTCCTCCTCCTCTTCCTCCTCCTTCTCTTCCTCGTCCTCTTCCTCCTTCTCCTTCTCCTTCTTCTTCTTCTTTTTTAGAGAGAGTGGAAGGGAGAGAGGAGCAGGAGAGAGAGAGACATTCACTAGTTTCCCCCTGCTCGCCATTGGGTCCAGGGATTGAAACTCTAACCAAGGTATGTGCCCTTGACCGGAAATCGAACCTGAGACCTTTTGGTCTGCAAGCTGAAAATCTGACCACTGAGCTAACCTGACCAGAACTTTTCTTCTTTTTTTAATGTTTATGACTTTATTGCAAAATTATGAAGTTCTGGAGGACAAAGACTATTTCTTTTTATTTCCAGTGTGTAGAACAGCTAAGTGTTCATATGCTTATAATGTAGACAAGACTTTCGAACATTTATTTTATGTTTTTATGCTTGCGTTCCTCTAAATATAAAAAAATGACAAGGTTTCTGAATATTGGAAGTTAAGAAGATTATGATTATCTAACACTTTTTGCTTTAAGAAAATGTACTGTGTAAAAATACCACAAGAGTCCTAGCAGGTTTGGCTCAGTGGATAGAGCATCAGCCTGCGGACTAAAGGATTCGATTCTGGTCACGGGCACATGCCAGGGTTGCAGGCTCGATCCCCAGTAGGGGTCATGCAGGAGGCAGCCGATCAATGATTCTCTCTTGTCATTGATGTTTCTGTCTCTCTCTCCCTCTCTCTTCCTCTCTGGAATCAATAAAGAAATATATTTTAAAAAATAAAAATAAATCAGTCAGAGTTTACTCATGGTTGGGCCAAAGGTGCCGCCAGGAGAGAAGTGTAAGGAGGAATATAGATTAGTTACTAGGTCTTGACTTAGTGTTTCCGGAGACATTCTATCAAGTATAAAACCACAAAAGGAAATGGGCTTGTGTCTAGGCCTCATTTTCAAAGTCACAGACGGGTTTTAAACACAGCACTACCGCTCTGCCAAGAGCAGGGAGTCGGTGCTGGTTCCAATGGAAGCTGTCGATGAGCAGGCGGGAGTAACCAGGACTTGGGTGGGGATGCAGAAGATGTGCCGTAAGTAGACTGGGCAGAGGAGAGTTCAGATAGAAAAGTGTCCTGTTTTCAAATAGGCTCCCCAGATGCTTGGCTGTGACTGTGCAGCCATAGATGATACTTGCTTTTATTCCTGTTTGGGTTTGTAGATCCTGTGTGTAATGCTAGTTGAGGTATAAATATATCATCATTGTAATAGCTCGTTGTTTTTCAAATTGTCATGGTAAAAATATTTGAAGTAGAGGAGGATGTGTTTCCTGTTCAGCTGCCTCACTCTGGGGGTTTTAGCCAGGACTCGTCAGCTGTTGGCAAAAGCAGTATGTTTATGCCCTTGAGAAAATGTAAGTGCTAAGCTGGTAAATTTGAGGGTTTCCACCAAACCCAAAGAAAGAGATATTAGCGTTCCCTTACCATGCAGCTTAAATATTAGTTTTACAAACCACAAGGAAAACGCTGTCCCTGTTATGAATTAAATCTTTTGAAAAACGTTCGGTGCCAATTTGTAACCAAAAGTGCAACTTAGCTGGAGCCTACCTGTTTCTCTCCCAGCTCTTGCTCTACGTAAGCACATGAAAGCCACACTTCCGGTGTTGATCAACACTAGAGATATATGTCCTAGCTGCTTGGTGGAGATATAGAATGCAGGAATGTCAAGGAGAAAAAAAATGAAAAACTCAAATGATGCCCTAGAGGCATATACAGTGGTTGTAGTATATTAATGACCAGTTTTTGTTACGTCTTTAGTATTTACTGGTCATTTTCTTAAATTATTTTATTGTTTGTATTCTATTATGAACCTACTGTATTCCAGTATATAGGACAATGCTTGGTACATAGTAGACACTGGTTTACTGCAAACAATAAACATTTTTTATTGAATTTATTAGGTTGACATTGGTCAATAAAATTATATAGATTCCAGGTGTACAGTTCTATTATACATCATCTGTATATTGTATTGTGTGTTCACCACCCCAAGTCCAGTCTCCTTCCATCACCATTTATCTCCCCTATACCCTCTCACCCCCATTTCCCTCTGGTAATCACCATACTCATAGACAATAAATATTTGTTGAAAGAGTTTTGGAACCAATCTTAAGATTAATTTACGAGTGAAAAAAGTAAGGCTTAAGAGAAGATGATTAGCCTTGCCCTGATCATATCATTAGTAAATGATGAAGACTGTTTTGAATCTCAGCTGTGCCTGGATATTTGATCATAATGTTATATTACAGCCTGTATCAGACTTGGGCTTTACTGCTTCTACCTCCTACTGACTATAAATAAATGCCTCAAATGCATCTAACCTCCATTTCTATCTCTTGAATGTGGATAGTAATACCTTCCTCTCAAATAAATAGTACTATTTTTCTCTAATGCAGTCATCTTTCCTGCAGATGTCGTTGAGAAAAGCCCTAGAATTCACTCTTGTCCCTGGCCAAAATTTGGGAGAATAGGAAGGGAGAAGCTACACATAGCAAGACCTATTACTCTTAAATCTCAAGGGCAAGAGTGTCTACTTTTTTTCTTGGAAAACGGTTGCATTGAGAAGCTCCAATTAGGAAAATATTGTTTCAGCTTGGACATCACTGAACCAGAACCATCAGCTGCACTCTTGACTCTCTGAATGAAAAAGAAAAAGTCACATTCACCGGAAAATTCAAAATCGTAGGGGTGCAGGATACTGTGCACGGTGCTGTCGGAGTTCTAGAGGAAAGGGGAGCAGGGAGGAGGGGGTGTAGTCTTATCCTCCACGCTGTCTGGAGTAGCTTAACATCGGTGACATTTGTTCCAAAACTTCCCACCTGTTTTCTTAGCCTTTTCCATTCCTACTGGAATCCACCCAGGTAAATGCACTGCTCTTTGTTCCGTATTTTTTGGCCCCAAGAAAACTTGGGCTTTTTTAGTGAAAGTGCACGATCCTGTATTCTATCTACACGGAACTCACTGTCGCGTGGAGCTGGAGTGTCAGCACCTGTCATACATGACTGTGCCCGTGTCTCCTCACGGGGGAAAGTACAGGGTTCACGTCTCCCACTTGTATTTAAGAGCCGTGTTCCCAGGCCTGAGCCGCAGGGAGCAGCACCTAAGGAGACGCACTGTTGTTCCTATCAATCGGCCCAGAGTTTGCTGGCTCTTTCCCTCTGGGTATGAGCTCCACTCTGACCATCCTTTTGTGTTTTCTCTCCTTTTCAACTTTCCAGCTCTCCCTACGGCGGCAGCAGGTCAGCGAGAGGCTGAATGAATGGGCCGTCTTCAGTGAGAAGAACAAGGAGCTCTGCGAATGGCTGACGCAGATGGAGAGCAAAGTTTCCCAGAACGGAGACATCCTCATTGAGGAAATGATCGAGAAGCTCAAGAAGGTAGGGCCGCCCGGCCGCATCTGTTTTCACCCTCCCTGTGCTGAGGCCTGCGGTAGGCGTGGGTAGGCCGCGCGCACAATTACTTTCCATCAAGGCAGCACTCTCTTAGGAACGTTTCCTTTTTTTAATATAAAATAAACTTGCATGGAAAGGCCTCCTTTACTTTAAAAGTATTTTCTTTTGTTGATTTGTTTATTTTTAAGTTTAAATTTTATTTCTCAATAACTGTTTATATTCAGTATTATTTTGTATTAGTTTTAGGTGTACGGTAGAGTGGTTAGATGACCATATACTTGTAAAGTGGTCCCCTGATATTTCAAGTACCCGCCCGGTACCGTGGTTATTACAGTATTATTGACTATATTTTCTACACTTTACCTTACCTCCCCCAGGACGGTTCTGTAACTGCCAGTTAGTATTTCTCAATCCCTTTACGTTTTTCACCCAGTCCCCCAACCCCTTTAGCATCTGGCAACCATCAGTCTGTTCTCCGTATCTCTGAGTCTGTTTCTGTTGTGTTTGTTCATTTAGTTTGTTCCTTACATTCCACATATATGTGCAATCACAGAGGATTTGTCTTTCTACAGAGACTGTTTTCAATTTGTTATGAAATAGAATATTTGCTGATAATGTTCAATATTTTGGACTTTTAGTTACTGGTCCAGTGGGCATCATTTATGTGTAGGAGGTAATATCACAGAGAAGAATTAAAAAAAACAAGAACAACTTAGGATCAATTAAACTGAAATTTTCTTCTTTTTAAAAATTATTTTTATTGATTTCAGAGAGGGAGAGGGGGAAAGAGAGAGAGAGAAACGTCAACATGAGAGATAGTCATTGATCAGTTGCCTCCTGCGTGCCCCTCTCCCCCTTGGGGATCTGAGCCCACAACCCGGGCATGTGCCCTGACCATGACCTCCTGGTTCATAGGCTGACACTAAACCACTGAGCCACCCCAGCTAGGCTGACATTTTCTTTATAAAACAGGATTTATAGTCACAGGAATGAGAACTTTTCTGAGAATTTTGGTTTAGCATTATTCTCAAGTTATATATTATTATTAAAGTATTTTATATATTCACATGGATTTAGAACATTTCTATATCTTTATAGGGCTGATCAAATTTACCAGCAGTGAAAACTGCTTTGAAGATTTTAGTGGTATTTCCACATAGTTTTGAACAATCACTGTATTCTAGGTTATGTTTCTCGTTAGCACATATCACCATCTGGTGTACAGTGTCTTCTCCACTCTCTTGTTCATTATCTGTCTGCAGTGGGAGCCCCACGGGACTCGTAGCTTCCCTGGAACAGGGACTTGGTCTGTTTTGTTCATCACTCCATCTCCTTCACTCAGAATAATGCCAGCTTCTCATAAGCTTTGTGTTAGCCTTCCCCAGTGTCTCTTCCTTTCCTTTGGTAAGAGTACCTCCAAGGTCTCTGAAAATAAATATAAATGGGTATCAGGAAAAAATTTCTGTACTCATGCACACATACAAAGAAAGATAAAAACTCCAAAGCAACACGTAATATGAATTTACTTCATAGGTTTCCACTTACAATTGCAAATTCTAAGGATAAACGTTTGTATTTTGATATCATAATCCTTTCAAATGTGGGCTGAGGTGATATAGATTTCATGTAAGCATCTGCTAATAGCTCTGCTAGTTTCTGAGCATCAGAGAATGTCCCACTAGACATGATTAACGTACTGTAGGTGTTGTAGTGAAGTTTGCTATAGAATAAATGTTGGCTAAGTCTATCTATATTTTCATTGATTTTCTTCATGAAATTTAAGATGCATAGTTTGGGGATACGGAAAGAAACTAGCCCTTGAATGATATACAGTTGTAATTTAAAATTTAAATTTTTTTAAAATTTTTTACAGTTAATTTTGTTACACTATTTGGCACAATGTTAGGAATCATCTTTAAAATATTAACTACTATTTGTATATAAAATAAGTTATGGAATTGAAAAAGAAGTCTTTATGAGCTTGTCTCTTGTGCTGTCTCTTTTGTACAGGAAAATAGCACCGAGGCTTGGTCATTTTAGCAATATTAGCAAAAAGCAATTAATAAACAGACTGTAACCAAGACACTGGAATTAACAGTTAAAAACATTTTCATCTGAAAGACAGCCCAAGAGCATTATTTTGCTATAAATATTAGGCTTAGAGTAATTCATTTGAAATAAAGATTTCTCAGTAAGATTATCTCAAGTGTTAGTAAGTGCATCCAATGTATTGGTCTTTGAACCCCATCATGTTGAAGTAATATAAAGAGGAGGGCAGGTGGGGGTACAAAAGATTGGGTCTTATCACTCTGGAAGAGAGTAGGAGGGTCACTGGATGGGGAGTGCAGGTAGAAGTGGAGGGGAGGTACCTTTCAGCATCACTTTAGTCATAACATTGCGTGGCCTGTCTCCTGCAGATAGGCCACATGTAGCCTGATCTCCTCATCCACAGCAATCCTGAAGAGGAGCTAGTGCCAAAATTGGTAAAGAAAGGAAGAAAGTTCGAGACGCATTGATCTCCTAAGACTAGTGGTTATTATTCTTGAGAGTTAATTTGCCATTGATTTATGTGTTATAAAACATTGACATATTATAGAGGATGTCTCTTTAAAATGAGGGTCCTACTCTTTTTTAAAAATACATTTTTATTGATTTCAGAGAGGAAGGGGGAGATAGAGAGAGAGAGATAGAAACATCAATAATGAGAGAATCATTGATCGGCTGCCTCCTGCATACCCCCTAATGGGGATCGAATCCGCAACCCTGCCATGTGCCCTTGACTGGAATTAAACCTGGGACCTTTCAGTCCCCAGGCCGACACTCTATCCACTGAGCAAAACCAACTAGGGCAAAACTACTCTTAAAACATTCTGCATTAATAACGATTGACACACACGTACACTTACATTTATATGTTAAATACACACACACACACACACACACACACACACACATCGTGTAAGCCCCTTGGGCAGCTATTTGTATGAGAACTAATTCTAACTATAATGTCAGGTTGGTGGTTATAAGAAGGTATAATAACCCAGCATTAAAATCCTTCAAGTTTTGTCTTTTGTATCTATGTGTGTGCCTTTGTTTTTTAATGCCCATTTTATGTAAATACAAAGCACCTCCTATTCCCTTGTAAGATATCTACATAAAAATTTGATGTGGACTCTGCATACATACTGCAAATAATAGGTTCCATTTGGTTTGTGCACATGGGCGGATATTCAAAGTGTTCCTCACGTCAGAACTACTTCCAAGCAGCAGGAAACTATAATTATATGCTTCCAGGACAGCCAGGCTGCAGGTATCAAGAATATGCTTTCTGACCTCTGGGATTGCTATTTATTGCGCAGGATTATCAAGAGGAAATTGCTATTGCCCAAGAGAACAAAATACAGCTCCAACGAATGGGAGAGCGACTCACTAGAGCCAGCCACGAGAGCAAGGCCTCGGAGATCGAATACAAGCTGGGCAAGGTCAATGACCGGTGGCAGCATCTCCTGGACCTCATGGCAGCCAGGTAAAGGGCCTGTCAGCAGGACAGGTGTGCGCAGAACTTTAACACTTTCACTCCGCCTTCCAGCCAAAGGCAACCCAGCACATCTCTCCGCGTTCTTTATCCATTTTAACCGTTTTAGTTCACCCTTTTCTCAAAGATGCCACTTGCATTAACTTTAAAATGCTCCTTACTTCGTAAGTTTAGTGGTGTTTACAGTTAGCTGAAAGAAAGTCATGTGCAATCAAAACTCTTTCCCAGGAAAACAATTCTTTTTTCAGACTTTCATGGGTATTCAGCTTGCTGCTAAGGAGTGAAACTGGTTTTTAAAAAAAAGCTGTCACATTCCTACTATATTTCTGGTTAGCAAGGGAAAATTCTGATCACTGCCACTCTGCTCAGTTGTAAAAATAACCCGCTGCTTTATTGTAAATTTGTCCTTAGCTTTAAGAACTGTAAGTGTCTGCCTTCTATTTGAGAGAATATTACGTTCAGTTTTTGTTGCAGAAGGGCAGGGTGAGTAAAACAGATAAAAATAAAAAATATATAAGGGTCTCTACTAGCCTATAAACATCTGATATGATTGAATGAGGCACCATGGTATTTGATATAAAAAGAGGGAATGACTAAGTAGATGCTTTATTTTAGGTGAACTTTGCTTCATGCTGGAATGTAGGCTCCATGAAGACAGGGACCTTTATCCACCCTGTCCACTGTGTGTCACAAACACCAAGAGCAGTGCCTGGATGTAATTTGGGCTCAATAAATATTTGAATAGATGAATGAATGAATGAATGAATGAATGAATGAATGAATGAATACTTGAATGGATATTCTTTATGGCAATTAGGAGACTTGTAATAAATGCTACTGATTTACAGCCATTTTGGAGTTATCCTCAATATGCTGTTTTTTAAAGTATTTGATCAGAAGTATATATGTGTGTGTGTGTGTGTGTGTGTGTGTGTGTGTATTTACATTCAATATTATCTTGTATTAGTTTCAGGGGTACAGCATGGTGGTGAGACAATCACATACTGTACAAAGTGCTCCCCAGATGTTTCCAGTACCCACCTGGCTCCGTACATAGTTATTGCAGTGTTATTGACTATTTTCCCTAGGCTATACTTTACATCCGTGATTATTCTGTAACCACCAATCCGTACTTCTCAGTCCCTTTACCTGTGCCACCTGGGACCCTTGCCTTAGCCGTGCTGCATCAAGCTGGACAGGAAATAGTGCCTTTTGAATACCGTGTGCCCCACAAACAGCAGTACAGTTCCATATGCTAATTTTGAAAACACTTACTGTATTTTTCTATACAGAAATGAAAAAGGATCAAAGAAGAAAGTGAGATCGCAGTGTATTTTATTTTAATGCCACAAAAAAGGGTTAAATGTTTATCTATTTTCAAAATGTTTAACAATAGCGCTGTAATAGCTAGCATCTATTGAGCCCTGTTCGTGCCAATGACCATGCTACGGGCCTCAGACACATCTTCTCACGTGTTATTCACAACGCCCTTTGAAGGGAGCATGATGATCATACCCATTTTCCAGATGCAGAGGCCAAGGCTTGGGTTTGCTCATGGTCACTTCCATCCCGAGTGGCAGAGCCTATGCTCCCTGACTCCACAGCCCATGTTCCGGAGCACTGTGCTCTCCGACCTACCAAACTTAGGACTTCCTTGTTCCTGTTCTAGAAAATGCAATTACAAGGAAATTGGGCTCTGTTATTTATTTCAACAATCTAATTTCCCAATCCTTTGTTTGTGAAGTACTGACCATGTAACAGTGACTGAGCGCCTGTGAGAATACAGGGACAGGCCCTTTCTTCAAGGAGTTCATGGTGAGAACACAGACAGGCAAAGACATCAAGGAAAATGACGAGCCCAGTGCTCTAGTAACGGTACCAAAAAGAGATGGGAGCCTACGGTTCAAATAAAGCTACTCTAAAGTTTAGTCATACGTAGTTTTAGGACCCCAATGCTATAGTTGGGCTTCTCAGTCACTGAGAACAAAATCTTATTTCAGAAGGAGAAATTGAACCCCCTTGTGCTATAAATACCCTTGTTAGGGAAGCCACCCCCTTGATAAACATCCCTGGATTCTTTTGCTCCAATTATGACTCATGGATTGGCTTGCATTGCCAGGTAATCCAGTCAAAGTAGTTAATAGTCTTTTTTTAATGTTTAGTGGCTCAATGGCTTTAATGTTTAGTGGCACTATATGAAAGATGTTTTAAATTAAATATGATATAATTTAATCTTAAGCAGCTAGCTTAGTGTATGTCCAGCTGTTAGCCAATATATTGTATCAAATGAGTTAGGTGCTTTCTCCTCAAAGTCATGTGGTTGTTTTTTGTTTTGTTTTTTATAACTTTAATGTCTGGTTTTTCAAGGGAGAATTTTTACGTGTTATTTAGTTTATTTTTCTAAAAAAAATACACATCAGTAAACTTGAGTCAATTAAATATCTCTAAGGTATACGTGCTTTGCACTAGAGTCACAAAAATGCTCAGAGGCCTCTACTTTTGTAGAGTCTCATCACACACAGATCTAACTCCCTCGGGAGACTCTTGTATATTTGTCCACTTCTGACTGTCTCCTTCTGAAGCGGACCCGATGAAATGTTGACCATTGATTTGTCCTGGAGTTTTCAATGCCACACGGTGTTCATTCATAGTTTCCTTGAAGCCTTTCCTAAATGACTCTCCATCACATTAGCTTTCTGTTTCCTTGTTTATCGGAGCTTCACTCATGCACAGACTAAATGGCCATCTCCCACACCCATCTGCCAGTGTGACCTGCCAGCTGCAATATTAAGTTTCCATGTGTCAGACTCACTCACCTCTCTTCCCTCTTCCAGCTTTTTTTCTCACTGATTCATTACCACAGAGCATAGCACAGTTCTGCCTTTCGGCATGTCTACGTGTTCCAGTGCCTTTGTGGGAACTGGAAAGGCTGTTTTTGAAGATGACCATATTTTCGGGTCAATAGCTTCCCAACTAACAGAAACATGGAAAAGGGAGAAAGAAAGAGATTTGGACACACAGGGCAACATAGAAGTCTACACTTGAAACCTATATAATCTTATTAACCAAATTCACCCCAATAAATTTAATAAAAATAAATAAAGAGAAGGATAAGAAAAAAAGGAAGTGAGAGACGAGAGAGAGAGAGAGAGAGAGAGAGAGAGAGAGAGAGAGAGAGAGAATATTCACTGATACTAATTTTACCACCACATATAAATAGAATGCATAGTTGTGAATCAGCTTCCTATATCACCAATGGGTTGACCATTCTGAGTACAAAATAAATGTCTTTTTCATTGAATGTTTAAATTGTCACCAAGCATTATCAGTATTTTAGGGCAACAAAATTTGCTCATTTACTTTCATGGCGTAATGGATAATGTTTTAGTATCCTTTCCGTACTTTCTAGGCCTGCTCAGTTCAGTGTAGCAGTCAGTAGCTACATGTGGCTATCTAAATTTACTGAACTGGAATACAATTAAACTAGAGTTTAGTTTTAATAATAGTCCGTTGTACTGGCCACATTTCCAGTGTTCAGAACCCACATGAGGATGAAGGCTACGTTACTTACTGGGCACTGCAGACAAAGAATATTCCCATCAGCCCAGAAAGTTCTATTGGTCAGCGCTAAGACAATTGAAAGCATTTCTGAGCCCTTGGTTTTCATTAAGAGTCAACATCAGAAACAGTCACCACTATAGTTCCTATAAAACTGTCTTCAAGGATCCTGCCTCTCATCTGGCCAGCGAACCCTGTGCCAAAGCCACACAGCAGCTTTTCTGGAGCTCCGGGCGGACAGGAAGTCTGTCTTTCAGCATGAGTGGTTCTGTGCTTCCTACAATAGGAAATGCACTGTTGAACATTTCCCACCTCAGGATCTGGGATTGTCAGACTCAAGCTATTTGCTCTGTTGCAACAGCTTGTCTCCTGTTATGGATTCATGACCAATATATTCCTTTAAGCAGAGTTTCCATTTTATATTACTGATTGTAAAAACTTCTCAGAGGAGTGATTGTTTTATTTTAAAAATCACAATAGGCTATCTTTGAGTAGAAAGGTTTAAAAATAATTTTATTTATAACTAAGTATGCTGGAGTATATTACTTTTTTAAAAAATATATATTTTTATTGATTTCAGAGAGGAAGGGAGAGAGAGATAGAAACATCAATGATGAGAGAGAATCATTGATTGGCTGCCTCCTGCACGCCCCCTACTGGGGATTGAGCCCACAACCCAGGCATGTGCCCTTGACCAGAATTGAACCCAGGACCTTTCAGTCCACAGGCCAATGCTCTATCCACTGAGCCAAACCAGCTAGGGCTGGAGTATATTTCTTATGTAAAATGCAAGTTTGCTTCTTTTACAAAGAGTGTTTCTCTTTTAAAAGGAGTTGGCTCCTTGCCCTAACTGGTTTGGCTCAGTGGATAGAGCGTCAGCTTGTGGATTCAAGGGTCCCAGGTTCGATTCCGGTCAAGAGCATGTACCTTGATTGCAGGCACATCCCCAGTGGCGAGTGTGCATGAGGCAGCTGATCGATGTTTCTCCCTCATGGATGTTTCTAACTCTCTATCCCTCTGCCTTCCTCTCTGTAAAAAATCAATAAAATACATTTTAAAAGTAAATAAATAAATAAATAAATGAATAAAAAATAAAAGGAGTTGGCTTCCACAGCCAGAGCCCAACATCTTGTTTTATTTTACTTGCAATTTGCTTAGCAAATGTTATTTATGTCTTTATTTATTTGTGTGTTTGTATACCTTCATCCAAAAAGGATTTAAAGCAGCCAGCATGAGTCACATTGTATTAAATTACCAGTAATTAATAACTTGAAGTTTCTTTTCTTTAAAAGCTTAAATTATGAAATTAATATAGACTCAGTGCAGAAAATTTGGAAACTGGAAATTCACCAAAGAAAAAAAGTTGCCTGAAATTCCACCAAGCAAATGAACAGATACTTTTTAAAAATCACCATACAGTGAACATGTTATTTTTATCACATTATATCATTATTTTTAAAAGGACGAAGGCTTTGACTATGTAAGTGGAGAATACCATGTCTTCATTCTCTCTCATGCTCAAATAGCCTATCCCCGGGTAAGACCAAGCCCCCTCCCGGACTAGCTTTCCCATCCCGCCTTCCCGAACAACCCCAGAAACTCCTCCTTACACCCCTAAGCTGGCCAGGAAGCTGAAGAAAAAGAGAAGTTGCTCCTTTTTGCTACTGCAATGGGCTACCCTTGTGGAGGGCTTGTTTGTTTGCATTTGGATGATTTACGGTTTTCACATATCCTTTCCCAGTTAACAAATAGCCCAGGAGGAAAGTGGCCGGTCCCTGCAGAGCGACGGAGTGTCTGCCGCCGGCCTTATTTGTGATCTCCTCCTGCCTTGAGGCCCGGAGCCTCCCCCTCCTTGCAGATTACCGGAGCCTTTTCCCCTCCTCACACTCGTGGCCCGCATTCCAGGAGCTCAAGCCTGGCACATGCTAATGAATGTGGGTTTTATTTAGCAACATGACCACTTGTCACTGCCCAGTGTCATATTATCGGGCAGAGACTTACCAACATTTGTCTAGAGTGAGCATTTTCATATTTCCAAACACAGACAAGGGGAAGCTTTCCTCCCCACGCAGGATTTAGCCTTTTGCTCTGCACAGCTAACTTCTGCAAGTGGAAGCTTCATGGTGGTGGCGGAAGGGCTGCGTGCTCTGAGGATGGCGGAGGACGGCGGCGCGGACGCAGATCTCCCAGACTGTAACTGCGATGTCACCAGGCAGGCATCTCCTTGAGTTTCTTCCATTGTGCATAGCTCCCGGGTTACGTGGGCTTCGTGGGTTGGCGCTCTACTCCGTAGTTGTGTTGCCAGTGCTTAGTGGAGAGGACCGGGGTTAGGAGGTTGTTGGCGTGGACTCCTAAGAGTTATTTGATGGTGTGTTTCTTGTCCCCCTCCTGGGCCGTGGAGCTGGATGAAAAGGTTGATGAACCTGGTTATGGCTTGGCATTCCAGTTGTCTCCGGACTGTATGCGTCATATGAGGGAGATGGCTACAGTAGGGAGCCTGGGGCACAGGAAAGAGACTGGGGAAAAGATCCAGTTAGTCCATCCTTTGCTATTGAAAGGATGGGCTCCTGAGGAAACCGAATCACATCATTGTACCTGAAAGCTGTCCCTGTATTAAGTACAAACCTGCTCATGTTTGAAGAGCCTGGAGGGCTTTGTGTGTGAGAAACAGTTGGTTCTGTTTAGGTTGGGTCGCTAACTAGTATAAAGATTTTGAAACATATGCAAAATGTAGAAATGTATTTCTAAAATAGTAACAGGGCACTGTGCAAATGTTTACTTTGTGATTTTTCCAATTAGAATATCATTGTCTCAGTAATTTTCATTTAATTTTTAAAATTCATTTTCTTATTCCAGAACATCCCCCAAATAAATTCCTACTGTCGAATAGGATTTATTAATGATACTTTTGGTTCTGTTATATTAAGGATATAAATTTTTGGTTTTGGTGTATGGTTGGTTCTACCTAAATAGTTTGAAGGAATGTACTGAGATGTATCTATTATGTGTATGTGTGTGTGTGTGTGTGTTCATGGGACAATGCTAAGAATTAAGAAGCTGGACAACTGGATTTAGTAGCAGGATCCTTATCCAGCAAGGTCGAGTGCCCATAAGGACTGTGGAAGGGGAACCATAAGCTGCAGGGACTTAGAGATTTAACAGGCTTGTAAACGCACCCAGTCCTGTGACGTCTGTAAACATCTATTTTGAATTATAATCCTGGATGCTACCAAAAGAAATGTTGCTCAAACTTCTTAGAATGACAGATACATTAAAATATTGTGACACTTTCTCCAAGGATTTCCTTTAAAGAAATCATGGGGAAAGTATTGAACATTTTCGCTTAAGAAAGAATGATCCTTGTCGTGCAAATACCAAGTTTAATAAACTCAAGGGAGATATATGAGGGTTTTACTACCCATTTTTCTCTCCAACACATAATGTATTTGCTATTTGTAGTCAAATACACTTTTTTAAAAAAATGAAAAAGGAGAACCACTTAAATATTCACCCCATTGACTTCACTAAGATTTACACATTCATTCGAAAGAGGAACTTGTCCCTAATGGACTATATGAACAAGCATTTCCATGTCACGATGCCCTTGACACATTGCGCACTAACTGCTCTGACTGTTGGAACTCCTTCAATATTGTACAAGATAACTAACCCTGTAAATGATTTGGCTGGTATAGACAGTATCCAATGGAACAGTCTTAACTCACACCTCTTTGTGCCTTGGATCTTTTAATCATTTTTGTCAGCAAATTTTGAACCAAGAAAATCAATTTTAGCACAGATAAACCATTTGCAAATGTTGGACCCAGAGGAAAATGTTAAGACTCACTTCATATTAACTAAGTAATATCAAATAAATTTAAAAAGAAAATATGTTAACTAAGTAAAGATATTTTACTTAGAATAGTGATTATTAATGTTTAGCAGGCACTTAATGCACTTCTTTGTGCAGCGCTTACAGTGGCAGGGAAAAAAGAAAAACAAAAGCGGGAATTCACAGCTGCACCTTCCCAAGGAACTTACTGTGGGGGAGAGAAACGTGCAAAAATACTCCCGGGGGTTAAGATACGTGCATGTAGGAAACAAGCACTGAGGTTCTCTCCTAGCCTCTGGCGCCAAAGAAAACCCGGATGACACGATGAGGTTGTTCTAAAACCCTACCCCAAGCATAGTCAGCATGCAGTTCTTCCCAACTCTGAGGACAGGATGCTGGTTAGGTTGAGAGGTCCTGAGAGGACATTCTTGCAGGGGTAACACCAGGACACACACATCTCAGTGCAATGATCTATTCTCCAGTCCTCTTCCCGTAGCTCTATTGATGACCATTTATCTTATAACCGGTTTGGGCCACTAAAGCAGGTGGGCAGGCTATGTTAAATCCCAAGGCCGTGCTGTGCGCATTGCTAGAAGTACACCTGAGCTTGGCATTCGGGAGCCATTCAAAAATTGTCATTTGCCCAGCTGGTGTGGCTCCGTGGTTGAGCATTGACCTATGAACCAGAAAGTCATGGTTGAATCCCCGTTTGGGGCATATGTCAGAGTTGCAGGCTCGATCCCCAGTGTGGGGTGTGCAGGAGACAGTTGATCCATGATTCTCTCTCATCACTGATGTTTCTATCTCTCTCTTCCTCTCCTTCTCTCTTCCTCTTTGAAATCAATAAAAATACATTAAAAAAAATAAAACTGTCATTCCCTGGCTGACACACCATTTCTCATTTCTTAGACATATGAAAAAGATAAATGGATTGTATGTAAAAGTTCTTGGGACTATTATTTAAGGCCAATACCTTGAAATGCCCTGGGGACAGGGTACAATTTATATTTATAAAGTTAATTAGAGAAGTCTTATTTATAATGGAATTATGGGAAGTGATATACATATTGCAATACATGCTTTCTATTCCCTAATTAATAGGCTATCTTGTAAAAGATGACCCTAATTTTTAAATACAATTGAAAAAAATAAGGTAATACACCTAAGAGTGGCTTTATGAACTGAAATGTTATTCAAATATAGGCATTATTTCTATTATCATAATTAATGAAATAAGGGTATTATTATTACCCTGGCCATAGTGAACCTTCTTTAAAAAGTATTTGTGTGACAGGGGAAAAGTGATTGTGTCATGACTAGATTTTTCATCTGATAAACATTGATTTATAGATATATAGAAACTATAAGAGAAGTGGTGATACCAGTTTTATGCAATTAAAAATGATAAAAATGCCCCAAATACTTAGCTTCTGAGATATTTTCTTCACAGCAGTGGCTCTTGACCTGAGAAGCCTATCGAGTGACCTGGGAGGAGTGTAGGGAGGTGGGAAATGAGCAGCAGGCATGTGAAATCTGAAAGCCCCCTGCGTGATCCTGTCACAGTTCTAGCTTGAGAATCACCTCTTTACTATTTGAAAGTAATTGAGCCGAGAAATACTTGATGACTCTGAGTACAAGTTGTCAGTCTTTGAGAACATTCTATTGTACATCTCTGCCTTGAAATATATCACATCCCTCGGATTTTAAAAGGTCATGTTGCTCTTGACTATTTTTTAAATAGATACCTCTTTAGTCAAGCCAAAGTTGACACCTCAAAGATGGAGGTATTGTAGAACTCATCTGCCATTCATCTATATCAGTGGTTCTCAACCTTCTGGCCCTTTAAATACAATTCCTCATGTTGTGAACCAACCATAAAATTATTTTCGTTGCTACTTCATAACTGTAATGTTACTACTGTTATGAATCGTAATGTAAATATCTGATATGGAGGATGGCCTTAGGCGACCCCTGTGAAAGAGCCGTTCGACCACCAAAGGGGTTGCGGCCCACAGGTTGAGAACCGCTGATCTATATGATGATCAGTGTCAAAGGTGATGACATTTCCTGAACCAAAAGGCAGGCCTGAGGGTCCAAAAGAAAACCTGACTTTTAAACAAGGCTGTACCAGAAATCACTCATCGTGTGCTTATCATCCACATCACTGTTCTTTTGAGAGCAGTCTCTACACACTCAGCCATGACAGTTCTCACCAGAAATCTAATAATTGACTTTTTGCTGCTATTTCTTGATGATAATAGAGTTGAGAAATACTATGTGTCCTTCCCAAACTCCTGCTCGTGCCCTGCCCTCCCTTGGAAACACCTTTATAAACTCACTAGGGGCCCGGTGCACGAAATTCGTGCACTGGGTGGGTGTGTGGGGGGAGTGTCCCTCAGCCCAGCCTGCCCCCTCTCACATACTGGGAGCCCTCAGGCGTTGACCCCCATCACCCTCCAATCGCAGGATCGGCCCCTTGCCCAGGCCTGACGCCTCTGACAGAGGTGTCAGGCCTGGGCAGGGGACCCTCATTTCCCCCCATCACTGGTTCTTCCCCCAGCCCAGGCCTGATGCCTCTGCCCAGGCATCAGGCCTGGGCAGGGGACCCCCAGACCCCTCCGATTGCTGGCTCTGCCCCTTGCCCAGGCCTGATGCCTCAGCCAGAGGCGTAGACCCCCCATCACCCTCTGATCACCTGATCGGCCCCTTGCCCAGGCCTGACGCCTCACCAGAGGTGTCAGGCTTGGACAGGGGACCCCCATCTCCCCCCGATCACTGGCTCTGGCCCCCGCCCAGGCCTGAGGCCTCTGGCCCAGGAATCATGCCTGGGCAGGGGACCCCCATCTCCCTCTGATCGCTTGCTCCACCCCCCGCCCAAGCCTGACGCCTCTGACCCAGGCTTCAGGCCTGGGCAAGGGGACCATTATATCCCCCCAATCCCCGGCTCAGCCCCCCTCCCAGGCCTGATGCCTTGGCCAGAGGAGTTGACCCTCATCACCCTCCAATCACCAATCACCGGATCGGACCCTTGACCAGGCCTGAGGCCTCCAGCAGAGGTGTCAGGCCTGGGCAGGGGACCCCCAGCTCCCCGTGGTTGTAGGCTCCGCCCCTGCCCAGGCCTAACGCCTCTGGCTGAGGCGTCCGGCTCGGGCAGCGGGGACCCGCAGCTGCAGCGGCCCCGCGATCGTGGGCTCTGCTTTAGGCCCAGGCAAGGGACCCCTAGCTCCCGGGACTGCCAGCTTCGACCGTGTCCAGCTCCCATCGCTGGCTCCACCCCTACTTCCTGCTACCACTGGCCAGGGCGGCAAAGGCGCCTGATTCTCCGATCATGGCTGGGGGGCAGGGCAAAGGCGGCCCCAGGGCCGCCTTTGCCCTGCCCCCCAGCTCTTAGCTCCCCCCTGGGTTTCCAATCACTGTCAGTGGCAGGGGGCTTCTTCCTGCTTTCCCTTTCGCCTCCCTGCATTGTGCCTACATATGCAAATTAACCGCCATCTTGTTGGCAGTTAACTGCCAATCATAGTTGGCAGTTAATTTGCATATAGCCCTGATTAGCCAATGAAAAGGGTATCGTCGTACGCCAATTACCATTTTTCTCTTTTATTAGTGTAGATGTACATATTCCTGTCCTTGTGCTTTTCACCCGTCTCCTCTGCATCCTTATTCATTATCTATCGTCACCTGGAATGTCTCTTCTTTTTCTTATGTTTTTGGCATCTTCTTCATCATTCCTTATTCTCTGCCTAAAACAAGTCCTAAAGCTATTCCAAATATTAAACTACATTAAACAAAACAAACAAATCATTTCTTTCTAGTAGCCAGATTATTCTACAGGTGCCATAGCATAGTTATCTTCACTGCCTACTTTCTTAAAATCATTGACAGTACTCCCTGACTGTAAGTGTATATCTTAACTTTTGTTTCCCTTGATCAACTACTCAAATTCCTTGGCCACAGGCGCAGCGTTTCTGATTCAATAGGACTGGGTTTGGATCTAGGAACCTGCATTTATATGAGACAAACCAGGTGAATCTAGTACAGGAGGTATTCGCCCAGCCGGCGTGGTTCAGTGGTTGAGCATCGACCTATGAACCAGGAGGTCCCAGTTTGATACCGGTCAGGGGACATGCCCGGGTTGCGGGCACAATCCCCACTAGGGGATGTGCAGGAGGCAGCTGATCGATGATGCTCTCTCATCATTGATGTTTCTATCTTTCCCTCCCTCTCCCTTCCTCTCTGAAGCCAATAAAAACATATTTAAAAAATAGAGGAGGCATTCAGATTGTACTTTGACCACACCCTTTCATAGGACTTCAACTCTATGCCAACAGCACCTAAATCATTGCAACCAACTCCATCCTCTCCTCTGGACCCACAAACTACATTTCCTTACATGTCTGACCCGATCCCTCAGACTCATCGTATCCCAAACTTAATGCACCATTAACCCCCAAAACTTGCTCCTCATCAAGTATACTCTGAGACAGCACCCAACTGTAAAGCACATTTTTCACTCCTTCTGCCTCACGCCATGCCGATTCATAAATTAAGCAACCCAGGCCTCACCTCTGTTCTCACCGTTTCCCAAGTGGAGGCTCTGATGGGAGCTGTTTGGACTCTTTTGTTTACTTCCCGAATGGGCTCTCACAATAGCTCCCTTCAAACTTTTATACTTAAAATCAAGACTGATGGTATCATCCTTTTGCTAATCTTGGCAGAGTTTCCAATCATCTTTAAAACTGCATATAAACCCCTTTTTGTGTCACTACAGGATTTTTATCATCTTACTCCAGTCTACCCACCAATCTCATCTCTTACAACGTCTTTATCTCCCTTCAACCCCCCTTCCATCCTCTCTATCCCCGGCCTCCTTTGCATTCCGACACTGTGCCTCCATAATCTCTACTTTCTCCCAGGCAATCTTCATAGGAGTATAAGTTAGTATATCATTTATGGAAATAACTTTTGTGACACATGGGAGTTCTACCCCTATTATGTTGTTACAGCTATACTGACTGTAACCATAGCCAATATTTGTTGATTTTTCCCCCCATGTTCCCTGGAGCATTAGACTCATTTAAATCTCACTAGTACTCTCACTTCATCTCCATTTTATAGATGAGGAAACAGAAACACAGGAAGCTTATACCACTGCCCAGAGTCACACAGCCAGTAAGTGGCTGAGCAGGGTGGACTTTGGCTTTTGGCGACTTGTCTTCAGACCTAGCGCTCCCTGCTGCTCGGGAGGGAAACACGAGTGGGCCTTTCTCTGAAGTGGATGTCCTTTCTCTGCCCACAGGATCAAGAAGCTGAAGGAGACTCTGGTGGCGGTCCAGCAGCTGGATAAGAACATGAGCAGCCTGAGGACCTGGTTGGCTCACATTGAGTCAGAGCTGGCCAAGCCCATCGTCTATGATTCCTGCAACTCGGAAGAAATACAGAAGAAGCTCCAGGAGCAGCAGGTAAATCGGGAAAAAAATTGAAGAAAATAAATAGGCTTTTGAATATCTGTCCTCCTGGCCTGGCCAGAGGGTGGGTGTGAGAGGTGACTCGGGAGGGAACGTGTGGAGGGTGCTTGGCAGGTATAGTGAGTAAGGGGAGGCCTTGCCCAGGCAGGTGTTTGGGGCAAATAAGTTCCATGTCACCACAGTGCTAACTCTTAAGAAGATATGTCATCACAAGGTTAATGTTGTTGGTCAATCAAGAAGCCATCCTAAGATGATAGGTTAGGTTGAGCAGCAATGATGTATCTAAAATAATGCTGTCTGTTTTGTTTATTTATTTGTAGATTACTAGCTCACTACCATAAACTTGGAAAGAAACCTTTTTTAAAATTTTTTTAAAAAATATACTTTATTGATTTTTTACAGAGAGGAAGGCAGAGGGATAGAGAGTTAGAAACATCCATGAGAGAGAAACATCGATTAGCTGCCTCCTGCACACTCCCCACTGGGGATGTGCCCGCAGCCAAGGTACATGCTCTTGACCGGAATCGAACCTGGGAGCAGGCCGATGCTCTATCCACTGAGCCAAACCGATCAGGGGGAAAGAAACCTTTTTAAAAAAAATATGTTTTTGTTGATTTTTTTTCTTAGAGAGAGGGAGGGGGGGGGGAAGAGAGAAAGAGAAACATTGATGTGAGAGAGAAACATCAATCGCTGTCTCCCGTACATGTCCCCACTGGGGATCCCTGATTGGGAATCAAACCAGAGATCCCCTTGGAGAATGAGACAATGCTCAACCAACTGAGCCACACTGGCCAGAAAGGAGCCATTTAAAATTTCATATAGTAGTGTTTGGAGAAAGATTGCAGTGCATACTTAGAGATTTTAGCGTCTAAAATAATTGTCTTTTGAAAGGAGGATTGCATGACCTGCAGACCACACGCAGTAATTTCACCTTCATATGTGTACCAAAGACAGCATATTCCACTGGCATACAATACACACCCCAGCAAAGCAAAAGAGGGTGATGCTGAAAAATGCCTACAGAAGGGATTTCCACCTCCCACTCCCCTTGCTGCTTCTTACTAAGCAGAGCAGACTCCAGTTGCCATAAATAAACACCATCAACCCCCATCAAGTATTGCTACTCCATGCATTTAGATTGTCATTGAAAATTCTGTCCACACTCTGGTTATTTTATTAGTATTTAGGCCACTATAGCCAAGTTTCTTAACTTGCTAGTAAAAAATGTTTAAAATATATAAACAGACCTATTTCTGCAATCCTATGAAACAGTATATATTTTTAGTTTTCAAACTATTTAAACCAATGAGAATAGGCATTAAACTACATTTTTTTAGGTGTTGGGTTTACTTTGATATTTAAATTAGCATTTCTTTTCACAAGCAATTGTTAGGGTATTTTTTTCTATTTTTGTAAGATTAAAACCTCTGATGGACTCTTTGATGTTTGAAATTCTGATGATTGAACTTTGAGGGGGGCTGTCAATAATCCAAATTTCCTGGAGAAGATGGTAATGATAATTACAAGTGATAACTAAAGTTAAAATTTAATGACCAGTATTGTAATTTAACAAAGGTAAGAAAATTAAAACAGTATCTAATTAAATATGGCAAATTGATTATATGCACATATAGCCCCAGCAACTACTAAAACCCCAACGCAATGATAGTGAAGGGGGAAAAGAAAGTCAAAACCCACAATTGCAAAGAGAACAGAAGAGAGGCTAGAGATGCCAGACATCCAACAGCATTTTGAATAGATTAATAGTGATGGTGTCAGCAGATGGAGGAGGGAGAAAGATCATTCATGCCACAAGAGTTCCAAAAAGGCTCAGGATGTGGAGATATTAAGTCTGTATGGCTTTAAAATGGAAGATTGCCTAAAAGTCTGAATAAGGAGTGATTAGACTTCAGATATTCTCAACAGTCCCCGCCCCCTGTAGCCTAGCTAGTCAGGAGAAAAAGGTGAGAGAGAACATACATACAAGAATATTAATCCCAACTATGTGAGTAAATTGAGGAATTATCTTTAGAATGAGAGAAAAGCTAAGCATATTCTAGAGCTGTATCAAAGACAAGGAAAATATATTAAGGACCATAATTAATAAGGCAAGCAAAAAATGAACTCACTTTTAGTGATGGAATACTTTGAGTACATTGAGTTAATAGCTCAATGGAAAAAACAATGTATATTTTGTGCTGATATTCTTTGCAGTTAATAAAAAGATTTCACAAAGTCCAATGCCTTCTTTACCATCATATCTATTTTCTTCATTTAAAATTGCTCACTGAGAAAAAAATAAATAAGTAAATAAATAAATAAAAATAAAATTTCTCACTGAGGAAGCTGCTGATGATAATGACGATGTCATCATACATAGTAGACAACCTCGGTCCCTTAAACCCACGGAACCTCTTAACAATGGTAGAATTAACACATATTTAGAGATCAAATCCCAGATCTTGAGTCCCAGCTGTTAACAGGAACATACATATTATTTTGACCAATTGATTGATCAATCTATCCATGGGAATGGAAGTGATATATCTGTGAAGTTGAATCTGGGGCAAGATCTATATTTTTTAATTTATCTTTATTGTTGAAAGTATTACAGATGTCCCTGCCTTTTTTTCCCAATGACCCCCCTCCCCCCCCCCTCCACCCCGCACCTGCCCCGCCTAGGCCTTCACCACACTATTGTCTAGGTTCTTTTTTTTAATCCCTAAAAAGCTCATTTTATTCTTGATATAGCTAATGTAGTCTATTTCATTTGTTTAGTTTCTATTTTGGCATTGCTCACATAGCTGACATATTTCTAGATTCATTTACTCATGCTTTTGAGCTTGCAGTTGAAGTCTCATGCATTGAAGGAAATGAAATATTTGTCAACATTGGGCCTAACCATTTGTCAGTCAGTTTCTCCCGTGTGTTTACCAGGATTGCAATAAAGCGTGTCTCGTTCCCCACAGGACCTTCAGAGAGACATAGAGAAGCACAGCACGGGCGTGGCTTCCGTCCTCAACCTGTGTGAGGTCCTGCTGCATGACTGTGACGCGTGTGCCACCGACGCCGAGTGTGACTCCATCCAGCAGGCCACGCGGAATCTGGACCGGCGATGGAGAAATATCTGTGCCATGTCCATGGAAAGAAGGCTCAAGTAAGCTGGGATGTTCAAACCGCTGGGAAAGAGGAAGGACCAAAAAGGAAAAAAAAACTTACCCAGAGTAGCCATTGGTCACTATCTCCTTTCGGTTGCAAAGTCCAGAAATAGCCTGGGTTTTCCGAATTCGTCGTTGTCCACATTTAGCTGGGAAAACAAGCAGATAGAAAGGTAACCTGCAAATATAACAAGCCAAATGAGGCCTGACCTAACCGTTTAAATATCATTCAGAGAAATACGCCTTTGCTGAATAAGTATGTTACAGAATTGGTGGTTGAACAATACCATTCTGTTGTTAAAAATTAAGTGATAAAGCCACGGGCTTATCTTACAGCCCTTTGAAATTCAAGGCAGGAAAAGACAGTGCTGTTAGAAAATTAAGACCCATAATCTCTATGCTTTCTGGGGACCTCTGGAAAGCTCACTCTTTGTCTTGCTGTCCTAGATTTCGATGGGGGTGAGTTTGATGTTGGACTTCAGTGGGTTTTCAAACCTTGTTTTGTTTCAGCAAAGCCTTGGCACGCACGTGCGCCCTGCAAACGTGGCCTTGCGCTTCCACACTTTCTTGCACTTTTCCGAACAGTTCACATCATGTGCATGTAACAATCGATGTGACTAATTCCACATCCAGAGCCGCAGGATGTGTTTAAAAAGAAACCCACAAAACAGCTGCATCGTGTCTGCTCCAACAGTTGTCCCCTTTGCACTCGGGTCAGAGTTGGCCCCAGCACAGCGATTGTTTGGCACCGCAGCTGCGTGTTTGGTCTTAATCCCGTGGCAGGTTCTGGAGCACGCACGGTCCCAAACATTCAGACTCTGTTCTTTCGTGTTCTGTCTCAGAATTGAAGAGACATGGCAGTTGTGGCAGAAGTTTCTGGATGACTATTCGCGTTTTGAAGATTGGCTCAAGACTTCCGAAAGGACAGCCGCCTTCCCCAGCTCTTCCGGGGTGCTCTATACAGTTGCCAAGGAAGAACTGAAGAAATTCGAGGTGAGCTATCATTCCCAATCTCTCGTCCTGCTGTTGCTGTGGCAGTCCCCAGCTGGTAGTGGGTGTCCCAGGACAGAAACTCATGTTCACCCGCACATTCTTTTCTTCAAACAGCTGGGGGATAAGGTTGTGACCATCTTTATTACCATCTCATAAACAGGCAAGAAGTGGGGTACGAGACTTTTATTTTAAGATGATCAAGAATTACAAATACAAAAATAAATAAATAAAAGAATTGCAAATACAAAAATAAATAAATAATTAAGTAAAAGAATTACAAATACAGTACAAAATAAAGTAATGAAGAGGAATTTTATTAGAAAACAAATATCAGGATTCCTCCCCCCCGCCCCCGCCACCACACACATACCCCTCTCCACAAGATCTTGGCATTCTTTTTAGTTCCTATTCTTCACAATCAACTATTTAAGATTAAAATATGATGGTTTTCCATTCTATAAAAATCTATCTTCCAAATATATTTTATATTTTCTTCATTTATTTTTACCTAATTGGAGCATGGAGATATATATATCTCAGTAATAAAATGGAGTTGGCTCCAGATTGAATAAAACATTTTAATCACGAGCCACTTCTAATTATAAGTCAAGAGCAGTGCCATTCTTGAGTCACAGAGACTTTTCAATTTTGTGGAGACAAAAATAGCCAGCCTAATCACACTCACAAAGGCAGGAATCCTTCAATAACTGACTCCCATTCCCCACAATCCTGAGTCTGCCCCGTACTGTGATAGGAGAAAACCTCGACTTCTCGGCCGGCATAGCATGAAGTCAACCTTTTTTCAATTTGAAGTTTCTTCTCCTGTCATTTCCCAGATAGGCAGCCGTGTGTACTCATCGATACCGACAGCAAATGGTTCTGATGCATGTGTCTTACAAAAATTATTCTCCATTATTCATTCTGCCCAAAGCTCCCCAAGATGTTTAAAAGTCAGAATAAAAATCAAACCCAATTCAGCTGCATTCATTTTTTAATTTATTTTAAAAGTAACTCCCATTGGTTCTTTATTTATTATTTTTTTATATATTTTTATTGATTTTCAGAGAGGGAGGGAGAGGGAAAGAAAGATAGAAAATCAATGATGAGAGAGAATCATGGATCAGCTGCCTCCTGCATGCCCCCTACTGGGGATCGAGCCCACAACCCAGGCATGTGCCCTTGACCTGAATTACACCCAGGACCTTTCAGTCTATAGGCTGACAATCTCTCTGCTGAGCCAAACTGGCTAGGGCCAGATGCATTCATTTTTACCTTACAATATTTACCGAGGCCTGTGATCATAATTATGTTGTTTGCTTGTTGGTCTAGTGAGGTTTAAAATCTGAGAGTCAGGGATGGGCAGGTATATGAACTTATAAGAATGTTTAAATACTGCGTGAAATAAATAAGTGTTCTTCCGACATCTGAATATGGATTTGAATGTAACTATATCACTAAATTCCAGGGGAAAATGTTTCCTATCTAAAAGGTTCTTCCTTAGAAAACCTTTGGTAAAAAGCCACAGTCGCCCAACAGTACATGCAGGTCATCCTGGGTGAACCAATGTTAGTGAAGTATTCCTGTTTGCATCTTAGCACGCTCAGCTCCGGGAAGGTTAAGACTTCTATAATTGGCTTATACTACAAAGAAGATTATGTAAGATACTTTTGGATGCTATTTTAGACTCTCAGATTTTACAGCAAGCGTTAGTCATATCGTTAACTCCTGCAATGAATGATTTTATCATTCATCTTATATTTAATTTTCTTACAAGACAAAAATAAATCACGAAAATTAAATTTTGGCATGAATATTTGGGACAGATCTGGGGGTGCCTGCCAACACTCCAGTGACTTCTAGTAATGGCAAAAGCTGAACTTTTCTTACCACCTCCTTCTCTGAGGTAATAATTTAAACTTTGATAGAAAAAAATAATTGATTTACTAGGATGAAGGCTCTTAAAGCACCTCTCGGAAGGAAAGCCATTCCGGAGCAGAGATGTGGCAGATATAAATAGTCTGAGGGTCCAAAGGAAGCCAAACGCTGGGACTGAGATGAGGACAGTCCAACTAATTGTACAATTTTCTGTCTAAGGCCAAGATGAAAATCAGTTGTAAGTCATACACATGAGTTTGAAAAAAAAAAAAAAGCTTAATTTTATTTTGGTCAAATGATTCTTTCTAGGGCTATGCTAGATTCCAGAGAAAGAATAAAGGGTATTTTTACCTTAAGAAACTCTGAATTGTAAACATAAATAGCACTGGCCCGTGTGACACAAGGGAGGCAACCAATCATTGTTTCTCTCTTCTCTCTCTCTCTCTCTCTCTCTTTCTCTCCCCTCCTTCCTCTCTCTATAAAAAAAAATTAAATAAAACAGTACCGGGTAAGATGCTACATCACTTCTAAATGTTTTATAAAAACTGAAGCAATAAAAAAGAAATAGAGCATGGTCCAAACTTTTTTCAATGTAAAATTACCTGTATTTTACTAAGCTGTTTATCTTAAGAGTTCATAATAGTCTGCACTTAAAGGGCATTCTGCAAAAGGTAGTTTTATTTTTTTAATGGACACCAGAATGAGGCAATTTCTGGATTTTTAAGAAATTACATATTTTACAAATAAAGAGAAAGTTCTTTTGTAGATACCTTTTCTCAGTATTCATATCAGGAATTGTGAACATTTCAAACTCATTTCAGCATACATAAATATTTATGTAATAAGTGTGTTTTATGGGAAAATTTTGTTCTAGCTGTTAATTATCTTAAACGCTATATTGTATACATATATGTGTAAATTCTATATGTAGAAGTGTGCAGTATATATGGGATATATGTCTGTGTATTTGTATATATACATATATATTTATTAGTAACCGTTTCCGTGCACATTTTTGTATGCTCCACCCCCTCTCCCCACGCTGATTACATTATTTCCCTTTAAGAAGGGGATGTCCACGCTCATTAGAGACTGTCCTGTGCCTGTCCATGACAGGGTGTCTTCCGTCTCCCCCTCACCCTGCAGCCTGAAGCCCTGACACCCTGGCCGAGAGACCCTGGTGGGTCTCCCTCACTGAGTGCTTCTCTGTGGTCCTAGGCTTTCCAGCGACAGGTGCACGAGAGCCTGACCCAGCTGGAGCTGATCAACAAGCAGTACCGCCGCCTGGCCAGAGAGAACCGCACCGACTCCGCCTGCAGCCTAAAGCAGATGGTCCACGAAGGCAACCAGCGATGGGACAACCTGCAGAAGCGCGTCAGCTCCATCTTGCGCAGACTCAAGGTCTTTATTCTGCCTCCTCGGTAGCTCAGGGGCCCGGCGGATAGGGTCGGGCCATTCGAACACAGTATTAAGACATAAGCACTGTGATTCTGTAAGAGAGGGATGGCAAGAGGGGGATCTAGGGTTTATTTCTATGTTAAAGGATGCAGGTTCTCATTGCTCATTAAGAAAATGACTTTCCAGAAGACCATTGGAATTGGCGGTACTGTCTCAATATGCGGGCTTTGTAATTCTTATGATCTTCTTTTCACCTCCAGCATTTCATTGGCCAGCGTGAGGAGTTTGAGACGGCACGGGACAGCATTCTGGTGTGGCTGACGGAGATGGATTTACAGCTCACTAATATTGAGCATTTTTCCGAGTGTGATGTTCACGCTAAAATAAAGCAGCTCAAGGTAATAGATTAGTGATTCTTCAGCTTATCGGTGTGAAGAAAGTCGAAGGGGAAGATCGTTTTAAAATATATTTTTATTGATTTCAGAGAGGAAGGGAGAGGGGGGGAGAGAGAGAAATATCAATGATGAGAGAGAATCACTGATCAGCTGCCTCCTGCACTCCCCACATTGGGGATTGAGCCTGCAACCCGGGCATGTGATAGCTGGTTCATAGGTCAGTGCTCAACCATTGAGCCACATGGGTTAGGCTGAAGGGGAAGAGATGTGCAGATCCTTTGGTGAAAAAAATAGTAACTTTTTTCAGTTTTCTTTTTTTTTTAATTTTGGGGGGTGACATTGGTTAATAAGATTATAGAGGTTTTAAGTGTACATTTCTAGGATACGTGATCTTCATGTTGCCCAACATCCAAAGTCACATCATTTTTTATCAACATATATTTGACCCTCTTTACCCTTCACTACTCTCACCCCTCTTCCCTGTGGTAACCACCATACTGTTGTCTGTGTGAGTTTTTGTGTGTTTGTTTCTCTTGTTTGTTCATTGGTTGCTTTCACTTTTATATCCCACCTATGAGTGAAATCATATGTTTCTTGACTTTTTCTGTCTGACTTATTTCACTTAGCATGATACTCTCAAGGCTCATCCATGTTGTTGCAAATGGTAGTATTTCATCTTTTCTTATGGCTGAGTAGTATTGTATTGTGTATATGCACCGCATCCTTTTTATCCATTCATCTATTGAAGGGCATTTTGGTTATTTCTATGATTTGGCCACCATAAATAATGCTGCAGTGAACAAGGGATGCATATATCTTTGTGAATAAATGTTTCTGGTAGATACCCACAAGTGGGGTTGCTGGGTCATATGGTAACTCTATTCATAATTTTTTGAGGAACCTCCATACTGTTTTCTATAGTGGTTGTACCAGCTTACATCCCCACCAGCAGTGAATGAGGGTTCCTTTTTCTCCACAGCCTGTCCAAAGCTTACATATACTTGTCTTGTTGAAAATAGCCATTGTAACATGTGTGAGGTGGTATCTCATTGTATTTTTGATATGCATTTTCCTAATGGCTAGTGAAGTTGAGCATCTTTTCATACATCTATTAGTCATTTATATGGCCTCTTGGGAGAAGTGTCTGTTCAAGTCCTCTGTGCATTTTTTAATTGGATTGTGTGTTTGCTTGGTATTGGGTTGTATGAGTTCTTTATATATTTTGGATATTAGCGCCTTGTCAGAGCTGTTGTTTGTAAATATCTTCTCCTATTCAGTTGATTGCTTTTTTGTTTTGTTCTTGGTTTGTTTTGCTGTCCAAAAGCTTTTCAGTTTGATATAGTCCCATTCATTTATTTTTGCCTTTACTCCACTTGCCTTTGGGGTCAAATTCATAAGATCTTCTCTAAGACCAAGAAATTAGTTCTTATTGATTGAAAAAAAAATTTTTTTAATGAAAAGGATATTAAAAATGAAATATAGAGCACTACCCAGAGATACCTACCATTAACATATTACTTTTATTTATTAACTTGATAGCCACAGTGTTGGGAATCTCTTTTCCTGATTAGTTTTGTGTGTGCGTGTTTTTGTGTTTTCCTGGTTTGTTTCTGGCACCTTCAAATAGTTTATTTGACCTCTATGTTTCAGAGAATTACAACTTTCTCATATTAGAATTTCATTCCACATATTCTACACTTAGATGCCAAGTTAATTTTAAACATATTTTACATACTTCACTATATAATTCAACTACAGTGGCTAGTTAAAATTTTAAACAGAAGGGACATCCACTACATTAGATAAAAGGATTCTCTAAGTGGAAATGTATTTAACAATTTGAATAATTTGCAAAGCATCTTATGAAATTTTCTTCCCAAGATAGTTAAACAGATTTAACAACTACATAAAATCATGATGGCTATAACCTTAGGTTATTATAATAAAACAGAAAGTTGCTCTTAATCATATATTAGGATGAAAAAAAAATCATAAAATAGTTAAGCCTGGTATTTTTCCCAACCCCTCTTTCCATCCCTCCCACCCTGACTTTCCCAAGTTGTCTCACAGGCAAATCAATATTTAAAACCTTTGGCAGGGCATTTACTCCAAGTGGTAACTGAGCTTTTCTTTTTGGAGTCTGGCAGGGACATAGAACTCATTATGGCCCTCTATTCTCCCCCTTGCAGTCTTCATTATTGGACAGTTTTGACTATTCCAGAGTTTATTCTTGTGAATTAAAATGTATCCCCTGACACTTATCCCAAGTAGCTTAACTCTTCTGAACCATGTAAAGTGAGTCTAAATGATTCTCCAGAATTACTTATTTTTCAAATCATTTTCATCTTTCCTGCTCATGTCCCGAAACAGCAAAAATCATCTGAGTAGAATTGGTGATATATATTGTCATTGGCTTGGTTTCCCTCAGTCATGTCTGATGTACGATCAAGAAATCTAAAATTAAAATATTCAATATATTTCTTTAAAGAGCTACATTTCTTTCATTGGCACTGTAATGATTACAGTTGATTGTCATCAGGGATAACCAGTGCTATGGATTCATGGTGGGTTTGAATGTTTTCTCCTCTGATTTTCTGCCCACACTGTCCATGGTAGTAGATTGGAGTAGCCAAAGGCATGCTTCTGGTCATGGAATTTCAGTGATTCCATTTCCAACTCATGTTCTGACTGAAAATGTTTACGTTTTACTTTATAAAGTAAAAGCCTCGTGGCTCTTCATTGTATAGGGTAAGTTCTCTATTCCCCACATGGTTTTTCTAAAGATGTAGCTTATTATTTCATGCCAATGTGAGCAATGACAATCACGTGGGACGTGTGCTCCCTAGGCCTTCCAGCAGGAAATTTCACTGAACCACAACAAGATCGAGCAGATCATTGCCCAAGGAGAGCAGCTGATTGAGAAGAGCGAGCCCTTGGACGCGGCGATCATCGAGGAGGAGCTGGACGAGCTGCGGCGCTACTGCCAGGAGGTCTTCGGGCGCGTGGAGAGATACCACAAGAAGCTGATCCGCCTGCCTGTATGTAACACCAGTCTTCATTGTTGTCAAATCTAAAGAGAAATCGTGATGTGGGGTTCGGTAGTGTTGTATAGTGGCTAAGAGCCCAGACACTGGATCCAGAATTCCTGGGTTCCAGTTTCAGCTCTGACGTGTTGGCTACGTAACCTTCAGCAATTTACTTCACGTGTCTTGCCTCAGTTTCCTCAACTGTGAAACTAGTTTAATAACAGTACCTACCTTGTAGAAAGGATTGTTTGGGGCATGAAATGAGGATGGATAGATGATTGATAAATAGATGCTAGATAGATAGATAGCTTAGAAGAGTACTTGGCACATATCATCTATGGAGGATAAATAAAGAAGCTTCTAGAAGAAAGAAGATGAACGTGAACAATGTAAATAGTTGCTCTATTGATGAGGTTGTTTTGTGGAATTTTTTTCTCTTCCATTCCCCTAATTGCTGCCATAATCACATCTCAGTGTCGAGATGTTATTACCAGAATATTCGGAACCTTCTGTGTTAACTATATTTTGTGTCTGGGATATAAGTTTAAAATGGACCAGCTACAATTTCAACAGTGATTTCCTTCTGTTTCTGACATGTGCCACTATGTTTGTGTTGTGTTGCATGCATAGTACTAAATTGCCTTTATTTACATTATCTTATTTAATCTTATACTGATTCTTTGAAGTAGTTTTTTGTTTGTTTTAAAATACATTTTTATTGATCTTTAGATAGAGAGGGAGAGAGAGATAGAAACATCAATGAGAGAGACACATCGATCAGCTGTCTCCTGCACGCCCCCTACTGGGGATTGAGCCCGCATTCTGGGCATGTGTCCTGACTGGGAATCAAACCCAGGATCTCTTGGTCCATGGGATGACACTCAATCCACTGAGCCACACCAGCTGGGCAGTAGCTTTTAATATTATTTCCATTTTAGTGCTGCTTACACTGAGGCATTGTTAGATTAATTTATAAGACATTTTTAAAAGTGAGCACAAGATTCTTGCTTATTTGGTGATAGGAAGTTTAAAAGTATCCCCACTGAGGTAGGAATGTGACCCCGACAAGCGTGAACTCTGAGCTTTGGCGAGAGGCAGGACAAGACGTGAGGAGGGATCCCCTGGTCGCTGCGGTAACGGAGTTGGCTTAACTGCCTTTCTAGCTCCCAGACGATGAGCACGACCTCTCTGACCGGGAGCTGGAGCTGGAGGACTCGGCAGCTCTCTCAGACCTCCGCTGGCATGACACCTCCGCGGACAGCGTGCTGTCCCCCCAGCCTTCCTCCAACCCCTCCCTCTCCCTCGCCCAGCCCCTCCGGAGCGAGCGGTCAGGACGAGACACCCCTGCCAGTGTGGACTCCATCCCCCTGGAGTGGGACCATGACTATGACCTCAGTCGTGACCTGGAGTCTGCCGTGTCCAGAACTCTGCCCTCTGAGGATGAAGAGGGTCAGGAAGACAAAGATTTCTACCTCAGGGGAGCTGTTGGCTTATCAGGTAGGAAGAAGCGCTTCCTATATACCAGCTTAAAAGGAAATAAAAGGGGGTGGATATTGTACTGGAAACATGTAACTCAGCAGACCCATCTTCTTCCTTCTCCCATGGAGGGAAAGTGTACATAAGGGAACATTGGATATCCGTGTGACCATCAAATACAAAAGTTGGCATGGCCATTGATTTATCCCACATATACTTAGGGTCTTACAATGTGACAAGTGCTTTGCTAAGCCCTGGGAACACCCAGTTCCTTTTCTTACACTCAAGTGTGGGACACAGACAATAAGTAGGACATGTTTGGCACCAGGATCTAACGTGCATGGGCAGGTACAGAAGCACAACCAGGGGACACCTAACCCGGAGCTTTGAGGAATGGCTTTAGGGAAGGGACCTTGAGCTGAGCCCGGAAGGATGAGGAGGAGTTGGTCAGGTGGATGCAGCAATGTTCAGAGGAGGAAAGCAGAGGGCACCCAGCCCAGCTTTCTGAGTAGCCGCAGTACTGCTGGGCACTGAGGTTTGTTCACAGCGACAAGGCTGTAGATTGGGAAGCATAGAGTGGACAAAGAGGAGGTGAAAAGGCCAACCAGGACCTGGTCATGACGCAGCCTATTCACATGGAAAGGCGTTTGGCTTTTATCCAGAAGGTAATAGGGAGCCACAGCAGGGGCCTAAGGAGGGAAGCAATGTGATCAGATGCATATTTTCAAAGAACCTGTCTTGAAAGTACTAGATGGAGGGAAGTGCATTGGGAGGAAGAGAATCCAAATGGAAACGTTTTCTAATCCAGGACAGAGACGGGATGGTGGCCTGAACTAAAAGAGCAGCACTGGGAAATAGAGAGAAGGAAGAGATGTGACAAATCATAAGCAGTCTCCTCCATAACTGATGGCTGACAGAATTGGGATTGAGGCGATTTTCTGGCTTGAGTACCTTAGTGAAAGGTGTGATTTCTCTCATTTCTGTTTTGTCTTTATGGTATCGTCTAATAGTTAGGCATTTGGCATGGAAAGCAGCGCTGTTCAGTATGTAGCCACTGGAGCGCTGACGGTTGAACACTGAAATGTGACTGCTGTTGAGCTTTGCTGTGCCAGCCACACTTCCATGAATACATGAAGTTCAAAGGCTTACACAAAGAAAGAATATTAAACATGAACATGTTTATTCCATGCTATAATTTAGATGTATTGATTTAGTAAAATAAAGTATTAACGTTATTTTCATCTATTTCTTACTACTTTTTGAACCTGGCTGTTAGAAATTATACGTGCAGCTCACGTTATGTCCATTGGCCTCTTTCAGCACTGTTCTGGAATTGGAGTCTCTGGGTTGAAATTTCTTTAGTAGCTTTTGAGATTTTGATAAGTAACTTAATTCCTCTGGGCATCAATTTTCTCATCCATAAAATGGGAATGACTCTCCCATTCACTGTAGGGTTGCTGTGAGGGTACATGACTGCCGGACACAGTGCTTGTCTCATAAAACACTGTTAACCAGCGAGTGGGAGCCCTCACTAGGATTCACTTCAAGAAAACATGCCCAGGAGCTATCTGTCTACAAGAACTAACTTCTTTTTTTCCCCAGGAAAGTTGTTTTCCTGCCACAAGGGAATCAATGTTTCCAGAACTTACCTATCAACTTAGACTGTGCTCTTTTCGCAGATGTCACGATCCCCGAAAGCCCTGAGGCCTATGTAAAACTCACAGAAAGTACCATCAGAAATACCTCTGGTAGGCACGCCCAGCCAAGGCAGCCTCCCGCCCTCACCTGTCACAGGCCCCTCTCAGCACCGCCTGTCCCTCTCTCGGCTCTGTGGCACAAGCATGTTAAGGCAGAACCTTCTCTTCTGACTGCTGTACCATGAGAACAAAAACAAACAAAACAAACATGAAGTTAAGCAACACCAAGAGTAAGATCTGATAGCCAAGTGCAGTAACTTCTCGCCTGCTCAGTGGTGATTAGCCTCATGAGGTGCACACATGCAATGCCCATCAGGAACAGAGAACAGGGGACGGAAGCCCTGGTCTTCAGCATGTGTGCCCCGGCGCCCTGTGGGGTTGTAGCAGCCCTGACTTTGTGGCTTTGATGGGTCGCCCACCTCCCTCTGACTGGAGGGTCAGGGCTCAGGCTCTGGCTGAACCACCAGCCTGCATGGGTGACCTTGGGCCGCTGCTCATCCTCCCGATCTCAGGGGTCACACATTAGACAAGGACTGAGACAGATGTTCAGCTCTGTGTCAATGTTATTTAGTAAGTCTGACCACATATAAATACTTTGAAATGAAAACTGTATTCCACAGTGCCTTAAGACGTAGATTTTTCTTTCAGGACAGAAGGATTCCTGAAACAAGAAAAATGAAAGCAAGCAACATGAAACCAGTTTTGCTTAACAATGCACTAGACCAGTGGTCGGTAAACTCATTAGTCAACAGAGCCAAATATCAACAGTACAACGATTGACATTTCTTTTGAGAGCCAAATTTTTTAAACTTAAACTATATAGGTAGGTACATTGTTATTAACTTAATTAGGGTACTCCTAAGGCTTAGGAAGAGCCATACTCAAGGGGCCAAAGAGCCGCATGTGGCTAGCGAGCCGCAGTTTGCCGACCACAGCACTAGACAAACTGGATGTAGTTCAGGGTCAGTAATTTGGAGGAGGGTGGAACGTAGGGTTGGAACACAGTGATGTGGTAATGAATAGCTGGGTTATTAGTTCACACTTAAATTTTTTAAAACAAAAGGACAGGAAGCAAAGTACCATTGCTGAGATGATGACAGCCTGGTTCCCAGCAAGACCTCTTCCAGGTGTAGTTAGAAGATCTTTAAACAAAAAGTCATAAGGCTTACTGATATCTGTTCTGCTTTCACCCTGTGCTGGCTTCACTCTGATAATCCAGGTTCTTGTTCCAGTTAAAGACTGCAATACTCCCATGCAAGCACACCGCCGTGTGCACACACACATGCATGCCCACACGCACTCAAATAATTTTGCTAAGAGGTATTGCATCTCTGCAAGGAGACTGAGCCGGCAGTTCTAGGCTGTGAGGAAGAGCAAGCTGAGAGGGAAATGCTAAAGTCTTAGCTTTCTCCTGCTTTTGACTCAAGTTTTAAACAAAAGCAAGTCATTGCTCCTTTGCCGTTTCCATACGTATCTATCTTGAGCGAGTCTTTTCTTGGCTAACTTGAAGTCCTGCCTTAAGCGAATGACGCGGCCACCTGGCACGTGAGGGGCACTGTCTTCTGCTGAGATACAGAAAGGAAAATGAGAGGCCGTGTCATCTTCTGCTTCAGAAGTGACTGCAGAGGGAGCATGACAAGTAGCTGCCTTGCAGTTATTGGGGAGCAGACGAGGTTTGTAGAAAGGCCTCCCACAGGTCACAGTGTGCAGATTTTCAGGGGATCCACTGTGAAAGGGGCAGGCGCAGGGGCGGATAGAACCCACTGCAGAGCCCTTTGCAGTACCCAGGCAGCTCGGACTCTTAGTGAAGCATGTTCATCAGCCTGGTCCTTTAAACCCCTAGCTCACCAGCACGTCAGTACTAAACTTGCTTTATAATTGCCCTCACCCATGCTGTGTCTATACAGCTTTAACTGCAATAATTTCTTAAACTTCTTGAAGGTCACGCTTGCAAAGCTTGTAAAAACTCTTATGGTTGACCCTGCAGGGGATCCCAGTGCCTTAGAGTCACAGATCCGACAACTGGGCAAAGCCTTGGATGACAGCCGCCTTCGGATGCAGGAAACAGAAGATATCATCCGCAGCAAAACTCCCACAGGACCAGAGCTGGACGCCAGCTACCGCGGCTACGTGAGTATCCTGACCTCCGGGATGCGGACAGGCACCTGGAAGTCACAGTTGTGTGACAGAGAACAATTTGTCTGGGGCACGAAGGCTTTATGAGCTCTCCAAACACCACGCTGCCCTTGAACTCAAGCGTGGGTGTGCAAAACAAAGCCCTGTTAGCAGCAGGTTACCTGTTGCGTCTAGCTGGACCATGGCAGGCCCACTAGCCTACTGCAACGGCCAGCCTGTTCCTTTACACGGAGAACTTCGTGAGATCCGTTTAATTGAAAGTAACAAAATGCTTTGGCTCCCGAAAGTGATTAGGCATTTTTCCAAATTCAGCTAATCGTGTTTGGACCATGGTGATCCTTGGAGCAACAGATTTTAGCTAATAGATGACTAACAAGGAATTTTTTAAGTTCTTTTCTTGGGCTTATTGATTCACTGGATGGCCTTGGGAATGTATTTGTCTTCTGTTTTTAGTATGTTCATTCTGGAGAAAACAATTCTAACGAGGAATTTGTGGAAAAGATAGCAAGAGAGTGTATATTACTGCTCCTTTTTTTTTTTTTTAAAGCTCTTAGGAAAGTATATAATGACTTTATTTGCTCTGTTCAAGTTACCAAATTATTTTTCCCAGAGAAATACCTGTTTTTCTACACATATTCAAGCAAGAGAGTCTGAAAGGAAATCTCATCCATGCTTCATACCTTCTTTTCCCACCCCAGAGACTGCCGAGTAAAAGGAAAGAAATATTTTTTGTTGTTGTTAGTCCTCACCCGGGGATATTTTTTCCATTGATTTTTAGACAGAGTGGAAGGGAGGGGGAGAAACAGAGAGAAACAACTGATGTGAGAAAGACACCATGATTGGTTGCTTCCCGACCAAGGCCAGGGATCGAGCCTGCAACTGAGGTATATGCCTTTGACCTGAATCAAACCCTTCAATCTGATGCTCTATCCACTGAGCAAAACTGGCTAGGGCAGGAAAGAAATGGTATTTTCCAAAGTCACACAGACTGCTTTTTGAAATCAGAGAAGAGAACCATTCTAGTTGTACATGCTGATGTTCACATCCCCACAATTACAGAAGAGTGGCCAATCATGAGTTCACTTCCTGTCCAATCTGGCCTATTACACCGACTTCTCTTAGAGTGAAACCTCTTTTTGCAAAATATAATATAGTTTCCTGAGGTCAGTGCTGACATCACTGAGATTATAGTCAACCTCAATCAAAAGCAATCAAAGTCACTTAATAGCAATGTGATTCGTTACAGGCTTTAAAAGGTGACTTTATGGTCAGTAGAACAGGCGTGCCTTGAAATGACGTGTTCCTTTAATCTTCGAATGCCATGCTACTAAGCATGGAGTTGGGAGCTTCTCCTTTGATATTAGACTTTATTCCCTTAATACCTATAAAGCAATGGTTCCAGTTTCTCATGAAGCAGCTGGTTTTAACATTGCTTTATGCTTTTAAGTATTTTAATTACTTAATGCAAAAAAATGTTCCTTTGAGATTTGTGGTAATATTGTTGTTTCCACTTTTCAGTTTAAGAAAGAGGGAGCAACTTGCCAGAAATTATGTAATGTAATACCAGCTAAGGGCTCCGAGTTTAAACCCAAGATGGGTTTAATCTGTCTTTGTTATTTTTTTTTAATTTATTGATTTTAAAGAGAGAGCAGGGAGGGAAGAAGAAAGGAAAGGAGAAACGTGTCTGTCATTCCACTTCTATAAGCATTCACTGGCTGCTTCCTGTATGTGCCCTTACAGAGAGTCAAACCCACAACCTTGGCGTATCGAGACAACACTCCAATCAGCTGAGCTACCCAAGCAGGGCCTAGTCTGTCTTGATTTATAAACTTAATTTCAAAAATGTTTTGAGGACTTCCCATGCAAAAGCACATATGCAAAGTATATCTTTGAGCCTTGCTTTATGTGTGTATGGAGGTGTCACATGTTTAAGAAGCATGCTTTTGAACTTGGCCTTGTTTAGCAGAGTGGCACAGCCGCTATGCTTTCTGAGGAACCTCAAAGACATTGCCCCAGAAGCCCTTGCACTCATGGGAATGTGAGAGCCTGGTGACGGGGCCTGTTTTCTGGGTCCAAACAGATGAAACTGCTGGCGGAGTGCAGCGGCAGCATCGACTCGGTGAGGAGACTGGAGCACCAGCTGAAGGAGGAAGAGGAGAACTTCCCCGGCTTCGTGAATCTGAACAGCACTGAAGCCCAGACGGCCGGTGAGTGAGTGCCGCTCAGGGCAAGGCAGGGGCGTGGAAGGCTCGGAAGCACGTTGTTGCACGCGAGTGTCGCTTACCTCCGTCTACACATTTCCGTCCCGAGAGCTTGTCTCCGTGTCCCAATGATCTCCTATGGCAGAGAGGGAGGTGAAATGCATCCGTGTCCCCTCCACTTCAGTGCACTGTCCCTACTGTTACTAGTCAGGCACTTTATTTTATTTTATTTTATATATTAAATATTTTTGTGATGCCACAACCAGCATGGCTAGGGTTCTGGATCTGAAGAAGGGGCCGATACACAAATGAAAACACTAGACAAGAAATATGAATTTAGAAATCGTGGGGGAACCAGGTGGAAACTTCCCTGTAGTGGAGAAGCTCTCTGAAGCCCTGGACCTGTTAGTTTTTATTCAATTTTAGATACACATCTTCCCCTCAGTTAGGCACGGCAATCCAGTAGCAGACAGACTATCTCAAAGGTTAGTAAATATTAGTAAAGATCTACTTTGAGACTATTAGGTCATGAAATTGCTTCGAGCCACCATGATCTCGACAGAACAATTGGTGCATAGCTTTAGCCCTTGCAAAAGCTCAAGGTTCATCAGCCTTCTGAGTTCCCTGTTGCACTTTCATGATAGTATTTGACAATGGATAGCTTCCCGCAATTTTTTTTTTATTGATTTCAGAGAGAAAGGGAGAGGGAGAGAGAGAAAGAGAAACATCAATGATGAGAGAGAATCATTGATGGTCTGCCTCCTGCAGGCCCCCTACTAGGAATCGAGCCCACAACCCGGGCATGTGCCCTAACTGGGAATCAAAATGTGATCTCCTGGCCCATAGGTCAATGCTAAACCACTGAGCCAGCTGACCGGGCTAGTCAGGCATTTTACATGTATACTTTCAGAGCTCTCTTGCAGAGGGATGTCAAGAATTGAATTGGGTCACACTGGTGCTCATTACTTCATAAAGCTCTTTGCAGTGTTAAACCCCATGTAGCTCTTTTTATTTGTTTTTTTACTCTGTCACCATTAAAAATGGAGATTGGAAGAACAGCCGTGATGCTATTCTTTACAGCTGATGGAAACAGACATGCCGGGGGATTCCTTTCTCTCTGTTGCTATTAAAGTCAGCCCAGTGCACGCTCTCAGCCTTCCCCAAATCCAGCACGTGGAGGAGAATGCCTGCCATTGTGTGCACTTCCTGTCTCACAGGTGTGATTGACCGGTGGGAGCTCATCCAGGCACAGGCCCTGAGCAAGGAGCTGCGGATGAAACAGAACCTCCAGAAGTGGCAGCAGTTCGGCTCCGACCTGAACAACATCTGGACCTGGCTGGGGGCGACGGAGGAGGAGCTGGAGCGGCTCCGGCGCCTGGAGCTCAGCACCGACATCCAGTCCATTGAGCTGCAAATCAAAAAGCTCAAGGTGAGCTGCCCTTGGCCTTTCCAGAGCAGCCAGACAGGTGCAACCCGTGGGAGGCCTGAGCAGGTGCAGCCACGAGCCCAGCTGTGTTGCTGTGATGCAGCAGCAGGGAAATTGTCAGCAGAAGGTCACAGGGACCTTCTGTGCTCTCCCCCTCCTGCTCACCCCCCTTCCCTAAGCAGAGCTTATAGAGAAGGTTTGGAAGGACAGGAAGATGGACCACATTGTGGAAATAGCCCCCATATAAATAATCATGTATGATTAATGAATTGGTGTTTTTAAATGATTAAAATTTTGAACCACCCAGGTACCCTACGACCTATTTCACCTCTTTAAGGGAAATCGAAATATGAGATATTCCCAGGGTCCCACAAGTCTCTTCCTAAAGCTGGAGAGAAATCTTCTCCAAGACTTTATGTGTGTGAGTGTATGGAGACCTAATGAAATCATTTGACGTTCTGGGGTGAGCAGGACTTCTGGCATTTCCTGTCTGGGTGCAGGACCCAAGATCACTTCCTTTCACTCCACCTCCAGATCCTCGAAATCCTCCTCAGCCCGGCTACTGAAATGCATTGGTTTTGCAGACTCTGTAAGCACGCTGTGGCGTGAGGGCTCAGTTCCGTTCTGATAGCTCTTTGGGTCCTGTCTTTCGGCTTGGAGAGCACCAAGGTGTGCTCTTCCTCGGGAGGGGGGGCCCAGGCTCCCTGGGCTGGAGGATTAGGCGCACTGCTTTTGTGCGCCTCTGGTTGCAGCACACGCTGTGGATCTGGAAGTGATGTGTTTGTGGCTTGCTCTGGTGGTGGTTGTGTTTTATTTTCAAACAGAGAAATGAGTCTTCCCCACAGATGTTCAAACGTCTTCTTTGAGAGGAGCCTTGCCCAGCCCATCAATTTAAGGAGGACAGGTCAGATGAGAGATGCGGTTGCATCACCTGGATTATACCGTGCATTTTTTTTCTTTTATTTTTAAAACATATTTTTATTGATTTCAGAGAGGAATGGAGAGGGAGAGAGAGATAGAAATATCAATGATGAGAGAGAATCATTGATCAGCTGCCTCCTGCACTCCACACACTGGGGATCAAGCCCACAACCCGGGCATGTGTCCTGACTGGGAATTGAACCATGACCTCCTGGTTCATAGGTCGATGGTCAACCACTGAGCCACACCAGCCGGGCATAAAAAGCATTTTTTTTTCTAGAGTACTTAAATTCCTTGAGTTTCTCTCCAGGAAAACGTAGGGTGGCATTGCATTAAAACCAAATTCCTTATAAAGGTGATGGATCAAATGCTGGTCCAAGTCTGATCTAAGCGAGATGAGGGTGGAGGAGTGAGACCCTGACAGTCAGCCTGCACCCCTCCCCCAGAATCCTATCTGTTTTCTGAGGATAAACCTGTGGCATCACCAACTATCTTTCCACAATATCCCTCCGTCTTATACTGTCCCTGTGGTTGACTATATATTCAGTTTGTTAAGAATCTTGCCGAAACCGGTTTGGCTCAGTGGATAGAGCGTCGGCCTGCGGACTGAAAGGTTCCAGGTTCGATTCCGGTCAAGGGCATGTACCTGGGTTGCGAGCATATCCCCAGTAGGAGATGTGCAGGAGGCAGCTGATCAATGTTTCTCTCTCATCGATGTTTCTAACTCTCTATCTCTCTCCCTTCCTCTCTGTAAAAAAATCAATAAAATATGTTTTTTAAAAAAAGTCTATTGAAAATTGAAAAATTAAGACAAGTTGGAAACACCACAGAAAAGTGAGAAACTCTAAGAAAATGTAGCCTGGGTGAGTGGGATTTGCAGGATCACTCACTCTAACTTGATCTCGGCATGTTTAAACAACCTCGCTATTCCATTAATACATAATCATGCTCTTAAGTTCTTGGAATTTCGTTCTAGGTTTTTAGGAAATGCACAAAGTAAAAATCAGTTGCATCCAGGCACAGGTGTGTGTGTGTGTGTGTGTGTGTGTGTGTGTGTGTGTGTGTGTGTGAGTGTGATCAAACTAAATTGGTTAGCTGATGAAATACCCAACTCACGCTCCTTGCCATCACCAGAAGGTGGCCTGTGATGTAGCCAGTGTCCTCAGCCTGGGAGCCGCTATCTGTGCCGATGGAGTTGGAACAGCTGGAGCCCAGGGCCCGGGAATCTGCTTTCTCACCCAGTTTCCCATTCTGTTCACATGCACAGAACTCTGAGTACCATTGGTCTATTGAGATGGGATTGTTACACTAGGACAAAAAGTGCATTTCCTGCTGCTCAGAACGGTTGGAGCCCGGTTTTGTTTCATTTTGTTGTTGAAATCCCATGCCGGGGGGTAAAGTTACTCATATTCCTTATTTTATTGCATAGGGTCATGGTTGCTTCCTGCGAGATGCCTCTTAATTTTATTTATGTCTCCTCCCCCCCCGCCCCCCACACACACATGCGCGCGCACAGACTGTTTTTTAATTCTCATTCCTCAGACCCACAGCAACCATTCTGAAATATTTAATGAGTATTCTTTGTTCCTGTATATTCATTCAAAAAAAAAGTAGATTTGTGTGTGAGCGTGTGTATTACACACATGCTGTTGTGTTGTAACATATCATTCTGTTTCTGACTCTTTCACTCTGCCCCATATTTTACTGAGATCTATTCATGTTGTCAAGTGTACATCCAGTCCAGCTCTTGTAACTGCAGCACGGTTCTCAGTGATGTGAACTCACTGTAACTTATCTGGACATCCTGTCAAGGCCCAGTTGTATTCATGGATCTTTTTATTTGAGTGAGGCCTTTCCAAAGGCCTTAGACTATTTTTTAAATATTTTTTATCGTTATTTTCCTTGTTTGGTTGTTCTCGTTCCTCTTTGTAGGAGCTGCAGAAAGCCGTGGATCACCGCAAAGCCATCATCCTCTCCATCAACCTGTGCAGCTCCGAGTTCACGCAGTCGGGCAGCGAGGAGAGCCAGGCCCTGCAGGACCGCCTGTCCCAGATGAACGCGCGCTGGGACCGGGTGTGCTCCCTGCTGGAGGAGTGGCGGGGCCTGCTCCAGGGCGCGCTGATGCAGTGTCAGGTCCGCGGGGCTTTGGGCAGGCTGTGCTCCCACTCACACGTGTGCTGAGTCTGGGACTTGGTTTACCAAAGTCACCAGAGGGATGCGGTTGCTCCCCAGAGTCAATATCTGAGTGCGATCGCGTTGTGCCCAAACTTTTAATTTGAGTATAGAATGTGTACACGTGAACAGCAGTTCAGAGCAGCCAGACCCCATCTTCTGTCCAGCTAACAAGAGACTCTTCCCACAAGTTCATCTCAGCCCCACCACCCCTTGTTCTACTCATTCATGGCATTCACTCATTCAATAGACATTTACTGAGCACATCATAAGACAGTTTCTGAACATCAAAGTGAGCATTACAAATACTTACTCATTCATACCACACTGGCCTCGTCTCACCGTTTGACAGGCATTGCACTAAGCAGTCACGATACACCACAGCCTCTCTTGTTGGGGAAAACAGACAATAAAAATGCAATTCAATGGTTAACCAAGATGCTTCCAGATGTTGACCAGAGGACTTGAGAAAAGCCTCTTTGGGAGGGAATTCAGGGAAGTTCTAAGCATCTTTGAGCTGACATTGGGAGGGTGGATCCATGAAGGAGATAGAACAAATGGAAAGGGCTTAGTGTCTCCAAGGACAGGAAAGAGGCCAGTGTGACCAGAATGCAGCCAGAGAGGCAGGAGTGACGAGAACCATCAGGCAGGTGATCAGGAATGAGATCACGCAGGGCCTGGCAGGTCCTGGCCAGGAGCTTGGGTTGTATTCTGGACACGAAGGGAAGCCCTTTCAGGGTGTGAAGCCTGCTCCTTGACAGCAGGTACCCAAGCTGTGGTTTCACCCTGCAGCCCCTCCTAGTATAGTGTGTTTCACCCTGGCGATGTTCATGACTATACGTGAAATAAATGAATGAACAAATGGATGGGTGAAGGACACAGGGATTGGATGTAGGCCTTAAGAAGATGGGAAGATTTGAATTCAGGGAGAAGAGAGGGGAGCAGAGCTGCTTCCTTCCAAACTACATAATAGCCCTCGAAATTTCTAAAGTATTTTTTATTTTGAACCAATTTTCCTTATGTGTGAATCTTCCCTCCAGTAATAAATTAGATGCTTTTGGGGAGAATGTGAGCTCCGAGAATTACAACAACACAAGCACCTTGCTCAGAAAGGAGTTGTGTCTAAGATTGTAAAGCCAACGTGTCTTTGCCAATGGTAGCAGTTGTAAAGAATAGAAATGTAAAAAAAAATAAAAATAAAAAGAATAGAAATGTAAGCTGTGTGTGAAAGAAAACTATATTATTCAAGATGATTTCCTGCTCTATGCTTTTCCCCTAGGATTTCCATGAGATGAGTCATGGCTTGCTTCTCATGCTGGAGAACATCGACAGGAGGAAAAATGAAATTGTTCCTATCGATTCTCACCTCGATGCAGAAATACTGCAGGACCAGCACAAGCAGCTTACGGTAAGATGTGTGAACGCCGCAGCCTCTGGTTGTTTTAGCAGTGATCCCTTCCATTTGCAGGAAGATAAATGGTTATATTTGTTACCTTTTCAGTTATAGTCTCTAAGTTAATTTTTGTGAAGCAAACACGTGCATAGAATAGCACATCGACTAGCTTTAGAATCTGGTTCTAAAGCCATGGCTCAATTGTAGAAATCTTAGCTGTTCTAATCTTAAGTAACTTGTTTTTATTAAAGCAGGTCTTTGGTGAATTACACTTATTTTTCACTTAAACTCTATTGTTACATCCATGTCCCAAAAGTATATGAGGTGGTGTATAATAAAAGGACATTCATTACAACTATTAAAATAGCATTAGGGCTTTGTAAGAGGAATTACTAGAAAGTGCATCAAATTCTGCATTAACCTTAACATCAAGTTTCCTGAAAGTTAAGAGAAAAAGGGAAACATGATGACTTCACTTACTTTCATTATCTGACAAAAAGGAAGCATACCAGTTCTCAGGGAGTGAGAAACTTTTTTCAGCACTAACTTCTGAAGGAAACTTGCAAAATTTCTGGGTAGATTCTCATACAAAGAACTGTACAGCGTACTTAAGTGACTTCACAGATGATACAGAAGCAGATTTGCATCCCATTAGGAGAAAATGAGTTGAATTCTGTAGCTTTCTGCATTTTTTAGATGTTATTTCTTACCATTTAACACTCACTAGCCTAACCAGCAGAATTGGTCGCTTCTAATTCAGTACCATAAAGGTCTTAGAAATATAAGAGGAAATAGTGATGCGACTGCATTTCCACTAGGCTTCAAACCTCAGGCTTTAAGTTGTAAATGATAAATCACCACATATCTTTTTTTAAATCTTGAACAGATAGCTGAGTGTATCTAGACATACTGGAGGTCTCATACATTTATGGTAATGTTTTACTGTTCTGTTTAAAAGACTATCATATGTCTCATTTGCATAATACTTTCTATTTTAAGTACTTTCACATATATTTACTAAGTTGAACCCAAGAATACTTACTGTGGGTTAGGCAAGAAATAATATCATCATTTAACCAAAGAAGCAAAATTCACATCCAAAGGGCTCAGGGGTCTTAGGGAATGGTTTTGGCGGAGGCAAGATTAGAGCACAGGTCCCTGATTTCCAAATGCCATGGGCGGCTCTATCCTTCCTGTGTGAGCTCAGCATTCCGAGGCTCAGGCATAAGTGCCCAGTAAGTTAAAGTGATGTCATTCTGCGCTGTAGAGACTTTCCCTAATGATCAGACATCCTTAGAGAAATCTTTCTTACTCTATACATAGCAAATAAGGCAGGAGCTCTTGGAATCCCAGCTCAAAGTGGCCTCGCTGCAAGACATGTCTTGCCAGCTGTTGGTGAACGCTGAAGGCACAGACTGCTTAGAAGCCAAAGAAAAGGTCCATGTGATTGGAAACCGGCTCAAACTGCTCTTGAAGGAGGTCGGTCGTCACCTCAAGGAGCTGGAGAAGTTACTGGACATGTCGAGCAGTCAGCAGGTAAGCGCTCAGCAGGCAGCACTGTGTAGCCTTTCCTACAGAGCATCAAGGAAGCATCATCCTTGTCCATTTCAGAATGTCTTTGAGTGTCCACTCTCTGTCACGGCTCCTGCAAGTCTGGTCGCAAAATAAGAAAGAGACTTACAGTCTTTTTAAAAATATATATATCATATTTAATTTTGTTTTATTTTTATTGATTTCAGAGAGGAAGGGAGAGGGAAAGAGAGATAGAAACATCAGTGATGAGAGACAATCACTGATTGACTGCCTCCTGCACGCCCCACACTGGGGATCGAGCCAGCAACCCAGGCATGTGCCCTGACCTGGAATCGAACTGTGACCTCCTGGTTCATAGGTTGATGCTCAACCACTGAGCCACACCAGCTGAGCAGGACTTATAAACTTTTATAATAGGACACACTGCTTTTGATTCTGTCACATCCAGGAGACCTCCTGTAATTGTTGCTGCTAACCTCCCACCACCACTACTGTGACATTTTATTTTACCCTGTTAAGAATTCACATATTCTCTGTATCATAGCCATGATACTCCACACCCAATTATTTGCATATGATTCAGCCCAAAAGGGTGAATTCTCCTGACACGAGCAGCAGTTAATTCGTCGAAAATGTCCTGTGTGCATGTATTGTGTTATTTTTTCCTTCGGTCTGCTGCATCATGAGTGGCGTTGGTTTGGAGAAGTGCATTTGCAGGTGCAGAGGTGCCTGGTAAAACTTCATTCCGCTGTGAAATACTGTACGAACACACAAGCACTGTGCCCTCCGTTCAGAATGTCAGAGAACAGTCTACTGCAAGCAACAGCAGTGCTGGAAGCGACACTTTTTCTCTGATGCTCAAAGGCTCCTGGGAGACTTGCGTTTCTAACTCAAACGAATTGGTCTCTCTGACCTGAGCGACCTGCACCTCTAAGGCAGATTCCTTCCCCTCCTGCACTTAGACTCACTTATATCCATGTCACTGAGAAATAATAAATCTACGAGTGACACAGTAAGAATGACCCTGCAGCTGTATTTTCCAAAAGGGACAAACAGCCAGGAAAGCCCAATACACTAGAAGACCTAGGTCTCGATCTTCTTGTATTGTCGGATTCTACTTTTCCCAAGGAATGAATGGCTTGATTTAAATGGGGGATGGATGGGGATGGGATAGGAAGCACATTGTGTGTTACAGAGCCATCTGGCTCTGGGACGTGGAGTCATCAAAAGAATCTATTTCCTACGTAGGATCTGTCCTCCTGGTCTTCTGCTGATGAACTGGACACCTCGGGATCTCTGAGTCCTACGTCAGGGAGAAGCACCCCAAACAGACAGAGAACGGTAACTTTCTGCTGGTCGTTGGCCCATGGGAAGGGACACTGGAGAGTGACAGTATCTGTACCCACCAGGGTCCACAGGGTCTCCCCCCCAACAAAGCAGGGATCCCCATACAGACGAGGGTGTCACTCAGTGACCCAGTGAAGTGCTGTTTCCTCAGCCCTCCCACGTGCCCTCATCACCTGTGCTCAGGAACGGAAAAGAGCGGTTTTGTTTTTCCAAAGAATCAGGACTCCATGTGGGGTTGGTGTGCAGGGAGACACATTATTTTTCTTGCTCCAAGGGCCATCTCTAGAATGATGTTCCCTGGTCCCTTTGGTGGCTCCTCCCTTCAAACCACCACTGCCACCGCCCACCTACAAAATCAGGTTCCACCAAAAAAGGTGCCTCCGCCAGAGGTGGGCGAAGGCGCCCGTGAGGCCATGGAATGGATAAGATAAGTGGAGGATCTGTTGACTCTCAAGCAAGGAAGCTCCTGAGTGGTCCTGAAGGTTTTCAGTGACTGTGCGGCCCCCCAAATGGCAACAGCTTAGGGTGACTCACCCACAAGCCCTGTGGGGGCTGCTGCACTGGCACACAGAAGCACAGTCAGCCCTGCTACACTCTATACCTTGATTTCTCTGTGTAATTTGAAGCTTGTTTTTGTTATTTTTTTTGTCCTGCTTTATGATTATATTCATTTTTATTATCATTCCATTGTCCTTAGTTTTTAGAAGCATTAATTTGTAATTTTTGTTGTGATAAACACTTAAGTTCTATGCTGATAAATGTTATGACCTTTCTTTAGGATTTTTTTTTCGTGCTACATTCACTAGTTTCCCATAGATCCTAGTTTAAAAATGTGAAGGAATACTGGCTTTTCAACTCAAATTTTAGTCTTTATGTAACTTGAGTCTTTAACTTGTTGGGTCTTCATCACTTTACGAAGAACAATTTCCTATTACCATTGTTACTATTTTTTTATCTACCAAGAATTTTGGTACTATTTTCGTGTTCTAGAAGATATGAAAAATATGGTGTGGCATGGTATATTGAACTTTATGATTATTTTTAAAAATATGTTTTTATTAATTTTAGAGAGGGAGGAAAGGAGAGGGAGAGAGAGAGAAACATTGATTGGCTGCCTCCTACACGCCCCCTACTGGGGATTGATCCCGCAATGTGGGCCTGTGCCCTGACCAGGAATTGAACCAGCAACCATTAGGTGGGTGGGACGACGCCCAACTGAGCCACAGGAGCCAGGGCTGAACTTTATTTTTATTGTAAGTATACAGAGATGCTTGGCTAGCATATGGTCACTTTAGTTTCTACCATGAAACGTGGGAGGAGAAAATATGCCCACTGTGGTGTGGGCTTCCCAACCACAATTTATGTCCCTTCGATGACCAATAACATCCATGTCAATTTATCTCATTTCTTCCGCAAAAGAAAAGCCAGTTTCCTTAATCATGGGTACCGATCATTTCGTTTGATTTGTTTTTCCTTTGCTGCATTTTTAGTTTAATTTTCATCAGTAGCTTGTCTTTATTTGCCTGGACTGAACATTCTTCTTTCTTTACCCCCTGTTCATTGCAAACAGCCACGAGGCAAATGTAGTCTCTCACAGCCTGGACCCTCTGTCAACAGTCCACATAGCAGGTACCTTATTCTCCTGGTTTCCACACTGTTCTAGAACTGCAAGAGGATGATGAAAATTGCCCATGGTGTTGCTAGGCCTCTCTCAGGTGTGCCTTGGGGCAGTTGAGAAATTACTCATTTCAGTGCACACCCTTTCGGAATAAATTGGAAGAGACTTTTGTACGTGGAAAGTGCAAGCGAATCTCTGAGCATGAAATATTTGGACCCCACCAAAATTGGGATTCACACTACATAGGCCATCTGGAACTTTTCATCCAGTGGTATCCTGTGTGCGCCTAGGATTCGATACGTCCCATAACATAGCTGCTGTTTGAGTCGTGGCAGACTTTTATCATCCTCTTTCTTTCTAGATTTTACAATAAGACAGGTAATCGATCAATGAATTATTTTACCATTCCCGGAAACCCACACATCTGAATAAAATCTACTAACATCCCCGGCTTTTTCTTTTCTTTTCATGTTTTATCCAGATTGTGGGTTTGGGATTCTCCAAATGGCAAGTCCGAATTCAGTGTTCTTTAACATTTATAAGCACCTTCTCTCTTCTGCTTCCCCTGAAATTTCTCTTCACGCACCCAGCACACTCAGTCACTCACCCTCCTGCCCGGGGCGAGCTCAGGAGCTCTGGAATCAGGAGCAGCAGCACCCCGGGCGGGCCCCTGCCCAGAGCCCACTCACCGCTGCCACCCTGTGCTTCACACCCGCCCCAGCAGTCCCTGTGTCTGCAGCTAGCGGTGCTTTGCCTGCTTCGTTGCTGGTGTGATGTCTGTGCTCCCTGCCCCTTCACTAGTCAGCGCCCGCTTCCCCAGACAGCTGTCTACATAGAAACACTGTCCTCAGAGCTGACTTTTCATTCCCGTCCCAAGCAGTTCAGTGTTAGAGTAGTTTGTCCCCCTGGAAACTCAGCCCCACTGAGCTGGGATCGACATTCCTGGGAGGAGGGCGGGGGAGGAGGACGTGTGGAGCCCTAGACAACTCCTGAGGAATAGCCGTGGCTTTCCAGCCAGGAACAAAGAGAATGGCTGTTTCCTTAGGTCGTTCCCACTCGGCTAAACGAATGCAGAATGCATTTGGGTGTGCTTTCTGGGTTTAAGCGTCCCTTTACTATGTTTTTTGTTTTCTTCTTTCCCTTTGATTTGGTTTGGAGACCATTGGAGGGGGGATGGCCCATGACAAAATATCAATAATGAAATGTGAATGGGGGGTATGATGGACTTCCTCAGGTGCCCTGATGGTTGTTTAGGCCCCTACATGAAAAAACCACCGTGCTATAGACAGATCATCGTTCTATATGGTCCGTCTTCTCCACTTAAATTGCCACCGTGCCATGAGCATATTGCTGTGGGAGCGCCCCACAGCATCCTTTTAGGGTACCAGAGACCAATTCTTGGGTTGGCATAAGTGATGGTAATGAGAAGGGGGAAAGCACTTATGTTATTAAACACCACCCATAGCAACCACCTGCGGGTTTCCAATTATCGCCTCCATCTGCTCCCTCAGTTATTCCAGACAACCACTCAGGTTTTCTGAAGATGTCAAAGGCCTGGTTCTTAGGGCAGCCAGGGCTACGCCGTGTCTCCTCACAGGGCTTTGCAGCTGGGACAGCCACATTCTCGCGGTGGCATCCCCAAGGCACCTTTCGGCTCTGCTCTGCCCAGCGCTGTTTATTAACTCTCTCTGAGCACACAGCACAAGGTTCACTTTGCTACTCAGGGGGCCTGGGATCCTTCGCCTGAATGGCAAACTTCACCAAGAACCTTGCCAGACAGGCTGTGGTGGAACATGCTGAGTATTCTCGGACTTCTTAGCTCCTTGGCACCTCTGAGTGGGGTGCGCCCAGCCCTGACATTGAAATGCAGAGTCTGCTGGGAAGGAATGAACTCCACTCGCAATCCAGGTGTCACGGTGTTCCCTGACACCGAGGCCTGTGAGCACCCTGTGTTTGATCTTGCACTGCTCCAGCAAATTGGAAAGGTTATTGCAGAAGCACACACGGGTTAGCGTCTTGACCCCAGCAATCTGCAGTGGGAACATGTTCAACGTGTCTTCTTCCTGAGAGAGAGGAGAGGCTGAATTGGAAGAAACTGCTTATTAGTTTGAAGGGAGATGCTCTTATATTCTTTGGGTTTAAGGTAGATATTAATAATGTCAGTTGCATGCTTGCTGTAATTTTCAGTTTGATTTTATGGAAGACACTGTTCTGCGTCTTCTTAAAAATATTCTAAGCCTACATATGGATTAATGCTACTATGTTTAGGCCCTGGGCCTACAAAATTAATACAATATGGTCCCTGCCATTAACAGACCTGCAAGGTGTCAGAATGAAGAGATTCCCTAAATCAATTACCAGAAGCTCCCCAAGACTTCTTCAAAGGATAAGCCTTTGGAAAATGTCTGGGCATACATTTGTAATAACTGTTCATTATTTTTGAGATCAAATATATTTAAGAAGCATGCTCTTGAAGCAATGCTGTTGATGGTCCACCTGATACTTTTCTTCCACGTGGACTTGACATGATCTAACCTGATCTCCAATAAGACTTCTCAACTCAACTGCCGATCATTGAAATTGACAGATGGGAAGATTTTACTCCAATTTCCAGTAAAGCAAAGGAATAAGTCCTCTGTGGTCTGGATAGAGTGAATTGGTGACTTCATTCCAAAGCTTAGGACTGTGAAACGCAATATTGCCAGGGCACCTCTGGTCTCTGGCACCTTCCACATAAGAACTAGGACGCAGGGAGAAGTGGCAAATAACTGGCTGAAACACTGCAAAGGAGGAAAAAAGCGCCTCGTTTTAAAGTATGTGCAAGTCAGCCAGATTTCGTGGAGCCAGCACAGTGGGCTTTTGCCCCGTACAGCAGGGCTTGCCTGAAAACACTATTCAGTTTCTTGTGAAAAATTGTTTTTAAGTCTTTTCCTCCAGACTCCAGCCTGGGGACCTATTTATTCAAAACATTCAAAGAGCCTCAGCCTACAGCAGCCTTGCCTGTAGGCCAGGCCCCAGCCAGGGCTGAGGATAGCTATAGGGTAAGGCTCCAACTTGTTGCCTTTATACTACCTGAGGCACGCATCCCCAGTGTTTCCCGGGCACTTTGGGAAACTCAGTACATCCTTGAAAGCACTTCTGGGAAATCAGGAATGTTCCCGGGAGAAAAGGCTAAATCCAGCCAACCTCTGAGGGTGTGAGTCAGCACACCCTTGCTTTCATAGTACAGATAATAATACATTGATGACACTTACTTAGCATTAATGTGTTCTAAGCACCACACAAAGCATGAGATACCCGTTATCTCATTTAACCCTCGCACCATCCCCATGACATGGCTATAGTCCCAGATTTACAGACAAGGACACAGAGGATTAGAGGCATAAAGATTTAGGTTTGAACCCTGGTCTACCTGACTCTGGGGGATTCTATCTTGTTAACCACTGCACTCTAGCACAGGGCTCCTGGCGGGTAGAACTTGAAAGGATTCCAGGGCTTAGGCTACCAGGCAGAATGCTCCTTTTGGAATAAGAGGAGGCTGAAATCCTGAACTGATTCTGGAAGTGTGTGTGCCGAACCACATGTCCAGGGAACAAAGACCATGCACACAAGGGTAGGCAACAAGATTATAGACAAGCTAGATAATCCATCACAGTAAATTCCTGTTACCATCCTGCCAGGGTTAGCTGACAAGTAACAGAATGAGTTGCAAGCTTTTTCTGTGCTTGAATGATGTATGCACAGAATTAACCCATTTTATTTCCCTTCGCTGTGTAGAAGTTTGAGAGGAGTCGTACTCTTGTGCATAGTGGTCAGGTACCCGCATCTCTTGATCATGCTTTCTTGTGTGTGGTGTATGGTGATGTATGACTTCCTCCCCTACCATCCTTTTTCCACAACTGTATGTGTTTAGGGGAAAGAGAGGAAACAACATCTGGGCAACTGTTTACCCAGACATTTTAATGAGAAAAACAATAAAATAAGTATTTACTTATGAGAATGAACACGTTTTTGCTGGGCTGAATTATCTGGAATATCTCTTATGATTAACTTCCTTGAATAAGGTCACACATTTAATTTTTCCTTTATAGATACACTCTCGACTGGCACCTGTTTATGTAACAGGCCACTGGAGAGAGATGAGTGACTAGTGTCTTTTTGCTTTCCCTTGTCAAGTTTCCTAAGACTCTTGAAATAGAGGTGATTTTAGGTCAATGGATAAATAGTCATAGTACCCTTTAACCCTGGTGTCATTAACCTGATGGTACTCGCAGCTTTAAGACTTTGGGCATTAAAGTTGAAACCCTGGTCATTGCTCCCAGGGGCTGGCATGTTTCTCAGCAGATAAATCGGGCGTTTCCAAGAGCAGTCAGCTGCATGGAAGCTCACTAAGGACTGCGAGTTCTCTCTGTCCCTGTCTCGGCTCATCACCCCTCCTTAGGTGGGCATTCTTCAGCATTAGAAGGCACGTGGTAATTAAAGTTTAATAAGGAATGCTCTGATGCTGTTAAATGAGCCATGTCCTTCAACAGACGCTGTAACATGTGAGCCCACATTGCAAAGATGGTGACCTTGCCTCTTGTTCTCAGGGGTGGACTCGTCAATGGGCACCCTCTGTTTTGATCTTGATCTTTGGCTTAAGCTAATCATTGACAAGGAAGGGCTATTCAGCTCTGTCAGTCCGATTTTATTGTCAATTATATGCACCATATAACCATCACTAATGTCCTTACATGCTTCCTTAAGAGAAGAAGTCAGAAATCTTTCTCATTTTATTTAAATGTTGAGTGGTGAGGAAATGTGGAGCTCTCTTTTGTGCTTCAGTTATAACTGCTCCAGTGACTGATGGGGAGGGCACATTGTAAGAGAAAAGGAAAAGGTATTTTGAAGAAAAATTCAACCCAGAATTCATGGGCAAATATTCCATCCTTCTTAAGACACTTTAAGGCAAACCATTAAATCATGAACTGCCAGAGCCAAAGAGATTTTAGGATATTAATGCAACCTTTCGCTTTGCAAATAAGAAAACTGAAGGCCAGACCAGAGAGACTGTGCTGCTTGGCCAAGATTATGCGATTGTCTAAACATTAAAATGTCCCCCTGTGCATGTGCTAACTTGATGATCCATGTAATACTGTGAACCCCAGGATTGAAGGCATTTATTTTCAACATGAAGAAACCACTGACGTCCAAACATTTGAGGACACAAATATTTTTCTCTCTTTTTTTAATACATGTAAGATACCTGTAAAATAATATAACCCAGATGACCTTCATCAATGTCAGGGAACAAAATGTTGCTGTGAGTATGGTAGGCAGGGATATTGGGACTCTGAGTGCCTGCTGGATCTCTTCCTTTAATCCTGGGATCTGGAGCAAGTCATTTACCTTCTCTAGAGAGTCCAAATTCTGGAAGTTAAAATCCTAGGGTTGAAAACTTAATTCTGCCACTTGCAAGCTGTAAGTCACTGGTTACTTCCCCTTTCTAAGCCTCCTTTTCATCATCTATAGAATGAAGATAACAAGCACATTGAGGACTATTCTGGGGATTGCATGAGAGAACCCAAGATAAATGCTTTTGTACGTTGCCTAGTAATTAGAAAAAAATAAATGTTTACTATCCTTACCAACACCTACAAAATTAGAAGATGGGTTATATACTGTATAAGGCCTTCTCTCAATATGAATATTTTATAATTAGAAAGCTCAAGAATTTCCTATTTTACCCTTCCATTAGTAGGCATGTGCCATTGTTCTTTTACCCTCTACTGTATTTCACAAAATATACAAATTTCCTATTTAGCTCATTAGGACTAACTCATGGGTCTTAACATAAGGATGGCTAATCAGTTTGACCACTAGATGGTGATTGAACTCTTGTGGCCTCTTAGGTGGCCGACTATTTACACTGACTAATTAGTAAAAGACATCCAATGTATAAAACATGGAACTTTCAAGTTGGAAGGCCATCTAGTCTAACTTGAAGGGGTTGAGTAAGAGGTTGGCATTTAGGGATAAAGTGAGTTGTTCAAGGTTACACAACCATTAGTTTTAGTCTTCAGAAAAGAAACAGAGTCCCAATTCTGGCCAATGACTTATTTCTTTCATTACATATGCTAAAGACACAGTGGGTCACATGCTCCTAGGGGCTTCCGGAGGCCTGGTCTGTTTGCCTCTCATATTTCTTTGATGGTTTTAATAAAAGAGTTTTGAGTATTTCAGCTGGAAACTTAGTGTTTTCTTAGAAAAGCATACGGAGTAACCAATACAGTTTTCACATCTTCATATTTCTCCAGTGGCCTCATATTCATTGTCCTTATCCTTAGTGATATTACTGCCACTAGGGAATTTTTACTAGGTGGGGGAATGTGTTTTTTCAGCACACCTAGTCTTTTTGCTCCTACAATATTGTGTGTTTGTGTGTATGTGTGTATGCAAAATGCCTCTTTTTAATAATATTTCTCTCTTCATCTTTTCCACAAGTAACCAAACTATTAAAGGATGCTCACACACAAAAAACAATGGTGCCCCCTCAGCCCCCACCCAGAACCTACTTCCACATTCAATGTTTTTCAGGCAGTCTTTCTTATGAAATGTGGAATTCATGCTTAATCTCAAAAGCACAGTTTAGTAGATAGGAAGATATAAATGTAGACAGGATAACATAGAACTTTGAGTAGAAGGAGCCTACAAAATGACCATCTGTCCTCAGAAAAATTGTGTCTGTTTCCCAATGAAACAGCTGATAAAAAATAGGATCAGCTTAGATTCTAAGTCATTCAACATCAGTGTTGTGTACACTGACTCTATTGTCATCCTTGTTCGCACAGCGTCAGAACCCACTGATTCCAGGGACAGATGCTGAGTCAGTACTGAGTCAGTGCAAGATGAAACCAGGGTACTCTAAGATTAGTTGTGCTTTATGGGTCTGTGCAAAATGATTGGGGCTGTTCTCCTCACTGCATGGAGTTTGGCACATCTGGGAGGACTAGACGGGATACTTCAAGTGACTCTAACAGCAACTAATTCTGGCTACCAGTGCTCCTGGTAGTCTTAACCCAAAAATATACTGCATCAAACATCCACATCTTAATTATTCTGGATCAACCTAATTTATGCTGGTAGAATGTGTATAGAGCACTTATCTTTGTTGATGGGAAATGTTTTACCAAATTAAAGGGTGGAATTTGAACTCAGTTACCTTTCGTTGACTGACTAAATGTTAACTTTTCATCAGTACAGTTTCCAAGAATCTCTTCATTGGGTGGTGGGGGATGACCTGGGCACACTGCAGACGGTGGGCGGCTAATGGCCAGGTCGGGTTGTGTTTGGCATGGTCCTGTAGCTTCCAAGAAGGTGAGGGAGCTAAAAGCAGCATCCATCCAACATTTGAGATATTTGAGTTTTTGCTGTTGATTCCTCTCTCAGGTCCATAAAGGGTGGCTCCGGTTCCTCCCTTTCTGAGTCTCAGCCAGCTCGGCCGGGCCGAGGTTTCCTGTACAGAGTGCTCAGAGCGGCCCTTCCCCTTCAGCTGCTCCTGCTGCTGCTCATCGGGCTCGCCTGCCTGGTACCAATGTCCGAGGAAGACTACAGCTGTGCCCTCTCCAACAATTTCGCCCGATCATTCCATCCCATGCTCAGATACACGAACGGCCCTCCTCCCCTCTGAAGCAAGCAGATGCCATCTGCAGCGGTGCTGGCCGTGTAAGGAGGGTTTAGGCCAAAGCCAACCCAAACTAGCAAAAGGAGCACATGAATGCCTTCGGAGTGGTGGCGTTAGCCATGTGTCCAAATCATGGCTTCGGAGGTGAATGATAAACAATGACAGAAGGAGAGCAAATAGAAGAAGGTGTGGAAGAAATGTTGTTTGAAACTCTGAGCCTCAGTACTAAAGAGATGAAGTACCTCCAACGTCCCCTGGGTGCATGTGTCCTGGGCCTTTGGCCCGTTCTATGCACACCCAGGACGGTAGCACACCATCTGAGCAAGTTTCCCACGGTGTGCCCCATCCATTCTTTAAATGACGCCGCCTGAGCGCCACGTTGGTATCGAACGGTCTACCAACCAACCAGTGCTGAGCCTTGTAACATACAATTTTGAAGAGCTTATATGGCAGCTTTCTTTTTGCCTGGTTTTTCTTTGGGGCATGATATTCTCACCTTTGCTTTAGAAGCACAAGCTGTAAATCTAAAAGGCACTTTTTTAAAAAGTATAAAGAAAAACTGGATGTAATAAATAAAATCATGGGAGGATTTATGTGAAAAAAAGTTGAATGTTATAGTAAAAAAAAGAGATATTTATGTATGTACAGTTTGCTAAAGCCAAGTTTTGTTTGTATTGATTTCTTTGCATTTATTATAGATACTATAAAATATTTTGTCTGTGCTTTTTTTTTCTCCCGTAAAGAAATGACTCTAAATTTCCCTGTTGAGCAGAATGCAACCTGAGTTACCTTTTTGCAGAATGAATGAAACTGAAACATAAGCGTGCATTAATGAATAAGGAGGATTTAGAGGTAGCACGTATTTAGACCTAGCGGGCTCTAGATGATTCCTCTCTCCATCCTCCTCCCACAGCCAATTGTATCTCCTCAACTCTTGTTTCTCAGCACCTGTCATCCTCTCCTTTCTTTTCCGTCCCCTCCGCCCAACTGGAAGAGCCTCCTATGGAGCCTCCACTCCATCCCAAGGGTACACAACAGTCTATGAACTTCCTTACATGTTTTATCTATCAGTCAAGTCCACAGACAGTAAGATTTGGTTCTGCCCCTCTGATCTTTCCAACTAGGGGCCCGCATGGAATTGTTTGGTGCTCATGGACTTTTAATCCACTATTTAATCATGGGAGGAGAAAGATTTATATAAAACCTAGGTGTCAGGCTTCGCTTGAAAGTGGAAACTCTGGTGTCCTGGGTACCCATTCCTAGAGGGCAGTAATTGCTGGAGGGAAGTAGCTGCTGCTCCTTGACCTGTAGGAAGAGACACTTTGTCCATGTCCACTTACATCCTATCCACCTCTCTCAGTGCGTGTCCCAGCCTGATGCCTGTGGGTATTTAATTTATAAGTCCTGCTCTAAATCAAGAGTGTAAAGCAAACCGAACTTTTCATGGTTACCTGGACCTGCCTTGCACAGCTCCCATGATGCTGTAGCCTGAGCGCCTTCCCACCTCGGGGTCCTGCGTCTCTTTAAGCCCCGGGCCCTGGGCGGACCTTCTAATTCACTCCCTGGGGTCCGGCCTCAGAGGTTACATTTCAAACAGATGCCTGGGGTGATTTTAGCCCTATTACCTGTGGAAAAGCACCACTCCATACCTTCCTGCTCCATCTTTTTGTTCTCACCACACCCCTCCTCCCTCTCAAGATAACTCACAAGCTGCCTCCTCCTGGAAGACCTTCCTGATCACTGCTGGACTGGACTGAAGACTTCTCTCCACTGAACTTTCCCATCACCCAAGTTGAGTTCTGCTTTCTACTGCCAGGTTGCTCCTTTCTTATCTCCCCCGGAACCTCCCTCAGGAAACAGACTGGAGTTGTGCTCTTTTCTAAAGAAGACAAACCTGTGCGTGGTATGTTTTCTGTCTCCTGCTTCTGGGAGGGCTGTGAGCGGTGGTGAAGATTGGACTTGAGAGGGTCCAATCTGAGAGGGTCACTCTTCAGGCCTTGTTCTTCCTCAACTCCCTGTCTTCTCTGCTCCAAAACCCGGGATGTGCGGTCTGGCCTCTTGAGCAGTTCAAGAGCCACCTTTTGCCACTGTGAGCGAACTCGCTCTACAGCGAGACATGGGTCGTGGGAAAGACCAGCACCAGCACAGAGGGACTCCAGAGCCCTCTCTCCGCATCGCTGAACTGCCTTACTCGACATCCCCCCATCCCCAAAGAAGCAACTGTTAAATGTGGCTGAAAAAAAATCTTAGCGTATAGTCCCTGTGTGCCTTCCTCAAAACCCCTGTGCAACACTCAGTGGGATGTATGATGCACATTTTTATTACAATTTTCAAAGATTTAAATAACAGGGTATTGGAATGAAACAAAAGTAGGAACCACTGATGAGTGGAAGCATTGGACTATGAGATGATGGCTTCCCTCCGATGATAGTAGGACCCGTCTGGCCAGGACCAAGACAGACAGTCACAGAAGAGACAAGGGTTTCTGCCCAGAGCCCTCATATACTCGAATGCCCACTGTGGAGAGGACACGGGGTCATGTAGGAGCACCCTCACCTGCACCAGCAGTTGCCTTGGAGAGGGAGAGAGAGAGAGAGAGAAAGAGAGAGAGAGGAGCTTCCTGGATGAGGTGGGGGCTTTTAAAGAATATTAAGAGGCTAAAGGGACACTGATGGCTGCTAAAGAGGCTGTCAGATTTCTGAGTGAGGACTGTCGGGAGCCCTGCTGTGACCGGCAGATAGGGAGTGATGTCCCAAGAGAGTGGTGGGTGAGGAAGGGCACAGCAAGGAGACCGTCCACTGACCAGGAAGGGTGGGATTCATAACACGTTGGTGATGAGATTTCCACCAGCAAACAGGAAATGTTAGAAAAGCTGAGGAACCAGAGAAACCTATAAAGCTAAGAGAGGGGAACTAAGGGTCAGAAACTAAAAACCATGACTTAATAAGAAATCCAGAGAGGAGTGAAAGATGGGGGGGTGGGGGCGGGGGGAGCTATGCTGGGGAGCAGGAATAGCTCCTGGAAAATGGGATGGCAACAGCTTCCCTTATTTTTGTAATAAGTGAGAAAGCAGGCCTTTGAAAGGCTTGGATGGCCCGGTCAGATGGCTCAGTTGTTGAGTGTCAACCTATGACCCAGGAGGTCATAGTTCGATTCTCAGTCAGGGCCCATGCCTGGGTAGTGGGCTCGGTCTTCAGTAGGGGAATGCAGGGGGCAGCCAATCAATGATTCTCGCTCATCATTGATGTTTCTCTCTCTCTTCCTCTCCCTTCCTCTCTGAAATCAATAAAAATATATAAATATATATTTTTAAAAAACAACAGAAAGAAAGGCTTGGATGGGAAATTTAGCAGCTGAGCTCTGAGAGTGCCTGTAGAAAGGCAACTTGGGGTAGAATGATTTACAGCCTATGTCCTGGAGCCAATTATTAAGAAATTATATTAACAAACCACATAAGTGATTAAAAAGCAAAAAAAAAAAAATGGTGGAGAGAGTTGATTTATGAAGCTGCTGAGCAGGGTCCCAGGAGCTGGGCTGGACGGGCCTGAGATGGCCAAATGGTGGGGCTCTCTGCCCCACCCACCAGCCCACCAGCCCCGTCACCCATGCATCCATGGGGAACTGTGCAGAAATAAAAAAGCCTCAGAGTAAACGCTGAGTAGATCCAGGAACACCCAGAAGAACAGCATCCACCCACATCACAGGTACTTACGGGCCGCCCATCCTGGGGCAGGAACTGCCCACACTCCTCAGGAGCCCGGCCTCGGCCAGGACTCCTAGTTACTTGCTGTCTAGTTACCGTAAAAACCAGTCCTCGCTGGGCCTGTGACACACGGGAGGACCCGTACTTTCCTTCACCATTTATGTCCTGAAAGTTGAGATGAAGGCAAATGAGGGGGCTAGAAAGGAACCCAACAGAAACCGTTTCTAATTCAGGGGAGAAAAGGGCGATGAAGTCTGTGAGATCTGCCCCAACTTTCTGTCAGCAAATTTCCTCTCCTTGTAACGTCTCTGTCACCTGGTTTATGCTACAGTGGGTGTTAGTCTGCAGACGCGGACAGGTGGAGGGGTTGACCAGCATCGAGGCGGTTCTCAGCGTAGTCATCGGCAGCACCAAGGCGTTGATTCGGGTGATGGGGGCGGGGGGGGGGGATATTTACCAGGAGTGGTCATTTCAGGTTTAACTGAATATTACATTGTGGTGATTGTGGTCAATTCTCAGACCTAAAGAAGCCTAGAGACAGTGAAACACAAGCAATGACTGTTTTTTCTTTCATTTCTGGCTTCTCCTTAACTTCTCCCTCGGGTTTTAACACATCCACGAGGAATCCATTTGTGGGTACCACAGAGGGACCTGAATTTGAGGGAGATCCCTCATTCAGATGAGGAAGAGGATGACTGGTCGGTTGGGGGCACCTCCCGCAGCCTCTGCCAAGCAGCCCTCTGTGGGGAGAGGCCTGGTCCTTCGCTGGGCAGAGGCGGAGCCGGATGAATTGATGGCGAAGGCAGCAGCATCCTGGAGGCTAAGGGAGCTGGACCACACCGGGCGATGAGGAATACTCTCTCTGGGGAGCCGAGGAAGCCAGTTGGGTCTGATCTTTCTAAAATACGAAGGTCATAGTAAAATGAATCAGCCTTGTGATTCTTTTTTTTGGCCATTCCTCGGTGCAGGAACAGGAATGTAACTGAATTTGAAAACCCCAGTTACATGAGGAGAAGAAAGTCCTCTGTAAGCTGTGCACAGATGACTGCATTCGATGCCATGGGCGGTGGAGAAGAAACCCTGGTCTCTGGGTTGACTAGACATCTTGGGCCTCCCAGGGGTGCCCTCCTATCCCAGCTATGTCCTGCCAGACACATTCCTGAGGCAACTGCTGGGCTCAGAGGGTGATGCTGCCAACATCCAGGACAGCTCCAGGCAGCCACCCCTTTAGCCCTCAAACCACCCAGCGCAGCTCACAGCTCACCCTCGTCCCCCACACCAACACCCCCCCACACCACCCCCCATGGGATTTGCAGATGGAGGGTGACTGTAGTGATCCCCACCCCCACCCCGTGGGACTTGCAGATGGAGGGTGACTGTAGCGATCCCCACACCACCCCCCGTGGGATTTGCAGATGGAGGGTGACTGTAGAGATCCCCACACACACACCCTCTGTGGGATTTGCAGATGGAGGGTGACTGTAGGGATCCCCACACCACCCCCCGTGGGATTTGCAGATGGAGGGTGACTGTAGGGATCCCCACACCACCCCCTGTGGGATTTGCAGATGGAGGGTGACTGTAGGGATCCCCACACACACACCTCCGTGGGATTTGCAGATGGAGGGTGACTGTAGGGATGCGATCTGCTCTAGGCAGTCCACTCAGGTCAGCGGCCTTGGAGTGTGGCCCAGGTCAGGGGCATCAGCGTCTCCTGGCAGCAATGCACCAATTGTGGCTCCAGCAGTGCCTTCCAGGCTACCACCTGCCCGGGTTCCTCATCCTGGGACCTTTCACTCCCCCCAGCAAGCCACAATGGCAGGTAGTGTAAGCAATTCCCCCATCAGCCCCCCCCACACACACTGACTTGTAATGTCAGCTCCATCAAGTAACAGTTTTCCATATAAACCTCGATTTTTATTCTGGATGCTGTCCTGTGCAGCTGATCTAGCGTTCCATTGCTGTCTATAGAGTATAGATTAAAGTATGTATATATGTATATTATAGAAATATAATAAATATAAAATATAAGTCTGCATAACTATTAATACACTAGTCTAGTATATTAGTTACTTTGTTATAAGTTTTAATACTTCACAGGAGAAAAGCCATTTCTTCCTCTTCTTTGTATTTTCTATTTTAAAGGCTAATTGTTTTTTTTTAAATCAGTCATTTGATTTGCAAAAGATTCTCTTGTTTTCTAAAGAAAAATGAACAGTTCCCTGTCTCCCCCTCTATCGCCTCCCAGTGTGATGTTACCTTTCTGTGCCTTTTGATTTTCTTATTCAAACAGCACACGCATGTGTGTGTGTTTTTAAATTGGATCTATTTTTATGACTCTGTGACTGGCAGTTTTCACTTGACAATATTCCGGGGACCTGTCGATACGTACATTCCCATCATTGCTGCATTAGAAAGACCGGTCTCTTTCAACCGTTGTTTTCTTCCAGGTTTTTCCTATTCTCACCGCAGGAAACGCTCCAGCGTGAACATGCGTGCCAATCTCTGTGTACTGCTGCGTCTGTTCCCCTCAGATGCACCATTTCAGGTGGAATTACTGAATCCAAAGGGTATGTACGTTCTCAATGTTATCTGGTAAATTCTGCCAGATTACTTTCTGGGAAGTTGCCATGGTTTACAATCCCACCCACAGACCCTTTTCCTCAGACCCGGCCTAAATCTAGAGCACTGCCTTCCAAATTAGGGGAACCATTCCCAAATTATTAACGTCCAAATCCTGCGCATTAGAATCCCACAGGGGGCTTTTTAAAAAGTAGAACTCCAGGCCTCACCCCAAATCAAGTAAACTCTGGTCTCTGGGGAGCAGCCTCCGTCTGAAGTTCTCTGGGTGATTCCCATGTGAACACAAGTTCAAGAGGCCGGACTAGATGTTATCAGTTTTCTGAAATATTGCCCAATTGAGGGCGACAGTAGCTCTTTGTTCTTAAAGTTTGCATTTTTGTGACCAGTGTATATTTAAATTGTATGTTGCTGCATTTGATTTGCCTCTGTGGGAAGTCTGTCTTATTCTCTATTGTTTATAGTTTTTTTTTACTCTTTTATGCTATTTCCAAGAAACTCTTTGTATATTAGAAAAATTAACTCTGTATGTCATCCACCTTAACTTTATACAGTTCCTGTAGTTGCACAGAAAGTTTTAATTTTCATGCCATCAAATCTGACAGGTTCCCTTTCCTTTATGGATTAAGGAAGGCTTTTCACTCCAAGATTATGCAAACGTTTGCTTGTATTTTCTTCCAGTAGGTCTATAACCAATCTGGAACCACTTCATAGTTGATGTAAATTAAGGAATCTCTTTGTTATTTTCCAAATAAATAGACGACTGTCTCATGCCAGTTAGAAAAGTAACTCTTTTTATTACTAGGTCTTAGCAACTTAGATGTCAGTCAGCAGGGGCCTTGTTGAATAAAAGATAGCACACACACAATATTTACTATAATGCTGCAATTTTTGTAATGAGATCAATCTAAATTTATGTATTGGGGAAGATCTCTACCATATAGTCTTACATTTTAAATATGTATAGAATATTTTCTAAAATATGCTCCCATTTTTGTTGGAAAAAATGTTAATTACATGAGACAAGAAAAAAATTGAGAGAGAGAGGAAATTCAAGGCACAACAATGTGAATAGAGTAATGAGGGGGGAGAAACCGTTTTAAATATTTAAATTGTGACAAGGAGAATGATTTGTTTTTAAGGTCCAAGTTACTGTAATAGTAATGATAATTTTAAAAGACAAAAAAAAAAAGATACTTCTGTTTTTGCATGAAGAGACATTTGATTTACTTGTCATTTAAAACAAAACAAAAACCCACAATTGTGGTGTGCCCAAAAGAAATGGCGACAGGTAATTTATTCACAGTGGAATCCTGGTGGCTGACTCTGCTCTGGGTGATCATCAGGCATGTGCTGTGTGTTGGTTCCAGGGATAAGAGCAAAGGTGGTGCAGGCCCCCGATTTCCGATGAGGGGGCTTCCCGACCTGGGCTCCTGCTGAATCCTGAGCAAAGAGCTTTCCTGGGAGAACAGCTTTCCTCCAAATGAGACTCATTCATTCAAGAAAAACCTCATCTTCTAAACCACCACCCTCCTCCAGAAGTCACCCTGCTTGTAGGTGAAATCAGTCTGTCAGCCTGATGGCCGGAAGTGAGGGGGCAGGGAAACCAACAGCCTCCTGGAAGTCACGTGCAGAGTTCACTAGTGCCTTTCAGGAGCCACAGGTTTGCCCTGTTTGGCTTTTCCCCTGAAACCTGCCCCCACTCAACAACCCCCCTCAAGATTCTGCCCACTGGGGTATGGCTTAGGCCTGGGGCTCAGTCCCTGTTCCTGTCTCCCCAACAACCCCATGGCCCTCCTTCATGGAGTCTGCTGATCAGAATGAGAAACTGACAGGGAAACAGGATTGTCTCTCTTCTGAGATGGGTGGGGAGGACAGGACTGTGTTCTGATGCTGCCCAATCAATGCTACAAGGGCAGCCCATGGCCTATTTCCATAGACTCTTGATCCAAGGGTGGGTTTTATATTTTCAAAAGGTTGTTTGCAGGCCACTTTAAGTAAGACACTTGCTCTCTGGCTCTTTACAGAAAAAGTTGGCCAACCCCTGAGAAGGAGTTGCCCAAGACAAACATGGGTAGTGGCAGAACTGCTTGCTCTAGGCATGACCCCGGGCCTTTCAGACGCCTGTGTCCTGACAAGACTTCTCAACGACATCATCCCATGGGGTCAGCTCAGCACTTGACCAAATCTCCCAACCTCACTCTGCCTGCTGCTCGGGGTTCTTCCTCTCAAAACACCTCTATGGCTTCCATAAATAATCCTTCCTTCCTTCCTTCCTTCCTTCCCTCCTTCCTTCCTTCCTACCTTCCCTCCTTCCTTCCTTCCTTCCCTCCTTCCTTCCTTCCTTCCTTCCTTCCTTCCTTCCTTCCTTCCCTCCTTCCTTCCTTCCTTCCTTCCTTCCTTCCTTCCTTCCTTCCTTCCCTCCTTCCTTCCTTCCTTCCTTCCTTCCCTCCCTCCTTCCCTCCTTCCCTCCTTCCCTCCTTCCCTCCCTCCTTCCTTCCTTCCCTCCTTCCTTCCTTCCTTCCCTCCCTCCTTCCCTCCTTCCCTCCTTCCCTCCTTCCCTCCCTCCTTCCTTCCTTCCCTCCTTCCTTCCTTCCTTCCCTCCCTCCTTCCTTCCCTCCCTCCTTCCTTCCTTCCCTCCCTCCTTCCTTCCTTCCTTCCCTCCTTCCTTCCTTCCCTCCCTCCTTCCTTCCCTCCCTCCTTCCTTCCTTCCTTCCCTCCTTCCTTCCTTCCCTCCCTCCTTCCTTCCTTCTTTCCCTCCTTCCTTCCTTCCCTCCTTCCTTCCTTCCTTCCTTCCTTCCTTCCTTCCTTCCTTCCCTCCTTCCTTCCTTCCTTCCTTCCTTCCTTCCTTCCTTCCTTCCTTCCTTCCTTCCTTTCCTCCCTCCTTCCTTCCTTCCCTTCCTCCTTCCTTCCTTCCTTCCTTCCTTCCTTCCTTCCTTCCTTCCTTCCTTCCTTCCCTCCTTCCTTCCTTCCTCCCTTCCTTCCCTCCTCCTTCCTTTCCTTTCCTCTCCTTCCTTCTTTCCTTCCTTCCTTCCTTCCTTCCTTCCTTCCTTCCTTCCTTCCTTCCTTCCTTCCTTCCTTCCTTCCTTCTTTCCTTCCTTCCTTCCTTCCTTCCTTCCTCCCCTCAAGTGTTTATTGGATTTGGTTAGGGCTGGAGCTCCACTGTCTTTGGAGTGGTAATGGTGCCCTCTCTCATGAGTAATAGGCACAAAGGGCTCTGTAAACTGGTTGGCCCCTCAGAGTTGGCAGTGTTTTTGTCTTACTAGAGCAGGGGTGCGCAAACTTTTTGACTCGAGGGCCACAATGGGTTCTTAAACTGGACCGGAGGGCCGGAACAAAAGCATGGATGGAGTGTTTGTGTGAACTAATATAAATTCAAAGTAAACATTACATAAAAGGGTACGGTCTTTTTTTTTTTTTTTAGTTTTATTCATTTCAAACGGGCTGGATCCGGCCCGCGGGCCGTAGTTTGCCCACAGCTGTACTAGGGGCATCTGCCAAGTGAGTGGCCCTCTGTTCCCTCAGCTATGGTGCTACCTCAGGAAGGGAAGGGTCCTGCCCTCTTCAGAGCTTCTTTCTCAGAGCTGGGCCCTTCCCTTTGGCAAAGAGAGCACACACGGCTTTGAGAGCTCAGTGGGAGTGGGGAGTACATGACCAGGGTGGTGGCATAGTTTGGCAGGTGATACCCTTGTTTGTTCAGGGGTTTGGATCTTTTTTATTGGCTAGATGAGGTCCTTGCACCATTTCCCTGGGGCCTTCAAACCATTTCTTCTCTGGTGGATTTTTTGGTACCCAGAGGTACCCTAGGGGCCTACAGGCCCTGGAAGCTGCTGAAAGCTGGAGTCTCCAATATCCCAGAGGGTGGGGACCCGGGGACGAGAAGGACTCACCTGTCAGCCTGCTCTCCTGGACACGGGACACAGGAAATTGGAAAGGACCAGGCTCCCTCTCTCCCCTTGCCACAAGAACAACTTCTTGTTTTATTAATAAAACAATATTATTAATAAAAGATGAAAGGGTATCTGTTTTTTCTTTCTGCCTCTATGCAATCATGGAAAATAAATTTAAAATCTCCACACTGCTTTAGGCTCTCTGATGGAGGCTTTCCATTGTTTGGTTAAACCCAGGCCGGAGTTTGCAGCTTTTCCCATGGGAAGAAGCTGGGAGCTGCCTGGAGTTCTGTCCTTTGGAGCTCCAGGGCTTCCCATTTCCTCGACCCAGGTTCTGGAGGCCCCGGGCAAAAGCAGTTGGTACCAACATTGGCAAGTAGTTAAAGCAAGCTTCTCTCCCAGACCTCCTGTCTTTTCATAAATGTGCTAATGCTTTTTCCTTACACATATTTTTTTAGCATTTGAGAATGGATTGGATTGTAAGCATTGTAAAAGGGTGTTTTAAAATCCTATATAATAAAGAGGTAACATGCAAATTGACCGTCATGCCTTCACACAATATGGCCACCTGCATGTGGTCACAAGATAGCCACCACAAGATGGCTGGCAGGGGAGGGCAGTTGGGGGTAACCAGGGTGGCTGGGGAGGGCAGTGGAGGGCAATCAGGCCAGCAGGGGAGCAGTTAGGCATCTATCAGGCTGGCAGGGGAGTGTTTGGGGGATCAGGCTGACAGGCAGAAGCAGTTAGGAGCAATCTGGCAGGCAGGCAGGTGAGGGGTTTGGAGCCAGCAGTCCGGGATTGTGAGAGGGATGTCCAACTGCCGGTTTAGGCCCTGGGCCTAAATTGAGGGGTCCAAGATTGGAGAGGGTGCAGTCTGGGCTGAGGGACACCCCCCCCCCCGCCCCAGTGCACGAATTTTGTGCACCGGACCTCTAGTATTTAATAATAGCCCGGCCGGTGTGGCTCAGTTAGTTGAATATTGTCCCGTGCACCAGGAAGTCCCTGGTTTGATTCCTGGCCAGAGCATTTGCAGGGGTTGCGGGCTCCATCCCCAGTAGAGGGCATGCAGGAGGCAGATAATCTCATCAATGTTTCTATCTCTCTCTCCCTCTCCCTTCCTTTCTCTTAAGTCAATAAAAACATATCTTAAAAAGTATGTAATAAACTCAAATATTTAATAATAAAAATATTTAATAATAACGTCAAAGGTACATGAATGGTCGTTTGCTCTAGTTTGTAATCCATTCTTAGTGAAGCATCAAGCAGCTCTGGAGCGGCCCCTCCATTCCTTCCCTTCATTTAGGAGGAAGGACTGTGGTTGATCCCAGAAACCCACCTGCCTCTGTGTGCTGGAGGGACTGGGGTGATGCAAAGCAGCTCCCAGAGGTGGTGACAGGACCCCTCCTGTCCTTTCCTCACCCTCCCCTCGCCTCCCCCCCCCCCCCCCCGCTCCCTTCCTGCCTGTGGTCTGGGCCCTGGGTATTGACACATGCTCTTTCTGGTGGCAAATGTGGAAACACTTGGGAATCCTTACAGCTTAAACTCTGCGGAGCCCGGGCGAACTCAATCATTCAATCAGCCCATAAAAATGTTTACCAGCTCACCAACCTTTCATTGGCCTTTCCCACACTTATTGATTTCTCAATAAAAGAGCATCTGATGACAGCTGCAGTGCTGGAGAAAGGTCGCGCGGGGCCCTGAGCCTGGAGAGTCACCCAGAGTGCGTCTGTTCCACGGCCGCTGGGTCGCTGGCCCTGGGAAGAGCCGCCTGAGTCAGCCACTCTGCAGGCCCTTTCTCTGCAGTAACTGACCCGGCCACTGAGCCTTTCCTACCCGGTTTCAAAATCACTTTTGAAAATGTTTGCCCACTGATTCCTTTCCTTGTTCCGCTCCCACCCCCCCTTTCATCTCATTAGGATGAAAGCCTCTATTTCATCCCTTCTCACAGACACCCAGGGCCTTGGCCGTCTGCCGTAGTCTTGCTCCTGGGCCCTGAGAGAGGCGCTGGCCTTGTGACCAGGGGACGGAGGGAGCCCGGCCTAGGTGCCATCATCTCTGAAACAGGCCTCCTGCTTCGAGGGTGCCGCTGCCTCCGCCTTCAATGTCTCCTGCTGGGGTCCCCAAAGGTGTGTACGGAGTCGGCGAAGAAGGAATGACACGGAGACAGCGTTCAGTTGATCAGCAGCCTAGCCAGGATCTCTAGCCAAGTTCTGGTTAGGATCTCCAGCCAGGTTTGTGTCCATGTTCTCTTGCTAGGTTCTCCAGCCAGGTTCTCCAGCCAGGTTCTCCAGCCATGTTCTGTAGCCATGTTCTGTAGCCATGTTCCCTCACTAGGTTCTCCAGCCAGGTTCTGTCCAGGTTCTCCAGACAGGTTCAGTCACCAGGTTCTAGTCAGGTTCTCTTGCCATGTTCTATCCAGGTTCTGTAGCCAGGTTCTGTCTCTAGGTTCTTCAGCCAGGTTCTCTCACTAGGTTCTGTCTCTAGGTTGTGTGGCCAGTTTCTGTCCAGGATCTTTTGCCATGTTCTCTCCAGCCAAGTTCTTCTGTCTCTAGGTTCTGTGTAGGTTCTGTGTAGGTTCTGTCTCTAGGTTCTGTGTAGGTTCTGTTTAGGTTCTGTCTCTAGGTTCTGTGTCTAGGTTCTGTGTCCTGTTGTCACATCTGTATTTATACCAGTTGATTCCAATCCTATCAATCTCTATTCCAAAGGTTAGGGCATTTCTTATCTCCATTCCAGGGAGTAAAGATTATGTAGCTTAAGCAAGATTGTTCATAGTTAAAGTGATTAATTACCCACCTGGCACTTAGTTAAGGGGTTTTATTCCCTCCCTAACTTCAGGGGAAAATCCCTACCTGGGGAAACAACCTTTCTCAGAGAGGTGACCTTGGTTAAAACACATAGTGCCAAGAAGGTGAGCAAACATATTAAGAACCATATGCCATATATGCCAGGTCCCTTGATACAGCAAGGATGGACCGGCTCCCGGCAGTCTCCGGTCATGGCTAGAAATAGAGCTCCTGCCAAGGACAAGGTCCAGCGGAAAATGTCTCCTGGGCTCACCCACCGCTCCTGGCAGACCTGGCCAGGAAAAGTGCCTGCGGTGACCTCGGGCACCACAGCTCTGGCGCCAGTGCCGGGTGATAGCAGGAGAGCCTGCCTGCGGAGGCCACCCACCGGGAAGAGAGGAACAACATCCGCAGAACTTCCGGGCATTCAGCATCGCAGTGTTTCTTTGAAGAGTCCCATTTCGCCTTAAAAGTTCATCTGACCTCCTTTTTTCTACTCATCAAGTGTGGAAGCTTGTTCACATACAAAAGGAGCACTCTCTGTGGCTTCGAGTAAGATGTCACCTCTGCTCTGTGACTAAGCCACCCCCAGGGAGCTCAAGCCCTGGTTCAGAAATGCCCGTGTTTACAGGCAGAGGGATCCCATGTCTGCGTTCACCCGATCTCTGATCCCCGGAACCTTACCTAAGGGTGTTAATCCCCAGTTTCCGTATTTATAAAAAAATGATGTATCCACCCTCAGGCTGGGACTCAGTGGGCCGCACAGATGCCACCCAGGACAGGTGGCGGGGCTACAGAGTGGAGCTTCTGTGACATTTGCTGTCCTGACACTATTTTTTCTTTTTAAACATATTTTTATTGCTTTCAGAGAGGAAGGAAGAGAGAGAGAGAGAGAGAGAGAGAGAGAGAGAGAGAGAGAGAGAGAGAAACATCAATGATGAGAGAATCATCCATCGGCTGCCTCCTGCACACCCTCTGGAGGTTCGAGCCCGCAAGCCGGGCATGTGCCCTGAGCAGGAATTGAACCGTGACCGCCCGGTTCATAAGTCAGTGCTCAACCACCAAGCCACGTTGGCCAGGCTATCCCGCCGCTCTTGAATGCCCGTACCAGCAAGGGTTCCACTGTCTAAATAACTCCATCGCCATCACCCCTGTCTGGGCTGGAGAGGCCTTCCTGGTGCACGTGGACCGCCTCTATTCCTGTTCAACTCTGACAGCGAGGCGGCTCATGTCTACCCGGTGCTGGGGACAATCTGTTTGTTTGGGGCTGTGGTGAGCAGGCCCTGAGAGACCTGGCCAAGGACCTGCTTGGCTGTCTGTGGCCCAGCGTCCTGGCACTGTGTCACCCTGACTGGAGCCCCACCAACTGCTCAGTCCATGTGCAGGTGGGAAGGTGTGCAGGGGAAGCCATGCCAACACCATTATCTTCCTCCTCCTCCTTTGGGGTGTACTGATGAGGTCCTTGGACTTCTATGTGTAGGCGGTTCTGCTGGAAGTGGGCACAACTGCTGAGCCCCCACCCCTTACCTCACCCCCCTCCAGTTCTTCCCAGTGGCCCTGCCCTCTTCCTGGGCTACACACCCACTCTCTGGCCACAACCACTGGCGTGATGTCCTCCCGGGCCTCCTGCAGGGGGTGCTGACGGCCTGCCTCACTGTCTGTCGCTCTCCAACTTCTTCAAAACCCGCCCCCACAGCAATGCCTGGAGGAGGAGGAACTGAAACGGAAGCCCAGCCCATCAGGACACTGACCCTGGGCAGGCCGACTACAACCACCAGAGGTACCCAGTCTCCAAATGCTGAGACTGGGAGCCTCCAGGCAGGGCTTGTCTGTGCGTCCAGCCTGGGCTCAGGCTGAGTCAGCATGTCCGTGGTGTTGGCAGGGCCCTCACCTGGTGGTGATGAGGCCTCTGGACAGGCTCCAGGTGCCCAGCTTGGTTTCCGGAAGGGTTTCTACTAATCTCACCCCTGTGTACTGGACCAACGGTCTGGGGGTGCCCAGGATCCTCCATTGTGAATAGAGCTCCCTCAGTACCCCTTCTTCTTTTGGGCTAGGGAAAGGACCAAGAGATTCTGATAAATGCTGTTTTTGTAAAATGTAGTGTATATGTGGATTTGTTAGTATTTGCTTACAATAAATACATCTCTACCCTCATATAAAGCTAGTACCTGGCAAAGTGAAGCACCAATAAATGGTACTCTTTTTTAAAAAATAGATATATTTTTTATTGATTCGGAGAGGGAGGAAGAGGGAGAGAGAGAGGGACAGGAAAATCAATGATGAGAATCATTAATCAGCTGCCTCCTGCACACCCCCTACTGGGGATCAAGCCCAAAACCCAGGCATGTGCCCTTGACTGGAGTCGAACCCTGGAAACCTTCAGTCCACAGGCCAATGCTCTATCCACTGAGCCAAACTGGCTAGAGCTAACTGGTACTCTTGAGCGTATGCTTGCACATGTGTTGTAACTCAGAGCTGAAAGGAAAATCAAAGATCATTCCATCTGCTGAGAGAGCCCCTTCACCATTTAGAGGTGGCCCAGTCCATGCCCAGGTGCCTCCTGTGGCAGAGAGTTCACCGCACCTGTACCTTCAAGCAGACGGCCCACATAATGCGTAGGCCAGTGGTTCTCAACTTGTGGGTCACGACCCCTTTGGGGGTCGAACGACCCTTTCACAGGGGTCGCCTAAGACCATCAGAAAACACATATATAATTACATATCGTTTTTGTGATTAATCACTATGTTTTAATTATGTTCAATTTGTAACAATGAAATTGGGGGTCACCACAACCTGAGGAACTGTATTAAAGGGTCGCGGCATTAGGAAGGTTGAGGACCACTGCCGTAGGCGGTTCCGGTGGAAAGTACATTTCTATCTTGAACGATCACCTCTCTTCTTGCCATTGCTTTCGTCTTTATGGTGGTCACAAATATTTCAATTTTAAGGCACCATCATAATGAACTTAAAAGTAGCTTTTTAATGCACACAATCCAAATAATAAAAGTAATGAAAATTTGCCGCCTCAGAATTTGCTGTGTTCTTGGAGCAGCAAGTCTAAATAGAGCAACCCTGAATTTAAATGTCCCCAAAGGCTTAAGATATGTCACGTTGGAAAATGTGACCTGGAGCCACTGTGAGAGTTGAATCTACCCCCTTGACACACCCCAAGGGTAGGTTTTGAAAGTCCCACAGATCGCCCAAGCTGGTTTTTCTCAGTGGATAGAGCATTGGCCTGTGGACTGAACGGTCCCAGGTTGGAGTCTGGTCAAGGGCATATGCCTGGTTGTGGGCTCGATTCCCAGTAGGGAGCGTGCTGGAGGTAGCCGATCAATGATTCTTTCTCATCATTGATGTTTCTATCTCTCCCGCTCTCTTCCTCTCTGAAATCAATTTTTAAAAAGTAAAAAGACAAATAAAATAAATAAGAAATAAAAGGCCCACAGATTGCTGAACATTTTCCTCATAGCTCGCTGAACACTGGAGATAACACATGGCACATGCAGTCTGTTCCTTGGCGTTTTGAGAAGAATAAGGGAGAGAGAGACAGCAGGGTATGTGGAGAGGGGGACTTCTGCCTATGGCCGGCCAGGTGAGGCGATGGGTAAATCCTCGCACCCAAAAGCAACTATAAACCTCCACAAAGCTGATGAAATCAACCACGTCAGCACTCTGCGAAGTGACCAGAGGCATCCAACACTGTGAGTGGTGTTTATGCCTAAACAACTGCTGAGCTTCGGGTAATTGCAGTGCAAACCTGTAGCCTTCTTGCTTGGGCTGCTTCCATTCCCCACCCCCACCCCAGTTTGGTCAGGATCAGAGCAGGGCATGTCAGGAGGACTGGCAGTCTGTTGCTGTGACCAGGGTCCTGGGCAGCTCACTTGACTGGGCAGATGAGCAGGAGGCTCAGGCCGCACCACCCTGCAGCTGAGGCTGTGGCTGTGGCTGTGGCTGTGGCTGTGGCTGTGGCTGTGGCAGCGCATTCCTGGCTGAGGCTGTGTAATGCGTGCACCAGAGACCAGAAAGTTCCCAGGCAAAAAGCTGATATAGACTTGACCACAGCCTGACAGCCCAGCATGCTCCCCATCCACACGCAGACCCAGCAGCTGAGGAGAGAGGCCTGACTGGCCCCAGGTGCTGGGCAATCTCTGTCTAGTGATTAGGTAACTACAGAGCTATGCGGACACAGGGGCAATTCCTAGGAAGTCAGGCTTCGAAACCAAAACAAGAAACCCAGCGGAAATGCCAGAGGCCAAACACTGTAGGAGAGACAATTTCTCACATTTAACCCACTGTGAGCTGCTAAACAAAGAAAGGACAACAGAGTGCAGTACCAGCAGCAACCACCTTAGGAGGGATCAGAATCCAGACTTGCTACAAAATAGGGTCTAAAATGTTCAGTTTTCAGTAGAAATGATAAGATATGCAAAGAAACACGAAAGTGTGACCCATACTCATAAATGAAAGAGGGCAAAAGAAACTGTGTGTGTGCCTCCCCAGACATTGCTTGTAGCCAACAAAGACTTCAAGCAGCTAATATAAATGGATTAAGATATCTAAAGGAAATCATGTTTAAAGAATTAAAGTGTGACGACAATGAATCAACAAATAGGAATTCTTGATAAGAGATAGAAATTATAGGGGAAAAGAACTAAATTTTTATGTTGGAGCTGAAATAGACAATAACTGAAACGAAACATTCACTATCAAAATTCAACCTCAAATTCAAGGTGGCAGATGAAAAAACAAAAACTGTCCCCTTGAAATCAGAGAATAGAAATCACTTAATTTGAGGAACAGAGAGGAGGGGGGGGGGGAGAAAAAATGAGCAGAGCTTCAGAAACTTGTGGGACAACATCAAAGGTATCGACAGGTATTTAATGAGAGTCACCAATAACTCAAATCCACAGGAAGAAATGAAAAGTGCTGAAAATATAAACACAGAGATTAATATTTTGAAAGTCTATAAATATATTTTTCTCATTTCTTATGTAACTTCTTTAAATGATATAAAGTTGTATCAGCCAGTAAATATAACATTTTATTGTTGAATTTATAACACATGTATATGTAATGTACACAACAATAATAATACAAAGGAGGGAGAGAGAATGGAGCTATTTTGGAGCAAAGATTTTTATTTTATCAGTTAATATTAGGCTGAAATAGACTGTCACTCAGGTGCATACTGTAAGATCAACCACTAAGAAAATAATTTCAAGTGAGAAAAAAATCAACAGAAAAATTAAAATATAACCTAAAAATATTTAACAAAAATAGAGGGGCCAAGAAGGAGGAAAAGAGAAACAAAAAGAAGCTGTACAAAACAATAACAAAATGGAAATCCACACATAACAATTATCCCATTAAACGTCCATGCTCACAGCGTGATAACAGTTACAACAGTGATAGCCACTCTGTACTGAGAGCTTACTATGTGTGGTCCCATAGTAGGCATTTTAGATATTTCTCTTTTTTTTAATCCTCATAATATCCCTACGGGGTGGTATTGTTCTTATTTCCATTTTAGACAGGAGGAAACCGAAGAAAATCAGGATTGAAGAACTTGACCACGGATAATAGAACAAGAAAACAAAAGAGTTACTTGGAAATCAAAATGACTCAAACAATGTGAAGAACCTAACTTTGTCCAAATAAAGGCATGAGCGCAGACAGGCCGTTGGAAAGGGCTTGGGAAGGGGAGAGTCAGTTCAGTGCCCACCACAGTCCTTCGATGCCCTCAGCGAATTAACTCACATCGTCTCCACAGCAGCCCTTCGAGGCAGGTGGCAACATTCTCTCCATAGGTGAAGAGAGCAAGGCAGGGGAAATTACTTTGCCCAAGGTTACACAATAAATGGCAGTGAGGCTCCACCCCGAGCATGTAGCAGCAGAGCCTGTGTGTGTATTATGTTGCCTCTCAATGAGTCAGACTGTTTTCCCTCCAAATCCATGAGGCAAATCACAGAGAGAATGGGTAGAAGGGAATGTGCAGGCAGCTGTGCAAAGGCAAGGAGTCATGAAATGGAAACCTGGGGGATGCACCGGTCATTCCTGCTTTGCTTCTGGGATGGGTGGAGAGGTTTTGGAGTGAATTATGTAAGTTTTGGGTCATTCATTCATCCGTTCACTCGTTCATTCATAACAAATTTATCCTCAAGCTTCCTTCTTCATGCTCACTGGAAAGGGGTCGAGGTAAGGCATTAGAAAACAACTCCAGTTTTAGTGAGCACCTCATAGAATGCTCATATCCAACCTATGAATTAGGTGTTATGATCATCATTTTGTTGACAAGGAAGTGGAAAATCTATCATAATAATAAAAGCATAATATACAAATCGACCAAACGACCAAACAGCAGAATGACTGTCCAGACGACTGTCCGGATGACCTTCCGGACGACCACACTATGACACACACTGGCGCCACGCCATCCAAGGCAGGTGAGATGCGATTGGTTGGGAGGCCCCGCCATTGCCCCATGATCGCCTACAGAGATGAGGCCCAGGCCACCCTCTGCAGGGCAATTGGGGTGGGGGGTGGCTCCATGATCGATCGCCCCACAGAGGGAGGCCCAGGCCACTGGCCAGTGACTCTGTGGAGGGTATGTGGGGCCAGCCAGTGATCGCCCTGCAGAGGGAAGCTTAGGCCAGCCAAGCAATCACACCCCATGCCTATTGCCCGCAGAGGGAGGCGACTGATGGTTGGGGGGGGGGGGCAGCGCCACACAGATAGTAAGCAGTGGCAGCAGCGGGGGCGGGGCCTGCTGCCAGCAGCTGGGGGAAGGAAAAGCCCCAATAGGCCCTGATTACCGGTTAGGCCTAGGGACCCTACCCAAGGAGTCCCGGACTGTGAGAGGGAGCAGGTCAGCTGAAGGACACCCCTCCCCTTCACCCCTGTGCACGAATTTCATGCACCAGGCCTCTAGTCTATCCTAAAACCTGTTTGTGGTCTCGAGGCCAGGTGTGCCTGACTCCAGTGTCCACACACTTCCTCCCATGCCTGGAAGAAGAAGGGGTCACAGATGTGGACAGGGAGCCTGGCTTCTGACTGATGGTCAGGATCCATGTGCTCAATAGACGCATTTCATCAGTGTGGTCTCAGGCGGTCAGTGGTGAAGCACTGGCAAGAAGCAGAGCTTAGAAAAAAACAAAAACCTGTTGTCTTTTGTCTAGTTTTTTATTTGAACATCAAATAGGTTGAGAAAATTGTTTACAGGTGCTTGAGCATCCCATGGATTCTTTTCTTTTTAAAAGTGCAAAAGAGGTTTACAAGTGTGTTTCATTAAACAAAGCAAAGCTGCAAACGAAACAGAATCACATCAGTAATAGAATGCATCGGCATAAGGGCGTATTAATCCATCCAAAACAATTTGGCATTTGAGCCTTTCCCCATAAGACAAGAGCTCTACACTGAAGAGTATGTAGTGCACAAAAAAGCATTGTTTGTAAGTCATGAGAGAACATAAACTGGCATAATGTCATGTATGAGTTCAAGTCTCTGTAACCAATGACCTCTCTGTGAATGCAAAGGGGTCCGTGTCTCAGGCACCTGCTCATGGGGCTTCGTGCTGTCTCCAGGGTACACGGCTCTGTGGAAACACACTCAACATGGGTTTGGAACATGGCAGCATTTACACATATTAAAAGTTCAGGCACATTTGGATGGAAAAAAAAAAAGAATAGAAATTTTTCTTGAATATCTAAAAGACAGTGCAAAAATTGAAGTGCCATAATAGAGGCAGCAGTTACTTAGAAAACAATTGAAAATGACTTAGAAAGAGGCCACTCTCGCTTTAATCCAAAGGGAAAAGAAATGCAGTCAGAAACAGAGTCGTCAGACTAATGAGAGGATGGGTGTTTGGAGCCACAGTAGAATTCATTTGCTGCAGCCGAGGGTGGTATGTTTTCGGGGAGTTCACCTAAGGAAGTGGGCAGTGTGATCTGGTCAGCTGCCCAACGCTTGCCTTCCTAACCTAGTGCATGACTCTCTCTGCCTTTACTAACCAGTTTCCCAAAGCAGATTTGCCTTGAATGTTAGACATGACGATGATCCCAAGTGATCATGCCCAGGGTACGTGGTCCGTCTCAAGAGTTGGCGTGAGATTTGAAATAGGACAAGATTTGGAATGGGTTCCATGTAGGGGTGCTCTAAACCAATAGTCTACGTCAATGGCCATTTCAATGTGTCAGATGAGAACACGTGGACGCGACTGAAAGCAAATTCTCAGCAAGTCCCTTATCTGCTCAGCCCCCCAAAGGCATGGGATATTGGCGTGGTTAAACATATGGCGTCAACAGGGAAATCTACTCACAGATTACACTTCCTTAGGGATTTTGCAACCCACATGGGATCGTCTCTTTGGATGAACTAGCCTCTCTGATTGTGCGTGAGGCGTTACAGAATCGGGACCGCAAGCCGAGAGCTCGGCAGTGGCCAAAAGAAACACAGGCCGCTGTCCGTGCCTCGGGCTGTGCTGTGGGTGTCGCCTGCTCTTCCCTGGGACATGAGCTGTCGTTTTAGCAATGGCTGTCAGATAGAGCTAGTTATTTGTGGTTTCTAGGGCAGAAGTCTGAACCCTGGTGCATACCCCAGACAGCAGTATTGACCTGACTCACCATGCTTTCCAGCTTCTTATTACTGTATTTCCCATTCTCCAAATTCCTGAACCCACTTGCCCACAGTACCCCTGGCCCAGGCCAATCATGTCTTTTAAACTCTAAACTGCCTCGTGGTGAGGGGGTAACACAGCATGTTCCCTGCACCCAACAGCAACATTCGCCGCAAAGCGTCAGCTGCCCATTAGTGGCACTTAAAATGAGAATAAAAAGAGATTTCTAAAATTATTTGAGACTCCTGGGCTAACATTCCAGCCATCTGGTATTCTCTGCCCATTTCAAATGTAGTAGTACCTTAACATGATTACAAACGACATTTGATGAATAATGTAAAACCCTCCACTGTAGTATTGTTTGGATTTAGCTGGTATTATATCATCTATAGTCCTAATTTTTTTGTTTGTTTTTATTTTTTTAAAAGAAAATCTAAGTATAAACATTAAAAAGAACCCACTGACCCATTAGCTACAGTCCAAAAATATTACTACTAATAGTTTGGTAAAGCAAAATTAGCTGCCCTGAATAAATTTTCCTTTTCAGGCATAATCTCTGCTACATAAGATTGTCTATCATTCAATATCCAACAATAGGCATCTGGATTAGTGCTGTTTTGTCTACTGTGGATACAGAAGTTGATATGAAATGTGATCTTCATTTAAATGAATAATCACTAGGCCTTAGGCATCAATGACTACTTACAGAAAAACTGAATATGTTTGTTGGTTTTGCATGTTAACCCAGTCAAATCAAATCCAGAACAGAAGTACTACATTCAGTTGTCTGATAAACAAGCATTGCAATTTCAAAAATATATATATTATACTATATAAGGTGCTTATTAAACAAAACAACAAAGGAATTATGTACTAAACATATTCTTAATGATGACACATAAAACTGCCCCCAAATTTAGATGCACATGTATGGAAAAATCTTTTTTTTTCGGTCCCTCCCTGGGTCCCAGTCCTTTGGCGACCACTGGCTGGGCCATTAGAAAGGAGTGAAATCCACTCTGTGAAACAGGCATCCCCGGAGAGCCCTGGGAGCTTGGCTGGGTCATTGGCCGACACATCGCCTCCCGTGGGATTCTAATGACAGACAGGGAGGTCACCGGCAGAAACCAAACTTGCTTTTCAGCTGAGAAGAGGAAACCCATAATTGCTCTCTGCAAGCAAGGGTCCTGGGGAAGGCTGCCCTTGGCTGGGGTGAGACTTTCTTTTTTCGTCTCTAGGTCAATGGGTTCCTGGGGCTCAATTCTCATCTCACTCTCCTGGCTTGTGGAGTTTAATGAAATGAGCTCTCGGGGCAGTTCCCCCTTCCCAGGCCCTTCTGTTTGGATGATCTCTCAGTCACCAAGGGCACGTGTAGTCTGAGCAAGCCCAGGCGCCTGGATAGGGGGTGCTCCTCTCCTCGCCCACCCCCCCCCTCACACCCACCGCGGCTGCAGAATGTGCTGGGCCAACTATTGGGATGCAGCTGCCCCTGCTGCTGCTTCCAATCAGGGCCCTGCGGGAAGTAAGGACAAGGAGGCCAGCCCCCGAGTCCCAGGGCAGCCACAGCGCAGTGTGGCAAGGCCACTCAGCCTCACAGTGTCAACCCAGTGTCCACCCTGCTCTCCTCGCTGTGCCCTGGCGCCCACACTTGTGCACATGTCCTCATGTAGCCCAGTGCCCCGGGGCTCACAGTGTCACCTGGGTGCCCACCCCTTTCAAGTGATTTTGGTCATTGGCTAGGGCACTACGCATGACTAGTTCCACCTTCCAAGTAAATTACGTGCCAGGAAGAGCCCAGGAGAGTGACCTTGCGGTAAGTGTGGGGTCACAGCACAGCAGGTCCGCGAGCCCTGCGGGGAGAGGGCTGTCTTTTATAAAACAAAGAGGAAAAACCCAGAATGTGCCCCTCACCGGCGGCCCTGGAGGTGACTTAACTGGGATCAGCTTGCTGTTTCCCGCAGGCCCAGGGGAAGCCAGGCTTCACCGGACCGGGGTGCTCTCGGAAGCCAATGGGAGAGCGCGGCCAACCGGAAGGTCAGTGTGTGACGCTGGCAACGAGGGGGCCTCCCTTCCCTGCGTGCATCTTGTATTCCTATAGGGGAAGCGAACAGACAATCACCGAACCGGCAGCTACAGCCAAGCAACAGAGCAGAAGCTTGAAGGTGTTACTTTAATCAAAAGGTACATGACTATAGGAATACAAGAGGATGCTAAAGAAACCCTCTATCTAGCTTTCTCCAAGTCGGCAGTTAAAGGAGCCACTTTCAGTGCTTCCCTGTGGCTTAGATTCATTAAAAAGTGCTTCGCAGAGGCGCAGCGTCCACTCCCCGGGCCTGGCTCTTGGTAAGTAGCTTCAGTGCACACTCATCGGAGCCCCAGCTCGGAGGCCGAGTTCAGTCACGACCGGCTCCAGGAATCCTCATGCTTAGCAACGTAGCGAAGGGAGAAGGACAGCTCTCACCAAGAAGTTAGCCCTGGAATCCCTCTGGCTGTTCCCGAAAGAAGGCGTGCCACAAAGGACTGAGCAAGCAGACGAAAGGCCACTCAGGGTAGGAAGCCATGGTGGTGGGTGCAAGCCGGAGTGTGTTCAGGAGCAGGGTTTTGCTATGGTGGTGTAGGACGTGGGGAGAACGCTGCGGGGATTCTCAGACACTCGGGGGGTGGGGAGCCCTCAGACCGTGTTGGGGAAACCCTCTGCCTCCCCACTGATGTAATACGTTGGCAGGGAATGTGGTAAAGTTGGGCCCGTGGTGGCCATCTGGCCCTGGTGCGGCTCCTCCATGGGGGCGGCCCCGCGGCTGGCCGGGGCGTGCAGGCGGTGGGCATCCAGCATCTCCAGCAGCAGGTCGTACAGGGGCACCACGTTCTTGCACTTCATGTTGTACAGATGCTCCATGCCTTTGTTACTGCAGGTGGGGGGTGGGGGGCAGACACAGAGAGAGGATGCGTCAGACCATCGCAAACCCCAGGCCCTGACACTCCCAGACAGCAACAGTGAACACTCCGAACTCACGTGCCCATCGCTCTTCCTGTTTAAAGAGCCATTTTGGGGGTTTGCTGTGCAGGCGGCCTCCTACCGCGGACTTGAATGTGGGTCTATTCCAGGGATGGCGAACCTTTTGAGCTCAGCATGTCAGCATTTTGAAAAACCCTAACTTTACTCTGGTGCCATGTCACATATAGAAATTTTTTGATATTTGCAACCATAGTAAAACAAAGACTTATGTTTTTGATATTTATTTTATATATTTAAATGCCATTTAACAAAGAAAAAACAACCAAAAAAATGAGTTCGTGTGTCACCTGTGACACGCGCGTCATAGGTTCGCCATCACTGGCCACAATACATCTCAACAGAGAACCGATGAGAGGGATATACAGCCCAGCCGGAGGGACTTTTGTAAAATGTGGGAGACAGTTCAAGAAGGTCTCTTGCTTCAAACTTTCAAAGGGCTTTCCACTTAACTCAGAATAACATCTGCATGTAGTTCCATGCTCTACAAGGCATAACTGAAGTGGCTGCCCCCACCTCTCAGCGCTCCTCCCGCCTCTCTCCCCACCCTGGGTTCGTGCTGGCTGCTGAAGAAACTGAGCGCTTTTCCTTCCAGACTCAGGGTGCCTGCATCTGCTGTCCTGCTGCCCCAAGTGCACGGCCCCGACCTTCCAATCCACCTCCTCAGAAAGGCCACGGCCTCGGCCCCTGCAGCCCCAGCCACCCCCTGTGACGTTACTCTATGTTCCCACCTGAAATTCTTCTTTTCACGTATGTCTGTATTTATATTTATCCTTGACTCCCCAAACACACACACTCATCAACATACACACCGCAAGTTCCAGGAGGGGCAGCAATTTGCCCATCCTATAGGCCTACAACTGTGCCGAGAACGTGGTAAATGTCCGGAAACTAGGGAGTTGATGGACGTAGGGAAATGCAGGTACCTAGCATTTCTCCTTTACCACGCTCTCCTCTGTCCTCCTCCACCAGCCCCACTCTGCTCTGTCTCCACCACGCTACCAGGAAAGAAATAGAACAGCTATTATCTATTTTGAAATTTTAAAAACACAGCATGAGTAGACAGGACCTAGAGAATGTTCTAGAATATATTTGCACTTTTAGTAGGGGAAAGGTCAGCACCAGTTGGAGACCTGCCCTGCCATGAAAACACAGCATCCAAGCTATTCGGGCCTTAAAACACAACCACTGAAATCATGGGTTTAAGAGGCATCTGCTTGTTTTGTTGTTGTTGCTGTTTGTTTTCATTTAAAATGCCCTTAAAGTGAAATGTCCCCCGGCTCGTGCAACCTAATGAATCACATTTACAATGAGATGAAATCTGGTGTCAAATTCTCTGAGTAAAAATATATGGCTGGGCCCAAGCTTAACAAAACAGAGTTCTGAGATTTGAATAGATTGTAACGGGGAACCAAAGTATTAGTGTGTGTGTGTGTGTGTGAGAGAGAGAGAGAGAGAGAGAGAGAGAGAGAGAGAGAGAGAGAGAGAGAGAGAGAGAGAGAGAGAGAATGCTCAAAGCTTTCAGCAGAATAGCAACTTCTCTCCACGTTTCACATAATTCAAAAAGCTCTGGAGAGCTCTTGCTTCTGTTCCCTCATCCACACCAGCCAAGGCAGCACATTTAGTGCAGGTGTATCTAGTATTAACTAATTAGGTTTGCTAATGCTGAAAAGCTATCAATAGATTTGAAAATTCAGCAATTCCTACCAACAAATAAAAATCTTCATCTATGCCACATGGTTGCTACAACACGTTTGAAATTCCTAGCTCAGACTGAAAACTAATACATTTCTTCAAGGAGAAGGTAAGAAATTTAGTAGAAGATTATGTTATTCTGGCACATTCCCCCCTCCCCTCTTTGTAATATTCATCCAAGAAAACAGATGGCAAAGGTTTGGAAATGTGGATTCCAAATGCAGTCACCTACTCTACCTGACCAAGGTGAGTCCTTCACCTGTGACACAGGGATTTGGGGGAAATTCCTGAAAACAGGGACTGCAATCGCTGTCTTGCAAACTTTGTCAAGTGGAAGCTATTATTTGGAAATTTCAAATTCACAGGGTAGGGGAAATACGCAAGTAACTTTTTCTTTTATTTATTCACTTAGTAATAATGCTGTGAGCATATACGACGTATAAGACTTCATATAAGGCACTGTGTAGGATACAAAAAAGGAAAGATGTATTTATTTTCTCAAGAAGCTAACACTTTGCAAAGTTGTCTCCAGGGAAGTGGCGCCTGGGACTTCAATGGACAAACTTCTTGTCATTTGATGCAGTCTCAAGGTGCAAAAGCCCCTTAAAATTTAACCTGTCCCTTTTCAGGCACTCAGCCCTTCCCTCATAGCCACTAAAAAAAGAAATCTCTTTCTCATTCCTGAGGTTCTGCTGTGAGCCCAAGGTCACACATGGCTACCTGTCCCCCTCCTGTCATCACTTCACTTCATTTCTGTGGAGTGAAAAATCCACCACTTTCTTCATCTCTTCCCTGCAGGGCGAGGTTTTTGTTGTTTGTTTGTTTGTTTGTTTTTCCATGAGAACAGTATCCACTAAGCCTCTGACCAGCCAATTTACATGCCTATGTAGAATGGAAATGAGGCCACTTTCACGCTGTGTAACTGAGAGGCCCTTTTTTCTCAGGTAAGATCCTTCCTTAGCTCTAGTAGGAAATATTTATTGCATAGTTACAACGGGCCAAGCCCTATGCTAGGTGGTATTGGATACACAGGGTACACAAGAGGGATAGTGATAGCTACCTCACAACATTGCAGTCTAATGGGGAAGAAAGATAATACAATGGCCAATGACAACCAGGAAGAACAGATTAAGTCCCACCTAGACCTTAAGGGTCAGGAGATGCTTCCTACAAGGAGTGATATCTAATAGATATCTAAGAGAGTTAGCATTCTCTTCAGAAATATGCACTCCCTGCACCATGTGTCCATGATCTTGACTTTGGGCTTCCTCATGTGACTTGCTTGGCCAATAGAATGTTAGTAGGTGTGACTTAATTAAAAGACTAACATGCACTTGTCCAACCTGACTGGCTTTCTTACGCCTCTGCCATTTCTAAGAAAATAATATGTCCAGCTAACCTGTGGGAACAGGAGACTAAGGAACAGAGGCACCTGGCCAACCTGCAGGCCTTCAGCCTGAAGCCATCTCCCAGCTGTGCCCAGCCTCCATCAGCTGACTCACAGATGCGTGAGGGAGCCCAGCAGAGATAAACAGAGCTGCCCAGCCAACATGCAGCCTGAAGTAGACTCCCCCATGACTCATAGAACAGCTGTTTATGGCTACAACGCAGACTATGAGGAAGCCCTACAAAGTGAAGTAGGGACTAGAGCATAAAAAAGTAACATACGCAAACTAAAGAGATTTCTACTTTTATCTGAAAGCAATGGGAAGCCATTTCATGGTTTTAAGTAAGGAAACGACATGATCAGATTTGCTATTAGGATGGTCACTCTTCATCATGGAGAATGAATTTGAACAGATCAAGATTGGAGGCAGGGAGAAGGGTTAGGTGGCTGGTGCAGAAACTCAGAAGGAAATGATGGTGACTTGGACTAGGGTGATGGCAGTGGAGGTGACAAGAAAAGATTTGAGAGGGATGGAGGTGTCAACATTGACCCTCCACGAGGCAACTGGGCACAGAGTCTCTTGTTCAGGATTTCTAAGTGAAGTACGGAGAGTGTGATGCAGGAACCACAGTGGACATGCCCAGTGCCTTCAGAGGATGGGTGCCCTCAAAGACTTCCCTTGATTAGGTGGGACAACGTGAATGACCACAATTGCCCTCTTCCCCCAACATGTACACTGCACACTCTCCCCCTTGTAAGACCTTGCACAGGCTTCAGATTGAATGTAAACATCACTCTGTCTGTGAAGCCTTCTCTTACACTTGCCCTGTGCCCCACACAGGTTGGAAGCCTCCTCCTATCCTCCCAAAGTGTTTATGCGTATTACATGCCCAAAACTGTCCCAAGTGTGCTGTCCACATCCGGGCCCCAGCCCTTCCTGGGGCATCTGTAATGTATAGTTGGGGGGGGGGTTGTTTCCTTTATGTCTGTCCTGTGGGGATCCAGGGGTGGCTCACCTCATGTGCCTGATGTGGGAGAGGATGAGGAGGAGCTGGGCCAGGCGCCGGTGCTGCTGCTGCAGAGTCAGGCCTGCCTTGGCCATCAGATGGATCAAGGTGTCCGTGATCTTGTCCAGGACACGGTGGATATGGTCCTTCTCTTCCAGAGACTTCAGAGTGCTGGACAGAAATGTGTACACTCCTGAATGTACAGAGAGAGAGAGCGTGAGAGAGAGAGAAACTCATACAGGATGAAATCCAGGAGCTTGACGGTGTGCATGGGACATAATACTGAGTCAGCACCTTTCCCTCACACAGCAAGGGGGAAGTTTGAACCCATTTGACCCAAGCAACTATATAAAATTCCTACTGTGAGCCAGTTTCCAAGGTTTGTCATTGAGAGTCCCAGGAGAAGCACTATTAGCCTTGGGGACCTGATGGTTCCTCTAGCCACCCATCTCTAACAGCGTTGACCCCAACACAAACTATGCCATTGATACTGCCCATGACCCCGTGAGAGGGGCACCCCTTTTCTAATGAAGAAACCAAGGGCAGAGAGATGCACTAACCAAGATAACTCAATAGGACAGAGCAGAGCTGTGAATGAAGCCCGACAACCTGACTCCACTTCTCCTCATTATAATGGAGATGCTCAGGAGACATGTGACCTCTTGATTTGCTAAGTGATTTACAGGTAATATTTCCAGGGAGCACTTAACTTGCTGCTACGTTTCAGGTCAGGTTTAGGGCCCCACTGCTTTTCATCCTCAGATGAAAGGTTTATGATGGATGGTGAGGATGGTGGCAAATGCTGTTTTTCACTGCCAGGCATGTTTTCCTTTCCCCTCTTGCCTTTCTTCTGTCACTAGATCCTCCTCCCTGGGCCACACGTGGACTCATCCAATCAGGCCACTCTAGTCTTTTGGACTCACAGCCCTGCCTCACAGCGTCCACATACAACTCCAGAATTGTATGTGGATGTTGTGAGACCGAAATTCTTTCCTCTAGGGTTGCTGAACTGGGAGGACGAGATTATGGGACTGTTATGTAGTGGCATCTTCCTATAGCACATGGAGCCCCTGTCTGCAGAATAGAACATTCCAACAACATGCAGAGGTGGGAGTTGGCGGAAGGAGGGGGCATCCTGGTTCCAGTTACATAGTCCTGCTTCTTCTATTTCTTTTTAATCTGACCTTGGAGCTTTCATAGTATCCTCTCTGACACATGAATCCATAAAGTCCTTTTGTGCTTAAGGTACTGTGAGTCACCTGCAAAGGAAAGAACCCTGACTATTCAACTAAGTTGTGAGCTCAGCCCAAGGACCAGAAGAAGGAGATTGGTAAAGAGATGGGATGTATGAGATCGGGAGGCGGTCAGGATGGGTCAGTCTTATCTTGGGAACACAGGATAGATTTTCTATCAAGTAAATACTCCAGAATAAGCTCCATTCTTCGTAATGATACCATCTTGCAGGAAGTAGATGCAATATTTTTTTTGGTCTTATTTCTATTCAGTCCCATGGCCTCTCATAAATAGATTTCTTCTCCCCCCTCCCTGTCCTCCCTAGTGCCTTCAAGTTAAGCCTCCCAAATTCATCATCCCCTGACTTTGTACTGGTAATGTGGGGATGAGTTATGGCTCACACGGCAGCTGGGGGTTGGGGATGGGAAAAACACTTACACAGAGGAACTCATAGTAAACAGAGTTGTAACTGCCCAGAATGGAAAATGGCTAAGCTTTAAACAAATGCAACAACAACAAAATCAGAATGGTCAGGATATTGGCTTACATGCAGATGAATAGAATAATGTAGCTTTTGGTACCAAGAGGCACTTTGATCCAAAGCAAAGAGAACACAGAATGAGTAAGCAGCAGACACGCAGTGGGATAGGAAGGAAATTACTGGATTACTTCACTTACGTTCCATGCAGACTGTTGATAGAGAAAGAATGTGTCCATTAAAAAAACACACAAAAAAAACCTGGCAGATGTCCAGAAGCCTTAGATTGGCCCAGATGTAATGGATGGCAGGGAAAGTGTGCACCACTGGTTTAGGGGTCCGGGGTGGCCTCCGCTAAGTCCCCATGACCATGCCTCTCACCTCACTCTAGGTCATCACACACATTCTAGCCTCGCGCCTCTCAGAGGCCCCACATGTGGCTGGATATCCTGGGAACTTGCCCAGGCCACAGACCTGAGTTAATCCAACTTAGATGATGCATTTTCTACCAATTCCCTTTTTTATTACCACCCAGGATGCTGGCTTTATTCACCAATAATCCCATTCTTCTTCAAGGAGCAAACTGTTTTGATGTCCCTGACTGGAGAGGTACAGTACTTGGCCTTCCTACTCATGAACACAGGATTAGAGCAGAATGTGCTAGAATCTCAGAGGTCTTGAAGCCAGCGTTACGCTGTGCCCTTTGCAAGGGAGGTAGGAGCCTTGGCATTCAGACTCCAGGGTGTGAAGTGTCCTCTGGGGCTGTTGGTCCCCACTCTTCCTCAACGTGCACGCATGAACAGCACGTAGATCCTTCCCTTCAGCACGCTGTCATGGAGAACCTACTGTATGCACACATTGTGTTACACGACAAAGGTTCCAAGCCTTATTTTCTTCCAAAGGTTAATGTCTTAAGTGCAGATATTGCCTGTGGAGAAAGAATTTTCTTAACAACGACTCTTGGGAGGCAAGCCATTCTCAGAACAAGCCTGTTTTCTAGTAGAGTTTTGGCACCAATACAGCTTGTCATCAGCAAATGCTTCCTAGCTGAGCAAATACACTTAGAAATAGAAATACAGTCCTATCAAAATGCCAATAATTGACAACCGTAGCCAACACATCCTTTTTGGGCTACTGTGGCCAAACACGGACCATGTGTGTTGCCTGTTGCCCCTAAAGGGCCCTTTGAAAGAAAGAACAGAAACCCAAATTCCCAGAATACTTCAGGTGCTTTGGCAAGAGCAAAAAGGAGCTGGTGGTCAATTCCACATCCCAGCTGGTCTCTGCCACCCTGGGCAGCTGTGCCACTGTTCCCAGAGTCACAGAGCCAAGGTCAGACCCCGAGGACCTTCAGAAACGTTCTTGTGACAAGGCAAACTTTTGCAACTCTCGAGGTTGCTCCAAATCCCAAAGATGAAAAAAAACAAAACAATCTGTGTGTCATTGTCCAGTCTTCAAGTGCCATTGGCAGATCTGAGCTACTACATAGTCTGAACCTTGCAGCCAGTATTGGGAATTGTAGGAAGAGTCTATGGAGAAGTCTGGTGGCAGCAAGGAATGGGCAGTGAGACTGCTGAAACATCCCCATGTGTGAGATTTCAATTCAATTTTTCTCACTCTCTTGGTCTCACTGACTCCTCTCACTCTACTTAGACACTCTCTTCCTTCTTCCTTTTGCTCTCTACTCTACAGGAACCCCCTCTCTGCCCCTCATCACTCTTCCAAGTAAGAGAGTCTTCCAGAAGTTGGAGGAATGCAGGCATGAACAGTGCAGTGCACAAATGCACCTAGTGTGCCTGGAAGGAAGCATAAGATAGCCAGGGGTGTCCAGCAGGCCCTGCCCTTGACCTCCACTGGGAGGCACATTGAGCTGCTCCTAGAGAGGTGAGGACAGCCAGATGCTTGAGGACAAATTCTTCAAGAAGCCCACACTGGTTCTTCCCAAAAGGAGGACTGTGACTGCGGACCAGGGGAGTCCTTCAGTCCATGGCAGCTTGACCAAAATAAAAGGAAATGGCTCACAGGGAAAAATAGCGAAGAAAGCTCAAGTCCACAGCTGTCATCGGTCTGGGCCAGAAAGCTGTCACTCAGCTGGGGTAAAAAGGAACTTCTCATCCTGTTCACCCAGTGATTAATGGGCAGGCCCGCCTCTCAGGTTTTCTGCTGCGAATTGCTTCCATAACCACATAGGGTGTTTGCTCAGAAAGGCCTTCGAGGTTACAGTTCAATAAGCAGCATGTTTGTTTTGTGCTTCATATATGACTGCTGTTCTTCCTGGGGACGGTACTGGTCCTGTAGGGATTCAAACAGCTCACGGTCGCCACAGCCACTTAGTGGGAGAGGTTGTGCTGGGGTCCTGCGATGTGCAGGACAGTTCCAACCAGTGAAATGAAAGATTTTTTACTGAATGTCATGCCGAGTCAACCCTACTACAAGCAAAAATCTGTAGTGAAAAGTTTTGAAAAGCTTTTAACAAGGCTGTACACAAAAGACCCAGCATGCAAGTTGGCTATAGAGAGGGAAGCTTAAATGGAACACATTTGTTCAAAATTCAGTAATTTATTAACTTTCTGTGGCCTGCCAATTGAATGTATTGCATAAGCATTCCCACTATGCACTTAGTTGAAGTGATTTCAGTGCAGTTGTACTACAAAAGCAACACGCACGGCTGCAAATACATAGAAGAGATGTAAGGCTCTTCTAAACAAAATTAGAATCAACTATTATCCCATTGTAGATATCAATGAAATATTGTGTTGTCTCCCATGTGCTTTTAAATAATTTTATAGCATAATAAGAATCCACTTTGCAAAAACTACATATTAACATTGTTTGGGGGTTCTTGTCTTTCTGCCTTCTGCTGATATTGCCTCCAGAGGTTTCCACTTCTTGATCATTCTTATATCATTGTGTGTTTTTTCTAATCCATCATCACTTCTCCAATATTTATCTTAAGGATATGCCCTTTATAAGTTCCAGAAAATGAATATTTGCCTTGGATGTCATGGGTTATTAAGATAGAATCTATGTTTCTATATACTTCAGCACTTCCTCATCCTGTATCACAACAAAGGGAATTAGTTTGACAATACACATACTAAAGCCCAGCTCATGTGCAAAATTATCCTTTTATTTATTTATATTATTCTTTGACAGTCTAGGTTTTATTGACATGTCATTACTGAATCAATCTAATTTCTTTCTCGCTTCTTATCCTATCTAATAATAGAGAAAGATGGTAATTGACCATACCTTTGCTATGCCTCCCATTGGCTAATCAGTGTGATATGCAAATTAACCACCAACAAAGATGGCAGTTAATTTGCATATACCGGCTGGGAGCGAAGACTGAAGACACCGTAGAAGGAAGCCAAGCAACGGAGCCAAGGTAGTGGAGACAGCGGGAGAGAAGCGGCAGAGATGGGGGGGGGGTAGGAGTGGCAGAGAAGGGTGGGGTAACAGTGGCAGAGAAGGGCGGGGTAGGAGCTGCAGACGGGAGCGAAGCCCTATTCTAGCAGGAATCTTCCTGCAAACAGGCCTCTAGTCGTATATAAATAAGTTTTGGTTAGTTTTTAGTTTTCTTATTCAGGTAATCCATCTCTACCTCGGCTTTCTCATATGCCTATACTTATTGCACAGAAAAACTCCTGGTCATCTTCTTATATCCAAACATTCACTAGAAATGTAAGCATTTTACTATTTTCTTATGTTTTATTTTTTGCCATAGTCAAGCCTGGGCATCTCATTGAAATACACATTTTATTTTAAATTAATATTATTTCTTTTTTGTACAATATTTATGAAATTATATTGATTAAAAAAAACTATGTGCATAGGTAAACTATTATATATTTATTTCATGATACTCAAAGGGATATGTAAGTTTCATTAGGCTAGTATTATTTGCTGACAAATCTAAGAGATTTTTCTCTAAGATTTATGATCCTCAAATGTGGTTGTCTCTCAGATCCTCTTCTGGCATTCTAACCAAACCTACTGACTGGCAACCAAACTTACTGACTGGCAGGCTAAGTGCTTTAAAAAAAACTCTCCATTGAGGAGTCTGATGCACATCTAGGATCATGAATCACATGACTACCATGGTGTCTTTACATCTGGCCACTAAAATGTAAACTCTTGAGAACACGGACTGTATTGTCTTTCTGTGAAAAGTGTCTTAGCATGATGCAAAACTACTCTGAGGATGTCTTCTACATGCATTTCCTCATCCGTGTGGTCCTCCATGCTTTCTCCCCCTTCCTGCTGGTTGGTTAGCATGGAAGACCTGGAAAGCCACCCAAGAAGATCCCAGAGCCCTTATCAGCCTGCGTCCCTGAATGACCACATGGAAGAGGAGCTGACACTAAGCTGTTCATGCACCCAGCATTGTTAAGTGAACAGGAAATCAACCTCTATGTGTTTGAGCTGTTATACATTTTGAAGCTTACTTTTATTGAAGTTGTCTTACTTTAATGCCAAATATGAAAGATTTTAAGATTTGTTGATTGAATAAATGAATAAATCTGTATAAGAGAAGAGATAGTCACAGGGATGTTTGTGTGCCTCCTTTGTTGCAATTTTCCACATTTCTAAGGCCTTAGGTTGCATAGTTTACTTAGAAGTTATTTTCCTTCCCAAATTTTAAGATTGTCACATTTTGATCTAGATTCTAGAACAGGAGTGGGCAAACTTTTTGACTCGAGGGACACAATGGGTTCTTAAACTGGACCGGAGGGCCGGAACAAAAGCATGGATGGAGTGTTTGTGTGAACTAATATAAATTCAAAGTAAACATCATTACATAAAAGGGTATGGTCTTTTATTTCAATAGTTTTATTCATTTCAAATGGGCTAAATCCGGCCCGCGGGCCGTAGTTTGCCCACGGCTGTTCTAGAACCACCTCACATCCCCTGTCATGTTAACCATTTATTCTAAACACTAACATACTTCATAGCAACTGATAAATTAAAGAACCCATCAAAGAGCCCAGGACGTGGGAATGTTTAGTCAGTCATGACTCAAAGATGCAGTTCCCATCATGCAGAGGATTTCAAAGAGATTGTTCTATACTACGCAGAAACTGACTTCTCATTTCACGAATCAAATAAAATGAGTCTCGCTGTGAGCGCTATTTACCCGTAGATAGGAAACTTCCATTCTTCTACTGATGCGTGATTATTTACCTGGAAAGTGAAGAACTCGTCCATAACCCAATCCTGCACATTGTTTACTGTTCCACTAGTATTTGTCAGATCTCAAACTCTTCCAAGTCCCCTTCGAAGTGGTCTCAGAGGGAGAGGGATCCCAGAGATGGTAAGAGTTCTTGCCAGAACCCTACACGGGAACATGGTGGTCCTGTTTGTTGGGCTTCACTATATACCCATGAGCACCCTCTTGGCACAGATGAGTATGAAATCATATGCTAATGATTCAGTGACATTTATCAATTTAGTATAATTTTTAATGAAATCTGCTGGATGTTCCAGGAGATAAATACTTGGTACATCAATACACTCAAACTGACTCAAAGGACAAATCTCTTAGTGATGATTTCAGGTCGTGAGACTGACAAACTAATTCAACTGACTTGAGAAGAAACTGAAATGGGCACTTTAAAAAAATAACTTAAGTGGCAGCCATCTAGCTCACTTTTATATATGAAACTGCAGTTTTTAATTTTTGTAAAAAAAATAGTATCCTAGCCTTTTACCTTTTAGGATAAAACCATTATGAATGCATATTTTGCTCAGGAGATTTACTTTTATTAGTTATATCTGTAATATAGTTTAAAAAATCAGCCAGGGTTTTGATTTTCCAACTAGTATGGTTCTGAGGTCAAAAAGAAGACATTCTAAAGATACATCGATGGGAAATGTGTGGCTTGTCTATGACAGAGGAGTCTGTTCACACGTTTTTATGTGAAGCTCCTAGTCCCAGGGAGTTGGCCTGGCCTCAGGAGATCTTAAGGATTACATTTGTTCCAGAAAAGGCAGGCTGAAACAGCGTGGGCGAGTTCACTTCCCTGAACCTCACTTTTTCTTGCCTGGCATTTCAAGGACAACAGAGCAACAGCACAGAGCAGGAAGCAGCTCTTACACTTGGGGGCAGGTTGTATTTTTCTGAGATGACAAAATTTTCCATCCAACATGCATCTCTACATCTACACTCCTCCCTGGTGTGTGGGTGGATCTGTGACTGATTTGTAGTTAAAAGAGAGAGAGAGAGAGAGAGCAAGAGAGAGAGAGAGAGAGAGACCCAGATAATGTGACTCCATGGTTGAGTGTTAACCTATGAACCTAGAGGTCATTCCATTACAGGTCAGGGCACATGCCCGGGTTGCGGGCTCAGTCCCCAATGTGGGGCATGCAGGAGGCAGCTGATCAATGATTTTCACTCATCATTGATGTTTCTATCTCTCCCTCTCCCTTCGTCTCTGAAATCAATAATATATATATATATATATATATATATATATATATATATATATATATAGGCTAAAAGTGATGCTTCTCAGCTTCTAAGGACCTGCCACACAAAGTCATGCAGCTTCTGCCTTGTCAGCTGGCACCTGCTTCCGGAGCCCTTCATCCCTTCTAAGAGGGAGAGTGTGCCAGTCTGTGTGGCAGCCCAGGCCACATGGATAGGCCACACCCGAGCACCCCAACTGGTGTCCCAGCCAACAGCCAGCATCCATTGCCAGCATGTAAATAATGACGCTTCAAGGTGACTCCAGCTCATGATTATCAAATTATCCCTCATTGATAAGTCTCCCTGTCTGAGGCCCCAGACACTGTGGGGAAGACACAAGCCATCCCCTCTGTTCCTTATCCCAATTCATGACCAATAGAGTCCAAACCTTTTTGTAAGTATTGTGGTGATTGATTACACGGCAGCCGTGAGCAGAACACCTGGACATCAGCACCAGATGCTTAGGGAGGAAAATGATCCAGAACAGGCAGATTGGAGATTAGACTACTGATCTGGTTCATCGTGTGGTGAAATCACATTTGGATCCTCCCTGCTCGACATTATGCATGCTACTTGCCTATCGTGCCTTTGCCCGGCCCTTGACCTTCACCCTTGGTGATGCAATGGTAAGGGCTTGAGCTCCTCCTGCCAATACCATGAGTAGTTAACAATTCTCATAGAAGGCCTTTGGCTCTAACCACAGCCTAGCTGATCGTCAAAACATATGGCTCTTCCCCTGACTGGCTACCCAAAATATCCGCACTTTAATGCCTTTCTTTTTAATATGTTTTTATTGATTTCAGAGAGACTAAGGGAGAGGGAGAGAGAGAGAGAAACATCAATGATGAGAGAAAATCATTGATCGACTGCCTCCCGCATGCCACCTACTGGGGATGGAACACGCAACCCAGTCATGTGCCATGTGCCCTGACCTGGAATCGAACCCTGACCTCCTGGTTCATAGGTCAATGCTCAACCACTGAGCCACACCAGCCAGGCCTGCACTCTCGTTTCTCACTAGAATAAAACATTTTGAATTTTTAGTTGCACAATCCTTATCAAGTCTCAGTTGTGAGAAATAGAATTTGTAGAGATTTCCCTAAGAAAGTTTTCGTGTCAAACAATTGGTCTAGTTTATTTTATTTTTATTGCAAGCCTGTGAACTTTATAACGGAATGTGTTTTTCTCTTTACTTTGGCCAAGAAGAGGAAATTTAGAGCCAAATCTGTGGCCCACTCCTAGGAACTGTACAGATGTACTTCTGTGTGCTAATCTGACCCTTGGATTTATTGTTTTATGCATATTATTTTCCCTTTTCGCAGATTTTGTCAATTACTAGTTCACTCCCTTTGCATTGCATAAAATTTAGTAAGCCATTTCAAATCCTTTGTGGAATAGGCAATTGTAAACAAAATAACTAAAAAGACATCCTTCTATTCTCTGGCAAGTCAGTACAGAGTACTAGTGTAAATATAATGTATATTGACATTATATTTGAATGTCTGTTAGACATTCATCTGATTTAACCTCAAACCCAGAGAAAAAAATGCCATACTATCTAAGAATGTATAATTGGTCTCCATGCACATGTTCACATCCTTCTGAATTGAATAGCACCACTTAAATCCCCTGTCATGTTCAGCACCTGTCTCTAATAAATGAAGGATCTTTGTTCTGATTTTCATGTTTATCTGCAGAGCCACAAAGTTTCAGATATATTTCTTCCCTTTTTCCTAAATGTAGAGTTGAAATGGCTGATAGCTCTCTCTGGTTATTTTGAAAAAATATAATTAGTGTCAACAATTACTATTTCAGAGAGATAAGTGGGCATGTAGATTATACATATATTCTTTAGATATTTCAGCTCCATCATTTCAAGTAAGCACTACAGTGGAAGAAAATTGCATGAAAAATGTCACACGATTGTGACAAGTTTATCTCATTTTTTCCTTAAGGAGAGAAAGATTTTATTATATTGCAAAAAAGGGATACAGAATTCCAGAACTATGGATTGTAAAGGGGCTTTAAATTCATCTAGTGCAGTGGTTTTCAGACCATTTTGAGAATCCAAACCCCTTTAAAAATGAAGTGAGCCCTAACCGGTTTGGCTCAGTGGATAGAGCATCGGCCTGCAGACTGAAGGGTCCCAGGTTCGATTCCGGTCAAGGGCATGTACCATGGTTTTGGGCACATCCCCATTAGGGGGTGTGCAGGAGGCAGCTGGTTGATGTTTCTCTTTCATCGATGTTTCTAACTCTCTATCCCTCTCCCTTCCTCTCTGTAAAAAAAAATCATTAAAATACATATTTTTTTTTAAAGGAAGTGAACTCCATGTGCAGCCCTCACATATAAACTGGGCAAAGTCAAACTTTTCTGATTAAAGAAGGAGAAATGGGCTCTAGCTGGTGTGGGTCAGTTGGTTGGGTGTCATTCCTTGCACCGAAAGGTTGCCAGTTCGATTGCTCATCAGGACACATGACCTGAGTATGGGTTCCATCTCGGTAGGAGGCAGATAGGAGGCAGCCAATCAAAGTTTCATTCTCATATCAATGTTTCTCTCTCTCCCACTTCCTTCTTCTCTCTCTAAAAATCAATACAAACATCTTAGAAAAAAGGGGGAGGAGGAATGGGAGTGCCTGGAGCCTGCTCACTTGGCTTCTCCCCCACTGCCCCGCGTCCCAATTTTTTGGTGACTCCAAAAAACACAAGCTTTCAGCAGAAGAAGGTTTTAAAAACCATTGTTCTCCAGAAAAGGAGAAGACAAACCATCCACTGGGGAAAATATTTGCAGAAACACATTTAATAAAGGATCCTTATGCAAAACACAAAGAACTCTCAAAAGTCAACAATAAGGAAGTAAACAACTCAATTAAAAAATGGGCAAAAGACCTGAACAGATGCCCTACATATATGTCATTTAGAAACTGCAAATTAGAACAACAGTGAGATCCCACAACACACCTACTAGAATGGCCAGAATCTAGAATACTGATAACGCCAAACGCCAGTGCGGTTATTGAGAAACAGGAACTCTCATTCATTGCTTGCAGAAATGAAATATTGTAAAGCCGCTTCGGAAGACAGTTTGGTAGATTCTTACAAAGCTACACATACTCTTCCCATACAATTCAGCAATCATGCTCCTTGGTATTTATCCAAAGGAGTTGAAAAATGTATGTCCATACTAAAGCCTGCGCATGAATGTTTATATCATCATTTTTTTAAAAAAAATATTTTATTGATTTTTTACAGAGAGGAAGAGAGAGTAGAGAGTTAGAAACATCGATGAGAGAAAAACATCAATCGGCTGCCTCCTGCACACCTCCTACTGGGGATGTGCCCACAACCAAGGTACATGCCCTTGACTGAAATCGAACCTGGGACTTTCAGTCCACAGGCCGGCGCTCTATGCACTGAGCCAAACTGGTCAGGGCTATCATTATTTATAATTGCCCAAACTTGGAAGCAACCAACATGTCCTGCAGTAGGTGAATGGATAAGCAAGTGGTAGATCCAGACACTGGAATCTCATCCAGCACTAAAAAGAAATGAGCTATCAAACCATCCAAAGACATGGAGAAATCTTCAAAGCATATTACTAAGTGAAAGAAGCCAATCTGGAAAAAAACGAAATGAAATACTGTCATGATTCCACCTATGTGACCTCCTGGAAGAGAAAACATGATGGAGACAGTAGAAGCGATCGGTGGAGGAGGAAAGAATGTATGTGCAGAACAGAGGACTTGGGGGTCAGTGAAACTGCTCTGTCTGACACTATATGTCATTATATATTTGTCCAAACTCATGTACAATACCAAGAGTTACCCTAATGTAAACTAAGGACTTTGGATGACAAGAGATTTTTTAAATGTGGGTTCATTGATTGTAACAAATGTACTGGCCTTGGACATTGGGAGAGGCTAGGCATGTGGGAGCGGGAGGAGATACATGGGGATTCTCTGTACCTTTCACTCCATGTTTCTCTGAACCTAAAACTGCTCTTTAAAAATTACATATATCAATAGGTAAATAAAATTGGAATAAAAATTTTTAATTTAAAAAATATCCACCCCTGCTTATCCACTTCAATGATTTGACTCATCGGCAAAGAGAGGCTCAGAGAGCTTAAGGAACTGGGAGAGTGGATGCTGGAGCTGGGAGGGGTTTCAGGAGGGCAGCCTGGCTGGGCTAGCCTGAGGGCACCCCATGGCCAGTCAATAAGTGGCAGTGCTGGAACCAGAACCCAAACAGACCCACTCCTGGCCCGATGTTCAAAAGCTCCAAAATTTCCCAACTTCAAAGCTTGTGAGAAACTACAAGTGCCTGCCAATGGACTCGCCTCCTGAGACATTTGAGAAAACTAATAATTTTCCTGGAATGATTTAGGAGCAATCCAGCTTTTCAAAACAGGGTGCAAGATGGTGTGCAGAGCGGGCGTGCTGGGGTACACAGGCCTCTCCTAAGAGTTTCTTTAATGATGAACTTTCACCAAAATGTTAACATGATTACTCTTGTGTGGTGAGATTATGATTCCTTGGAACATAATTTGTCTTGATGTTTTTTCTGTGTTTTCCAAGTTCTCTGACACGGACATGTATGCCTTCATAATTTGGTCAAGGAAAATATTATTAAAAATACGAAGTCAAAGTCCCTTACATTCCTATCATTTCACAAGCTTGTCAACGCCTGCACTGTTGGGGGAAATGCAGTTAGTGAATGGGTATTTCAAGGAATAAGGAGCTACCCCTCTAAGTACAAAACAGCAGCTCCAAAGGCTGGCACGATAGTGTCCCCGCGGGACCTGAAGGTTGGGTGGGAAGGAAGCACAGTGGTATTTATTAGAAGGTGCTGAGGGCTAGGCTCTCTGTGAAGGTGAAGTTTGCTGTCTCACCCAAAGAGTAGCACTTGTGGTGCCAAGAGAAAGGGCAGAGGCCTCACCTGTCAGGGTGAAAATGAACTTTACACTCCGGGCGTCACTCATCACTGTTGTTGATGCCAATTTCAAAGAATAAACAAATGGCTCCTGCTCGTCCCCTCCTGAGGTCATGCTCAGCCAGCCCTGGAGCTGATGGCTGCTCCGAGCTGGACCACGAAGCTCATGTCTGTCTCTCCCCATCGGGGGGCTGTGGGGGATCTGGAGACTAGGCTGCACTTGGCCCTGGGGGCCTCCGTGGCACCCAATGGGGCACTCTTTGAACCAGGAGCCCCTTGATCACTGGACAAGAGCCAGGATGGAGCGGTGTCGGGGTCACAGGGTAAGCTGCTTCTTCCTAGCTCGTGATTGACTGGGAAAGGGGGTGTCCACCCACACAAGGCCCCAGAGCCCAGAGCAAAGGAAACCATCGGAGGAGCCAGGTGCCCTTCCCTAGGCAAGCTTTTAAAAGAAGGTGCACCTCCAGCCTGTTCAACCTCTCGTCTTTCTTTTTGTAAATATCACTTTAAAAAAAAATCAGTGGCAAAGGGCCTAACGGCAGAAGGTAAGACATAAAGTCACAAAATGCCAACCCTTTGAGCACCCTGACTGCTTGGAATCAGAGAAGTTCACCAACACAGTGTCTGTACAATTCTGAAAAAGTAAAATTAATATAATAAAATAAAATTCTCAGGTGATAATCTGCTTCAAAAAGGTGAGCTTGGGATGTTGATAATATGATGTTTATAATGTGGCCTGTGTAGAAATTCCTGGCCTTGGATCGTCTGCAGTGGAGAGGCGGGGGAGGGGGTGGGGGTGGGGGTGAGAGAAGAAGCTCTCTGCTCTCCCAGACTTGCCAGCAGCTCCTCCCTCCTCGGCCTTCCACTCGGCCTGATAAGGTTGCATGCATGTGAAAGTGTAACCGGGTAGAACTTTCTGGAGCAGTAAGCAATATGTAGCAAGAGCTTTAAAGATATTTCACCCTTTCACCCAGAAAATCTAGAAACATATCCAAAGTAATATCATAAGTGAGCAACAGACCTAAAAGAATGCAACCCAAGCATTTCTAATAATAAATTTAAAAATTGCTTGTGTTTGACAATGTCAGATTTGTCGTATACAAGATGTTATACCCTCAAGAATAATTCTTCAGCCAGTTAAAATTTTATTTGTAAAGAAGGTATGTGTGTATCACCTTAATTTAAATGCATAAATATAAATATGAATACATGCACACACAGCATGGGAGGGAAAAGGAAGCAGTACCTAACACAAATCCAGTGTAGGTCTAAGCAGGCGTTGTTGTAAGAGCTAGCTCCTTTAACAGGTAGGCATTGCTACATTCTCCATTTCATGGACCAGGAAATAGATCACAAAGGGTTTAAGCAACTCAGCCAAAGTCATACAACTCAAAAGTAGCAAAAAGAATATTTGACCTTGGAACTAGAGGCCCTTGCCCTGAACTCTCACACTTTATTGCAGTAAGATACATCAAAACGTCCACATGGCTGGTTAACTTTGGGTTGTTGCTCATTTCTTTAATAATATATTTTGTATTCGTAGATGACCTAAACTGCTGTTTGAAATCACAGCTTCATTTGTTAAAAGAATAACTTCCTTTTTGTATCTATGTTTATCTTCAGACCATGAAGTCCTTGAGGAGGGTGCTTGCCTTCCTAATCACTCCTAATATTATCACCATTGGCATGACCCCTGGGTGACCTGGATGGAGCAGCCCCTGGGCTCCCAGGGGAAGCCCCTGTGCCTCACTTCACTAACCCACAACAGGAACTGCTACTGTCTCCCAGTCACAGATAAGGCCTTAAAGGCAACTTCGCATTCCCAGCACTTACCACAGTGCCTGGAGAGCCGCAAATCCTTACCAAATGGTAGTTAAGCTAACAAATAGTAGCTTAAAAGGCCATGAATGTCACTCAGTTCAGTGGAGTATTACTGTCTTTCTCATCTGCCAGAAGAAAAAATCTAAGAAAGTAGATAGCAAGTAAAAACTCAAGAAAGCAAGGCTGAGGCAGCCTCAACCTGCTGCAACATAAAAAGTCACGTGCGCCCTCTGGGGGAAAGGGCTGGAGCTGATGCAGTCTCAAGGACACCCTGGCACCGACAGGGACAGGAAGATGTCTGTTTGCCCATCTTTCTTTCAATCCAAGAGCAGTCGGACAGGGCCACCGGGCCGCAAGCGAGAGGCCAGCCCCGAAGGTAGGTCTTGCAACCAAGTTCAGGCGTGTTTGTTTTGGACTCAAAACCTCACAGGCCAGTTTGATGTTCCCTTTAAATGTTTCAGGAAACAGTACATACTCTTTTACTTGTCCAGTGAGTATCTTGTGAAGAAAGAAAAACCCGTTAAAAAACAGTATTTTTGTTCACGTCTGAGCTCAAGAAATTGCTGGTATTCTGTTGTTTTCCTCTGGTTTTCTTTGGTTCAAGTGTCAACACACTTTTAAATGACAGTTTAGGATGCCGGGCTCGAGGGCAAAGGAAGGGCACCTAAAGGCCCATCCAAATATAGGGCCTGAGCGGAGTTCTGGTCTTTTTATTGGAACAGGGAGATCTTGACACCAGCAACTTGGTAGAATATTAGACCACTAAATATTTTCCCTTAAAAAAAAGAACATACCGTAATGGAAATGTAATATTAGCTTATGTTTTTAAGTTGCCTTATTATGTCATAAAAAACCTATCCAGTTGACAGGACTATTTAGAATTATGATTTCCATTTGAGGAAACTGGTGGAAAGAGGTCCAGTGGCTTGATGAGACCCTGTTAGTTTGGTAATGAAGCCAGAACTTTCTCCCTGACCTGTTTTCTGACTCCAGCTAGTTCCCACTCACCCTTAAGACTCAGCTCATGCACCAGTCCCCATACAAGGACATATTGTCACGCCTGTGCACACGTTTATCAGCCCTTATCTCATAACATTGAAACAGTTCATTGCCTATGTCCCCTGCCCAACCCAGTGTGTGACAAAGCGAGCGGATCTTATTCATCTGTGTGCCTCCAGTGCCAAGCACAGTTCTGAGCATGAGCAGATGTTCCCGCACAGTTTTCAGACTGCTTCGTTTTATAATGTACTAGAGGACTATTTAACTTAGCTGAAATTTCATCACCTACACCAGTCGTGTCCAAACTAGGTTCCACAGACTCCTGAAAGTTAAAAAGATTCTCAAAGGTCTTTAAATTGTTTTTTTAGAATTATAAAATGTGCTTTTAATGATATCCTTAAAATATCATTAAGACATTAAGATCATGCCCTAACTGGTTTGGCTCAGTGGATAGAGAGTTGGCCTGTGGACTGAAAGGTCCCAGGTTCAATTCTGGTCAAGGGCATGTACCTTGGTTGCGGCCACATCCCCAGTGGGGGGTGTGCAGGAGGCAGCCGATCGATGTTTCTCTCTCATCGATGTTTCTAACTCTCTTCCTCTCTGTAAAAAATCAATAAAATATATATATATTTTTGAAAAAGACATTAAGATCAGAATGTACTGGATCCGTTGAATCATGGTTCTCAATCCAGATGAGATTTGCATTTTGGTGGGAGCTTTAAACAAATACTGACATTCAAGCCCTGCTCTGAGCCAATTACATGAGAATCTCTGAAGGAAGTCCCCACAGGGGGATTTTTTTTTCAAAGACCCCCCCAGCTGATTGAAATGTGTGAAATACTGAGACACACCCATCTCAGTAACTCATATGCCCCTTGTTTCCTAAGTAACACATTGCTTATGACTGCCTTAGAATACGATGGTTGTATTTTAAGTATCTCAGATAAATAAGCATAGAACAGAAGCAAATGAAACACATAAATGATGTGCCCTTGCCAAAGCCAGATGACGTCACTGCGTGTTGTGCAAGCAAAGTTTTCATGATTGTTCTGAACACAGGCAAGGGGTGGGAGAACTGAGTCACCCCTAGAGCTCCTGGTAGAACAGCGGACCAGGCCTGGTGCTAACAGCAACTCAGCTTCTGCCAACGCACTATCACTTTGCCTTTTTTTTGTTTGTTTGTTATTTAATTTGTGAGTTTGTTTTGTGTTTATATAAGCGTTACAAACTTGGAGATTATACTGCATTATTCATTTGCATAATAAACATGGTTATTCATATTTAAGCAGCATTATAATACAAAGAACATATTAAGTCAGCATTGGGGGAGCCTGGCAGCTTTTCCTTTCTAAAGGGGTAAATACATTATTCAGACTTAAGGATGCCTACTGACATGATTTCTGGGCCTTAGAGAAGGCGGGTCAACATAGCCATTGAATCAAGGACATAGGCTTCCTCCTTGTTCAGTGCTCTTGAAAGCACAAAAGCACAAAAATCTGTTTCTCCCCCTGGGGCGCCTCAACAAGAACTAACAACTGTTTCTAATATCCTGGATGTTGGAAGAATTTGTAGTTTCCAAGTGGCTGCTACCTTTGCCTTCTTCCAGGAATTCACATTAGGACCCCAAGGCTTCCCCAGGCTACAGGCACTTGGTTGATTTACCAGTTTCTTAGAAACTCTGACAAGATACAGGAACCATTGTCCCCATCTGGGGCCCAAGACAACTCCATTTATAAGAAGGATGTCTTTGTTGTGAAAATGCAATTTCTCATCCCCCAAAGTGAGGAGTGACATCCCCCCTTAGAATTTCCAAGCAGGGATGTATTATCTTCTAAGAAGGACATAGCAATTTTTTTTCATAAAGTCAAAAGCCAGGGAGGGTTTTGTATGTCAAGAGCATGAATAAAGCATCTATTATGTGCCAGACACTATATGGCCTTTCTCTCAATAGTCACAATGATTCCATGAGTTGGCATCATTATTTCCATTTTCCACCTGAGGCTCAGGAACACAGCTTATCAGAATACATCACTTTCCCGCCCCCCAACCGTAGGTGAGTGGCACAGCTGCCTGCCTGATGACAGAGTCCATGCCACAAGCAGTTTTCAGGAAATTAAGGGAGCCCATGGGGTGTGCTCCCGGTTGCCCAGAAGTTAGTAGCAGGGAAAGATTCCTACAGTTGAGTGACGGCCTACAGAACCCAGTCAGCCAGGGAGAAGACAATGAACCACTTAATAACCATGAAGTGCCATTTATCTCAAAATAATAGCAATAAGCAGGCTCCCTGGAGAGGAAGCTTGCATCATAAAGAACTCAAGAGATTAATGCAATGAAGTCTCCTTCACCGTGACAACAATGGGCACACCTGTCAATGTGCCTATTTGCAATGTCCAAGGCCTGCTCCTGCCAGAGACCTTTCACCACTGAGAATGAATGATCCTGACTGTTTACAGTCAATATGCTTTCAAAATGTTCTCGTATCTAAATATATGGACTCCGAATCATTATCTTATTTCTAAACTTAAAAATATAAATGCTCTAAATAATATATACTAATAAAAGAGTAATATGCTAACTAGACCAGACATCTTCTGGATGTCCTTCCAGACAAAGCCATGGCAGAGGCAGTTAGGGGCAATCAGGCCAGCAGGGGAGGGCAGTTAGGGGTGATCAGGCTGGTAGGGGAGCAGTTAGGGGCATGAGGCCAGCAGGCAGAGGCAGTTAGGGGCGATTAGGCAGGCAGGCAAGCAATTAGGAGGCAGCGGTCCCGGATTGCGAGAGAGATGTCCCAGATTGGAGAGGGTGCAGGCTGGGCTGACAGACACCTGCCTCCCCCCCACACACACACACATATACACACTGTGCACGAATTTTGTGCACTGGACCTCTAGTTGTCTAATAAATAAGAGTACAAAGAATTCAGCTCTGAAGAAAGGAAACATCCATCGTGATAAAAGTTTACTATAACTTTTTATGAAATAAATGCTTCCCTGGCCAGAGTGGGGCCTCCAGTGTACACATAAAGCAAACGATGTCATCCCCTCCAGCATACTGTGTTTTGGCAAGCCACCGAGATGACAAGATATGCCATGGAAGCATAGGAACAGAAGTAGCTGAGACAACAGCTGGTGCTGTTTGTATGTTGACGTTGAATGTATATGCTCCTGTTCACCATTCCATATCCCCCTTTCCTCTCATGAACACCAGGGTATACATTTTAGAGATGTTGCCATAATTCTTTCTGGGATTCTCTTTTCCTTTGACTTTTCACTCTATGACTTTTGGCTCTTACTCCTCTTTATTACTTCATCAACTGAAAGAGAAATGTCTGTAGATCATCTTGGGATAAACAGGTAATGAAGAGTTCAACATTTCTATAGCATGAGACATTTCAGGAGCAACAGATGCACCTGCTGAAGGTAACAAGGGGGTCCAGCAGGCACAGACAAGACCTCCAGGTATCTGGGAATGATCTGTGAGTCAGGGGAGGAGGGTGGATCCGCTAAATACCAGAGGTGCTGCATCAGGAGTCCCACAGGCTCTCCAGGGAGCCAGTTGGATAAAGTTACTAGAGAATGAAGGGTATGAGAATCTTCGAATCACTGGGAAATATAAAGAATTCTGGTCAGAAAGGGGTTCAGAAAAGGGGTAGATATAAGTATTTAATTCAATTTGAAAGCCAAACTATTGACTGGATAGTATAGATTTATACTTTTTAAGCTTTGACCTGTGACTTTTTCTGAGTCATGAAAAACACTCACTGAAAGAGTTTTGTTCTGAACGGGAGTGGATTCCCAGGAGTTTATGAGGATCACATATGGGGGGAGAAGAAGTGCCTGGTGGTAGCAAGAGGCTCACCTCAGTTTTCCTTGAGTTCAGCCAATATGAAGGTTCAAATAACAATCAGTTATCATCCAGGAGGTAAGTCTTGTGATAAAATTTCTCTCCACATAATTAAATGCACAATAACGAAGTCTCAGGGAACAGTCGCAATCTGTATTGTTAGTATTACCCCGGAGTCCCTGCACAGTTGTTAAGCCCAGCAGGAAGCCTTTAAACTAAAAGCACTTAATTATATTGAAAAAAGGCATGAACTGACTCCATTTAAGCCAGAGATTCTCAAGAGTGATGACGATAGCTGTCCTTGATTGAGGGTCTGCTGTGTTCCATGAACTACGTTAGACAGTCTAGACGTAATTTCCCCATTAGCTCAATAACCCAGGGAGATGGGCATTGTTTTACCAGTAACTAGTTTGATGTTGCCTAGATCTACAGTATGCTGAAAAAGGATAGGTTTTACAATGGTAGATACAGCCTGGGAACATGGGGACTTGCCAGGTGCTCCTGGTCGTGTCCAGCAAATGAGCATCTATTAAGTGAATGAATGGTGGGATACTTGTTGACCGTTCACAGGCTAAACGCTGTGAGGAATACACAAAAAGAGATTCATGGCTTATAGGGAAATTAGGACATCTGTGCATAAAGAACCAATCCAGGTTGAAGTAAAACAAAACAAAACAAAAAAAATTGTCATACATTTTCATATATTTGACATAAAGTTTGTAGTAGGAATTCAGTAAATGATGAATTATTAAATAAATGAATGAGATCAGACAACCAACTGACCAAATGCTAGACTGTGTGGTCCTGACTGTGAGAACAACAATAGTCTAGAGAAGAAAAGCTCATTCTGAACATGGGTAGTAGATTTCCTGAATGAGATGAGATCTGAGAAGGATCAGAAATACTGGAATTATAAAGAGGAACTGAAGTCACGTTGTGTAGAAGGAATACCGTGAGCAAGTGCAGCACATTTGCCCCACCCGCTCTATAGCTCCAGCTCCCCACCCTCCCTCTCAGCCTTCTGTGTTGTGCTCATCTGCTCTGTTCTCATTTGCCCTCCTCTTGAGCTCTGTCCAGCTGGTTCTTAGAGTGCCTTGAAGCTGGCATTGACTTTGCTACAGCATCTTCGAATCAACAAGGAATGCCTCTGCCCTTCGGTGGGGAGTAGAAAACAAACAGATTTTGTCCTATGGAAGATTCTTGGCCTTCTCAAGCCAAGTAATAACTGTTCTAAATGAGGCAGAAATCATGATGATCCTGCTCCCTAACAGCTGCAAAAAGGGCTTCTCGTGGAGATTTTGGCATTTGGGAGAACCTCTCAAGACTTCCAGAAAAACATTCCTAGCAGGTCCTCACAACCACCTTTCAACTCCCTAGTGCCTCTGCCCCAAAGTCAAGGCCAACATAACACAACCTCCTCAGACTTGGGTGACAGGATGTCCACACAAAGCCCAAGGTTCCTTCATTCACTGAGGTCTGGTTTCCCAGGGATCACAAAAACCTTCTAGTTTAGGTTTCCTGAACTGTTTCCAGCTCAGCTTCTGTCAGACAGTCCTCGAGTTTGAGCCACTCTGTGCATCTCTTGAGAGGTGATGATGGTAACTTCCATCTGACCAATTGCTTTTTTCACTCTGAAAAAGGATCTAGCACCATATATGATTCTGTTTTCAAGTCCTGTCCTCTTTATTCTATTTCTCAGGAACAATATGTGATACTAGGAGCTATGCCCAGCAGCAGCTCTGCTTTTTGGAAACGCAGCTCGCTTTGCGAGTGGAAAAAGTGATCTCTCTTTTTCCAGGTTGAGCGACAGCCTCTGTTTTGTTACTGCTCTCGAGCCAGCTGTCGCCCTGCTATCTCACAAAAAAGACAGCTGTTAAACTCTGTCAGTATGCAATGCCTTGCATTTCCAAAATGGTGTGCCAACCCTTCAAGTGCAGGGGACGCTCACAGCAGTCCTGAGAAAGAAGGAGAATCCAGTAGGAACGTTGAACTCATGTGTGTGTGTGTGGGGGGGGTGGGAGGGTGGAGGGGGGAGTGTAAGGTGGAGGTCCAAATTCTGCAGTGGGAAATCCTTGCTTGAGATTCTGGTGCTAGTCTTTTTTCTTAAATATGTTTTTATTGATTTTCGAGAGAGAGGAAGGGAAAGGGAGAAGAGATAGAAGCATCGATGAGAAAGGAACATCGATCCACTGGCTCCTGCACATCCCCTACTGGGAATCAAGTCCGCAACCTGAGCATGTGCCCTGACTTTGAATTGAACTTGTGACCTCCTGCATGGGTCGATGCTCAACCACTGAGCCACACCAGCCAGGCTCTGGTGCTAGTCTTAATAAAAGACTTTCCTACTAGGGCTGAAAGATATCTTTTTCCCCTCTGGGACTTAAAAAACATGGGTCTACAAATCCAAAATTTTGATGGCAAAAGTCTTGCCTTTTTAAACATAATATTAAATTAAAAAAACAACACCCAATCATAGGAACGATAATGTAGGAAAAAGCTATATGGATTGAAGGAAACACTTTTGGTTACCAAGGCCACAGCATCTACTGCATTGACTATACAGCTTGCCAGTTTCACTTCCTGTCTGGGGTATTATTTCCTGGTAACAGTAGGGGAAATGTCCCAGCACTGACAGGCCAGCTTTCCCTGAAGTTAGCAGATTGCCTGCATGTGCCAGCACTCCACCGAAGAAGGAGCCGGTTCAGGACCTGGCACCGGGCAGCCGAGTGGCACTGCTCCCAGAACACTCATCCACTAAACAGCCATTGAGGGGTCTGGGCCCTGCAATGTCCAGGACAAATGACTAAAATGAAAAGCACAATGCATGTGAGTGGAACCAGAAACTTGAATGGAGTCCTAATCACTGCCTTAGTACAGGTCACATTATTTTTTTATGTAACTTCATTCTGTAATCCTGTCATTGTCTAGTGTAATAGTATAGATTTCCATTTATCTGTTGATAAGTGAGAATGATTACTATGAGGACCATTAAGTGATTTGGTTACTAGCATTGGTGGGGAAGAGAAGTGGAAAATTTTTCGGAGGGTGGGGGGTGGGAAGGGACCGCCAATCATCAGGAAGAGACAAAACATCTGAAAAGAGAAAGATGTGCTGATTCTCTACCCGTGATCAATACAGACTGTTTGTTCAGTTACTGGGAAATTTGAGATAGGACCTACTGGTGTAAGGAAGGAGATCTAAATCAGGCTAGGGCTTTAAAATACCTATGATTTCTATGTAAGAATGAGGCCTGAGGCATGAAAGAGGGCCACGGATTAGGGGTAAAGGTCCAGATTAAGGGCATCTACACTGCAGCTGCCACCCAATTGTTGAGTTTCAGGTCCCACAGACTGGAGATCTAGTGCTTAGGGCCAAATACTGAGGAGGTGGGAGGAGTCAGGGTGTTAGTTCAGGCTGAGCCATGATTTCCATCTGGTGACCTGAAATGACTTTTTATAATACAGCCAACCTCACTAAAAAAAAAAAAAAAAAAAAAAAAAAAAAAAAAAAAAAAAAAAAAAAAAGATGTGTTCTCAGCTGAGCTCTTTCCAATGAATAAATAGGAGGGGACAGTTGAATTAGATACCAAAGACCAATGAAAAAACTCCCTTTCAGCTGGTCCAATTTACTGCATTCCATCTGCCTCAGTTTTAGGACCAGGATTTCCTATCCCTGAGCCAGTTATATTTTTCAGCTAATCAGTTTTGACCAAAAATATAGTCTGTCTCAAACAAGCTTCTTTCCTTATGATCTGGAACTTGGAATTGGTCACCATTTTTTAAACAGTGTAACTTTAACTACTGGTCAATAGCCATATGTCTATACATGAATCACTTGAATAAAAACACCCCCAATATTTACCAAAAGATACAACTATTTCAACAAAAAGGTCATTTAATTCCATGCCTTTTTCATTCAATTCAATTTGTTTTTCATTCATCATATTGAAACAGTGAGGTTCCACCTCAGTAAGTAGTCAACAATGCCAATAGATTGTTTTAAATGTGTGTTAGTGGTTCCCTTCAATTTATGATTATGCCTTTGTAGCAGGTAGCTTGCATCTGGTTGAAAATACATATTTCTTTCAGTAACCGAGAATTAAATTCTCACGTGTTATCAACTCACCAGAATTGAGCAAAATGATGGATTTGAGGCACACAAACTCCTCTCCCTGGAGATTCATCATACGGAACCGAGATGATGTAGCCAGCAGCATGTCGAAGATCTCCACCATGCCTTCTACACATTTCCCCTGGTTCCTATGAAAACGCAGGAAAAAAAGTATTAAAGGACATAGAAGTTCCAGAAGGTATGATAAGGTTCACACTCATAAAAATCTGCTGGCTCCAAATCTGTATCAAAAAACTGTAGCCATTCTGTTTATGGAGCGTGAACATTCATTTGAATTCTAGGAAGCAAGGCAAAAAGATTTCCCACGAATAAACCATTTTCATTTCAAATATTCATTCCCCAAATATGCATGTTAATTATAGCATTCTTCAACCTATGGGTAATAAAAATTATTAAGATTGAGGTAAATGATTTTTCTAATATTTTTTATCTGTTCCTATATTCTAGATATCGTGGTAGTTATGGGAATAAAAACAGGGCTTCCATCCCGGCCGGTGTGGTTCAGTGGTTGAGCATCAACCTATGAACCAGGACATCATGGTTCGATTCCGGTCAAGGCACATGCCCAGGTTGTGGGCTCGATCCCCATGGGGGGCATGCAGGAGGCAGCCGATCAATGATTCTCTCTCCTCATTGATGTTTCTATCTCCCTCTCCCTTCTTCTGTGGAATCAATAATTAAAAACAACAAACAAACAAAAAAACAGGGCCTCCAGTTTCAATATGTTCATGGCCTTGAAATAACATAATCAAGTATAACAGACTTATATAGAGTGCTTTTGAAGTAGAGAAGAAACTGAAAATTATGGGCTCTAGCTGAACTGGAACTATTGATGTTGTTGAGGATGACAGGTGAGAATTTGCTTAGTAGGTGGCATTTGAGGTAACACTTTGAGAGAACGTAGGATTTCACTGAAAAATCACTGGAAGAAGGTCCTAAATGTGGAAAGGAGGAACAAATGAAAGAATATTGAGCAGTGTGCTAGCAAGAGATAGATTAATGTGAGAAAGAAGGAAATGGTCAGGTGAGGAAGAAGGTCCTACATCACAATAGGAAGTTTAGGCTTTTCCCTATGCAACAGAGCCTTGGCCTCAAGAATTTAACATTCATAACATGACATGTAATTCATCACATGTAATATTTTAAAAATAAATTACTATCTTAGTATCATTTGTATGCACTTGTTGCAGAAATTAAATGAAATGATATATGTGAAAGGACTCATTCATCTTTTTGTTCACAGGCTCAATTTGGGCCATGTTGTAATCAAGAAGGACAGGAAGAAGTTAAAATAGTCTATGCATATGCAAAGATATATTTATGAAATATATACAAATTTAAAACATAAACACTGAACACATTGCCCAGTATCTTTTTTGTTTTGTTTTTAATTAAAATATCTTGAAGTTCTTCCTCAGCTGTTTTTAAAAACTGCACAGTTTTTCACCACGAAAAAAAAAGCTGTGATTTCTTTAACCACTTTTTTATTGGCAGACATTTAGTTTGATTTCTAGTATTTTGCCATTACAAACAGCTCCTGCAATGATTACCTTTATGCTTATGTCTTTGGGCACATCTATAGACAGCTATAGAATAAATTCTTAGGAGTAGAATCACTATATCAGAGGAGTATTTTTAAAACTTTGATAAGTAGTTCAAAAATTGCTTCCAAAGAGCTTGTACCAACAGGCTGTTGGTAGGAGAATATATTGTTGTAAGCACTTCTCTGAGAGGTCTCCTTTTCCTCTTGGATATTAGTCATGTTCACATTGATTCTTAAGAGCTCTTTATATATTGTAATAGTTATCACTTTGTTCTATGTGCTCTCAATGATTTTCTAATGGTTTGTCTTGTTTTCATTTGACTTGGTTTCTGGTATTTTCTTCTGCAAACATTTAATCTATAATAATAAAAGCATAATATGCTAATTAGACCAAACGTCCTTCTGGGATGAAGCCGCAGCTGCAAGGGAGGGATCCAGGCAGCCACAGCTGCGAAGGCCTACTCTTGCATGAATTTCATGCATCAGGCCTCTAGTCATTACATAAACATATTTATCAAACTGTTCATTTAGGGCTTTAAAATAACATTTCTTGCTTGAAAAGGTCATTCTCCCTTCCAATAGCATAAATAAAATATTTCTGTCTTATGTTCCTTTCTAGAATAGTTCTAGTATATATTTTTATGTTTAAATCTTTGCTCTTCTGGATTTTATTTTTTATAAACACTTTATTAAGATATCATTACTTATCAAAGAATCCATTTAAAGTGTACCATACGATAGATTTTAGTAAATTTATACAGTCATGCAACTATCATTTGATACTTACTTTGATGTAAGATGTGAGACAGAGATTCAACTTACTATTTTTCCCAGGCAGCTAGTTAGTTTTCTTAACACCTTTATGGAATAAACCATCTTTAACGCGCTGACTTGACATATGCTAGTACTTTTGATAAAATTTATTTACTTCTTACAGCTCCCCCCTAAGGTTGGTATTATTATTTCCACTTTCCAAATAAGGGAATTAGGTCTCAAAACTGTTAAGTCAAACCACACCACCTACACCAGAAGAAAGAATTCCAATAAGATTTTCCCTGTCTTCTTGTCTTGCTTCACTTTAAGCCATTCAAAAAGAAAGATTGAGGGCCCATTACACCAGGCTTTGAGCTAGGCATTAGGCATGGGCCTCGTTAATACAGAGACCCAGAACAGAGACAAAATAGACAAGGAGAAAGACAGGTGCAACACAACGGGATGCATTCCCCAGAAAAGGCCTAGAAAGTCTCTTCCAAGTAATGTCAATCTCCCCAAGTTTAACCCACATCAATATTGAAGCAACTGATATAATATTCTTAGATAAAGGTAAATGGAATTTTATATAAAGTTCTTAGAATGGTATTTGGCACACAGCAGGGTCGATATTTAACTATTAGTTATGGATTGATAAATCGATCCATAGATCTCAAGGGAGAGGTTGGTCTTTTTACCTGAAGCACCCAGAAAACAGTTGCTGTGGTAGATTTTGCTTTGACGGTGGAAATCCAGGTGTATGAAAGTTCTACATACCAGTAGGGGGAGGAAAACGTTAAATGCTATGTTCCACAGAGGGGGTGATAGATGGTCACACCCAGAGGTGAGTTGGCCTTAATCAGACAGAGAATACTAGAAGTGAGTTTTTCTTGTCTTGTAGTTGATTTTTTTTTTTAAGAAGCACATTTTCTTTCTAGTGAAAAAATAAACAAGGAGAGGGGAAAAGGTTTGGAGGATAGAGCTTTAAAAATAACAACTAATAGCCAAAATAGAGAAATGTTCCTTTCTCAGTATAACGTCTGTTTACTTCACAGACTGCACATCGGCAGGGGAGCAGCTCTCAGTGTGGGAGGGAGCCTGCGCTCACCTGCTGTGAGCAAAAGTTCAGCTCAGAAACTGAGAGCGGAGTCTTAACTGGTCCCTGTTCTTCTGGTCCCTTTTCAATAGTCTCCCACATTTTCTCCTAAGAAGCTTGTTCTTAACCCTTTCAGCAAGAGAGCATTCTTCTCGGCTTCTTCCCACTGCATAGCCTGTGATTTCTCCCCCATCATACCTGTCCACAACACAATGCTTTCTCTTCAGCACAAACTGGGAGCCATGGACTGGGTATGGCACATCCCTAAAGGTTCTGTGTGTGTGGTGGTCCTTTAGAGGGCACAGAGGGCACACACCTTAAGTATAAATCATTGAGACATTTACAGTGGTTCTCAACCTCTGGCCCTTTAAATACAGTTCCTCATGTTGTGACCCAACCATAAAATTATTTTCGTTGCTGCTTCATAACTGTAATGTTGCTACTGTTATGAATCATAATGTAAATATCTGATATGCAGGATAATAGGCGACCCCTGTGAAAGGGTCGTTAGACCACCAAAGGGGTCACAACCACTGGCTAGGAGGACCTGGGGCTTGCTTCCATGCAGAGCCAAGTGCTTCATGTTTGCTGCTGGAAGTCTCAACTTTGAGGGCTCCTGGGAGAATATTTATTCCACTGAAGTCCCTAGTTTCTAAGGGTTCTCTAAAAGTCTACAAGAACTTTATGTTGTCTCCATCAGACTAAACCCACTGTGCTTTCTATGGGAAAAACTCCCTTGGTCTAAACACTTTGGGTATAATAAATCAGTGTTATGTTCTTTGTTGACCCTGATGATCTTTTTGGTAAATCACTACATGTTGCCCACATGGAAATGACTGACTGATGACGTGGTATCTGTAGGTCCCTCATTAGCAGCGTCACAGGTGAAAGAGCTTGCCATGTGAGCCAGTGAACAGGTGACTGAGCCCTAAGATCAGGAACAAATCCATGTGGACCTTGCTGGGTGTTCAGATACTTGATACCTGCCCAACACAGAGGAACCCTTTATCATCTGTCCACTGAGGTCATTACACCTTGGGGTCAGGGCTTCCTTGTTGAAATGCTGCCAAAATGTTCTATCCTAACCTCAGGGAGCCATTCAGACCAGAGAATTAACTCAATTTCAGATGGAACAGATGAATCAACAGCATCAGACATGAGTACTGAGAATCTGGTGGTAACATTACTAAGTAATGTAAAAATTGGTCTAAATCCACGAGGTGCTCCTGAGGCTGAGAAATACATGGGGTATGGAAGAACAAGATTTATTTTTGAAGAAAGAACAGCTTTAGTCATATATCAGGAGTAGTTTAGCAAGCAGCCCAGCCTTGGACTCCAACTGTGAGACGTGACAGCCTGCAAGGATGAAGCCCTCCACCAATTACATCTGGTGTTCAGAGCAGCTTAGAATCCCCTAGTGGGGAAACCTTGTTCTGCTCTTTGTCCTCTTCAAATACAGTCCATTTGCACTTAAGCAAGGGGGGTGGGGGGAACAGGGGGTGTGGAGGGGGGAGGAGGGTTTGCAAGAGCATTTGTTTATGCAATATCCTGAAAGTTTCTTCCCTACAGAAATGAAGGCCTGTTTATCAGAAGCCCTTAGGTACTTATTCCTCCACCTGGGAAATGAGCTCTAATGAGGGTGTGCAGATCAAACCTGCCCTTATATATCTTCAAAAATAATCTTACAAAATGGAAAGCTACCCCTTAGTCTCTCTTTATGGACAGGAACTAATGAACAGAAAGCCCAGGAGATCAACATTTAACTTAGCTGTCCTGAGAAAAGTACAGCATGGTTAGAAAAAAAGTTTACAAATTAGGATGCTGTTTAAAATCAATAGTGGCAGGTTTAGTTGTATTTAAAAAACTTGCGTATTTTGGCTGCTACGAAATCTCTCAGCACACACTCTGTGATGCTGTGGATTCATAAATATTTGTATAATCAAGAGGTTTACAAATGCGACTCTTTGACGTGTGAAACTAAATGGCAAATTTCTGTTCTACACATCATCACCATTTACAATGGCAATACCAGTAAATCTTGAAAAATGCAAAATTTCAATGGCTGCATCTCAAAGCTGATTCCTTGAGATAAAAGCAGTTCAGAGTTTGGCATCCAACTGCCTGGGTTCAAATCTTGATGCATCCATTTACCAGTTATGTGACCTTGAACCAATTCCTTAACTCTGTGCCTGAATGAGCATAAGAATGACCTGGAAAATGGAATAAAATAAAAACCAATAAGATAAATTTTAAGAATATGATCAGAAGATCATCTTCTTAGAGTTATTCTGACAAAAGGGAGACAAAAACCATATTGTAGGATTCATTTTGAAGGATTGGATTTCAAGTGGAAATGACTTTTAGTCCATTACCTTGAGAAGAGCTGCTATGAAATGAAAGCCAGTACTATCTTCACTGAGAGGCTGAGGAATAAATGCCTGGAGCAATTTAGAGCATTTCAGAAATGTAAAATTCTCAGAAGACACATCCCAAGTCAAGCAGACCTTGCTGAAGAAGTTGGGAAGTGTGACTGCAGGGAGAAAGTTTTCAGTTCTCTGCTTTTCTCAGCTTCAATCCATGTGTAGCTTTATTATTGTTGTGGTTGTCATTTGATACAGAAGGGACTCAACCAAGAGAAGCCAGTCAATATCAGTGGCCAGTAAATAGAATTCCAATGCAAGGAGAAAAAAGCTAAAAAGATTTTTTTCATATGGGATTGAAATTAAAGAAAAGAGAGAACACTTCCCTCAGGCAGTATCCTCAGGGTATTTTCAGCTCAAGGAAAATGAAATTCTCCTTCAGAGACTTGCCTTGCTAAAGCACTAACTCGCTGATGACTAAAGTGTGGAAGTGGCTGCCAGAGGTTATAAGGCCATCACACATACTAAAGTCCATACTCAACCCCTTCCAGAATGAAGGCCCTACCCATGCCCCCAAATCATGTCCCAACACAAAGCCGTGAGGACTCTCATTCCCTCTTCGTCTCTCTCTACTGCCATCTCCAGCGGTGGACTTCAGCTTTGCAAAAGTCATTGTAAGCCTACTTCCAATCCTAGAGACAGAGTATAGATAATTGATACACCTATTACTCACCCAGAGGATTTAGACCCTCCTGGTTCATGCTGGTGCAAAAAGAATTACACAGGAAATGTTAGATTGACCTGCATGAAAGATGTGCCTGGATATTAGTGCCAAACAGTCATCTACTGTTCAATTACCTTTATTAAGCGACCTGCCATATAGGAGTTAAGACTCTAAGGAACTCTTTGCTATTTACTTTTCTCACATCAGATGGCTGCTAATCAGAACAGTTTTAAGCCAACAGATATTTTACAATAAATAGAAACAAGCCTTAACATGCACCCTTTTTCATATACTTTTGGGTGCTAAAGTGGTAAAAAGATAAAGAAAAAGGAGGTTAGAGTTGGTTATTACAGACACTTCTGTCAGAATCTGTAAAACACACTTCTGGGTTTGAATGGCTTTGCCAAAGGAGATGGAATTCTGCACTTCTATAGATAATGTTCCACTTGAGGTTGCTTGACAGTGTATATAGTTTAAGAGTTAAAGTAAGTCACTAGAGGAAATTGTCTAATGGTTGTATCTACTCAAATATCCAACTAGAAGGAGATTTGATAGATCTTTTAAGATACATCAAATATGTAAGACATAAGGAAGAATGTCTCAGTTATTTGCTTTTCATGTAGATGGTTTGGAATTATACACACAAAGCAATTAAGTAGTTTTTCTCCATTCTACTTAGATGACCTGATTTCGTTAACTGGAATGAAGATGAATAAACAAAGAGAGTGCTGTGTTTGTATGTGAGAGCTGGGTTCCTACTTTTAATAAATAATCATTGTTTCCCTGTAAAGGACATGATCAACACTTCATTTATTTAACTCAAGTTTCATTGTACACTATTTTTTGAGTCAATTATATATGCCAGACTCAGTACTAGACACACTAGAAACTCAAAGATCAATTTTATTTGTTCATCCCAATATTCATTCAGTAAATATTTACCGAGTCAGAATCTACTGTGCTCCAAGCACAGAGTTAAGTGTTTGGAGTACAGCAATGAGCAAAACATTGACTCCTGTGATACACAGTTTAGACAGACATTAAATACACATTATCACACACAAAAACACACACCAATAAAATGAAGTAAAACTATTCATTACAACAAATGTCAAGAAGGAAGAGTACAGGTCTTAGAGTAAAGTACATCAAGGGGACTCTTTTAGATATGGGGGAAGATGGGTATCAGAGAAGACCAATTTAGAGAGGTGGCCTTTAATCTGAAATCTAAAGAAATAGGAATTAGCAGGGGCTGGAAAGAGCTTACCGAGCATAAAGACTAATGTAGGTTTTGGAATCAAGAAACTGCTTGATGAGTCTAAGAAAGTCAACATCCTGGTACCCTGGCCTTGCTGACCAAGGCACAAGGGGCCTGAGGAGGTAGCAGCGGAAACAAGGCCCCAAGGCTGTGAACTGGAAGGTGGATTTCATCCCCAATCCAAGAGAAGCCATTACAGTTTGAAGAGAATTCCTAGGAAAATTTAAGGGAAGAGTGATCAAGATTTGTGTTTTCCAAAGATCAGACTCACAGGGGTAGTATTTCCTCAAGTCTCTATAGCAGGAAGAAAAAAATTCACATTTCTTAACTTGGCCATTCCAACTGCAGCAGTTCTTATGCACACAAAGTCCAGAACAAAATGCACCACAAAATTTGGTTTTATGGTACAAAAACAAAATGAACCATCATTAATCAAGGCCATTGAAATGCAGCTCCCCACCCACCAAAAAAAAACACCCCCGAATGCCATTATTTCCCTCTTCCTTTTACATAAAACCTTAATTCATTCCTATCCTTTGAGAAGATTGACGTATATTCATACAGCGTGTTGGAAGTCTAATAACTAAGCTAAAGACCTAGGATTCTTGCAGGGATTCTAGAGTTATTCATTCAACCAGGACTTACCAGTCTTTTATAAGATCCCAAGCACTTTGCAAGTTAGTCAAGGTCCTACTCTCCTGGTGATAAAGCCAGATAACAGACAAGTAACAAGGAACAAGATCGTCTTGGGCTGTGGTAAGTGCTTTTAGGAAATAAAACAGTGAGCAGCAGGCAAGTCAGTAGAAGGGCAACTTTAGCTAGCTTGTCCTTGAGAAGGTGACACTTGAACTGAGGCCTGAGTGACAAGATATTTTGAGGTCATCTGGACTCCATTTTTAGAAGAGACATTTGTGTGTGTGTGTGTGTGTGTGTGTGTGTGTGTGTGTGTGTGTGTGTGTGTGTTTCTAACTAAGATAAGAAATTGAATGAGGTAGTTATTTTAATGGTTAGTATAAGGCTAGCAAAGAGTGTTGCTGCTTTGAAATCCAGTGAGGGAAACCAACAAACTCATAGCATTGAGCCCAGAAATCCAAGACACTTGAGTTGAAAATTAGAAGTGACCTGAACTGCCTTCCTCTTAGAATCTCCAGGCTTTTCATGCTGAAGTTGGAACACAGCCATTATGAGAATGACACTTCTCCCTGGAAGCCAGTTCACAAACAAGGCTTGAGAATAGAGCCGACAGAAGATGGCCGGTCTTGTGTGAAACAGTGCTGTTTCATTGAGTACATCTTTCGGAAATGTGTACAACTCTTCTAGAGCTCTGTATCCTTCACTCTTTTTGGTCTTTTCTTTGATTATGGACAGTCTTTGCCTTGAGTCCATACAATGTTTGCTAACTTCATTGCATGCTTCTCAATCTAAGTTTTAATCAAATAAAACTATGGATACAAAGCAAACATATTTGTTTGCAGATGGGCGAATGATACCGAAAGCTGCTTCCAAGAGGTGGGGGGAGTGGATGTGTATCTGGTGAATTATTGGCAGTTGTTTTCCCCGTAGCTCTTGTATTTAGGTCAGCGGTTCTCAACCTGTGGGTCGCAACCCCTTTGGCAGTCGAACGACCCTTTCACAGGGGTCGCCTAAGACCATCCTGCATACCAGATATTTACATTACGATTCATAACAGTAGCATCATTACAGTTATGAAGTAGCAACGAAAATAATTTTATGGTTGGGTCACAACATGAGGAACTGTATTTAAAGGGCCAGAAGGTTGAGAACCACTAATTAGGTGCTGATCTAGAAGTGTAATTTTAAATGTTTCTTTTGATTATGCTAATATCGGAAAAGTGCAGTAATCTCACATTGTGTAGCAATAGGTAGTAAAGGACAGCGTACTAGAAAGAGAGGACGTGTCTTCTTGGCCCCATTCTGTCAGCAGACAGCTGTGCAACCTTGGGCAAATCACTTAACCTTTCTGGAATTCCATTTTCACATCTATAAACAAGGAGGCTGGGCCAAACCAATGGTACTTTCTGAAGTGGTGTTCTTACTAAGTAGAGTGACCTGTGAACAAAGTGCATCTGCTTAGGAAGGGCTGTGAGGGTGTCCCAAAGACCCACACATCTTCCTTCCTCCCTTCAAGACAACCACTTAGTCACCTTCTTAGAAGGATCCACAGAAGTCATTTCAAAGTCACTGCCCTGAGTCTTAAATGCTATTTCAGCTCCAAAATAATGACTCCATGACTTTTAAGTACAAAAAGGCTACGTATCCAAAATAATACTTCACACACTCAACATTTTGTAGACTTACTAACATCTACAAGAAGGTAAACAAAATGATAATTCATTACCTTGAATTACTAAGCTCCACTTTTGGTGAACAAACTCCTTAAAATACTGATACTCTTTTATTAACACCAACAAAATCTCACAGCAACTTACCCCACCACCAGCTCCAACAATATACTATAATAACCACAAGAGCTAACATTTATTCGGTTCTCACTGTGTGCTTGTAAGTATGGTCTAAGCACTTGACATCTAAACTTCCAAGTTTGTTCAATGGTCAAGTACACTGTGCCAGTCCTGGGACCAGATTCATACACTGAATGAATATCCCACTGCACTTCCTTCTGTCTTCTTCCTGTGCTCTGGGAGTACACCATTCATCTGTCACAGTAGTTATCCCTCCTGCTTCTCCATCCACCATTCCCCACTGTCGCTTCTAAGGTTAGGTCTACACTAAGTATGTCCCCATAAACAGCACTTACAACCCCTACCCATAAGCACTTACACATAAACATGTGTCACTTATCGACTTTTATTGACATAGTAAGCCTTTACGTTCATGTAACTGTCCTCCCCGTACCCCTCCAATATATTACATGCTCTCACAGGACAGGGCTGTCTGTATCTGATTTTTCCCTATGTTCCTACTGCCTAGGAAAATGATGATAATAATCACTTATTAATGGTGGAATTATTAAGCATTGAAATTGGAGTGCAGAGTCTCAATCCTGCCACTTACTACCTTTGTGATTGTAAGCAAGTCTTTTAAGGTTTAACAGCAATAAACTTTATTTTCTCAGAGGAAATATGAGCATTATAATATTTTTAATATCCTCAAAAAGCTGTTCCCAGGATAAATGTGAGAATGCGCAGGGTAGCGCATAATAAACCACGCATGACACATATTGTCAAATTCTCATCATCCCTTAAGACTTGCCTTCATACTATAGAAGTGTTGACTCTAAGGCTTTTTAAAAGCAAGTCCATCTAAGAGAGGGAAAAGCAATAATAGCTCAAAAATGCTTATTAGAAACTGAAATAAAAATTAAGAAAAATTCACTGAGGGCCACATGAATGTGTTCTACTCCAACCAGAATCATGCATACTGTCATTTTCAGGAAAGAAATAAGAGATTACCTATGTATTCTTTATGGATAAATGTGTCTTTCTCATCACCCTTACCATAAAGGGCAATGTTTTGATTTTGGTTTTCTTATTCATTTGTTTTCATGAGATCTCTCTCTCTCTCTCTCTCTCTCTCTCTCTCTCTCTCTCTCTCTCTCTCTCTCTTCCTCCTCCCTCCCTCTCTCTCCCCTAAATATTTCCAAGGCTTCAGGCCACAGTAAGCACCTGTAGAAATTCTATGTTTAGTCTAACGCTACACTGGGCAAATGCCATTGCTCCAATTTACCAGAAACATCTTTAAGAAACTAAAGCAGGGATCGAAGTATAATCCTACCATTTCATCAGTGATTGACACTACAACATATTCTTCTGGAAACAACTAATAAACAAAATTTGAACCCATTTCTTGGCTTTTAGAAAAACGTTTTTGTCCTTTCTTTCTGCGCCCAGCGTATGCCCAAGGACTTGATGCTGCACTCTGACCCCCAGGCCTCAATGATGGTTCAAACTGATTGTGAACCAAGGTAAACAGGGTTCTTCCCAACGACCTGAAGAGCTCCAGTCTGCAGAAAGCTAATGAAGCTCTTGAAGCAGCATGTTCCTCTTCCACCCACACTTTATTGAAATGCTTTTGAGTCTTATTGTGTTGTAATTACACACTACAAGAAACTCAGCCAACATCTATTTCAAGGATTGGGCCCCTGACTCTTACTAAGACATTTCAATTCCATTTCCCTGAACATACAAACTCTAAATGCATCTGTGAGAGCCCTCCACAAGTATTTTCATTTCACATTTCAGAAAACGCAAAGTGATGCAGGTTCCTGACTTAGCTGATGATGGATGTGAAGGGAAAGCCAGTGTGAGCTAAGTTGTTCTCTCTTTCCTTACTGTATTTTCAGTATAATATTTGGTTCATACAAAAGAATTTTGATAAAATAGATATACTTTATAAAGCATAATAAATAGCCACTTCTCCAGCAACTTGCCTTCTTTTTATTTTCTTTATAAACATTTTTAATTTTAGAGAGAAAAAAGTTAAGTTTTTGTGTTTGTTTTAAGACATAATTCCTGACCCTGAGATACATCCTACATAATAAAGAGCTACTATGCTAATTAGACCAAACAGCCAAACGACCTTCCAGACATCCTTCCAGATGACCTTCCAGACGAAACTGGGGTTGCGAGGGACTGTGAGGGCCAGGCTGGCCAAGGCAGCCAGGGCTGAGAGGGCCAAGCCCCTTGCACGAATTTTGTGCACCAGGCTTCTAGTTTTCCTATAAAAGTTTTAGCTTTGTCTCTCAAGTAAGTCCATAATTCACCTGGAATTAATTTTTTCCCATGCTAGGAAGTAGGGTCAGATTTTTTTTTCTATACAGGTAACTAGTTGTTTCAGGACCAGTCACGCAACGGTTCTTCCTTTCCCTTGAAATCTCAGTGCTCTCTCTACCATAAGTCAGTTGCTCCTAAATGTCAGTTCCTGAACTCTCTTATCTATGTCATTAGTCAATATGCTCATTTCTAGGCCAATAAGACCACATTGTCTTATTTATAATAGCTTTCTGCCCATATAACTTAATTATTATAGTTTCTTTACCCAATCTTCCTACCTTAATTTTAGTTTTGAGAATCATTTGGCTATACTTGAATTTTTACCATATAAATTTTATAATGAGCTCAACATTTTTATTAGAAATGCACTAAATTTACACATAAATTTGTGGAAAATTGATATATTTTGAATAATGAATCTTCCCAGCCATAAACATGGCATAGCTTTCGTTTTAATGTTTTATGCTTTTAATGTCTTTCAATAAAGGTTTCTAATTGTCTCTATAGAGCTCCTGAAATTTCTTTATTAAATTTATTCCAAATACATTATAGTTTTTGTTACTACTATAACACATATGTATAATTATAAAAGTATATTTAATTACATATGTATTTATTTATGTTCTATATTTGTTGCTAGTGTAAAGACATATTTTGGTTTTTGTATATTGATTAATTAGAACTTGTAAACATTCAATGAGATTGAATATCAGAAAGATAATAAGGGAAGTTCTTATCTAAAAATGTTTTTAAATTTTTTTAATATTTCAATGATGGTTGACATACAATACTTCATGTTTCAGGTGCACACTGTAGCAATGAGACATCTATAGAACTTACAAAGGCATCACCTATAAGTCTAGTACCTATCTGACACTACACATTGCTATTACAATATTATTGACTAAATTCCCTATGCTGAGCATTATATCACTACGACTTTTTATGACTTTTTTAGGACTGGCAATTTGCACCTCTTAATCCCTTCCCATTTGTCAAACATCCCCCCAACTCCCCTTCTATCCGGCAACCATTAAAGTGGTCTATGTAGCTATGATTTTGTTTCTGTTCTGCTTTGTTTATTTATTTGGTTTTTAGGTTTCTCATATAAGTGAAATCATATATATTTGTCTTACTCTGTCTGACCTACTTCACTCAGCCTAATACTCCCTAGTCCACCCATGCTGGCACAGATGGCAAGATTTCATTCCTTTCCATGGCTGAGCAATATTCCATTGTGTATATGTGCCACCTCTTATCTGGTCATTTGTTTATCGATGGACACATAGGTTGCTTTCATATCTTGGCTACTGCAAATTAATGCTGCAATAAACATAGGGGTGCATATGTCCGTACCAATTAGTGTTTGGGGTTTCTTCGGATAAGTACCCAGAAGTGGAATTGCTGGGTCCTTCTTTGCTTCCTGTTATACCTTGTTTTAAAGTCTATTGTGTCTAATACAAGTACTGCTACTTCCATTTCCATGAAATATCATTTCCTGTCCAGTTACTTGTAGTCTGTGCGTGTCTTTTGATCTGAAGTGGCTCTCTTGCAGGCAGCATATGTATGGCTCTTATTTTCTTATCTATTCAGCCACCCTATGGCTTTTGATTGAAGCATTTAATCTATTTACATTTAAAGTAATTATTGATAGGTATGTAGTTATTGCCATTTGATTTTTCATATTTTTTCTTAAGTCCCTTTCAGATTTCTTATAATACTGTTTTGGTGCTGGTGAACTGCTTTAGCTTTTACTTGTCTGCGATCTAAAAATGTTTTTAACTGGTTATATCAATCTGTCTAAATTGCTCATGGTAAAAATCAAAACAAAACAAAACAAAAAATCCTTGAATTTTTTATTTTATGAAACACAGCTGCCAAAGAATGAAAATTAATCTCATAGGCTTTCTATATGCATGTTTAACAAAATATAAGAACTGCTTCCTCTGAGTGAACGTTTATCATATATATTTAGCAATCGTCTATAGCTCAAAAAATCAAAATGCATCTTAGTGAAGAAAAGGGGTCTCTTAGAAGTTCCATCCAATGATCGAGTCCTTCCAGCGAGGGAGGCGCTGTTTATTTGTGCCCATTTTTAGTCTTATTCCTTTCCTAGTCGTTAGTAAAAACTCGGTGTGAATGAGATCTGTGATTTATTTGCGTCTGCTCTGACAATTCAGCTCTTCGAGGAACTGCTCTCTACAAAGCAGATGGGAGCTATGGACTAATATTTCCAAATGAATTACAAAGCTTTGAAGATTTGCACATTTTAGAAAAAGAATTTTCAGAAATGACATGATCAGGCAACATAAAAGAGTAAAATAGGAACTGAGACTTTTAGAAATAAATTTGAATTTTAAGGAAAAATATTCAGAAACATGGACTGAAACAGACAGGCTCTAACACCGAACAGACTCAATGAACGGCATGGTAGGAAGGATAAAGGATGTAAGAAGAAAGTGTAAAGGGAAAGAACAAAAGGGTTTCAGAAAAAGTCATAAATACAAAGTACAGGTAAAAGGTGTCCTTAGTGTATGCAAGTGGGCACCTGAAGAATAAAATCACAGAAATGTAGCAAATAATTGTTTAAAACTATAAATCAAGATATTTCAGTCTATGCATTCAAAAGATATACAATTTACCTGAAAAAATTGACCTAATATGGTCAACACAGAGACATAGCTTAGTAACATTACTGAAATTTAAGTCTATGAAGAAAATGAACCTGCAGGCACTCATACAAAAGTCACTAGTAAGAGAAAGAAAGCCAGACTGCCATCCAAGTTCTTGACAGCAACATTTCATGCTAAAAAAAAAAGTGCATTAATCGCTTAAAAATACTTGAGAAAAAAGGTGAGCCAATAATTTTGTATACAGGCAAACTTTCCACATAAGGACATAGACACATTTAGAAACATTTAGGCTAAAAAAAAAAAGTGTCCTCATGAACCTCTTCTAATAAAAGAAGCTCCAGACGAGAGGGAGAGAGAGAGAGAGAGAGAGAGAGAGAGAGAGAGAGAGAGAGAGAGAGAGAGAGAGACATTAGCATATGGCTGAGTAGGCAGACATTAAACATATTTAATTATAGAGTTAACACTAAAAATTGAATTAGAGGTGACAAACTTTCTTATGAATTTTGATGGAAAAAATAAAGATAATCTTCATTCTCAATAAAAAACAAAACCCTAGTCATACAGACATCCATCGAAATTCTTGTAACATGAGTATACAGAAACAATAGTGCCCACTATTTGTGACTTTTTTAATAATGTATTAGGGGTATCACTCAATACAATTAGGTTAGAAAATACATTTAGATGCTTAGTAATAGAAAGGAAGAAGTAAAACAGTCTGTTTGCAGATGACATGACTGTGTATTAAGGAACCCTCAAATTAATGAGAAAACTAAGTAATAAAGATCTAGTAAAGTAGTTATCTATAAAAATGACATGCAAATATCAATTACTACAGATAAGATATATATTTATACTACATATGTAATATCTATGTATAGTCTTGAAAATACATGCAAAATATACTATTTAAGGATACTTGGAAAGACTTCTAAAAGACAAAGAAAGATTTGAACAGATGCCCATCAATAAGGAATTCCCCCCAATGAAATATAAAATAATCACAAAAAGGAATAAGGGATATCTTTATACACATGCATGTAATAACCTTCGAGACAATATGTAGAATATAATATATAGTAATTACTTTTGTATATGGGGTGGGTGGATATGACTATATACAAATATTCACACATACGTATATCTACCATATATAGCCAATCTTCATTCAAATTTGACATTATAGGGGGCATCCAATGGAGAGGGTAGTAATGAAAGTTAGACTCTTTGAATATGCCTGGTTATAAAGTTTTGACTTTGGAAACAAATGTTTTACATACTGAAAAAACTTAAATGAAAAATACAAAAATGGAAAGCAAGTTAGAAAGAATGATTCTTATTCTTCATCAAGTTGGTGACATAACCACAGAGAGAAGGGTTATTTCAAGTGTCTGAAGAACACAATATTTTGATTTTCCATTCTCAGTGGAATAGAATTGAAAGACAAATAGAGCTATTTAAATCTTCAACTATATTTAATGGTCTACTTGTTAGTAGAAAGACTTTTATTATTATTGTTTAAATGTTTTTACACAATGGAAGATAATCAAATGAGCAATTATATTGTTAGAAACCAAGGTTTGAACTGGAAATGTCAGTACGAAATAATATATACCTTTTTGCGTTTATTTGTTTTTAATATATTTTCATTGACATCAGAGGGGAAAGGAGAGGGAGAGAGAGATAGAAACAGCAATACTGAGAGAGAATCATTGATCGGTTGCCTCCTGCAAACTCCCTACTGGGGATCAAGACCGCAGCCCAGACATGTGGCCTTGACCAGAATCAAACTCGGGACCCTTCAGTTCGCAGGCTAATGCTCTATCCACTCAGCCAAACAGGCTAGAGCTACCTTTTTGTTTTAAAGGTGTTTATATCGTAATTTAACCCATTAAAAAGCCAAGAACTATGGCAACTCTAAAACAGTGGACACACTAATGCCAAGATTGAGTTCTAAATGCCAGTTTCTCTGAAATGAATGTGTGCCCCTTGCATAAATGGTTAGTTCCAGCTCTGGGGCAGGAAGTTGACAGCATGAGGGGTGGGAGATGGCACTGTGCTCTTCAGCAAGGAGGCACCAAACGCTAATGGCTTATATCCAAATGGCACGGGAGTCGGCATGAAGGGACTCTCCTTAGTCAAAGATGGAGCAACTTAAGCATCTACAAAGGATAGCAGATCACTTGATTGGTGCACACTGAATAGACAAAGATCCACAGCCCATAAAGCCACTACAAAAACTCTCCCTGGATATCACAGGATGGAACTAGGGCTTCCCTTCCCCTTGCTGCTGCTGCTCTCAGTGACTAGCACTCCACTGCTTTTTCGCTACTGAACATCTCGAAAAGCTACTTTGTCTTTCCTTTCTCTGGTTTTCCCTGCCTATTTCCTTTTTCATACATGATGCTTTCATTTAACACATTTACACTCTCCCCCTCCCCCACCTATTACTAAACATGTTCTTTTTAGGGACAACAATAATCCCCTTATTAACAAATCCATTCCTTCTTACTCCTGCCCACCTCTCCACAGTATTCCGCATAATTCACTAACTTTCTTCTTCTGTAAATTAACCCTTCCTTGGAACCAGATATTTTGTGCTTCTATGTCTCAAACAAACTCTACCTTAACCCCAGGCTGGGATTCATTTCTACTTATAACTCCTGCAGGTCAACCATCTAAGAGGTCTTTCCTCAGCCCTTCAGGTGCCTCTTTCTCCACTGCCTACTTATCACATTTACTTCACACTCTTTAAATTATGGAGATGATTCAAATCTTTTCTTTCCAGATTTTAGCTACATCTCTTTTCTGAGCTCCAGCTTCTGCTGGACATAGTGTTCAGTATGTTCTCCCTGTACCGTAAGCCCATCTTGTATAAGGAAAAACTCATCAGATTTTCCCAACACCTGGTCTTTCTCCCGTCTTCCCAATTCTTATCTGTATCTTTGTGATCCTTTCAAGAACACAGATCTTGAAACCTGAACTCCACGCCCCCATCCGCACTGACTTATGTGTTCCCTCAGGCTCGCTCTCCTCAGAGGCGCAGGTGGAGCAGTTGCAGTCTCGCCTGCACAGGGCATTAAGTTGGTTCTGATCAAATTTGGAGACACAAGAGAAGCCCTTTCCTTCTCAGGGGGATGCAGCAATCTCTTCTCATCATAACATGTTTGGTCCTACAAAGTCATGATGGACTTAGAATCTGTGCCAACGGTGGACGGTAAATGTTTAAATGAATTAAAAAACTAATTCTCTGTTTTGGCATAAAACCAAAAATAAACTGAAAGTGTGCTTTTTACATCTCCTTTCAATTTGATAAAAACAAGAACACAAGTAAAATATAAACAAGGCTACTTAGTGACTTAAAAAATGCCTATAGAATCATCAGAATTCCAATGGCATTTTTCACAAAAGTAGAAGAAATAACACTGAAATTTATATTGAACCACAAAAGACACTGAACGGCCAAAGCAAGCTTAGAAAGAAGAACAAAGCTGGAGGCATCATGCTCAGGGAGACATAACACTCACAACCAATCGCTTTGATTACTATTACAAAGCTACAATACACAAAATAGAATAGTATTGGCATAAAAACAGGCACACAGATCAATGGAACAGAATAGAGAGCCCAAAACTAAACCCTCATCTTGTCAATTCATTTACTACAGAGGAGCCAAGAATATACAATGGAGAAAGGATAGTCTCTTTAGTAAATGGTGTTCAGACAATTGGACAGCCATATGCAAAAAAAGAAAGAGAGAAAAGGAAAGAAAAAGAAACCTAGGCCACTATCTAATACAATTCACAAAACTTACTCAAAACTGATTAAAGACTAGACCATGAGGCTCCTAGAAGCAAACCAAGGCAGCGAGCTCCTTGACATTGGTCTTGGCAATGATGTTTTGAGTTTGACACAGAAGCAAAGGCCACACCAGCAGAAACAAACAAGTGGAACTACGTGAAACTGGAAAGCCTCTGCACAATAAAGAAAATCAACAAAATGAAAAGGCATTTTCACCTATTTCGCCCACCCCGTCTCTGTCAACCACCAATCTGTTCTCTGTGTTTGAGTTCATTTTGTTTTGTTTTCAGATTCCACATATAAGTGAGGTCCTAATGGTGTTCTCTGTCTGACTTATTTCACTAGCATAATGCCCTCAAGGTTCATCCATGTTGTTGCAAATGGCTGGATTTTCTTTATACTGATGTTGTACACCTGAAACTAATATAATGTTGTATATCAATTATATCTCGCTTTATTTTATTTTTTATTTATTTTTTTTAGATTTTGTTAATCCTCATCCAAGGATATTTTTTCCATTGATTTTTAGAGAGAGTGAAAGGAAGGGAGGGAGGGAGGGAGATGCATCAATTGGTTGCCTCCCACATGTGCCCTGACAGGCCGGGGCTAGGGATCGAACCTGCAACCAGGTACATGCCCTTGACCAGTAATCTAACCCAAAACCCTTTGGTCTATGGGCCAATGCTCTAACCACTGAGAACACTGGCTAAGGCTATAGCTCAATTTTAAAAAAATGAAGTGATAGAGGAAGATAAACCAGACATTAATGGGTATAGGTATGGTGCAGGCTTGATTTTGTTTGCACTCATTTGTATACTAATATTACTTTAGCACTAGACAGTAAATTCCCTGAGGACAGGTCTGCCTCTTACACATCTCTTTTTTCATATCCTTCAGTATCATGCAGGATCCTAGAGATGATGGTATCCAATACTATTGAGTTGACTTAAACTGAACCCTAACTAACACAGACTTGAAGGTGGCCATCTCTCTTTATCATTGGATTTTGATGGCATTCAATAAAACAAAGGAGGGTCTTTAGAATGCCAATGTGGACAAATAGCTCTGATTAAAGCAGCTATGAAGGGGTAGATTATTTGATTATCCCTGTGTAGCATGTGTGACTGAAAAAAATATTAAGATATTTTAGAATTAAACTGTCAAAATATCGTTCTGATTATATTTTAAATTAATCTGTTGGCTTATTGTGAATAACATAGGGCAAACACAAAAATAGTGTGGTGTATAAAAATGTAAGAAAGTCAAATTAACCTCTTACACAGGATTAATTCTGTGGTTGGAGTTAGGCCTTTTCCTCTGGAGTGATTTTGTATTGAGTGGATCCTTACTGTTTACAGGCTTATTCCTCCTGAGGAGTTAAAGCCTTGTGGCTTAGCAAGCTTTACAAAATAATGCTACCTAATTGCTTTTGTTTTTAGGGAGAAACCTTGGTTTGAATGTTGTTGTTTTTTAGTTTTTCCAGCAAAAAAGCGCTTTCATGATTGATGGTCTTCTTGTTAAAATTGATTTCTGCTGATATTCCAATATGTGTGTGTGGTTTGTGTGTGTGTGTTTAATATCTTAATGTAATTCACATAGCACATTATTCACCCATTTAAAGTGTACAATACAGTTGGTTTTTAGTCCAATAGATATTTTGATTCATTTTCAATCAGAGGAAGCAGTAATGACAGTTTATCTAATTTCTCACTTCTTTTGGCCTCGATTTTTCTTACAGTTTATAATTTCATATTCCCAAGATTTGTCAGAATGCTAAGAATCAATCAACTGGCATCTGCCATTGAGTAGTTAAGGTCTCAGAACTGTAAAGAACCAATGGAATATAAACTAATAACACTCTTTGCTATCTGTATTCTCAGGCAATGAATGAAATACAGAAAGCATAGACGATAACCCAGCATTATAGAAGTTAAACAAATGTTGGCTTCCTTATTTTTCTTTTTTCTGTCCATTTCTATAAGGTAGAATGAAAAGAGGTTATGAACAAGGTTCTTGCGATATGAATGGGGCAAACTGAAGCCCTTCCGGAGAGTTCTGGAGGGACTCCAGCAAAGCTACTAAAGTAACTCAAGTATCTTCTACCCAGGGCTGACTGGGACAATCACTCACTCCCCCATCCACCTGCTTCCTCAGCGACTGCAATGCTCTCTTTGGGGGTAGCACGCATTTTTCAAAGGGGGAAACCGGAAAAGGGAATATACAGGGAGGTCTTTCTCTTCATGTCCGAGAAACCTGTGGATGGATCAGTCTCTGAATTCATCAATTTACTTTGGAACTTTATTTTTTTACTCTTCCAAGTAAATAAATCTGCAAAGAATTTACATCAAGTTTTACACACACACACACACACACACACACACACACACACAGTCAATTAAAAAAGAAAAGCCGCCAGGCCAAGGTGGTTCAGTGGTTGAGCATCAACCCATGAGCCAAGAGGTCACCGGTCCAATTCCTGGTCAGGGCACATGCCGGGGTTGCGGGCTCTATCCTCTGTAGGTGGTGTGCAGGAGGCAGCAGATCGATGTCTCTCTCTCATGGGTTTCTATATCTCTATTCCTCTTCTTCCTCCCGCCCCCCCCATGTATTTAAAAAAGAAAAGCCAAGCCCTGGCCGATGTGGCTCGTTGGTTGGGCAGCATCCTATGCACCAAAAGGATGCTGGTTTGATTCCTGGTCAGGACACATGCTCAGGTTGTGGGGTCAATCCCCAGTGGGGGGTGTGCAGGTGGAAGCCTAATCAATGTGCCACTCTTGCATCGATGTTTCTCTCTCTCTCCCTCTCCCTTCTTCTCTCTCTAAAATACCTCCCCCTCCAAAAAAAAAACACACAAAAAGAAGACAAAAACAAAACCAAAAAAAGCCAATAAAAGTACTGCTGGAATTTGGTTTTTATTTGAAAATTCTTATTCACAATTTTTCTGAAATAATGACAATAAATAACATAAAATGAAAATGCTCTTTCTTCTAGAAAGTGACTTTTTAAATGTAAAATGAATTTATCATCTGAAAACAGTCCGCTCTGTAGAAGAAGAAGAAAAATATTCCTTGCAGTGCAGCAACCTGCTTTTCTCTTCGGGGAGGGAACTTGCTCCTGCTCCCTGCCTACAGTCAAAGAACTTCTGTTGTCCAATTCTATTCCCACAGGCAGAGCCTCCGGGTGCTGACAAGAGCGAGATCAACAACCGTCTGGCCAGACGAGGTGCAGGGAATACTCTGCTTGTTGAATTAAGCCTGCTTTTCAAATGGGTAGGGTGTTTTTTTCTTCCTCCCCTGAGAGTGAATGGGGTCCAGAGTGCTTTGCCTTTACTGAGAAATCCACAAATATTTCTCAGAATTCGTTAGCCCTGATGGTGCCTGCAGAACAGAATTAGTCCCCTGGAAACTGGATGGTCTTACGGACCGGCAATTTACATTATTTCCTCTCACATCACATCTGCCTCCCAGCGACAGCAAACTTTGTTCCCACCAAAACAGAGCCCCCAGGAGCAACGATCTGAGTTGAGCATTTTTGCTTGTGTTTTCCACCTATGCCTTTCCAGTGTGAGCACTCAAGCAGGACCGAATGCAGAGCTGCATTCGGAGCCGCCACAGCAGACAGATTTTGGTTTTCTGTGCCAAAACACACCAAAGAATTAGGTGCTAGGATGGAAAAATAAGTTTTCTCCATTTCCTGATTGCTTTCACAGGCCTTCTTATTATCTTGAACTTTCCTCTTGTAAAAGACACACACACATTAGGAGAAATCACTGGGTTCTTTATTTATGCCTTATAATAATCGTAAATTCTTGGTTTTCACAGGAAGAGATGACTACATTGAGTGTTTAGAACTCACCGCTGCAGGACACAGGGGAGAACTGGAAATCATGGGTAGACGAAGCATGGCGCAGATAAAATTAGCTTTCAAGCATATGACTAACAGGAAAGTTATAAGCTACCAGAATCAAGATATCATGGGTTGTCATCAGGGAGTACATCAAGCAATAATTCTTCCTAAATGGACTCAAGCTAGAAAATCTGTCTTCTGCGCACCAATGTGGAATGGCAACCCAGTGAGCTTTTATGTGCCCATAATCACTAACCCCACTTGCCAATACTAGCATTTGAGTCATTACAAGGAAAGACTGGGGTAAATGCTATCCTTCTGACAGCCTTGGAAGGCACAAATACCTGGATTTGCAAAGGATTGTGAAAACTGGAATTTTGAGAAAGAGAGAGAGAGAGAGAGAGAGAGAGAGAGAGAGAGAGAAACATCGATTTGTTGATCCACTTATTTATGCATCATTGGTTGATTCTTGTATGTGCCCTGACTGGGGATTGAACCTGCAACCTTGCATATTGGATGACACACCAACTAACTGAGCTACCCTGCCAGGGCCGAACAGGACATCATAATAATTAATCATGGATAAAGCATAAAACCTTTGTTGGCAACATCAGTAATCCACGGCTGACAGAACCATCTGACTTCTGGCTTAATCTTTCCCCTACTTCTATGCAGATGTCAACATATACAGTTCTCCGGTACTTAAATACCAGTAAATGTTGCTGTAACTCTGCTCCATGGGGCCTGGCAGTGTCGGGAAGCCCAGAGAGGGACAGGGCATGGGGAGGCGGTGTGGCACTCTGAAGGGAAGGAATGCACAAAGTCTCTAGACATTTGGTTGGGCTACCAGGCAGTCTTGGAATGCTGAGCAGAGGGGGAGAAAGTTAGCAGGAAACAAGGAGGAGATGGTCCTTTCCCATTCCAATGGCCACGTGCCCCACAAAGACAAGGTCTACCTGGAAACAAAGGGCTGCAGCAGCAAACCACAGAAGGCATGGCTGGACAGGAAAGGGTGTGGAGGTCGCATGCATGGGACAGTATGCAATATGAGCAAGCCAGAGCCAGGCAGAGCTCGGGTTCTAACCCTGGTCCACCATTCACTGGCTTAATGCTTTTTGCAAGATGCAGAAACTTAGCTTCCATTCTGGTAACATGTGAAGGACAGCTTCCTAGAAGTGCCATGATCATCAAATGAGCTCATGTATGCAAAGCATTTAGCACAGCAGCTGGTGCTGGGTAGGGACTTGGCCAGTGGGAGCTGCTAGTGAATGGTGTCTAATTCTATTACTCTGAGCAGTGGCTAAACAACAAAGAACCATGGGACTCACATCCCTAGTCAACCCAAACGGTACACGATAAATATGGCAGCACACTTGAAAAGCGAATTCATTTTCTAAAATAAACAAGTAACTATCATGAATTGGCAGAAATGGAAGAGGCCTTCAGGACTCTGGTCAGACTTCCTCATTTACTGATGGGAAAATTGGAGAAGGAAATGGAAAGGCTATTGTGGTTTGGATGTCCATGGGCCAAAAACGTATTTCAATTAAAGGAAGGTTAGTCATCCTTTCTTTTATATAACAACACAAGGTGAAGGCAGAGTTAGAAAATAATATTCATAGTCTTATTAGTACACACATTATACATATACATACATATATATACGAACGGGTTCTGGGTATGTCTGCCGTGAAAATACTGGACTCAGTATAAATACGTAAGTGCAAATACACATATAGTTTAGAAATAATAGAGCTGATCCAGAAAGACGCCTAGCAGAAAGTTATTCATAGACCTCTGTGAACTTGACTGGCCTCCATCACCCAGAGTTGCCCATTTGTAGAGTAAACGTACCTGGTCGGATTCTTGGAAGCTTCCTGGAGGACTGAGTGAAAGCGCTTCAGGAATAATCTGGGGATTACACAGGATGTGCTCCCCCAAGCTATAGCCAGGTCACTCACCTGTCCAACAGCAAGTTAGGAGCAAACAGGAGCTTCCCTGGGTGCTCCATGGAGCGCCAGACGAGACCAATCATCAGGATCTCTAGCCATGCACATTCCAAAAGGTGGACCTGATCATGGAGGGTCAAATCCACGAAGCCTGAAACAAGACAAGAAAAACCCTGCTGACTTCACAGAAAAAGCAGTCATTGCTGGTAAGAGGGATCTGAACGAATAGGCTCTGTTTTCTATGCGCCCTTACTATGGGTTAGAAGCAATGCTCAGCACTTCTTGTGCACAATTTCTTTTAATCTCTTATTAATACAACAACTCTAAGTGGTAGGAACCGATGGGGATACCATTTTACAGATAAGGAAACAGATGTCCAGAGAGCTTACATGGTGTTAAGGTGAGAGATGGAATATAATCTCCAGAAGCTGTGCCCTTGAGCACAATTGACACTACCTCTGATGAGCTGCAATTAATTATAGACTTTGGATCAGGTGACCAAGTAAATCCAACCATACAAATTAAGATATGACAGAATCACAGAGGCATTAAATTAACAAGATGTCCATAAAGTTGGCTGCTTTCCGAATCAGTTTCCTGCTCTTTTCCCCTGAGGCATCCTGTAGATTCTACTTCCTTCTTTGGTCTCTCTGCCCCCAACCCTTTGCTCTCTCTTGTCCATGAGACTGGCTCTAGCAATCCCATTTTTCTGTGACGTTTTCTTCATTTTTATCTCCCCAACACTATACTGTTTTTCTTTTTAAATTTTATTTTATTGTTGAGAGTATTATAGATGTCCCTCATTTTCCCCCTATGTCCCCCACCCATGTCTCACGCACCCCCCAGGTCTTCACCTGTCTATTGTCTGTGTCCATGGGTTATGCAAATATGCTTATTTGACAAATGTCTACCTACCCTCCTTCCCATCTCCCCTCTGAGATCTGTCAGTCTGTTTTATGCTTCCATCCATGTCTGTGATCCTATCTTGTTTGTCAATTTATTTTGTTCTTTAGATTCCACATATAAGTGAGATGTTTGTCTTCCTCTGATGGGCTTATTTTGCTTAGCGTAAGATTCTCCAAGTCCATCCATGCTGTCTCAAAGGGTAAGAGATCCTTCTTTTTTACAGCTACATAATGTTCCATTATGTAAATGTACCAGAGCTTTTTTTTATCCACTCATCTACTTATAGGTACTTGGGCTGTTTCCAGATCTTAGCTATTATAAATTGGGCTGGTATGAACATAGAGGTGCATGTATTCTTTCTGATTGGTGTTTCAGGATTCTTAGGATATATTTCTAGAAGTCAGACCACTGGGTCAAGTGGCAGTTCCATATTTAATTTTTTGAGGAAACTCCATACTGTTCTCCACAGTGGCTGCACCAGTCTGCATTCCCGCCAGCAGTGTGCTGGGCTCCCTTTTCTCCACATCCTTAACAGCATTTTTCATGTGTTGATTTGTTCATACTACCCAAAGCAATCTGTAGATCCAATGCAAGTCCTATTAAAATTCCAACAGCATATTTCACAGAACTAGAAAAATATTCCAAAATTGTATATGGAACCGAAAAAGACCCCAAAGAGCCACAGCAATCTTGAGAAAGAGGAACAAAGTTGGAGGGATCATAGTGATATCAAACTATACTCCAAAGCCGTTGCATTCAAAACAGCCTGGTATTGGCACAAGAACAGGCATGAAGTTCAATGGAACAGAACAGAGGCCCCAGAAATCAACCCACACCATTATGGCCAATTAATATTTGACAAAGGAGGCAAGAGCATGCAGTGGAGTAAAGACAGTCTCTTTAATAAATGGTGTAGGGAAAATTGGACAGATACATGCAAAAAGAATGAAACTAGACCACCAGCTTATACCACACACAAGAATAAACTCAAAATGGATAAAAGACTTAAATATAAGTCATGAAACTATAAAAATCCTATAAGAAAACATAAGCAGTAAAATCACAGACATCTCACATAGCAGAATTTTCACTAATACAAAGGGAAAAATAAACAAATGGGACTACATCAAACTGAAAAGCTTCTGCACAGCAAAAGAAACCATCCTCAAAATGCAAAGAGAACCCAAGGTGTGGGAGAACATATTTGCTAATGATACATCTGATAAAGGTTAATTTCCAAAATATACGAAGAACTCATACAACTCAATAAGAGAAAGACAAACAATCCAATTAAAAAATGGGCAAAAGACCTAAATAGACATTTCTCCAAAGAGGACATACAGATGGACAATAGACATGAAAAAATGCTCAAGGTCACTAATCATCAGAGAGATACAAATTAAAATCACAATGAGGTATCACCTAATACTACACTTTTATTAGCTGTCTATACTTGTTTCATTAGAAAGCCAAAATATAAGTTTGTTTTCCCTAAGCAAACAAGTATTGATAGTTTGCCTACTGGATGTTTCTTTTCAGGGGGAGGGGGGTTTTGGAGCTATCACAGGATCAGTATTAAGCAATTAGCTCATCATTTATTATATACTTAATCACCATGTTTTATGTAATCCTTACTGCCAACTAGGTGATGTTCCACATAGACAAACATATTTAAGCTAGAGAAAGACCGCAAAGTCTATGACCCCTCCAGCTCTATGCCATAATCAAACCTCATCAATTATAAGTTTAAAGTAATGCAAAAGTTCTTCCTCTCCTTCCTATATCCCCATTGTTACCATGTTAATTCAATTCACAAGTCTCTCACTTATTTATCTGACTTCTTTAACTCAGCAAAATTCTCTTGAGACTTATCCATGTCATTGCATATATTAATAGCTGATTCTTTCAATTGCTGAGTGGCATTCCATTATATGGACATAGCCAATAAATAAATGCAATTGCTTATCTTTTCATTGGACATTTGTTTCCAGTTTGGGGTTATCTATATATATAAAAGGCTAATATGCTAAGTGTCCCCACAGGAGTTTGACCAGGAGACTGGGAGTCGATCGCTCGCTATGATGTGTGTTGACCACCAGGGGGCAGTGCGAAACAAAGGAAGGCCTCGGCCAGCAGCCAGAAGGCCCTGATTGGCCCTGCTTGCTGGCCAGGCCTAGGGACCCTACCTGTGCACGAATTTCGTGCACCGGGCCTCTAGTTACAAATAAAGCTGCTAGGAGCAATCCTTGTACAACTTTTTGTATGGACATGCTGTCATGATTAGAATAAATAGAGGCTGGGGCAAAAGTAGGTTTACACTTGTGAGTACGTGAAACAGAGTTTATTCTTCTATTAGTATTTATTTATTATTGTATTAATTTCCATATGAACAACTGTAAGCCTACTTTTGCCCCACCTTCAATTTAAGAGTATGATGGCTCAAGCATACAGTAAGTGTTTTTTAATGTTTTAAGAAACTGCCAAACTGTTTTCAAAAGTGACTGTTTCATTTGCATTCCCACCAGCTGTCCTCACCAATACTTGGTATGGTCAGTTTCTTTAATTATCGATGTTCTGGTACATTCCCAGAAGTATCACACTGACACTGTGGTCTAATTTGCATTTCCCTAATGACTAATGATGTTGAGCATCTTTTCATGTGCTTCCAACAGATTATTCTACACGACATTCACATTAATTAGGCATGTTCCTGTAAATCCTGCTAGACTATGTACTCCTGGGAAGCATAAAATTCATTCTTCTAACAAATCCTGCTATTTTAAAGTTCAAATTATTGCAACTTCTGCTCCATCAGGCAGCCATGCTAAGGCCCAAAACAGAGCCTTTCCCTTGGGGAAGACTGGGTTTCGCTCACATAAAGCAGGACTTGTAACTGAAGAGAATGTGGGCAGCTTTGTTTAAAAGAAAAACTCAAGAATTAAACAACAGCGATTGCCAGTCATAAAAACAGTCACTGGGATGTAAATGGCAGCCCAGGGAATCCTAACTAATAAAAGAGTAATATGTAAATTAACCATCACTCCATGACAAAGATGGCGGCACCCATAGTGGCTAGGGTGCGACGCTGGCAATGTTGCCCTGGCAACACGAGCCCAGGGTCTGTGACCCAGCTGCACGAAGGGAGGGGAGGGTACTTGGGCCAGAGGCTGGGGCGAGGGATGCTGGTGTCGTTGCAGGCTGGGCTGAGGGACGGCCCCCACCCCCTGCACCTCCCTGCATGAATTTTGTGCACCGGGCCTCTAGTAAAGTCAATAATACTGTAATAACTATGTATGGTGTCAGATGGGTACTAGACTTATCCGGGTGATCACTTTTAAGTTATAGAAATGTTGAATCAGTATGTTGTACACTTGAAACTAATCTAACAGTGTACATCGACTGCAATTGAAACATTTTTTACAAACTAAAGGATTAAAAAACAGTGATTGGGTTTCAGGCCTCCCAGGGAGAAAGGGAGCATGTATCCCAATAGCCTGCAGTTCTTTGCCTCCGGAGTATGTTGGGTGGTAGTGGACCAGCCTTGCTCTGGGAGAACCTGCTGGAGGCAGCAGGAGATGCCCCCACTTCTCAGTACCCAACGTCTACTCCGGGAGCAGTACTGATCAGGAAAGCTCTCAGGAAAGTTTCAGTTCTCTAGTCTTCACCCCAGTCTTCTGAATGAAGCCTCATAATAACAATGTCAAGTCACCCTGTAAATTAAACTCACTTTCAGGAACGTTAACATTCAAAAGTGAGATCTTAGATTAACAGGAAACTTGTATGCATATATGCATAGCCCATGGACACAGACAATAGTGCAGTGGAGGCCTGGGAGGGGTGGGTGCAGGGTGGAGGGGGTCAATGGAGAAAAAGGGGGGGAAATGTATTCATCTGTAATACTTTCAACAATAAAGATAAATTTACAATAATTAAAAAAAACAACAGCAACAAAAAAAGGTGAGTTATTTTCTTTCATGACATTCACTATTTTATGTGGGGGGAAATGTAATCATGTGATAATGTCACTCCTGTTAAACTCACACCGTGTCATTCAATACCCTCCCTAAACCTCAAGTAATCACATAGGATGAGACTTGGGGGTGTCTCTCGAGAGAACTGCAGTTGGCCATGGAGCAAATCGATTTTGGAAAACCCAAGAAGTACTTTCTGGTGGCAACCTTAATATTAAAGTGAATCATTCTTTTTAATTCCAACTTCAAAACTTCAGTACTGTTTAAGCCAGACAGTTTTAGTGGTCTTTTGAGAGCCCCAGAAGCTCACCATAACCATTTGTACCACACACGTCTGGTGATTATGAAATCTGTCTGAAGTGTGTCTGTTAGTAATGGTTTCAGTCTGAGTCCAGCAGAACTGCCTGGTCCTTCTGTCCTTCCGTCCTTCCATGGAAATGATGTAGATCTCTCAAAAAGAAACAGTCTGATTATCTTTCCCATCTGTGCTAGTGCCTGCAGACAAGGGTTATTGTATCTCTTACAACCTGTCCTCTGCAAGTTCCTGGAGGCAGTGTGGAAAGAAGGCTGCCAATGAAGCTCAATGAATGTGAGGGCGGTTGAAGGAAGTTAATAGGTGGAGTGTCTCCCTTCTTTGGATACACTGTTCTCAATATTATTTTAGCCACACAGGAGCTTAAAGGGTATTAAAGAAATATCCATTAATACTCTCAATTTATAACCAATGGAGGAAAATAATGCAATACATCTCAAACAAAATTATATTGGGCCAACTATCTATTGATATCAAGCTTCAATCACTTGACCTATTTTCCTTACAAACAGAAAGAATGGTCCAATATGCAATTTCCACTGATCTGCTATAAGAATCCAGAAGCATTCAACAATGCCTTTCTCAAACACTTGAAAGTGTTGCCAGTATAAGGATGGGAGGTAGCAGCATTTATGGGATGTGAATAGAGGCACCAGCGACAGGTGAGTCAGTGAGAGGTGACTCGCCTCCGATCACTTAGGGATTCCCATCTAGTGACAGTGACGGGGGGGGGGGGGGGGGGGAGGCTGTGGGGCTGTGGAATCCACACTAGTGGGACAGAACACATACCTAAAAGTAGTAACAATAGTTGATTGAAACCAAGTGAAATCACCTACAAGGAAATCTCATTTTGTAAAATAAAAAATTTCTAAAGTGAACATGGGTCTTTTATTTTTCCAGTCTGCATTTACAGGACCAGTAGAGTAATCAGAGATAGAATAAGCTGGAAACAACAGACATGCTTCAAATCCTACTCCCCACCCTGTGTGGGCAGGGATCTTCCACAGAAAAGACTGCCATGTATGTACAACCACTCATTCCAAGCCTCATCACCAAGGAAGGACATTCCTGCTTCTGTCCTCCATTAAAAAATAACTGGTTTTCCTCCAAAATTTTTAACTAAGTTTTACTTGAAATGAGCTCTTGGTGTGTCTTCCCTATTCCCGGGGAGCCCAGGAGGCCCTCTGCCCTCTTCCTCACTCTGCCAGGGACTGCCATGCAATTGCTCAGTTGGCCTGGGCCCAGGGGAGATCCTTAAAGCCTTACCCTCTCTTACTGGGGAAGGTAAGGCTCTTAGAAACCATAGTGAAAGGTGCAGAGATCCATAGGCAATGTAGTTAGTATAATATACATCTGTGTAAAGCTCTGCACTGCTATGGAGTAGCAGATAAATCAGAGCGGCTCTTCAGTAAAGGCATGAGAAAAATGAGCTCTACGGGAATGATATTTCTTCTTTGCGTGAGATACAAGCCACACAGATGCAAAGCAAAGTAGAATCCCTGTAAATAAAAAGAGCAACTTTTCTCAGGGAGTGTTATCTACAAAATAAGGCCGGGTGGTTGGTTCCCTTAGTAAATCCACTGGAGGAAAAATATTAGTTTCCTGACCTTCAAAAAAAATCGTGTTCTGTCAAAAGATGACCCCAATGTTCTCAAAAATGTCACTTATGAAATTGCCCATTGCATTCTTTCTGTATTGCCTTAGCTCAAGAGAAAGAAAAAAGGAAGGGAAGGAGGGAGGGAGAAATAGAGGGAGAAAGAGGGGGAGGGAGAGAGAGGGGGGAGAGAGAAAGAGAGAGAGAGAGAAGGAAAGAAAGAGGGGGGAGGGAGGGAGGGAGAGAGGGAGGGAGGAGATCACACCACAATGTCAGCTGCAAGTGGAATAAAACTTGGGATCTCTGGGAGAAAGCCTATAGAGCAGATAATGTCAGAAGAACCTAGAACCCAGTTCAAATGCTAAACAGTCTTCTTATCCTCCATTTGGTATATTTTTTTCCTTTATCTACAGAAAATAGGAACATAATGTCATATTATGGATTATGTATTCCATGGTGTAGTTGAGTATGACCTTCCCCCTTCAAATAAAATCTTGAATTTCCTATTCTTTTCTTTCCTTTTAAACTTTATTATTGAGAATAGTATAGATGTCCCCCTTTCTCCCCCATTGCCCCCCTCCACTTGTTCCTGCCCCACCCCCAGGCCTTCATCATCCTATTGTCTGTGTCCATGGGAGATATATATGTAAGTTCTTTGGTAATCTCTTCCCGTCCCCTTCCCTCTGAGATTACCTTTTATATGCACATCCCATTATAGAGACCCACTAGAACCGTGATTCCCATTCTATACTACTTTAAGATGTTTCCAATAATATATAAGCATTGAAATATTCTTCTTTAAGAAATTAGTTTAAGCCATTTAAAAAGATAATGTCATATACTACTCTTACCAAATATGTACCACTGTTACAAAATAAAGTAGTGGCTAATGGGGTATCACTAGTTTAGACACACTGTGAACCACAGTGCAAGAGCCAGGCGATGTGCCACCATCCCTGTGCCATCCCTGGCTTCCCTCTGCTGTAATGATGGGAAGTGTGGCAGGCTCCCTTCCGGCACAATACCACCTATCCAATGCGCTTAAGCAACTACCATACTAAATATCCACCTTGTCAATACCACACTGATGCTTTCTGGAGGCTACAAGAGTCCTCATCCTCAGGTCTGATTACTAGGTATTTCCAAGTTACTTCTCTCAACATAGGACTTTTTGATTGTCTGTGGGGCACTCCTTCCCCCCGCACCCCCCCGCCAAAAAAAAAAAAAAAATGAGGATGGAAATAATGAAAAAACTCTGAACCAATACATCAAGTAGACCTGTCTTAAAATTATTCTGTGGCCTGTGGCCAAGATACTTAAGATTTCTGAAAGCCCTTCCCATCTTTACAATGCAGATGGACTGACCTCTCATTAGGGTTGCTGTAAAAATTACGCAGTGGGCAGATGTCCCAGAGTACCAGAGTCACTGCTCAATGAATGTTAGTTCTCAGCTCTCCTTCATCCAAACAGCCTCCCTTCTGCCCAATAGGAGGGAGCCCTGCTTTTGCAAAGCAAAGAGGGAAACGTTTTGTTCGGAAAATATTTTTGATCTAGAACTTCAAACTGAAACTGGGCTCATCGTGTTTGCCCTGATTGCATTCTTTTTAATTCGTTTTAATTCCAACTTCAGTCATGATCCCATGTTGTTTTCTGTTTATTGTTTTCTTTTTTATTTATACATGAGAAGAACCTAATAAAAAGGATAAAAGGCTTCCTGGACATCAAACAGCTCTTACAAAACAACGTTTTAATGATTTAAAAGTGGAGGGAACGAGAGCATGTGGATTATATTTCTCCTAAAATAGGGACGTGCAAAAATGAGAAAAGAGGCACGTTTGGGGTTTTATTGCACTCAAAGCATTTCAAGATGGTTAGCAAATCCAGAAGGCCGCTGTAGTCTTACACCCCCGGGGTAAATGATCAATTGTTTTCTACTGAACTCAGCAGAATTCCACACTGTGTTTGTGGCTTCTCATTGCCTTGAGGTAGAGAGAAGGAAACTTGCCCTGCGACTACCTGCCTTGGAAAATAAAGCTGAATTCTCAAGACCAATGCTGAGCAATGAAAACCAGTGGCAAGTGAAGAACCGGATGTGACAAATGTGATACTTTAAAAAGGCGTCACATTTAGCATAGTTGACAGCCAATTAATTGAATCAAGACTGAAGAATTCAGTTCAAAGGTTTTAAAAACAAACAAAGATACTGCTTTTTACAATTAATGGTGCACACCTCCAATACCTCTTAGAAGGATGACCATAAGTTGACACAATTACAGATTATGGAAGTCCTGATATCTATACAAACCCATCAACTTTCTAACCTTGACTATGGAGCCTGAGCAGGATACCGTGTTTCGTTTGTCATAATATTACAGACACTTGTGTCATCATTATTGCCACTTCCTTCAGAGCAATGCAACAGAGCCCCGCCCATCTTACTCTGAGAATTATTTCTTCCTGGACAGATTCAAAGGCGGTGTTTCTATGGCACAGCCAAAATAAAAACTAACACTTTCTACTTCTCCATTTTTATCCCAATGAAAGAGAAAAACCAACAGAGAGCTTTCTTGGAAGGGGCTGAGGTAGACCCCGTGTCTCTCTAATAATGCATACATGAGGTATAAACTAAATGCAGACGATGTCTTTCCTCTGACAAGGTCTTGGGACAATAAATGGCCTACTCACTGTAGGCTTACTCACGAGGAAGGAAATCCAAAGACAAACTGGTTTCAAGTTTACTCAACTTTGCTTGGTTTTAAAACCCTTCCCAGAACTGCATTCAAAGATCCTTATAATGTTTCTGTGAAAAAATTACTAGATAAACCCCCAGAAATGTGTTCAGACTCCACTTCATAAATTTTCCAGCTGTTTTCCCTGCTCTAGACATCGGCCCAGTATTGTTTAGTCATCATTCGTGCTCCTGGGTCTGTATTTGTGTGTGTGATGTATTGCCCATCCATCGGCACATATGGTTACACATCAATGTATAGAATATAAAAAGAGGGAATGAAAATAAATTTTCTCTGATTTACAGAGGTAATTATAGAACTTCTCTGAAAAAAAAAACAAACTAAAAAATGAGCTATATTGTTAAAGCACTTCAAGATTTTAAGGTTTAGAATTATAGATTGGGGCCTTCCAGTGGCCCGCTGGGGCCTCCCCTCCCCGACAGCCGGCTGCCAGTCGCCGACCCAGGCCTTGCTTCATTCCACACCGCCCCCTGGTGGTAGGCGCACATCATAGTGAGCAATCGAACTCCTGGTCTCCCGGTCAAACTTTCAAGGGGACACTTTGCATATTAGCCTTTTATATATATATAGATAGCATATGTAAAATAATTATAATAAGAAGTAGGAAATTATTCTTGACTTTAAATATGAATTTCATGAAATATTTCCTTAACCTTTATTCAGTGATTTAGTGATTTGATTTACCACACACCTTTAAATGGTTAGATATGCATTTTCTTATTTTTCAAAGTCTGGATATATCTTAATTCTGATCACAGCATATATAAACTTTTGAAATGCTAAATAACTTTCTTTAAAAAATATGTTCTCAACCCTGGTCGGGTGGCTCAGTTGGTTGGAGCATCATCCCATGCACTGAAGGGTTGGGGATTTGATTCCCAGTCAGGGCACATACCTGGGTTGCATATTCAATCTCAGGTCAGGGCAAGTACAGGAGACAACCAATCGATGCCTCTCTCTCTCTCTCAAATCAACGAACATGTCCTCAGGTGAGGATGAAAAAGAAAAAATATATATGTTCTCAGTTTATGTAGTAAATTAATGAGACTATGTCATTGCATCTTTTATAAAGGGCCAGATGAGGCTTAGGGTTCCTCTCTCATATAAGCATTCATTTAGTTGGCAAATTTCTCTCCAAATTTAGCAACGGGAAAAAGTTTTCCTCTTCTAAAGAATGGATGTGCTCCTTTTTGTTGGAAAGTAAAAACAGAGCTGATTACAAATTGCAGGAAGCACAGATATTAATACAATGTTCAAAAGGAATAGCAATTTTACCTGTTTCTTGAAAAATTACTGCCTTACTCCTACTTTTTTCCAACCTCACTTTTGACTATACTATTGAAATACAAAGCACCTCATATCAAACTCTGCAAAGTAGATATGGGAATACATTATTAAAACATATCTGTTTATACGCGTACATAATTATTCTTTCCCCCCTCCATTTAACAATAAGTAAGGTATGTGATGACAGATAGGGAAGTAGTTTATTGGGAGAATGAAAAATGAGTGGACTTTCATATATGAGGATCGGACTTGGGAATGAAAAAAAAAAAGTCCCTCGGAGAAAACAAAGCAGATGGCAACTCTATCTTGTTCCCAGCCCCATCTGTATTACACTCAGAGCCTGGGTTTATGAAGACATGGTTGTCATGACAATAAGCATTTGAGAGGAGTTCTGGAGAAGCTGATGAATTTGAGAGTGTCTCCTAGCTTCCCAATTTTCCAAACACACACAAAAACCAACACTCCTACCCATCAAATAAGCAATTCTATTACTTCTCCAATTGGCTACAATTACTCTATATTGATATTATACAAGTTGCACTCTCTCATGTCAAAAATCCTCCTTTATTCCAATGCAGCCAGCTTGAGGGTAAACTACTTTTTTTAAAATTTTTAACCAGCAAAAGCAATATTTTGTGTGTGCAAGCTCAGAAAGAAATCAATTTCAGCCTAAATAAGAAAGGGGAGGGGAGTAAAAAATACATATTTTTCCGTTTCTGGGAGTAGATTGCAAACTGAAGAAGGAAAATAAAATTATTAAACTATAAAGTACTTAAGATTGTCCTTTGACGTGCTCGTCAAATGGACAGGAAGGCCAGCACTGCCATTCCGAGGCCCTGATGGAGCATGGGCTGGCTGCATTTGAAAAGTCAACAAGCACTTGTACCTTGGAACATACATCTTTCCCCGTCTACCTAGAAGCAGACCTACAGACGCATTTCAAATACCATTGTCATCAGTCTGAATCTTCCAGATAACTGTACGCTCCCAGTAAACACTACAAATGTCATCGACACAAAGACCCAGAGGACAGCAGACAATCCCCTTTTAGAGTATGTCCCCCAAACAAATGGACAATGATGCTCTGCTTTCCTCCTACTTCCGCGCAAGTCCCTCAGTGCCAGCAAAATCGATGACTATCTTGCAGTTTTAGGGAGTGTTCCCTGAAACACAGACACGCACATCTTATTTAAAAGCTACAGGTACACCCAGCATTGCCAATGAATGACCCAGGGACATCTAGTTCCAGAACGAATTAGGAGCTTTTAAAAGAGAGGCTTATTCTCCCATCGCTTTGTTTAAATTCAGGTGTGAAATGTGTGAGATTTACAAGGCAAAATCACCAAGAAGTAAAAGAAATGCCGAGTTTTCAAATCACATAACACTTCTGCTGAGAAATGAGAGGACAAGATCCAGGGCCCCAGAGCAAAAAGGGGGAGGGCAGCCAGTCTGGGGCTGGTGGGGCCTGAGAGTCTCACAAGCGTGTGGGAGGTTGATTTAGAAAAGTGGGTGCCCTCTCTTCTGGTCTTCCCACAGCTCCCCACCTCGCACTCTCTTTCCTCACCCGCCTCAGATCTGAAGTCAACGAACACTGACTTTCTATACACCACTGTAGAGAGAGGCCATGGGGGTTAGAAAGCCAACGCCTTTTCCCTTAACTCCTGGTAGAACCTTTAATAAGCACAGTTGGTTGTGCCAGGACATTAAATAAACACTCTAAAAATAAAGTAGCTTGGTGAGCCTAGAAGTGCCGGGAGCCGGTCCATCCTTGCTGTTTCAAGGGACCTGGCATATATGGCATACGGTTCTTAATATGTTTGCTCACCTTCTTGGCGCTGTGTTTTAACCAAGGTCACCTCTCCGAGAAAGACTGAATCCCCAGGTAGGGATTTTCCCCTGAAGTTAGGGAGGGAATAAAACCCCTCAACTAAGTGCCAGGCGGGTAATTAATCCCTTTAACTACGAACAATCATGCTTAAACTACATAATCTTTTCTCCCTGGAATGGAGATAAGAAACGCCCTAACCTTTGTAATAGAGATTGATAGGATTGAATCAACTGGTATAAATACAGTTGTAACAAGACAGAAAGAGTCAGAACTCAGGAGACAGAATTCAGAAGACAGAACCTACACGGAGCCTGGAGACAGAAGAACTTCGCTGGAGAGAGCATGCCGGAGGATCCTGGAGAGGGACTGGCCTCGGAGCCTAGAGACAGAGCCTAGCGGGAGAACATGGCAAGGGATCCTGGACTGAACCTGACTGCAGAAATTGGCAAGAGAACCTGACTAGAACCTGGTGACTGAACCTGACTGGAGGACCTGTACAGAGCCTGGCTGGAGATCCTAACGAGGGAACATGGCTACAGAACCTCGCTGGAAATCCAAAGCAGAGCCTCTCTGGAGATCAAGACCAGAACTTGGCTGGAGATCCTGGCTAGGCTGCTGATCAACTGAACGCTGTCTCCGTGTCATTCCTTCTTCGCCGACTCCGTCCACACCTTTGGGGACCCCTGGACCTGCTGGGGCTGGACCCCGGCATAGAAGAGAGATCTCTAAATGCCAGTTACCTTCTAAACAAGAACGATCCCACTTCTTGCCTGCTCAGCTTGGCTTGGGTCCCCTCAGTTACGTCACTTCCTAAGGATTACAACAGGAACTACAAAAACGCTTCTTAATAAAAATAAAAAGTAACTATATTGGTTTTGTAGGGCTACTCTAACAAAGAACCACAAACTGGGTGGCTTTAAAGAAACACAAAAAAAGTAGTAGTTTGGAAAGCAGAAGTCTGAAATCAGTGTCAGGGGGCCACACTCTCTCGGAAGATGCCTGGGGAGAGTCTGTGCCGTGGCTTTCTCTAAGTTTCTGGTGCTGCCGGGAACCCTTGGCATTTCTTGGCTTCTATATGCATCATTCTAATTTCTGCCTCCATCATCACATGATGTTTTCCATGGATCTCTGTGTCTCTTCTTTTTTGTGAGGACACCAGTCATATCAAATTAGCACCCACCCTAATTGAGTATGACCTCATCTTGATTATACCTCCAAAGCCTCACATTCACAGGTACTAGGGGTGAGGACTTCAAGGTAACTTTTGGGGGAGGGAATGCAACTCAACCCACAACAGTAAGTAACTGTAAACATTTTCGTTTATATACTGTTATGTTTAATATCCATCAAATATTTATTGAGCATCTTCAATATTTATATAAACCTGTCCTGAGGCTGGGTACTGTAGGTACAGAGATAGGGCAGCATTCAGATTCTCAAAAACTCATGACCCATAAGGGAAGAAAGGAAAATGAAAATATGATGATGATGACATGTGTTGAGTGTCAAAACACAGGGAAGTCTCTGAGAAGCAGAAACTTAAGAAAAGGTTATTCCTTGGCTACCAGATGCTTTTCCTTCTTTCTAATATACTCTTCCAATGACTTCAACTCTCAGCATCAAGGTCAAGTTCTTATTCCCATAGTAGCTCTTATCTGTAACTGACTTTTTGTTTATTAGTATCTCTCACCATATTGGGCTGATAAAAGGCCCTTAATAAATATTTCTCTGATGAATTGGGGGGGTTATTAATGAATGAATTGAAGATGGTGTAAATAAGTTATCATCTAGTGGTAGGTTTAGCAATTTGAAGAATTTCCTATAAAGTCTCTAGTTTCTCAGTGAAGGAGGTAAAATCCTCTACTGAAAAGGATAAGGAGGTGATAAGATAGGATGTTAGAATAGGATAAGGAGGTGATAAGATGGAGTGTTAGAGTAGCATAGAGCAGGATTAAAATAGTTGCTGTGGGAATAGAGAGAAAGCAAGAGTGAGGGAGAAACTGAGAGTCTCAATGAAAACATACCTAATCTGAGTGGAAAGAATTCCTCAGATTTCTAATCTGAGTCCTTTTCCCACTCTCTTTTTAAAATAAAAATATTTTTATTAATTTCACAGAGAGAAAGACAGAAATATCAATGATGAGAGAGAATCATTGATCAGCTGCCTCCTGCATACCTCCTACTGGAGATGGAGCCCACCACCCTGGTACGTGCCCTGACCGGATATCTAACCATGACCCCCTGGTTCATAGGGTCAACACTCAACCACTGAGCACACAGGCTGGGCTCTAATCTGAGTCTTGATAAGAAGCTTAGGCTTCATCCTTGAGGCAAAGAGAAGCCATTGAAGGATTTTAAAGATGAATCTTAGCTAGAGTGAAGGCAAAGAGAATGAAGAGAAAGAGACTCATGGTATTAAGGAAGGTGAATTAATCACACTTGGCAACCGATGAGATGAAAAGAGGGGGAGAAGAAGTCACAGATCTCGGAAGTGTTTGGGTGGTGGGACTGGCCACTGTGATGAGCACCCATCGGAAGAGAAGGCTCATGGAGGAAGGCAGTGAGCGCTGGGTTGAATATGTTTAGTCTCAGATTCCTACAGTGTAACTATAGAGAGCAGTGTAGTAGATTGCTGAAATGAGGGAATGAAGCTGAGCAGCTCTGGGTATGAGGAAGTAGGTAAGAACTGACATCGTGGGGCGGCTGGTATCAATTACAAGGGTATACAGACAGCCCTAACCATTTTGGCTCAGTGGATAGAGCGTCGGCCTGTGAACTCAAGGGTCCCAGGTTCGATTCCAGTCAAGGGCATGTACCTTGGTTGTGGGCACATACCCAGTAGGGAGTGTGCAGGAGACAGCTGATCAATGTTTCTCTCTCATCGATGTTTCTATCTCTCTCCCTTCCTCTCTGTAAAAAAATCAATAAAATATATTTTAAAAAAGAGTATACAGACAGAAAAGAGACTAATATGTCATGAAAAATGACATTGTGTCAAAACAATAACCATTTTTACATCCTGCAAGCAATGACTTGATAACACAAAACACACACACACACACACACACACACACACACACACACACACCACAACCCTTTCTTCCCAAAGACACTATTTCTAACATTTAAAAAAATACAGCGTGCGACTGGCATATGCTTTTCTTTCCTTGTACTCATTATGTCCAAAGTTGTTAAACAGATGTCCAGAAAGGGAAAAATAAACATCTGTTATTTTTTATTCTGAAAAAGAGCAACTCTGACCGTGTATGTGACTTAAGAAAACAAACAAACAAACAAAAAAACCCCTTTCAACAGTAAGAATTTCTAAGCGGCATAAAACACACTGCTTCCTGGTCGTTCCTGACTGAGTTGACACAACCCTCCACTGTCTCACATTCAGAGATGAGCATGAAAAAATCACTTATGTTCCTTCTCTCTTTTTTTTAAAAATATATTTTATTGATTTTTTACAGAGAGGAAGGGAGAGGGAAAGAGAGTTAGAAACATTGATGAGAGAGAAGCATCGATTAGCTGCCTCCTGCACACTCCCTACTGGGGATGTGCCTGCAACCAAGGTACATGCCCTTGACTGGAATCGAACCCGGGACCCTTCAGTCCACAGGCCGACGCTCTCTCCACTGAGCCAAACCGGTGAGGGCTGTTCCTTCTCTTTAACCCAAGAGGGCTGTTGAGGGGAGAAAGGTCCCTGCCCCCAGGAGCCTTCTGGGTTAGCGTTCTCCCCGCCACTGGCCTCCTCAGGGTGCCAACTCGGAGCTGCCCACTACTCACCCTTGAGGGGACTCGGCAGGGCCACTGGGACAGTTTTTTCCCCGCAAAACTGGTAAGCCAGGTGTCAGCCCAGAATGCAATTTGAGGAAAATAAAACTCAACGTTGCTTTGTCCATTTTGAATTTTCAGAAGTAAAAGAATTCTGAACACATTTTTTTCTCTTTTCTTTTTACAAATTAAAATTAAAAAGAATACCCATGCACACTAATTCTGAGTTAGTCTGATTTCCAACCTACATTCCACTCTCATAAACCCATAGAGAGTGGTTATTGTTGTCGTTGTTGTTTAGTGTTTCTCTTCCTATTACCTATGAAGCAGTTGGGAAATCCATCAGGGAAAAATGGGCCAACATTCCTCATCACACTTTCAACCTCTCTTAGTGTCATGGTCAGCTTCTCCAATCAGCCTCCAATCCAGAAGGAGGGGTTAAGCCAGAAGGAAGGGTTAAGCCAGAACTGGAGATGGGCATGGAAGTGGCCCTTTTGGTTCCAATAAATCATACTTAGATTTAGTAATGAAAATATAGTCTACATTCAAGATTGTAAAGTCTCTTGTTCTAAATATTTCCAATCACAAATGAGAAATTTGGGGGATCACTATCAAAAACAAAACAAACCCTCTCACAGCACCCTCCTACCCCCATGGCACATACACCAAATTAGATGCAAGGTTTGTGGATACTGAGCAAGGCAGAGGAGTAGCTCTGTTCTTGGGTACAAGGACATTCAGATGCCATCACTAAAGTGGACACGTATTCTTACTCTGTCCTTGATGACATGACTAGTGATGGTCCTAGAAGAGGGTGGGCTGAGTCCAGGAAATCACTGAGCGGGCTCTGTTTTGCTCAGGCAATGCTAGAATGAAGAAAAGCATGAGCAGAATTACTACTTTCGAGGAAGACCTAATTATGTCTCATATTTATATAAAAAATACTTGTTGGCTGCCTTCTGAGAGTTCCACACGTCTCAATAGGACTTTCAACCTTTCGAAGGTAGAATGAGATATGATGAAGATGCAGTGTGTGGTAGGAGGGATGATGGGTTTAGTGGAGGCCAGCTTTGCTACTTAGAAGCTATATGATGTGGGGTGAAATATTTCATCTCTTGTCCCTAACACAGTGTCTGCTCTTAATGTATGCTCTAAGAATATTTTTGAATGATTGAATAAATTTCTCTGGGCTTCAGTTATTTCGTCTGCAAAATGGAAGTGATAATAATATCTTTGCAGCATATTTATGGTGAAAACTAAAAAGTATATAAAACTAAAAAGTACATAAATAACCTATTATATTGCCTGGAAAATATTGGAGGTCAACAAATAAATGGTAGCTATCATTGCTTTAGTTCCTTTTTCATGCCCAGTATTATGCAGATGATAAATTTTCTTCTCACACTCTGACCATGAGTTTCACCATCTAAAATTTACGGGTTGAAATACATTTATGACAGCTTTCTTAAACATTTCTGTTCCATTTGGAAGTCTGGTTAAATCTATGGACCCCTACTCAGAATAAGAATCTAAGCACATGAAATAAAATACTTTTTAAAATGACACACCAATTATACTGGAATTCCGTTCCCAAACGTATGTTCGCAAATCCCAGGTTAAGAGCCCCTGATATGGGAAGAGGAGAGAAGCCAGTGACTTCCTGATGATCAAAGGTGCTGGTAATTTCACATACACCACATTACAATAAGGAAATCCACTCCGCTCCCCCCACTCCTTTTGGAAAGCTTTCCTAACGTTAATGGAGAACAAAGAGAATGCTGTTAACTATTGGAATGCTTTGTACACGTGAGACAGAGAGATCTGGGGGCTTTGGGGGGAGGTTGTAATTCAGATCTAGTAAAACAACTGCTATTTAAGAGCAGGTACAAGAGTTGGCCCTAATGACTCACATCATAAGCTGTTAAGGAAAGTGGTTAATATCCTTCCTTATATAAAGAAGTCTGTGAAAATTCACCAGGATTTGAAGACTAATGGTAAATGGTAAGTCTTAAAATAAAGAGATTATTAATTTAATGAATTATAAAATGACTTTAAGATATCAAAAACCATTTTATTTACCTTTAAGAGACTGCAAAATCTGTTAATAAGAAATTATGTATGAGTTCTTTCTTGAGGGCATGGGGGGAGGGGAGGATGAGAGTGGGCTGGAAGAAGTTAATGGGGGAAAAAGTGGGGCCTCTGTAATACTTTCAACAATAAAGATTAAAAAAATAATAATAAAATAAAGTGGTTAAGTTTATATTATGTAAAAAAAGAAGTTATTCATGAAATAGATAGGCAAAACCTCAAAAATATATGCTCTTGCCCTAACCGGTTTGGCTCAGTGGATAGAGCATTGGCCTGCAGACTGAAAGGTCCCAGGTTCGATTCCGGTCAAGGGCATGTACCTTGGTTGCGGGCACATACCCAGCAGGGAGTGTGCAGGAGGCAGCTGATCGATGTTTCTCTCTCATCAATGTTTCTAACTCTCTATCCCTCTCCCTTCCTCTCTGTAAAAACAATAATATATATATATATATATATATATATATATATATATATATATATATATATGCTCTTATCTTTCAAATTTCTCATAAAGATTTGTCAGATGTATGGGGTTGTCTCCAGTGCCTGAGAACTGGCCCAGGGGACCAGGACATCCACTCAGCCATTCACTTTGACATTAGAAGGGGTGGTCAGAATGGATGAGGTAAGAACTGTCTACCCAGCCCACTTCCAAGAACTTCTATACATTCTGACCAAGGCATCTTAGGCATCAGTAAAAGTCAAATTTGAAGACTAGAAATTGATAGCAAAACCAAATCATCTGAAAGGCATGCAGCTGTGTGAAAGGATCTTGCTTTGGATCTAAGAAGAATGTAAAGAATAGCTAAACTTCAGAACATAAGCTGATAGGAAGAAAAGAGACCTTAGTCCTAAATACATGAAAAATCTTCACTCTTGTAAGAATTGATTGTACTTGGTTAGGTAGAACAATGATATAGTCTCTATCTGGAATCTGCAAGTCTGTGCATGATTAATGACATGCTTTTGGGAAAAAAAATGTAATTGGTAGACTGAACAAGGTTTCTGACCCTTTCCCAGACTTTCCCTAGTTCTAGAAGATACTAGATATCCAATGCATGATGTGCTAGGTCATCTCTAATTCTGGACTTACTAGAGAGGAGAATACGGGTTCACTCATCTTTGCTTTCCTCAAAGAAGCCAGGAACTGTGCTGTTAACCAGAATGATATTCAAAAAGATTCTGAGCGCACACGAGTTCTTTGGTTAATCTCTTCCCTCCCCACTTCTCTCTGAGATTCATCAGTCTGTTCCATGCTTCTATGTCTCTGGATCTATTTTGTTCATCAGTTTATTTTGTTCATTAGATTCCACATATGAGTGAGATCATGTGATACTTGTCTTTCTCTGACTGGCTTATTTCTCTTGGACACAGACAATAGTGCGGTGAAGGCCTGGGGGTGGGTGGGGCTGAGTGAATCTATGGGGGAAATAGAGGGCATCTGCAATACTTTCAACAATAAAGATAACTTTAAAAAATAAATAAAATCAATTTACTTTTTTAAAAAAAAAAGATTCTGAGGGAATATTTGCAAGGAGCTAAGAATGAATAGGAAAAAAAGAAGCAAATTAATACTGATGATATTGGCAACTATAATATCCTAAGGATAGAGCTTGCTAGACTAGGCTCATTACCTTTGTGGCCATGTGTAAATGGTATGTTTACATATAAATTTCATCTAACTATTTAATATTCCCCCAAATGGGGATGCCTCGGAGAAATAATAAAGGTAAAGATGAGATAAATAGCCCTACAAAAAAATTTCTAAAAGAAATACATCTGAAAGTAAGAAACTTTCCTAATAAAATGCTAACAAGTAACAAGAAAAGCTGGGAATTCTCTCATCACTTCCGGAAGACCTCAGGGACCCCTCCAAGTGCTCTTTCCTCCCTGGCTTTCTGTGATGAATTTCCTAACCTTTAGGAGACTGGCACCTCTACAATTTTTCCATTCGCCGTTACTGCTTTTATTTCTTTGCTTTTCTCTCCTGCTACTCCATCCAATGTAGTTTTAGCAAAGTGAACCTGATTTAAATTTTGAACTTGAGCAAAAATTTCAAATCACTTTAGCCCTGCTAAAAGCACAATCCATGTCAAGAGAGAGGCCGAAAATGGAACGATCGTTTGTTGAAAAATAACAGCTTCTTGGATCTATCAGCTTCCAGCAATCATAGTTATTCTGCACATTACTGCTTATGGTGCTTTTTTCTCCTGATGCATCGGTATTAACCATCGTAATACTGTCCTTTTGAACTGAGGTCAGAAAAAAAACTTTTTTTTTATATCAGAGTGTAAAAAGCATTCTAAATTTTCTAAAGTTGCCACAAAGAGAGAAATATCATGTAACTTGAGCACAACAGTTTGCGGTTACCTAATGGCTCAATTTCTCTTTCTTGAATGATCTACCAGGGATACTTTCATTGATTAGTCAGTTACATGTTGCTTGAATGAATGAAAAAAAAATTGTGAGAAAATTTCAGAAGCCAGATATACTGGAGTCCTCCTTATCCATGGGGAATACGTTCCAGGACCCCAGTGGATGCCTGAAACCACGGACAGTACAAAAGCCTATTTATACTATGTGTTCTCCTATATATACACACCTATGATCAAGTCCAATTTATAAATTAGGCACAGTAAGAGATTAACAACAGCAACTCATCATCAAATAGACTAATTATACCAATTTACTGGAATAAAAGTTTTGTGACTATTCACTTGCTTCAGGGACTCCCTCGCCAGAGCCTCCGTTTAGGCTCAGTGATTTCTGGAGCACCACGTTGTTGCCGATACGATGTTCCTGCTGATGTCTTCCACCCACAAACTGACTGCCTTTTCCAGCTTCACTAAGCGCTTATCACACTGTGGCCATTACTCTGGCAGTTTGAGGTGTGACAGAAAAACTGGCACGAATCTCTTTTTCCTTCTTCACAATTTCATGAGTAGAAGATTCATTCTCACCAATGGATCTCAGAAATCTCAGCAGATGATTCTTTTTCTTTCCTATGACGTTGAGAACTTTCACCAAAGAAGCACTTTAGGCTTCTCTGTGGCATGTCCAAGTTGCAGCATCACTACTCTTGGGCTTTGGGACAATTAGTAGTAAGTAGAATAGGGGCGACTTGAGCACAAGCACTGAGGTCCTGCCACCGTCCATCTGATAACCGGGTCCTGCCACTGCCACCGTCCATCTGATAACCGGGTCCTGCCACTGCCACTGTCCATCTGATAACCAGGTCCTGCCACTGTCCATCTGATAACTGGGTCCTGCCACTGCCACTGTCCATCTGATAACCGGGTCCTGCCACTGCCACCGTCCATCTGATAACCGGGTCCTGCCACTGCCACCGTCCATCTGATAACCGGGTCCTGCCACTGCCACCGTCCATCTGATAACCGGGTCCTGCCACTGCCACTGTCCATCTGATAACCGGGTCCTGCCACTGCCACCGTCCATCTGATAACCGGGTCCTGCCACTGCCACCGTCCATCTGATAACCGGGTCCTGCCACTGCCACTGTCCATCTGATAACCGGGTCCTGCCACTGCCACCGTCCATCTGATAACCAGGTCCTGCCACTGCCACTGTCCATCTGATATCAGGACGACTACTATGTGACGAAGGGCGGGAAGTGTCCATAGCCTGGATACGCTGGACAAAGGGATGATTCACACCCTGGGTGGGGGCGCAGCTGGACGGCTCAAGGCTTCACCATGCTACTCAGAATAGCACACAGTTTAAAACTTATGAATAGTTCATTTATGGAATTTTTAATTTCAGACCATGGCTGACCATGCGTAACTGAAATTGCAGAAAGCAAAACTGCAGATAAGGGGGATACTGATTACCCCCCGAAGACTGATCAAATGCAGTCCTATCAACTAGGTTTGGGCAAAACAATAAACAGTGAGATGCCCTTTACATTGCATATTGGTTTTATTTTGCCATTTCATTTTCATTTTGGCAAGGGCTGGGAAGGGCATTTATATATATATATATATATATATATATATAGAGAGAGAGAGAGAGAGAGAGAGAGAGAGAGAGAGAGAGAGAGAATACTTGCTTGTCAAAGTTTCTTATAGCCCCATTTTGCCAGCTGGGATCAAGTATGAGAATGATGCCTTTTGATGGGCTGGAAACCTTTTTCACTTTCATCTCCTTTGTGCTTAAAAAATCATGAATGGCTCCCTGCCTGTTTGAAATGATCCAAAAGGTCAGCTTTTCTGGACTTTACTCTGAGTGTGACACTTAAGGATTTGCTCAGACAAACCAATAGAATAAAAATGTCATCCATCAAATATTTATTGAAGGGATAGTCAAGGCACTATGTGAAGAACTAAAATTAATGCACTTTAGGTAATGTACTTTGTATGTTGAGATGGACCTCAAAGTTCTAAATTTGCCTTCTATGTGCATGTGTTTTACTCTATTGCTAAAAAGTAAATGATATATAAAGAGTTATATAACATCATCTCATATTATAGGTATCAAAATAAGGCACTATAAGACTTGGCACCCCATCCACAGGCACAACATACAAGATTAAAGAGTTTTGGAGGAAAGAAAAATCAGTGAGGACAGGTGTATAAGACAGAGGGGCTTGGCTCAGTCCACCAGACATGTTGAAGACATAAATGAAAACAAGGACATAAATGAAGACAGCAGGGCAGAGGAGGGGTCCATTTTATGCAGAGAAAGCAACAAGGAAAGCACAGAAGTAGAGACACATGTCTGGGCACAAGCAGAACACATCTAGAGGACAGAGGGTGGTTGCTCTGGCTGAAGCACAGGTTGTGTGTGGAGAAAAGGAAATATTTGCCCAGAAGGAGTAGAGTCCTACTGGGGAGAGTCTCACAGCCTTGCTGAGAAGTTTGAATGTGACTCCGTGGTCACCACTGTGGTAACCACAGCAGGCGATCGTGAAGTCCTTGTCCTTCAGGGGCAAGTAAGGACTTTGTTCCATACACACTGTAAAGGCGAAGGGAATGAGATGTTTATGAAAAAACATTAATGTCCTCAAGAGGCAAGGTCTTTCCTCAAAGGAAACTGCAGTGGAGGTAGACAGTACAGTGTGACACGGTGTGTGACCTCCAGTACACGTGGCCTTGGCTGAATCCCAGCTCAGCCATTTCGTAGTGAAGAAACTCTGAGAGAGCTACGCAACTTCTCCATGCCTCAGTTTCCTCATCTCAAAGGGAGACTTAAAAAAGCACCTTTCTCATAGGGTGACTATGATGAATACATAACCAATAACTATGAAACTTTTAGAACAGTGCCTGATACCTGGTAATCACTCATCATTAGCTTATTAATAGTAGTGGTAGTCATTATATTTCAAGGTGATAATATGTTTGGCATAAATGTATTTTTGCTTCTAGGATACTCAATTCCCTCCAAAACTCTTACCATTCATGTGAAATAAATAGCAATAATTCTGATAATTCAATTTTTAGAGGTTTGACCAAGCAAAATATAAATGGGAAAAAAAGAAATTAAGAACATAATGTATTTAGAATTTCAATGTTGAACTTAAAAATACCCTCAATAAATATTAGACATCTATTTTAAGTCATAATCTTACTTTAAGCATTACTTCCCATATAAAATTTTTCTCAATCATGAGTTCATATTCCTCAATGAATGCTGTATAATTCTCTTTTGTATCTCCAGCATACTTTTTGGTACATAAGTGCTCAATAAATTTGGACGGATAGATGAATGGATGAGTGGATGGATAAGTAGGTGGATGGGTGGGTGTATGGATGGGTAGAGGAAGGAAGAAAGGTGAGCAGTTAAGCAGATCAATAAGCCAGACACAGTCATTTGCTCTTCCAGAATGGCATATCAAATCCTTTATGGATGCAGGAGTTTGGTTTCCAGGGCCACCACCTCTGTGGTAGAATCAGGGGCTGATTTTCACATACACTGGTCAGCTTCAGAACATAGAATGGCGATCGATCCATGAGTTCACTGAATTACTGAATGTGTGCCCACCTAGCTCTTGCTCTACCTGTGTCTTCTTTACACAGGACTCTACCCTGGATTTTGGGAAACACTGAAATATATGTGAGGGCACATGAAAGGCGTAAATCTTCCTCTTTGCACTAGGGAAAATAGCATTATTTATAAAGACTGACTTTAAAACCAAGATTAGAAACCTGCCTTTGAAACTGGGAAATTGATCCCTCCCATGATAAAATTTCAAATGAACATGCCCTAAACAAATACAGGCAGGCTTACCTAGTCTCTCACTCATCCTCACATTCTCTCTCTCATAAGCATCTCTTTTCCGGTTGTCAACATTTTTTAAATGTGGATTAGCAGCCTATTTGCTAACCTGTAAATAAGCACTGGATTTTGTAAAGACAAAGAACCTAAAAGCCTCCTTACTTCCTTCGACATAGTTTCCTGGACGCACTTTCGAGGAAGGGATTTTGGATACTGCCTACTGTCATGAAGTGACAAAGGGCAAAGATTGGCGACCCGCGGGTCCTGAGTCAGCAGTGTGAAAAGCATGTTAGGGCATCAGCGGGCCCTGACGCTTTGGTTTCAGTTTATTTGGAGAAGTAATTTGCACCTAATTTAACAAGTTACTATTCAGCATATACTTGCCTAAGGGCTGCTCATGCTCATCGGGAAATACAAAGTAGGGGCAGAGATATTTGGAAAGTTTACAGCAAATTTAGTAGAGGCTGTTTTTAAATGCCACGTTTCCCGTCACAAGGGTTCAGGATTAACACCTTCCATGTGATGTGGGAAGAAGAGCCTCCAGTCCTCAGGCTGGAAGGGACCCCAGACCTCCACAGTGAAGGTCACTTGTCCCATCGATGAGGAAACTGCGGCTTGGACAGAGGAAGGTATTTGGCATGAACCGTATCCCATAGAGCGTTTGCATGCAGACGTTGGCCACCAATTGAAATTGCCCCCGTGGCCTCGGGAAACTGATTTGATATCTCTAGGTCTCAGTGTTCCCATTTGTAAAAATAGTGATAGCAACAGTAACCAGCTCGCGGGGTTATTGGAAGGATTAAATGAGTCACTACACATACAGCATTCAAAATAATGCCTGCCCTGGGTAGCACTCTAGAAGTTACTTGCTGTGATCATTTTGTTGTGTTAAAAATACAGAGAGCCTCTAGTACAGGGCTTTTAGTGCCACTTAATCTAGACATAAAAACTAAGTACCCAAGGCAATGGCAGTGTGGACTAATGTAAGGCATGGGTGCACATTCTAACTGCTCCATTAAGGAGCCGCGTGGCCTTAGGTAAGTCACAACCTTTCTACACGTCAGCGTCCTCCATTGTGCAATCGGGGGTAATAATATCCCTCCGCTTCCTGCCAGGCTGTTGCTATGTTGGTGGCACTTTGGCCGCTGAGTGTAGTCCTCTCATCTCCATGGCGTTCAAGGTGCTATTCTCACTTCTAGAGGGGCCGTTGTCCAGGACAACTTTGTTTAAAGTGTCAGACTGTAGACGAGCCAGATTATCTAATGTATAAAGTAACTACCTAAACACATACTAACTCATTTAGCATCATGGAATATGGTTTACCTCATAAAAAGTTCCTTTCTGCTTCATAATTTCCCTTTTCAAAAAAAACATTTTTATTACTTTTTTTTTTTTAGAGAGAGAGGAAAGGAGAAGGAGGGGAAAAAATATATCGAAGTGAGAGGAAACATTGATGGGCTGCCTCCTAAAAGCCTTCCCACCAGGGATGGAGCCCACAACCCGGGCATGTGCCCCGACCATGCATGCCCTGCCCTGGAATCAACCTTTCGGTGCACGGACAATGCCCAACCAACCGAGCCACACCGGTCAGGGCCATAATTTAACTTAAAAAAAGTGTGAATGAGGGGAAACGCCTCTTCTCCCTCACTGACAATTCAAGCAAAAAGGCAATGAAATTACCAAGCTAGTGATCCATGACTGCACAATACAGTGTGCCTCATGCAGGCATTATAGATACCAAATAATATGTAGGATATCAGACACTTACAAAAACTAGGGCCTCCCTATTTTCTCTGGCTCATCCCGTTTCAACCTGCTTCTCTTCTCTACCTCTGGAGTGAAGAACTAAAACAGTGTCCATCCAGGGGACTGAGGGCATGAGTGGGGGGGTAAGGGGGGTATAAGGACATATATGTGATACGTTAATCAATAAAGAAATTTTTTAAAAATTGAAAAATAAAAGTGTCCATCACTCAAGTCACAAAAGCAATCATTCTTAAAATGTACTCAGGAAAACAACATTGACTTCCTCAAAAATATTCAGCACTGCACCACTGCTTACAGAATCAAACCCAGGCACTTCCAGAAATTCAACATCTTTCATTCTTGCCCTGCCCACATCACCAGCTTCAGCTCCTCCAGTTTTCTCCTAAACGCTAAGCTACAGTGTCGCTGCCACCGGGAAAGCCTCTTAAATATTCCTGGAATATGACATGCTGCTTTTTTTTTTTTTCTCTTATGCTTTTATTCAAAAAACATTTCTTTTACCTTCTGTATGCAAAGCACTGTAAATAATATAAGGGTGTAAAAACGAATAAACAGCATGGGTGATCCTTGAAAACATTATGCCAAGTGAAATAAGCCAGTCACAAAAGGATACCGTGTGAGTACGAGCTACCTAGAATTGTCAAACTCACAGTAACACAATTTCAATTAGTGGTAACCAGGGATTATAGGGGAAAGGAGGGGGTGATGGGGAGTTATTGTTTATGGGTACAGTGTTTGTTTGGGATGAAGAAAAGTTCTGCAAATGGACAGCTGTAATGGTCGCACAATCATGCAAATGTACTTATTGCCACTAAATTGTACACTTACAATGGTTGAAATGGTAAATTGGATGTTATGTATATTTTATAACAATAACACATTTAAGCATAATGGGAAAAATGAATAAGACATGATTTCAGCCTTCAATGAGCTCTCCGTGTAGGTGGGGTGACAAGACAACCATAAAAATATGAAAGATGCTCTAATTGGAGTCACAAAATATAGACAAATCAAAATGCTGGACATTTACATGGTAAATGATATTTCTGTGTACACGGAAAAAATACACAAATCTGAGGAGAAAAAGTGTGCAATGTCACACATACAAATATGCTAATACAATAGATGTGTATTCTCCCCCATTCTTAACACATGTACACAAAGCATGAGTGGAAAACAATTAAATTCCAATAGAAACAATACAATTTCTCAATATTAATGTTGTATATGTTTATCAAAGTATATTGAAACTAATATAGATATTGGGAATATGCACAAAATAATCCCTTTACTTAATTGTCATGCAAAGCCAACTATTTGAGAACAATAAGGTCATAATAGATTAATTGAATCTAGGTAGAAAGTAATAGGATTCAATAGTTTCAGCGATATAGACCTCTAGTTGGTCCACATATACACTGAGTGGGCAGATTACTATGACCACCCCATCAGTACTTCGTTGGGCCACCTTTTGCCTTCAATACTGTGGCGATTCTTCTTGGCATTGACTCCACAAGATGTGGAAAGGTGATGCGAGGAATCTGACACCATGCTTGATGAATAGCACTGTCCAGTTCTATGAGATTTGATGGTTGTGGAACCAGCTGCCTGATGGCTCTTTTAACTTCGTCCCACAAATGCTCAATTGGATTGAGATCTGGTGATTGTGGGGGCCACCTAAGCAAGGTAAAGTCTCCCTAATGTTCTTGAAACCACTCCTGCACAATACGAGCACCGCGGCATGGCGCATTGTCTTGTTGGAAGAAGCCATCTCCATTGGGATATGCCATCAACATGATAGGATGAACTTGATCAGCAATGATACTTAGGCATGTTGTGCTATTCAGACATTTATAATGATCTGGCCCTCTAGCAACTTCAGCGCAAAATTATAGCTAATTTGCCTACAAACATCAGGTGGTCATAATAATCTGGCCACTCAGTGTGTTTTGGATATTACTTCAATCTCAGAAAAATATTGGTGACCAAGTCTCATTCTGTGTTAACACTGGGTTTTTTTCACTGCCCTGTGCAAACTATTTAAACCTGTAATAGCTTTAAATATAATCCTATCTAAAAATAGACAAAGATTGAAATTAACCATACCTCCGCTACGCCTCCCATTGGCTAATCAGCGAGATATGCAAATTAGCTGCCAACAAAGATGGTGGCTAATTTGCATACTGCAGGCAGATCCCGCTGCGCCACCCAAGGCGAGATCCTAGCCTGGGCGGGGTGAGCGGCAGCATGATCAGAGCTGCTGTCCACCCCAGTGCGGGATCCGGGCCTGCCGTGTCTTGGGCAGGGTGGGTGGGGCTGGCGGGGTGAGCTGCAGCACAATCAGAGCTGCTGTCTGCCCCAGCGCGGGATCCAGGCCTGCTGTGTCTTGGGCGGGGTGGCCAGGGCGAGTGGCAGCATGATCAGAGCTCCTGTCCGCCCCAGCGTGGGATCCAGGCCTGCCATGTCTTGGGTGGGGTGGGTGGGGTGGGCGGGGCGGGCAGGGCGAGCAGCAGCGTGATCTGTAAGAGGGCACAGGTTGGGCTGAGGGACCCCCCTTGCCTGCCAGTGCACAAATTTTTGTGCACGGGCCTTCTAGTCCTATATAATAAAAGGGTAATATGCAAATTGACTGAACAATGGATCAACCAGTCCCTATGACACACACTGACCACCAGGGGGCAGGCAGCGCAGAAGCTGCCCCCAGCCTGCAGGTTCCAATCACCCAATCGGGGCCTACTGGCCCTTCCCAGAGGTGGCAGGCTCCATTCACCTGATGGAGAATCGGGGACTGGGGTGAGTGGCAGCAGGGGGCGGGGCCAGCTGCCTGCAGCTGGGGAAAATGGCCCTGATTGCAGGGCAGGCCTAGGGACCATACCTGTGCACGAATTTCATGTGCCAGGCCTCTAGTAATTTTATAATGCTTCAGAAGTTAAGTACGTCTTAGGTGTAGAGGTAACTAGCAATGCCATGATGTGATCACTATTATATTTTTTAATTAATCCTGGGAGAAAACATTACAAAACAACAGTAATAAAAATTGCATAGGCTATATTAATGAAAGCACTTATTAAATTGAACTAGATAATTGTGGTTTTGATCAAGACTTTTAAATATTTTTATCAAGTAGACAATATTTATAACTGAGTAAGATAATATACTATTGATGCCACCAGGTCTGTTTAATAGGCCTTAAACTTTATTTTTAAGAGTGTTAGGAAGACAAGATCCAGATAAATTAGTAATCAAATAAAAATATTTCCACTTAATTCGCATTGACTGGATAATCTCTCTACATTGACCTAATGAATTAAGGAATGCATTCTAATTCAAGAATCTCATTTTATGAATTTTTTCTGGAGCTGAAGACACAGGTAGAAGATTCATCAGAATACTCCAGAAGAGAGAAGCTATTATTGTTATAGAGGAGATGTTTACCAAGCCACTATATAATCTTTAAAAATGTGCCTTTGTCATCCAGGGCCTCATTTTTATTAAAAGTATTGGCAAAATATCGATTTTGATTTCTTGGAAACATATATAAATACAGACACATTATTTAAAATTATCTTAAGTTTAAGCTCTTAATTCCATTGGTCCCACAATTAAACCTAAACAACAGACAAAACAGATATTTATTTTTACTCTCAGTCTTATTTGGGGAAGAAATTATACATATCTATGTGACACTCAAGTAACAAAGCAACAGATGCGTAGAAGATAAACATGGTCTACTTCTTGTAATTAATACTAAATATCCAAGAGCCTATTAAAAATAATTACAAAATACAAAAGGGACAAATCCTAAAAGTGCTATCAACTGATGGGACATGGCACTGACCAACCAAAGGCTGGCGAATTCCTGGAAGAGAGAAGCTGATGGATGAATGACTGAAGCAGAGAGGAAGGCTGATGTGTGAGAGCCATTGCTCACAACCAAGCCCATTCACACCCAAGCTGAAGGATGAGAAGCAGTCTCAGCGGAAATGTAAGTGATCTGCCTGGAAAAGGCAAAGGCTCCAGGGTGCAAATCCTTCCCTGCAGGGGAGATGGGCCAGGCAGCTACCCTAACCTACCTTTGTCCTGACCTAAAGCCCGCCAGGCAGAAGGACCCGAGAGCATGCATGTGCATGGACACCTGTGCATGAAACAGCAACCGAAAGGTGGAGAAGGGGGAGGGGGAAGGAATAGAGCAGTGGTTCTCAACCTTCCTAATGCCGCGACCCTTTAATACAGTTCCTCATGCTGTGGTGACCCCCAACCATAAAATTATTTTCGTTGCTACTTCATAACTGTAATTTTGCTACTGTTATGAATCGTCATGTAAATATCTGATATGCAGGATGTATTTTCATTGTTACAAACGGGACACAATTAAAGCATAGTGATTAATCACAAAAACAATATGTAATTATATATGTGTTTTCCTATGGTCTTAGGCGACCCCTGTGATAGGGTCGTTCGACCCCCAAAGGGGTCGCGACCCACAGGTTGAGAACTGCTGGAATAGAGCATATGATCTCTACTCTTTATCTTTCACAGCAAGATATTCTGCCTGAAGATGATAAACCAAGAATGAGAGACATGGGCAAATCAATTAAAATATGTCTGTGGCCACAAGTAGAACTGGTCAGAAGTGGTTTCCATTAATGAGGAGATGAAGGGAAGCTGGCGGGAAGGGACCCTACATTTTTTTTTCATTTCATACCCATCTGCACTTTAATTGTTTTGCTTTGTGCATATACCTAACGAGTTTTGTAAAAGTAGGCCTTCTAAAGAATAAAAACTAGTTTTGCCACAAAATGTGCTGTATACCTGTTTAAGTTCACTTTTATAATCCTGTTGATACAAACCCTTCTCCGCACCTTTATGCCTAAAGTAAACCCATAGGCACAGAAGATCTAGAGATTTAAATAAACACAAATGGTTATGTGCGGGGAGGGGAAGAGCGAGAGCTTGTTTGTCCCCTGAGCTGTTGTATGTTCCAATAATTAGGAAAAAAGGAGAAAAATGGCTCTGCTTCAAATTGTGACAGTTTGTCCATCATGGAGTTTTGCATTACTTCTGATTTCTAAACATGCACTACCTTTTCACTTGTCTCGAATTTTGTGCCCAAGGTGAGTGCTTCCCACATCTCTCCCCAGTCCCACCCTGTAATGGAGGCAAACAATGGGTACCCCACACTCATACTATACACATCCTCACCTGCATCTGACGGCAATGCTTGCCCTCCTCTTCCCACCGTACCACACACATAAATCACATGCTTGGAAATTAAGAAAAGAGTAACTTGACCAAGAGAATTAACTTCTTAGTATATTTAACGTCCAAGGGTAGATAGATGCCCCCATTAAAAGCTTATAAGTGTTGCCCCACTCTACATAGCATAAGGCCTATGTCTGAACCTGACAGCTCCTTCAGAAGATCCATTGAGAGTATCTGTAGATCACGATCGTTTTCAAAGGGAGAGTCCCTGATGACAATCCATCAGCACCATCCTCCTCCCGGCACAGAAACAGACAGGAGTGCAACCCAGCCACCGTGAGCCGCACATATGCTCATGTGAACTAATAGGTTTCATTTGTTTAGTGCTCAATGGTGTGATGTTTACAGATACAATGATATACTATTTCATATCAGCCTCTGAGGTAGGAGTTATCATCTCCCATTAAAATGATGAAGAAACGAAAGATGAGCAAGCTTAAATTACTTTTGCAAAATTACATGAGGAACCAGGCCTTGAATTCCGGTTTCAGGGTCACTGTTGTTTCCTCAACAATTGTCTCAAAATATCCAAGTAAGGTGAGTTAATGTAAGATAAAAGACAAGAGAACTTAAACTTTCCTAAATATTTGTTTAAAATGTCTGAAACCTTAGCATGAGCATGTAATAATTTGTAGAAACAAGGGTGATACAAACACAGTATATTTCTATAAGAAATGAAGTAGCTTATTTAATAAAGAAAAGCATCCCCAACTCTGGGATAAAGAAGTAGAATCATGGGAATAATCCTTGTAAAGGGTAACCCACTAGTGCTCAGATTATACTACAAAGGGTGGACTGTAAACTGCCTACGCAGCAGCACAGATAGAGTATAATTATGGAAGTAAATGTCATTTTGTGTAAAAAATTCTGCATTTCCACATACAGATTTTAGCCTAGCTTCAAGTCAGAATTGATTACCAAATTTGTTATATCTAGTGTTTTGGTTCTCAAATTGAATTCTGCTTAGATATATTACTTATTTCCTAATAGTTGAGTTTGAAGGCCTTGTTAGCTTTCTATAAAAAGTTTTATTTCATCTTAACTCATATTTCTCAGAAAGAGAATTTTATGACTGAGGATAATTAGCCATATTAAAGACATCCAATGAGGAAACAGACATACATATTAGATTTAGGAAAACCTTCCTATAACTAGAAGGATGATGAGATACTAAAAATCGCAATGGAGGGTGGCAGCAAAAATCTCCTTTACTGAATATTTTTAAAGAGTAGACATTTATCTTATAGAGAATAATCTGGAGAATCTTTCTAAATCTACCAAGCTGTTCTTGTCTGTGTTTTTGTTCTTTTTTTTTTTTTTTTGGTTTGATTGTTTCTTTTTCTTTGATTTTTCCCCCCTAATCTTTAGAAAGTTGGTGAAAACAAAGCAGTAGGCAAAATTTAAACAGAGTCAATTGAACAGAAATCTATAAATTTGGGAGTTTACTTAATCCTTTGTAGGGACTCAGAACTGCAACAGAAGCAGCATGCTGAGGACTCTAGAAGGGTCTTAGCCAGCAGCAGGAATGTGTCACCTGAATGTAAATCATCTTCTGTTTGTCTCAGGTGGACAAGTCTAACATACCAGGAGGTGACAGAACATCAGCCCCTCCCACCTTTACCTAAGGTGTTGCAGGAAAAGAACCAAAGGCAGGAATAGATGACCAGATGCCAAAGGAAGCCTTGTATGGGCCATGCTATCTTTGCCAACCACAGGCAATAACAAACAAAACAACAGCAAACAACAGGGGTTTTTTCCCACTGAAAATGAACGAGCAAAGCAAATTTGCATATAGCTCAAAAAAATCTTATTCATAGGAAATCTGGAAGCTGACAAGCTGAAATCTAAGCTACAGAAGCAACAGCATTTGGCACACCCAGAAGCACACCCATATCCACCTCTGAAAAATGGGTGCACAAATAATACTAACGCTCTAAGCTACTCGAAGTCCCAGCACATGCCCCATGCACCTCACATAATGTGCATTCAGAAAGAGGCTGTTACATGATTAAATGATCTACTCTTGCTATTTCACATACTTTCAAGAGATCAAATTGGAGTGTTCTCCTTCTGCCTCTTTAGTAAGTTCCTACTGGTTTTTCAAGGGCTACTTCAATGATATCTTTCTTGCCCGGCCATTGTGGTTCAATGGTTGAGCATCCACCTATAAACCAGGATGTCAGGATTCAACTCCCTGTCAGGGCACATGCCCAGGTTACGGGCTGGATCCCCAGTGTGGGGCGTGCAGGAGGCAGCCGATCAATGATTCTCTCTCATCATTGATGTTGTTATCTCTCCCTCTCCTTTCCTCTCTGAAATCAATAAAAATATATTTTTTTAAATTCCTTTCTTAACTCCCCAGAGCTCTCTTCTCATGCCTGCATTACAATATTGATCATACGAAGCTGTCATTCCAGAGCAGTGCTATCCAACAGGATAGCCACTGGCCACCTAGCTAGTTAGTGTGATAATGAAGAGAATTTTAAATTTTATTTAATTTTCATTAGTTTAAATTTTTTAAAAACACACAGTTCAGTTATCAAAATACTTTTAAGTGAATTTGGAAAAACTTGGGAATGCAAATCTTTTTCAACCTTAAAATGTGTGAAATCTAAATACAGATCAAATATCATCCATGAAAATTTTAACATCCACATTGAGAAGCTGTAAGAGTAAAATACAAACCAGATTTCAACAACTTCATACAAGACAAAGAATGAAAGATAGCTTATATTTTATGGATTATATTTTATATTGATTACTTGTTAAAATGCTGATAATTTGGATATAAAAAATTAAATTTACCATTAAATTTAATTCTACCTGTTTCTTTTTACTTTTTTAACATGGCTCCTAGATCATTTTAAGTTACACATGTGGCCTGAATTCTATTTCTATTGGGAAAGTACTGTTCTAGACATTCTATGAACACTCTCTAAATGCTACTCATGGCCCTAGCTGGTTTGGTTGTGTGGACTTAAGGGACCCAGGTTCAATTCCAGTCACCTGCACATGCTAGGGATGCGGGCTCGAAGGGGCTTGAAGGAGGCAGCCAATCAATGATTTTTCTCTCATCATTGATGTTTCTCTCTCTCCTTCTCCCTTCCTCTCTGAAATCAATTATATATATTTAAATAAAAATAAGTAAATAAATAATAAAATAAAGGCTACTCATGGGGTTAAGCATGTTATGTTAAACCTGTTTTACCAGGAAGGAAACAGAGAAGCCTTTAAAAAGAAAGAAGTCATGTAACACGCCTAGGAGGACAGGTAAAGTGGGTTCGAACCAGGTATCCATGGCTTCCTAGTCGCAGCTCTCACCGCTCTTTTTCTCCAGTGCCTCCATGTTAGCTTGCCCATCAGACTGCAAGCTCCTGCACAGCACAGACCCTGCCTTAATCATGTTTATGTCTTCACCAACTTTGACCTGGTAAGCAGCTCATGAATTCGTATTTAATGAATTAGACACAGTGAATGGATGAAACAGGGTTACCCATGTAAATATATTTATAACTATAAAGGAATTCACATAATGTTAAATTCAAGTTCAAAAATATACAGAGGATGAAAACACATCTGATTTGTTGGGAAAGACTGCAGAACTCTTTAGCTGTGGTTACATTTGATCAAAGACATAGGATCCTTTTTGAAGAAGACATGTTCATTTTGACCATAAAGAGTTTAGCCTAATGACAAATGGTCAGGCTCCTGGGGAACCAGGTGGCAAAAAGAACAGTGCCTACTGAAGGAGTAAAGGATCTCAATTAATTCATTAATGAATGAATGAATTCAGATATTGCACACATCTGAATTTTTAGAGTTCAGTATTATTGAAGCTGCTCAAATTAGAGCAGCAATAACTCTGTGTGAACAGTTAGAATGATTTTATATCCTTAGGTTTATATTTCGCAGCAGACTTTTCAATGGACACAATAGACATATATTTCTCAACTCTATTCTATTGCCCTTGGTCTGTCACTAAGGAATGCTTTATGTTGAAACATGGATTTGTTTTATGAGAAAAATAAAACAACTCAGGATATGAATATAAAAATGATAGTCTTGATATTTCTCTTAGTTGAAAGTTTCTGTAATACTATTTTCTTTATTGTCATTTATTTCTGTCCTTAATGGCTATCCCTAAGAATAAATTCAATTCAGCTCCACTAAAACTGGCCAAATGCCTGCTAGGTGATGGTTATTAAAAAGTGAGTAAGATAATCATATACTTTATAAAGTGTCCCCTTTGATATTTCAGCACCCAACTGGCACTATACATAGTTATTATAATAGTATGACTATGATTGTCTAACAACTATGCTATATACCTGAAACTAATATGAAATAATAATGAATATAAAACTGTAGTTAAAAATAATTTTAAAAAATAAATTAATTTTCTAAAAGTTAATAAGAAACTCCTCCAGATCCCTGTTTCATTCCTTTCCCTTCTTACCCACTCCTGAAAATGAGTCATTTCTTTTGGAATGGCAATATGAGGAGGAAAAACAAGTTTGTAAAGAAGAACCTTAAAATGAACAAGAAGACTAGCATCGCTGTACAGCCACAAATAGAAACCAGAACAAACTGTGCAGGACATGAGAAACGAAGCATAATGCTAGAGTTCATGGTCTGGTCATTCTTTCTAATCATCAAAATACAAAATTAGTCTCCTACTAAGACACCTGCAGCCATTTTAAAACTTCAGATGGCTCCAGTTTGCAATGCTCATCTATCTGAATTTCTTTTGGGCAAGATAACCTAGACATGTTGGATGTACAGACTGCTGGCCTAATTCTGTCCTCAATGGCTATCCCGAAGAGAAAAGATCTCAGTAGTAGTTAACTGTGCCAACTAGTTATCTATTTTGCCATCTATTTAGAAAAAAATGTTTTAGATTATTTAGACAAAAAGAGTTTTTGTCTCCTATTTAAGAAAAAAATATATAGTCTTTTCTTCATTGCTTCTCCCCCTCCTCCAAGGCACGAAATTGTCCTTGAACAGGGGCCAGACTGAAACCTATTCAAAGCATTATAGTGACACATCAAAGCGAGAAGAGACTGGGAAATTAATTGCAACAATTTCTTTTGAACCCTCTAACAAGTGCTTTAACTGGTGTGTAGGAGTGTCGAAATCCAAGATGCAAAAGGGGAGGACTTTGAAGGAAGAATACAAGTTGGAATGTGGCTAACCATTTGGATTTATTTTCTTGTCTAGTAAAATTAGCAAGCAGTGTATTCCAGGAAAACCCATCACTTACCAACCAACTAAAGGGCCATCCGCCCCCCAACCCCCAAGAACTCTTTCCAAATGTGAGAGCTAAAAGCACAGTATTGGAATCTTTCAACTTCAGGCAAGCAATATTGAATAAAATAGCCGTTGCAAAAAGAATTATGTGCAATTAACTAAGCAATAGCATTATACAGATTGGGAAAACTGTCCTTCTGATTATTTTTAAAGCTCTTATGTTATCCATTCTATAGTAGAAAAAATATTTCTTATAAAAAAGTAAGTAAGAAAATAACCTCATTTTCAATTGCATTAAAAACAAAATAGCCCTAGCCGGTTTAGCTCAGTGGATAGTATGTCATCCTGCAGACGGAAGGGTCCTGGGTTTGATTCTGGTCAAGGGCACATACCTCGATTCCAGGCTCCTCTCTGGTGGGGGCTCATGCAGGGGGCAACCAATCTATGTGTTTCTTTCACATTGATATTTTTCTCTCTCTTTCCCTCTCTCCTCCACTTTCTCTAAAAATCAATGGAAAAATATCTTCAGGTGAGAATTAGATAGATAGATAGATAGATAGATAGATAGATAGATAGATAGATAAGCAAATAAACAAATATAAAATACTTAGACATAAATTTGGTCAAGGAGGTTAAAGATCTCTACACTGAAAACTATAAGACATTGGTTAAAGAGATGGGAGAAAGTAACAGCTAAATGGATATACATCCCATGTTCATAAATTAGAACTAATATTGTTTAAATGTCCATACTATCTAAGCCATATAGACATTTAATGCAATCCTTATCAAGATTCCAGTGGCATTTTAAAAAGAAATAGAAAAAAAAAACAATTCTAAAATGCATATACAACCACAAAAGATCCTAAATACGCAGTCTTGAAAAAGAAAAACAAAGCTCGGAGATATTCCTGATTTTACTTCCTGATTTCAAACTATAATACAAATAAAAACAGTAGTTAAAATAGTATGATGCTGGCATAAAAATATACACATAGACTTATGTAACAGAATCAAGAGCCAGAAATAAACACATGCATATTTAAGCAGCTAATATTTGACAAGAAAGCTAAGAATACTCAATGATAAAGAACAGTCTCTAATAGTTCTGGGAAAACTGGATATTCATACACAAAAAGATGAAATTGGACCGCTGTCTTCCTTGACTCACAAAAGAAGGTAACTCAAAATGCTCAAAATGGCTCAAACTCAATATGTTTTATACATACACAATGTGTATGTGTGTATGTCTTTGTGTAAGGAAGTATAATTGAATATTATTCATCCTATAAAAAAAGGAAATCCCAACATTTGAACAACATGGGTGAATTTTAAGGCATTGTGTTAAATGAAATAAGTCAGCCAGAAAGATGCAAATACTATACAATCTGACTTATATGTGGAATCTAAAAAAGTTGAATAAAACAAAGAATATAATGTTGGTTAGCAGGAGTTGAGGAGTAGGGAAAATGAGGAAATATTGACCAAAGAATACAACCTTCCAGTTCTAAGATAAGTTCTGGGGATCTAATGTGCAGTGTGCTAACTATAGTATACTTAAAAGTTGCTAAGACAGTAGAACTTAAATGTGCTCATCACACCAAAAAAAAAGGTAATTATATGAAGTGATAGAAGTTTCAACTAACCTTATTATGGTAATCATTTCACAATATTTCAAATCATTACATTGTACACCTTAAACTTACACAAGGTTATGTCATTTATATCTCAATAAAGCTGGGGGATTCAATTTTTAAAAGATGGATAGGTTTTTATCATTTTCTGAAGTTATATAAAAGGGAGGAAATTTCATTCACATGAAAATAATTTGAAACAGTTTTATAATTTTATATCTCAAATTACTGCCTTTTACTTTATGCTCAGTTGTGTATTTGAAAAGACAAACCTTTAGCTAATATTGTTAGTTATCACACATATAGAAGTATACATTCAAATAGTGTAGAAAGTACAAATAAAAAACTAATATCTCCTACTCCTACTCCTCAGAGATACCATATTTGATAGCTTCTATTTTTAGTTCTGGGGTAGTCACACTGCAGCTAAATTATTTATTTACCTCAGAAAGAGCATAAATTTTGAATGCTTATTAAAAGCTGGAATCTCTATATATATAAGCCTAAGCAACCAGTACAACCAGATGACTGGACAACCAGCCAGTAGCTATGAGGTGTACTGACCACCAGGGGGCAGACACTGAATGCAGAAGCTGTGCTCCCTGGTGGTTAGTGCGCTCCCACAGCCAACCTCCCACAGCTGGCCAACCTCCTGTGGTCCCTCCCCCTGGCCAGCCTCAATCGGCCCTGATTGCTGGCCAGGTTGAGGGACCTCACCCATGCACGAATTCGTGCACCAGGCCTCTACTTGTGTATAAAATGCTGCGGTAAATTGTGTTACCTTTTCTAAGAGGAATTGCCCCATCAAACCTTTTAGAAATAGATTTTATTTAAATTTTTACAAAGAACTCTAAAATATAGATATTTATATAAAAGTTGTTTTTAGTACCTAACACAACCATGAATAGCTTCACTGTAACCATTATTAAACATACTAAAGGCCCAATGCACAAAATTCATGCAAGAGAAGGCCTTCTTTCCCCCGGCGGCCAGCACTGGCTTCCTTCTGGTACCTGGGACCCAGGCTTTCCTCTGGCCACTCACATGCATCCGAGACCCAGGCTTCCCTTGCAACTCTGGCTTTGTTTGGAAGGATGGAAGGACGTCTGGAAAAACATCTGGTCTAATTAGCATATTATACTTTTATTATTATAGGTATTATAATATTCATGCCTAGCTGGTGTTACTCAGTGGTTGAGCATCAACCCATGAACCAAGAGGTACCCTGGTTCGATTCCTAATCAAGGCACATGCCCAGGTTGTGGGCTCAGTCCTTGGCAGGGGTTGTGCAGGAGGCAGCAGATCAATGTGTCTCTCTCATCATTGCTTCTCTCTCTGTATCCCTTTCCCTTTCTCTCTCTCTAAAATCAATAAAAATATTCATGTAAATCTATTTGAATAAATTTCATGCCTTGTAACACCTGAAGTACCTTAAAATTGATGCATTGTTAGACTATTTTAAGAAATAAATTTGCATTAAAACCAGCTTTATCAGAATTCATGAAGATTAGATTGTGGCATAAATGTACATACTAAAAATGCTGTAGGAACGAAAAGAAAAACAATTTAATAATGGATAAAATCCTGTTGGATGTACTGATAACCAGTTCATATTCTGGGATCATCATGAAAGCATTCATTAGCATTGTATCCTCTTATCTTTCAAGCACATAATTGAACTCAATCAGAACATGTTCTCCAGTGATTAAAAGTAAGAATTCAAATAAGAAAGAAAAAAGTTCTTTGAGTATGGATGCCAATTTTTTTAAAAAAAAAAAAATGAGCAATTGATTAAATTAATCTACTGTGAAAATTTTAAGTTGACTAGCTGGTTTAGTATTGTATTAAACTCCCCTTCCCCACTAAAATATAACTGATTGGTTGATCTACTGTTTTATTTTTTTAATTAATATAGATAGTGATTTAATTTGGCCGAAGATCTCACAGTGGAACAGAATTTCTTAGCTTTAGGTGAAAACAAGGTTATGATGCTATCAAATAACAATCACTCTTCTCTAGGCTACCCTCAGATTCCCATTTTTTAAAATAATAGAATGAAGCTTATTTTATTGAGCATTAAAAAATCAAAATCTCAAAAAAAAGGAAAGAGCCCTTTTAATTCTTAGGCTGGTAAAAATAATATACACATCATCCCCATCCTTGACAAACAACATTGTTTGAAATTAATCAGTGTTGATATGATAGCCCTGAGGCCAAGCCATGGGAGAATATAGTAGTGAGTGAATTGTAGAGCCAAGCACACTGCAAATGTTCGCGGTGCCTTCGGAGTTAAGAAGAGGCTCATTGGTCTCTGCGTTATTCAGAAAAACCAGCATTTTTGTCTACTTCAGGTTATAAAATGGATATAATGACAGGTCATCAATACCAAGTGTCATAGCTCATTTTATGTGTCAACTGACTTAGACCATGGTGCCTAGTTGTATGGTCAGACACTAGTGGTGAAGTAGCTGGGAAGTATTTTTTAGATGTGATTAATATTTACAGTCAGTAAACTGAATAAAGCAGATCACACTTCATAATGTGGATGGAATTGGTCCAATCAGTGGAAGGCCTTCTGAGCAAAGACTGAGGTTTTCCTAAGAAGGAAGTCTGCCAAAACACAACATAGAACCCTCTCTGAGCCTCCAGTCTGCTGGCCTGCCCTACAGATTTTGGAGTTCCAACCCCCACACTCTTGTGGCCCAAATTCCTTAAAAATAAGTATTTCTCAGTAGATAATGATAGATAGATAGATAGATAGATAGATAGATAGATAGATAGATAGATAGATAGATAATAGGTAGATAATAGGTAGATGATAAATGATAAGTAGATGAGAGATTGATGACAGATCCCACTGGTTCATCTATGTGGGGAATTCTGACTAATATACCAAATTGGTATAGACTTTTATTATCTCTTTAGATCAGGGGTAGGGAACCTTTGTTCTGCCAAGGGCCATTTGGATATTTATAACATCATTCGGGAGCCATCCAAAATTATCTACTTAAAAATTAGCCTGCTATATTGGGTCAAACATTTCATTAACTCACCCCTAATGCCTTGGCAGGGCCAGATGAAATGATTTCAAGGGCCTTAAACAGCCCAAGGGCTGGACGACCCCCACTCCTGCTTTAGATAGACTTATTATCTAAGGATATGATAAGAGAGAACGGAGGGGAAAGTAAAGGGGGAATTTACTAAGCACGATGATGTAAAGGAATTTCCTGCGTGGAAAAGGAGCAGCATTCGAAGTGGCCTCCATTCTTTGACTATGAGCTCCTTTCAGCGGGGAGATGTGTGCTACTCATGCCCTGTGAGTAAGCTGCTAACATTTGGCAGAGGCTGTGCTGAGGGATGGAAGGGATCAGGGATGGGTGCCCCACAACTGTGCCAAACAAGTCAATGTTTGACAAGACTTGGTTAAATTAGGATCATACATTTGAACTTTGTCAAAACCCATGTCTTATATGCCCTTTGGCCTCATCTCTACCCACCCCCCTGTCCACCCAGCCTAAGCAATCTAGGAAAAGCTCTTTTTAAACACCTCACTTTCCTGGCTGGTGTGGCTCAGTGTGTGAGCATCAACCCATTAACTAGGAGGTCACAGCTCGACTCCTGGTCAAGGCACATGCCCAGGTTGCAGGCTCAGTCCCCAGTAGGGGGCATGTAGGAGGCAGCCTATTAATGATTCTCTCTGATCACTGGTGTTTCTCTCTCTCTCTCTCTCTCTCTCTCTCTCTCTCTCTCTCTCTCTCTCTCTTCTGAATTTAAAAATATATATAATTTTTAAAAAATCTCACTCAGCAGAGCAAAGAAGATTATTACTGGTACATTGCTCCTTTACAGAAGAAATGGGCCTAGATTCGGTTACAACAAACAACCAGAAAAGGTTAGTGCCGCAGTACAGGGAGAGAGCAAGGAGAAAACCGGTGAAGCTGGCCTCAGTGTCAACACCTTGACAAACCTCTTAGAGTTTCACACATTCACTGCTTCTCTTAAAATCATTCATTTCACATGGAAACAGACTAAGATGCATCCCAATGTCAAACTAATAACTGACAACTGTACAGCGATTCCAGTTCGTAAAGCACATTCAGGGAGCCTTTTATCCACACAGCAGTCACCTAGGTCGACCGATCAAGTCTTGTAATTAGTCTCCTTTATCGGTGGGAAAACTGAGGCTCAGTGTCCATTTAATTTGCCACAAAATGGAGTTGGGATGTGAGCCCAGATTTCTGAGTGAAGTCCCAGGCTTTTCCCTCTTAGTATAATACTGTTATTATCAATATTGCTGTTCGTGAGTTCTGTAATAAGACCTCTGGTATCAGTATGTCAGTTTCACCGGAACTCCGGCAGGCTAAGCTCTCTGTGACTCAGTTCCCTCCGTTTAAATGAAGGTAATAACAGTTCTTGCTTTATAAATAATATAAAGCATGCAAATCGCTCAGCAAAATGCCTGATACATAGAAAACACTCAATAAGTGTTAGCCATCATTATTTCAGGGACTAAATTAGATGGCTTTAATTTAGACATCTAATTTAGACATTTCCTGCCCAAAATGTTTAGAGAAGTATAGGAAACACAGAATCAAATATGCATCTAATAGGCATTGCACATTTGCTTTTGCTTAACATTGGAGCTCAGAAAACTACAGCTCAAGCCAGCCCCTCATTTTTTCAATAAAGTTGATTTGAACACATTCATGGACACATCATCCCTGGCTGCTGGTGTGTCCATGGCAGAGCCGAGCAGGTCCAACAGAGGCTGCATGGTCTAAAATATTTAGTATATGCCCCTTACAGAAAAAGTTTGCCAACCTCTGCTTTAAATCAATAGTGAAAATGGAAATAAAACAAACAACCGAACAAGGTATCTGATGTGAAGTTGAACTGAGGAAACAGGAAGGGACCATGAGACATCGGTGAATCAAGAAAGCCATGGAGCTGCTTTTCCAGTTCTTTTATCCAATCGGGAAACATTTGCTGAGTGTTACGCAGGGGTCCTCAAACTAGGGCTCGCGGGCCACAAGCAAATACAAATATTGTATTTGTTCCCGTTTTGTTTTTTTACTTCAAAATAAGATATGTGCAGTGTGCATAGGAATTTGTTCATAGTTTTTTTTTAAACTATAGTCCGGCCCTCCAACGGTCTGAGGGACAGTGAACTGGCCCCCTGTTTAAAAAGTTTGAGGACCCCTGGTTTACAGTGCGCAAAGCTTCACTTTCTACCATCAAGGTGCACTCATTGGCCCTCCTCCAAAATTGCATTTTGTTTCTAAAAGCATTTGGAAAATTATGGGAACTTATACAACGACTTTCTCAACACCTGCTTTTAACATAGTTGAAACGAAAAGACCAGAGGACCTGTGAGGCTGATACTGGAACATAGTAGGTACTCAGGAAATGATGACATTGACAACATAGTAAGAGCTTTGTGTCTCCTAATCACGCAGTACAGGGAGCCACTCAGGGGAATTCCCTGATATCCCCCAGAGCTAGCTCATGCACCCTTGTTGACCCTGCAGAGTGGTAAGCCAAGTTATCAAAATGAGAGTAGTCTGAAAAGCCAGATGTATTCTTGAGCTTGTTTACAATCCAGGAAATAATAAACCAGCATGCACTCAAACACAGACAGAACACAGTGGCTCTATGTTCTACCAGCTGTGTATTCTTGGCAAATTATTCAACTTCTCTAGCCTGTTTCCTTTTGAGTAAAATGAAAATAAATACCTACCTCATAGAGTTGTTGAAGGATTAAATGAGATAATCTTACGGTTGTTATTACCATCTGTTTTTCCATGAAGACTATAAACCACATTTATAACTTTGCTATCAATAGTCTCCCCTAGATTAGAGTCTCTACAGAACAAACAAATGATGCCAATTCAATATAAATCTAGTCAACAAGCATCTATTGATTATCTATGGTGTACAAGATACTATGCTAAGCACTACATGGAGTACAAAAATGGTTGAAAAACATTGAGTCAGTACTAAATAAGGCATATCCACACACAAAAAAAAATCTGGTTTAAATGAAATATAATAAAAATATAAACAAATTTCTAAAGGCAACCAAAGATTTTTATCAGGATGAGGTTGAGGAATGTCATAGAAAAAGTTGCATTTAAGCTTGCTTTGGAGGATCTGAAAAGCAGAGATGGACACTCTAGGGGAGAGGTTCTCAACCTGTGGGTCGCGACCCCTTTGGCAGTAGAACGACCCTTTCACAGGGGTTGCCTAAGACCATCCTGCATATCAGATATTTACATTACGATTCATAACAGTAGCAACATTACAGTGATGAAGTAGCAACGAAAATAATTTTGTGGTTGGGTCACAACATGAGGAACTGTATTTAAAGGGCCAGGAGGTTGAGAATCACTGCTCTAGGGGGAGAGATTGGTGAGGGAAAAGACAGAAAAAGGGAAACAGAGTGAGTTCGCCAGAACAGGAAGTCGTACCGCTGGGAGGGACCTAGAGTGTGAGGAGAACTAAGGAGCATCGCTAAACCAACACAAGGGGCTGGCTGCAGCGAAGTGCAGAAGCGCAGGGTTCTGGTCAGCTGCTCAGTGTTGCCCTGTGTAATCGATTACTGGTAGTAAACTGTGAAAAATTCCCTTTCAAGTATAAATCGGAGGAGATCCGAGGCACTTCCAACACAACACGTCTTCCATTAGCGTGGGTCTGCCTTCTAGAGAGAGAAGGGGCCAACTTCCTGTCAGGACCAGGGCTGTGCCTGCCCCATCCCCAGGCTTATCTTCAGGAATCCCAGAAAGAAACAGCCTTGAAGGGATTTGCTTCCCCACAAATTTTGGTCTGTTTTCACCAAATGTAAGTTTGCATATGGGAGTATTTCTTACACACGAGTGTCCTGGGCCATGCATGTCATGACAGGAAGCCTGAGAGATGCGGAAGGACAGTGGTGGACAAAGGGCAGAAAGAGTAATGACAAAGAAAGCAAGCCTTCACTAACCTCCACCTCCTATTAGCTACCTGTCACTGACCTGCCTTAACCTTACTTACTGAATGCCAAGTGTTGTGGTGAACATGTAGAGACAGAGAGGGAATCAAACAGGGACTCAACCTTGGAAGTGTCTAATCTAGTCATCATCAGACCCATGTTCTGGGTCAGTCTCTCAGGTAGAACTCATGGGAAGCAGAAGCAACCAGAAGGTAGAAGGCCAGCAAAGAGACTGGTCTAAGAGTCCGGGACTGTGGGGATTGAACAATAGCAATGTGTCTAGAAAGAGGGGAACTGTAATAATAGGAGGGGAACAAAGAATAAATTAACTTAAAATTAGGGAAAACAATTCGGTATGTTTTTTAAAAGAAAAGCCAAATAAGGAGGAAAAGTGCCACTAACAACGAAGCAGAGAACAGGATTGGAACAGTGGGGAGAGACAATGAGTTTAGTTCAATTTCATTGAGCCCCAGCATCCTGAAATGGCACAAAATGTCTAAGGAGTTTGTAGCTCACAGTGGAAACAGGCTAAGAAAGTCAGCAGAGCTGCCCCACTGCTGTCTAGGGGAACTGTCTGCTGCAAGAGAAGAGGTAAGTGAGAGGGAACGTCACTTCCTGCTGACTCAACATTGTAGTGCTATTGTTGACAAGGCTGGCTCCTTCCTGCACAGAATCCCACCACAGCCACTGGCACTGCAAATGGCAACATTACTGCCCACCACTGTGCTGCCTGAGTCTGCTGGAATAGTTAGATGAGGGGAGACATGGAGAAATCTGTGTGTGTTTGTGTGTGTGTGTGCACGCGTGTGCGCACGCACACACACACACACACACACACACATTCCCCGTTCTCTTGCATGGGCTCATGCCTGCTGTGTATCTGAACAGCTCATTTAAAAAAAAAAAAACATTTCAAAGCATCTTGAAATATAGAGTTTCATTTTGTTTCTTCCTTCCGCATGAAAATAAACTCTGGTTTTTTATGATAGTTTTATACGAGCTTGACTGTAGAACCACACACTAATTATGTAGAATAATAAAGTTCATGAGTCTGTATAAATATTAAATCTTATTCAAAATAAATCATAGGGGCTCTGGTTTAAGAAGAGGAACAGAGCATGCCCATGTGCGCTGGTAGATAACAGATGGGATGGACTGGCACACAAATTAGAGGAGAGGAAACCACAACCCAGCACACCAGAGGAACCCGGGTTCTTCCAAGAAGCCAAAACTGCACACACACAAAGCACACTGGAGTGATTATCAGGGTTTTTTGTTAAAGAACTGCATTCAGAACAGCTTGGAAAACTGTGCCTTTTGCCTTCTCACTCAATAAACCTGGGCCTGAGCTTTTCTTGCTAAAAAATGTGGGTGATCTGAATGAAAAAGCTTCCTACCATGAATTTTGATGCCAGAGAGAGATTAAGAAACTCTAGATCTCAACTGTAGGCAGAAAAAAAAGAAGAAATAAGTCAAGGAGGCAGCTCTGACCAGAACCTCACACCGAGGAAGTCTTCTTTAACATGACCTGGCACTAGCCCATCCCCTTGAATACTTCCACCCATCAGCCTGGAGGTTTGCTGGAAGAAAAATGATCTACCCGCTGACCCAGAACCACATAGGGTGGCCCAGGAAAGAAACAGGTTCCCACAACCACAGTAAAATCACTGATCAGCTGCCTGCTCCAACCTTGACTCATGTTAATAAATGTGAATACTACAAACAGACCACAGTGGGCCACACGGATGTGTGAGGAAAACCGAGAGCAAGAAAGAGAAGACAAAAGATGACTAAACAGAATTAATGAGCCATGAAAAAATAAAATAGAAATCATTCTGGGGCTAGAAGAGTACTTTAAGACTTCTCTGCTCTCAAAGAGATCTATATCCATAAAACAGGAGAAGATTGCAAGGAAAAGGGAGCATAATGGGATTGGATTCCCCATCCCACCCCCACCCCCCACTGCAGCCTTTATTTCTCTCACCACACTCTAAATACAGAAATACAAAACAAGACTAAAACTGTGGGTGATCTGAAGGAAAAAAACGTTCCTGCCAGGAATTTTGATGTCAGAGAGAGACTAAGAATGCAATGACAATATGAAATAGATTAGAGCATTGTTGATTGCACTACAAATAGTGTCAGCAAAATGAAGCTAGAACTTGGGGGTGCTGGTGAGGGTAATGATTCTGGGCATCTAAGATACTTGAGGAAGACAGTAACAAAATGTTTGCCCCATCACATTCTGTACTTATTTTACTCATAATCAGCTATGGATAAGTGCATTCTTTCTAGGTATAGTGGGATGTAATAGTAGGGTGGTGGGTTTTTTTTAAAGTAAAATAAAAACAACAAATTCTTAAAAATTAAAAATATGGTTCCCAAAATTGAAAACTAAACATTAAACAAATATAATAATAAAGTTGACATGACTGAAGATCTAAGAAGTGGTGTCCTTATGTGCAAAAGTACTCTAAATGTAGTGGGAAAAGAAAAAAGACAAAATATGAAATAATCTCAAAGACATGGAAGGTAGAGATAGGGAATCCAATATCTATCAAAGATTTTCAAGAAGGAGAGAATAGAGATAATAAAGGGAAGAAGAAAACTAAAACATAACAGAAGAAAAATTTGCCAAGCTGAAGAATGATGAGACTTTAATGGAAAGGCCTACTGAAGACCTACAGGATTAAACAAAAGAAACATGACAAGAGACATGATAGAGAAGTCTTATCATTCAGAGGATAAATAATAGAAGAAAAAGCCAGGTGACCTCAAAGAAATAAGACACATCAGAATTTCTCATTAGCAGCAACTAATTCTAAAACACAGTAAGGTAGTATCTCCAAAGTTCTGAGGGGACGGGGGGGGGGAAATCATTCAAATCTAGAATTTGATTCTTAGTCAAACTATTAGCAGATATAAGGGCAAACTTTTGGGACATATGAGAGATGGGAACATTTAGACCCCTCCTACCCATTTAGGAAAATTACCCAAGGTTATTCTCCAATCAAAAGAAAAAAATCCAAGAAAGATTAATCTAAAATAAAAGTCCTCTATGCTTCATAATTATTCTTTGAGATTCATTGTATAATTCTAGTAACTAGTATTTTACACACTATTATTGTGCATGCTAGTTGTTTAATCAACTTTATATAAAACATGAGTACATTCTATAACTATAGAATAGTAACTATAAATCTTAACAATCTTAAAGCAATAAGATAGCAAAAAAAAATAGAAGGTGGAAGAAATAAGTAATCAATTTGCACACACATATATTTAAACAAATAAAATTGTTTAAAAACTATAGCAGTTTAGAAAATTTCTTAGAGATATACGTCATGGCTCGGAAAGACAGTTGCAGTAGATTATGTGAAAAACAGCAAGTTTCAGATCAGATGATATATGATCCCAATTGTATAAAAGTAAATTATGTGTACATGTGGCCTGGCTGGGTGTGGCTCAGTGGGTGGGCTTCGACCCATAAACCAGAGGTTAGGTTTCAATTCCCGGTCAGGGCACATGCCTGGGTTGCCTGCTCAAACCCCAATCAATGATTCTCTCTCATCATTGATGTTTCTAACCCTCCTTCCCTCTTCCTTCCACTCTCTGAAATTAAAAAAACACTTATTTTTTAAAAAATTATGTGTATATGTGAACATGCTTAGAATATATCTAGAGAGATTTATGAAACTCTTCAACAATATTTATCTACTGGGGAGTAGTGTTGAAGTAAAACAACATAGTTTTGCTTCTTAATTTGTAAATTTCCTTATCAATTAGATTTTTTTAACAAGCCTGTATTTACCACAAAATTACGAAAATAGTTAGAGACTATGATCTATTACTCCTAAACAATGAGAGTCCAGTCTCTACATCTTTATAAAAAGTCCTGCAACAGTGTATGATTTACTTCCTAGGTTGACTTTTAAGAGAGTGCCTGCCAAAACAACATTTATCTCTAAATGGAGGTACCGATTACACACTATGAAGCATCTTAACAATTTCATAATTAATGAGCTACTCTCTTTATGATAGGAAAAAAACTAAACTGTATTGTAAAGGAATTGTCTTTGCAGATTATTTGCCCTACTCTCTAGATTCCTAACCTGAATTAACACACCCAGTGGTTTAATGGGTTGGGGGTTGAAAGAGAATGTGCTTAATTTATTTCGTATTCATTTCCCAACAAGCTATAAATGGCTAGAGGACCCTGTCTGCATCATAATGAGTAGAATCAAGAGATCATCATAAAACTAGAGACTATCAGGTGCCACAACTATGATTTCTGAAAATCCAAACTCAGGGGCCTGCCTGGAAAGAACATGGCAATATGCTGATTTCAAAATTTGTCTTGAACCAAAGGAATTATGGTAAAATTTTATGTTCAGTATTATACCAATTGGCTGGGGTGGGCACAAGGGTAGCAGAAATGGAATTAGTGCTAATTCAACTAAAAATGCCTCAAAAGAACCTTGAACAAATAACCACCATGAGTTACTCTAAATATCACTCAACTGTAATGAGTTACCCTAAAAAACATTCAAGACAAAAGGATTCTCTGCATTGACTAAATCAGAATTCTCCACAGGTTCTATTTGCTTAACTTCACCTAGGTTATTGGCTACTAAGTCACGTGGTAAAAAATATAGTAAACTTAAAGTAATTATGAAAATCACTTATTTATACACAGTAGAGCAAAAAATGGACAAAATATGTTATCACGGTCAATTGTAATGCAAATGAAAATCTGGTTAATTGGATCCCTTATACCACTTTGAGGATCATAAAAACAGCAACATAAGGATGTGTGAGGCTCCCAAGCTGGAGCTGAGAGACGTGTTAGGATGTCTTCAACAATATTTTGAGAAAAGCAGCATTATTAACACGGGAATAGAGTCGCTCAAGTAGAGTTGAAGGACAACTTTCATTGGAAAGCATACTTTTGACATTTGTGGGGTGGTTTTTTTTCATGGATGTTTCTTCACTTTATTGTAAGATTCAATGTAGGAAAGCAAGCATTTAAAACTTAAAGTTTACTCTGAGGATGAAAAGCATCATCGGGTAGAGGCACTTTGGGCACATAATACTATACTTGGAACTTACAGCATTTTTAAACTTGAAAACAGAAACCAAAAGGATTGGGAAACCCTGTGGCCAGTGCCTCTACTGTGGGACCAGTCCTAAGAGAACTCCTCCAGCAGGAAGTGGTAGCTGCGCAGCCTGCTCCAGAGAGAGGTATCTCTAAAGGGAAGGTGGAGAGTGCTGTAGTCAGAGGGGAAAACTTCTAAAAGGAAATTATGTTTCTTTCATGTCTTGTGGAAGAGACTAAAATTCAGCTTCCAAAATAGTTTCATCTTTTTGAGGATAACACAAGCGGTTGAGGGCAGAAAAGAGTATTAGTGAGAACCAAGGCAATTGCCCCTCAGAAACCCACAATGGCTCAGAGGGATCAAGTACCACACAGGCAATGGCTATGATGTTAGAGCGATGATGTTCCCGGTACTGTTCTAGTCACTGGGGATACAACAGTAAACATACTGATTAAAATGTCTGCCCCAAAGAACTTAAAGCCCGCTGGCTTCGTGGATTTTCAAACATTTGAAAGCATAGCTCATACATGTGTAGGACATATACTTCAATGTTTTGTGCTCATATGAAGTAGTAACAGCTTATATTAATGCAAGTATCCTAATCAGGGGCAAGCATTATCTCTTGGTGGCAAAACTTAGTTCTGGAGGATCAAAAAAGCTTATATATTTCATGGTTTGTGGTCTTCCAAAGTTCAAGCTACCAGATGAAATCTTATCCTTAGTATTTAATCATTCTTACCAAATTGAATTAAATTAAAATTTTCTAATGGGAAGCAGTAATTAAAAAAAAATGTTGAGACACATTGTGATATTGTGCCAAGACTCACCACCCATGTTCCAGGAATACCCCAGCCCAACTTTGCTAGTGCGGAGGGTGGCAAGTCCCTCAAAAGCTGGTCACTAAACAGGAACCACCCACAGCGCAGCACTGCCCTGGGGAACCGTCTGAGAAAAGATAAGCGCAGGAGAGAGGGTAGAGACTAGAAAAGAGGCTATGATTATTTAGCCTAAGAAACATTTTTTACAAAAAGGAAAACTCATGAGAAATCAGCATTTGACTTCATTGGTGGGTGGGAAAAGGTGTGTGCCGCACCAGTGATTCCTAACAATTAAGAGTTTATGCTTTCACAGGTGATTAAGTGATCTTTCACTAAGGTTGATTAATGGAGCGATTCGAACAAAGATGGAAGCAACAAGCCAAGCTCTACACCCAAGAGGGCGAGGGTTGAAGAGGGGGCATTTCCTGCTGAACATTTCAGTACCAAGATGACCAGTTCAGACCTTGGCGGGGCCCGGGGGGGGGGGGTTTACATTGACTTACTTAGATGAGTGACTCTGGAGCTCGTGAGAGACACCAGTCTGGCCCACAGCCCTGCTCACTCTCCGCTCCACCCCATTCCACTCTTCTTGCTAAAGGAGCATCCCCTACAGAACATGGAAATTCTCTAACCACACACACATACACAATCTCTCTCCTTCTCTCTCTCTCTCTCTCTCTCTCTCTCTCTCTCTCTCTCTCTCACACACACACACACACACACACACACACACTCACTCACATACACACATACCTTAGAGCAAATTTGTACACTTAATAAATAGTGCCTTTTTTCCCAATATGAATTTTGATTGAGTTTTGTTTTCTGGGGTTCTGATTCTTTTTTAAAATGATAATCTTTTTATGATATATGTTGGCATTCATTAAGTCAGAATATTCATTCAAGAGGGTATCCAATTCTCAAATTATGATTTGAAGCTTACTATTGTAGTAGAGACTCTTACTTGTCCACCAAATTTCTATTCAACTGTTATTATTATTAATAGAACTCAGATTCTATATTAGGTAGAAAGTACAAAGATTATAGACTTTATTTCCCAGCGTCCCTTGCAGCCAGATGGAGCCAGTTCTGACCTTGGAGATATAAGAGAAAGTGCTGAGTAAGGATCTTTACAGGAAGCTGCTGCGTCAGCAAAGGGTGTCTCTACTGACTTTCCCTTCTTCCACTTCCCTGTGGCCTGTAGTGCAGCTTCAACTACTGAAGCTCCTGTAGCCACACTGGGCCAGGAGTTGACCTTGAGAATGGAAACCTTGGGCTAGGAGAGGGGACAGAAAGTCAGGAGTTCAGGTCATTTTGACTGTGGAGCTGCTCTACTGTTATACAAATTTATTTTATGTGAGAGAAAAATAAGCTTTGCCTTGTTTAAACCACTATTTGGGGGTTTGTGGTTATATGTAGTTGATGCTAGTCCTAAAATAGTTATATTCATAATCGGATTTTTTCACAATAGATACTATTTCTTTCTTTCTTTTTTGTTAATCCTCACCAGAGGATATTTTTCCTTTGGTTTTTAGAGAGAGTGGGAGGGGAGAGAGAGAGAGAGAGAGACACATCAATGGTTGCCTCCTGCACGCACCTGGCTGGGGATCAAGCCTGCAACCAAGGTACGTGCCCTCGACCAGAATCAAACCCGGGATCCTTCAGTCTGTGGGCCAGCGCTCTATCCACTGAGCCAAACCTGCTAGGGCCAGATACTATTTCTTATATTCTTTCCTATTTCATTAAAATATTTGATGTATAAAAACTTTAAGCCTACAGAATAGCTCAAAACATTTAAATGTGGCCAAAATCTCAAGTTTTTATTTACTTAGAAAAATTGACTAGAGCTGATATTCTGATATAAAATCAGAAATGATTTTTCTTAATTGTAGTAACATATAAAAACAAAAGCAAAGAAACAACAATCAAATTTCAATTAGTTTTGAAGGCCAATAACTATGGAAGAAATTGAAGCATTAATCAAAAAGCTTCCAGCAAACAAATTTCAATTAGTTTTGGTTAGTGGCAATAAGATTATTTGAGAAAAAAGGCATAAAAGCATAAAGACAGATCACATAACACAAATAAAGAGAAACACATGTGCTGAATGTTTAAAATGCATTTTTAAAAGTGATTTTTAGCCTAATTTTGCAAAATGCCAGGTTACATAATGGTCTTAAAAGTAAGACTCAAGTTAATTATGTCAATAACTTCAAACTAAAAATGTATTAAACCAAATACAAAACAAATAATATTAGCCAATATTTATTGAATGCTTACTATGGCCAAGGTTGTCCAAAGACAGGTCATGCTCTTAAATCATTGTAATATACAGACCTTCTTGATATCTATGTCATATGGCAGGAGAGGGAGAGGAGAGGTTTTATTAAAAACTCAATGATAAAATAGCACAACTCTTAAAAAAATGTGCAATCACTTTTTAAACTTATTTTAAGAGCTTCCTACAGGAAAGTGTTCTGGAATTGAACATTTCCCTGATACTAAACTATTCTACTATTAACTTCTCTCTGTCTCCATTTACTCATTCACAAAAGGGGACAAAAAGGCACTCAGCTGAGTCAATACAGGTAAAATGCTCACAGCAGAGTCTGACATAGTTAGCTACGGCTTGTAAAATGGGTAAACCATAAGTGCTCTCCCTCTTCTCTGGTGATAACTAGGGTAGTACAATGGAAGTTCCTTGAAGGCAGGGATTCTGCCAGTTTTGTTCCTCAGCATATTCCCACACATGGATCAGTACTTCACATGTAGGAAGAACTCATTAAATAACTGTTAAATAATCAAACTCTTTGTACTCTTAATAACAAGGATTATAAGAGCCCAAGGTATAACCTGTTTCTATTTCATTATTCCACCCCACTTCATCTTCTTGCAATATGTTTACATTTATATTCCTATCTAAAAATCAAATTTAAAGTTTTGGATAAGAGAAAAGGCCTCTGAATTTAGTCATCTTATCTATTACTTTTTTTTTTGCCATGTGTTGCCTAGTTCCTTTTCATATTTCTTACATAAAATATTATACTCCTTCTTTTATTATGGTAAAATATACATAACATAGAGTTACCCTTTTAACCATGTTTAAATGTACAGTTCAATAGCAATAAATATATTCATATTGTTGTTCAACCATCACTACTCTCCATTTCCAGAATATACATCCTTTTAAAAAATGTGGCTTCTCGGGTAGCTCCTTAAGTTCCAAGTATTAAAAACAGTCAAGACAAAACAGAAGTTGGCTAACTAGGTTAATAATAACCATTGTTCCAGTTTTCACAATCACTTATATACTAAAGATTTTTTTAAACGTTATTTTCTGACAAGCCAATCAACAGTATTGGAGGGGAAAAGTATAAAAGTTTGGGGTTCTTTTTGCATATTAGGGAACAGCAAGCACATACTTTGAGAAAACAAGAACTCAAAATAGCTGAATCAAAGGCAGTACCATTCAATTTTGGGAAAAGAGAGAAGGGAAGCCTGATATTTCCGTTTTCTGTCCTGGGAAGAATTCTTTTATCCCATTAATGTTGAATGATAAATCACTCTTATTAGCACTAACTTTTTAAATCTTAGAAATAAGAAGCAAAAGTACATGAGACTTGATACACACATACACGCATACACACACACACACACACACACACACAGGACAGGCTAATCACGTTATATATTCATTAATATAGATCAGGCAAATTTTATAACTTGAGAATAAATTACTAATTTTCTTTTTTATTTCAGAATTGGGAAGAATAATCAAACATAATCATTGGGTCATACCTATCATTCTATATAAAAGCTCTCACTAGGTAGTAAACTCAGAAGGTTAACTGTACATGAAGTCTTAACAACACTTCTGTAGGATGCTGCTCAGTGAAAGGAGTTAAAACAACTGTGCAGCCATCTGTACATGAACAACATTGGAGCCACACCCCCTACTGTACAGCAAGATGAATTCAAACGGATCAAAGATATAAATGAAAAAGAGGAATCAATTAAAATGCCAGATGAAAACATTCCTCGGTGAGTTAATTTTTTTTATAAGGTATTGCCAGGTAGATGTGTGGAACTTGCTGGAGTTCTAAATCAACTTCAAGGCCAGAAGTTCAGTGAACCACTTGGGCGGGCAAAGGAGAGAATATCCAGGAGTAAATGATTAGCCAAGCCTGTGCGAGGTAAGCCAAACATTCCTCTTTAAATCAAAAGCTCCTGATTTCTTTTGCCTCGAAATTACAACACTTTTTATTTGGGGTATAATTTGTATTCATTTCCTAGGGCTGTCATACAAAGTGCAAACACTGGGTGCTTTAACACAACAGAAATGTGTTCTCTCTTAGTTCTGGAGGCCAGAGTCTGAGATCAAGGTGCCGCAGACCCATGCTCTCTCTGACGGCTCTAGGGAGGCACCTTCCTTCTCTCCTCCCACTCCTGGTGTTCGAAAGCAATCCTTATCTTTGTAGAGATGGGTCACTCCATCCCATGGCCATCTTCTCCCTGAGTCATCACATCGTCTTCCCTCTGGGTGTGTCTCTTTGTGGCCAAATCGCCCCTTTTTATAAGGATTAGGTTCCACCTTAATGACCTCATTTGAACCTGCTTACCCCTATAAAGACCTTATGTCCAAATAAGAACACATTCTGAAGTACTAGGGTTAGGATTCCAACACATTTGGGGGCGGGGGGGCGCCTCACAATTCAACCCACTTCAACACACTTCAATAGTAATATGTCTGTTTAACACATACATAACTACAAAATCGCTGGCATTCTCCATGCCAAATTCCCCACGAAAGTAGCAGAGCCACAGACCAACGTGCCCCACAGGTTGCCCTGGGGACACCCAGCACCACACATTGTCCACTGCACTCATGCTAAACAGGCAGATTCTGGGGCCCGGACCGGACTCACTGAAACAGACCCCAGAGGGGGGGGGGCAGGGCAAAGAATCCTAGGTGGGGCATTTTCTCAAATACCCTCAAGATTAGAGAAGAATTCGTAGCCTGCAGGCCAAGAAGCATCTATAGGGCTTCAAAGTTCTGTGGGAAAGAAAAATCAAGGATGTATCTCATTCCTTGGGTTCCAACCAGAGCTTCCCCAGGAGCGGTAAAAGCCAGGCAGCGGTGACTTGGAAATGGAACACCCCAAAGACGCTCTGCGTTGCCAGCTCAGAGGGCTTGCCACCAGTGATGTAGGGTAACTCTACTCCAGTCTCGAGGCTCTTATTATAAAACGGAGGCAAAATCTAAACTGCAAATCTGACCCTTAAACATATGCATCTGTCATCTCTTCAGGATGCCCCCCGTGCTCTCAGGTCACATTCTCTGTCATCACCGTACCGCACTGAAACAGGCTGGGACACCACAACAGCCTGAGAGCAGGGTTCGCCGGGCTCATTACAGGTTAGGAGTCAGAGTACTGGGTAGGCTTGCCAAGTGCCTGAAATCTGCAGGGACCTCCCAGAATAGAACGTGTCCCTTGAAGATGCTCCCAATTCCCACGTTGAGAAGTTGTGCCCTCTCTCTGGCCCCTTGTCCCTACCCATTCTAAGCTTTAAATTCCACTTGCTAAGTGAAACTAACTTGCTGCAAGGCAGCTAAAACCTTCTAAAGTCCTCAGAACTCAAGTTCCATACATGCCTCTGGATATTGCTCTGCTCCTCACAAAAGAAAGGTTGGAAAGAGCCTCCCTAAGACAACTGCTGGAGGGGTCAGAACAGCAGGTAGGTAAAAAGAGAGGTAAAGAGGGTAACACTGCAGCCTTGAAGATTACTTTTTCTGTATGGGAAAACTGAGTTCTAGCAGGGCTCAGAGATTTCTTAACATCAGAAGTTTCAAAAGTCACCCTTCATTCATTCATTCATTCATTCATTCATTCATTCATTCATGCAACAAGCATTTCCTATGCTTGGCTCACTGCTAATTTGAATAATGGGGATGAGTATTAGAGTCAGGAAGCTAATCACTGCATTCCTGGGGAACATGGGAGCAGAAGAAGCCTTGAGCCCAGGAATGGGGAAGACAAATTTGCATCCTCAGAGACAATGCAAGAAGCTTCTGAGCAACCTGAGCTCGAGCATAGGAGGAGGCACGTCCAGCCAAAAGGGATCCTCTCCTCCTGGGGCCAAAACTGAACAAGGAAGGAATCCAAAGTAACATAGTGGGGAGCCGGGGTAAAGAAAGGGGCTCTAGGGACATAGGCAGGAGAAGGGAAGGGGAGAAAGACCATCTCTTTTGCCACTAAAAGATGAGGAAGTGGTTCAAGTAGCACGCTTCCCATGGCAATGAGCTCAACTGTCATTTGCCATTTCTCCCTCGTCCTAGGCCAGCGGCTCCAGCATACCCTTCCGGATCTGTACCCAGTGCCAATGAGGCTATCAAACTCCTACTTCTCTGTTTTTAAAAGGCAATATAGAGCCCAGGGCTAGATATTTATCCAAATATGTACTAAAATATATAGACCTTGAACACAAACTTGAAGTATGAAATTGACTTTGAGGTATGTACAAATACGGTGATTTTTGGAAAAGACATAATTTTTCATAATGGTTTTGTGACAATTTAAGCTTCTGAGAGATTAAAAAAAAAAAAAGCAAATGTACTTTCATTGCCACTGAAACTAACAATCAGCCAGTTAATGATACAATTGAGTGTGGTGCAGAAATTAAAAATATAACAACTTTTGTTATATGTTCTTCCTCTTTTGACATTCACCTAAATGATGCTGATTTATTGATGAGTTTTACCATGTATATTTTAATAATAAATTAAAATGTAAGACTCTAACTCTTTGAAAACTAAGTCCCCATTAATGGATAGATTATGTATTTTGCACACCCTCAACTACTAGGAGCTATGAAAAGCAAAGAAGGCAACTTGCACAATCACAAAGATTTGAAAGATAACTAAGAACTCGGGCCAAGTAGAATGATTAGGTTTACTTCTTACATGAGAAGACTTCATCAAGACTAGCAGTGGCTCTTTTATCTAATATGCAGAAACCAAACCAACACAGAGAGTCAAAGATGAAGAAACAAAGACATATGTTCCAAACAAAAGAACAAGGCAAAACTCCAAAAGTAATTTACATGACAAAGAGTTCAAAATAATGGTTATAAATATGTTCACCAAAGTCAAGAGAACAATGAATGAACAAAGTGAAAATTTCACTAAAGAGCTACTGAGAGCATATCAAACACATCAAGAGCTGAAGATTACAACTAGTAAACTGAAAAAGTTGAATAGAAGTGTTCAATATCAGACTAGATCAAATAGAAAAAAAGGATCAGTAAACTCAAAGACGGAGTAGTGGAATTCATCCAAATCAGAGGAACAAAAAAAAGAAGAAGAAGAATAGAAGTGAGTTAAAAGAGCTTAAGGGATTTATGAGACACCATCAAACAAACAAATATTTATATTACAGAGTCCCAGAAGGAGAAGAGAGATAAGCCTATTCAAAGTAAAATGAGTGAAAACTTTGAAACCTAGGAAAGGAAACATATCCAGATCCAGGGAGCCCAAAGAGTTCCAAAAAAGATGTATCCAAAGTGACCTGCATTGAGACTCATTATAATTAAATTGTCAAAAGTTAAAAACAAGGACATCATCTTAAAAGCATCAAGAGAAAAGCAACTTGTTACTAAAATTACTAGCACTGCCGAAACCGGTTTGGCTCAGTGGATAGAGCGTCGGCCTGCGAACTGAAAGGTCCCAGGTTCGATTCTGGTCAAGGGCATGTACCTGGGTTGCGGGCATATCCCCAGTGGGAGATGTGCAGGAGGCAGCTGATCTATGTTTCTCTCTCATCGATGTTTCTAACTCTCTATCTCTCTCCCTTCCTCTCTGTAAAAAATCAATAAAATATATTTTTTAAAAAATAAAATAAAATAAAATTACTAGCAGATTCTTCATTAGAAACTGCAGGCCGGAAGGGAGTGGAATAATATATTCAAAGCACTAAAAGGAAAAAATAAGCGAATCAAGAATACCCTACCTGCAAAAGTATCCTTCAGAATTGAAGGAGGATAAAAAGTTTCCCAGGAAAACGATGCTGAAGGAATGTATAACAAGGCCAGCCTTACAAGAAATGCTAAAGTGAGTTTTTTAAGCTGAAAAGAAAGAATGCTAATTAGTAACAGGAAAACATATGAAAATATAAAGCTCACTGGTAAAGATAAATGTATAGTTAAATTCAGAATACTCTACTGTTGTAATTGTGATGGGGAAACCACTTATAAAAGTGGAGCAGATGTAACTAAAAGGCACATATAAAACATTCCATCCAACAGCAGCGGAGTACACAATCTTCTGTAGCACACAGGGAGCCTTCTACAAAATGTTGGTAAGGAAACAGAATAGACAAAATGCATATTATCAAAAAGACAAGAGATAACCAGTGTTGGTGAGGATTTGGGAAAAGGTAACCTTGTACACTGTTGGTAGGAATGTAACCTGATGCCACTACAGAAAAGAGTATAGAGGTTCCTCAAAAATTAAAAATAGAATTACCATGTTACTCAGAAATCCCACTTATGGGTATATATCCAAAGGAAATGAAAATGAGATACCAAAAAGATATCTGCATTCCCATGTTCGTTGCAACATATTCACAATATCCAAGACATGGAAACAAACAGTGTCCATCAATGAGTGAGTAGATAAGGAAGATATGGTATACACACATACATGCGCGTGCGCACGCACGCGCATCCAGTGGAATATTATTCAGCCATGAAAAAGAAGGAAATCCTCCCCATTTGTGACAACATAGATGGGCCTTGAGGGCATTATATGGAGTGACATAATCCAGAGAAAGATAAATACTGCATGGTATCACCTATATGTAAAATCTTTTTTAAAAAGCCCAACTTATAGAAACAGAATGTAGAAACATGGTTGCCAGGGATTCGGGGATGGGGCAAATAGAGGGCGATTGGTAAAAGAGTACAAACTTTCAGCTGTAAGATGAACGCAGGCTGAGGATCTAATGCAAAACATCATGAATATAGGTGATAACCCTGTAGAATATCATTGAAATTTACCAGAAGAGTAGAACTTAACTGTTCTCACACACACAAAAAAGAATAAATGGGTTAATTACCTAGATGGGGGAATCCTTTTTCAAGGATTTCAAATGGGAGGAGTTACACTCTCAATATCTCACAATTTTGTCAGTTTTACCTCAATATAGCTGAATTTTTCCAGAACAAAGTTAATTCACAATTTCTGTCATATTGATAGACATTCTGAGGATTATCCAAATGTCTTTTGCAGGTTTTTATATCATATGGCTAATTCCAGGTTCTTCTGGAATTCACTTTCTTACTACTCTTTTTACTAATGATATTTTTCTATTCCTTCTTTTTGAAATTACTATTATTATTCTCAAACTATTATGATATAAATGTAATATTGTCTATATTAGAGTTCCAATGTGAGCTATTTTTTAAATGACAGATGGTATCTGAATATAAGCTTTTCAAAATGTGCTTTTTCAATTTTTCTAAAAAGCTTGACAATCATCTTCAATTTTTTTCAGAATACATTTTTTTCTCATTTTTCATCCTTTTAAAATTAATGACTATTTTTATTCTGCTTGGTCAGGCAAATAGGCTTTGATTTACAACAGCTGTAATCTTATAGTACACATGCACACATATACACTTATTCATATAACTTCTTTTTCCCTTCATAATTTTTTAAACCATTAAATAACAAGATATAGTTTGGTCTAAGGTTTTTAAAATTATTCCAGTCTTTTAAGCTAATATAATTAAGTTATAGAGTGATTTTGCCACACATCTCATTACTATAAATTTGCTTTGTTCTAGGTTTAACAATGAGATTGCTAAGCATGGACATAATATTTTCCTCCCCTTTATTTCTGTCTCCATTTAATTTTTAAATTCAGAAGATTATTGTCATGAATTCTTTATCCACTAGTAATGTGTTTGAATTTAATTTCAGTTGTTCCAAATACCTTTCAAATTTTTATAATTATAAAAATGTCATGATGGAAATCAACTGATAACTATTAACGTGTGTGTTTGAGTTCAGCAGTGCTCTGGAACTAATACTGCTAAGAGTTCACGAGGGAAAATATATACCTATAGTACAATAAAGTTTAATAGCAACAAAAGTTGGATCTCATGGATATGGCCATTATTATTATTCCTTAATTTTTTTTCTTCTCCCAAAGTATATAAAAAGGCAAGAACAAATATTAAGATAAAATCTATAACCACATTATATTTAGATTCCAATATTTGCTTATGATAGATCTGCTTCACATGAGAATGCTAAAGTAAGTAGGTGCTCAATAAAATTCTTTTTTTTAATCCTCACCCGAGGATATTTTTTCCATTGATTCTAGAGAGAGTGGGGAGGAGAGGGAGAGACATAGAGAAACACCAATGTGAGAGAGACACATCAATTGATTGCCTCCAGCAAGCCCCCCACCAGGGTCAGGAGCATGCAACCGAGGTTCATGCCCTTGATCAGAATCGAACCCAGGACCCTTCAGTCAGCAGGCCAATGCTCTATCCACTTAGCCAAACTGGCTAGGCCTCGATAAAACTCTTAATTCAAAGGTGGCTGAGAGTTTTTATTTGCCATTAGGACTGACCCTAGATATCTAAATATGCCTGTTAATCCTCACACTTCTATATAGTCCAGACTCTACCACCTACATGGGAGCCCTCTATCAAGTTTGGATCACAACATTGCTGGCTGCTTATTCAAAGAACCACATGTTAATATGTTAATTTATGCAAATACATAAAATACTCTCTAAGGCCAGATGTCTGTTCACTTGGCCTATATCAGATCAGTGAACTCTAAAATGCAGTACAAAACTCCACATTTATTTAGTTTAATCAAAAGCATCCCATGCTTCAGAGGTAATAATTGATTTCATCAATTCAAAGAAACCAAATGAGACAATCTGTCTAAATCCATTACTGATTTGACCTATATGCCCAGGAAAAAGATTTAACTTCCTCTTGCCTTAACTCATCTACGTTAGCTCCTGAATGGATATGTTCGGCTGTGGAGGATGTCTAGTCATGTTTCCTTAATAACTAGAGTTCTTCTCCCTGAACAAGAGCAGCGGTCAAGGTTCAGAGCAACACCAGCTCTGAGGGAGTCAGCTGAAGGACCAATGTCACTCAGCCACTGCATCTTCCTGCAGGCTCCTCCCAGGAGCAGGGTGAGAACCTAATCGGTCTATTGTTTTACCTTTCCCCTAAAATATTAAGAATAGAGAGTCGAGTAAATGATGGGCATTCAGTAAAGACACCTGTTATTCTCTCTTTAGTCCACAAAGATCTTAAGAAAAAAATTTAGGTGAAATTATTTATTAATAATTGAGGTCTTCTGAACAAAAGTCCTCAATACTAAAAACGTATATTCATAGATCATTTAATGTTAAACATTTTGACACTGTGAACATATAATATTAACTGCATTTACTATGTGTCCACTCCACATTTTTTGGTGAATTTTAACATGGGTTAAATATAATGTCAGGTTAAGTACTCTCACCGTCTATATTTTTAAGACATTATTTCATAATTTCCAGGAGAATTAGAGTGTGCTGACACTAAAACTTAACAAATTCCGATGTAACCTTGAAACCAATTAGACAACAAGCTATTGTTTCCTGCTACTGCTCTCTCCTATGACATCGCAGCTGGTTCATAAATGCGCGGTTATTGACTTGCAAAAAATAAGAAGTCCATCTCAGTGTTCTTACCTGGCACCCTCTTTGCCCAGTTAATCATGTGAACCAGCTCCCTGTCGGCGAGGTTGGTCAGCAAGCCCATCATCGAAGCTTCACTGAAGGGTCTGCTAGGATCGTACTCGGAATAGATGATGGGGGGCTCAGCCTCCATCAAGGCACTGACCATCTGGTCGGCTGTCAGCGATAAGGCCGGGCTGTTCTTCTTCGTGTGCTTAATCAAGAGAGGGCTCGGCCAAAGGCTGGCGGCTCTCATGTCTCCAGAGGACCCCGCGTCATTCCTGCTCTCCCCATCGTCCCTTTGGCGCTTGTGTTTCAACATTCTCCCTCCTCTTCGGTCTTTCCGTAATCCTGAGAACACAGAAATATAAAACACCTTATTCTTTTTTATCATGTAAACTTTAGTACTATGCTAATAACCCTTAATTCTATTTGAAGAAATACCTTGAGGTACAGATATGCTGGTAAGTGTTTGACAACCAGCTGTTCAAGAAAAAATTTTAAAGGCTTTGATTGGTAGCATTCACTAGTTTCCATTGTACAAATACTCCTACCATTGCAAATTTCAAGCTACTTACCTGACATCAAGCAGCTTACAAAACTCCTGAAAACTGAACAATAGGCTTTTGTGAACCAGTACAAGTTGGCTCAGACAAACCGTGTGTGTGTGTGTGTGTGTGTGTGTGTGTGTGTGTGTGTGTGTGTAATAGATGCTATGAAAAGAACAGAATTATAGCCCTAGCCAGTTTGGCTCAGTAGCTAGAGCATCTACCTGTGGACCAAAGGGTCCCAGGTTCAATTCCATTCAAAGGCATCTACCTTGGTTGCAGGCTCCTCCCTGGCCTAGGGCCATGGTTGGGGCTCTTGCAGGAGGCAACCGATGGATGTGTTTTTCTCACATCAATGTTTCTCTCTGTCTTTCCCTCTCTCTTCCACTCTCCCTAAAAATCAATAGAAAAATATCCTGGAGTGAAGATTAACAAAAATAAATGTAATAAAATTATAATTAGTTATCCTTGTAATATAGTTTAGCATCAAACACTGCTTCTGCTATGAATATTCTTTAATAATAAATTAATGCAACAAAGACTAGTTGAAAAGATTAGTAAAAATTGATAAACCTCTGGCTAGCCTCACTAAGGGAATAAGAGAAAAGACTCAAACAAAAGCAGAGATGAAAGAGGAGAAGTTACCACAGACAACACAGATGTACAAAGGATCATACAAGAATTCTATGCAAGACTATAGGCACCCAAATTCAATAACCTAGAAGAAATGGATAAGTTCCTAGAGATATATAACCTTCCTAGACTGAATCATGAAGAACTGGAAAATCTAAATAGAAAGATCAACAGTGAGAAAATTGAAACAATTATCCAAAACCTCCCAAAAAGTAAAAGTACAAGAGCAGCTGGCTTCACTAGTGAATTCTACCAAACATTCAAAGAAGACTTAATACTAACCTTTCTCAAATTCTTCCAAAAAAAATGAAGAAGAGGCACTAATTCCTAACACATTTTATGAGGTGAACCAACATAACCGATACCAAAACCTGGCAGAAACCACACACACACACACACACACACACACACACACACACACACACACACACACCAGACCAATATATCTGAGGAATACAGAACAAAATACTAACAAATCGAATATAGCAACACATTAAAAAGATAACACATCATGATCAAGTGGATTCACCCCAGGAGTACAAGGAAGGTACAACATACACAGTCAATCACTGTGATACACCACATGAACAAAATGAAGGGTAAAACTCATGTGATTATACCGGCAGATGCAGTAACATACCAGTGTCATTACCAGTGACATCATTGCACAAATATTTTATAGTAATTCAGAGCAAATTGAACTGGAATTGAGGAGAAGGTGAAAGATGACCCAACTTCTATTTTAGCCCAGGTTAAATGAGAGTGGCTGATCAGAACCTATGTCTTCCTTCGTAGTTACATAAAGACATGGGACATAAAAATGGCATGCATAATTAAAATTCAAAGATAAAATTAAAAAGTCATTCTCTGCTCCCTATCAGATATTTTCCAGTATTATTTGTAGAGCAGGGACACAAATTGATATGTATTTTACTTAAGCTCACTCCAGTGGAAAAAAAACAACAAAAAACACCAAACTACCAGTTCCCAGAGCAAAGGGGAAAAAATACAATTAGCTTAAATGAGGCGAACATTAAACAGGCAGGCTCTTGACGGTCAAGACATTTATTTGTAGCCGACAGCATTTTTTGGCTGATATAATGCCATATAAACAAGATGTATTGTCATTCAGGACATGAAAATGTCATTTTCTAGAAGAGTCGAGTAAACTATTCAGCAACACAACACAGCTGCCATGCAATGGATATGCTAGTGTACACACATTATTAGTTCTCAAGTTGTGTCACTGAGTAAATACTGGCGTCAAAGCAAATTTCTTTTAAAACTTTAAGTTTATGATAATTCAAGGATCACCCACTGGTTTCATGTGAGAGATTGAAAAAAAAACATCTGTCATCCAGCAAGCCCAACATAAGTGTGAAATGCCACCAGTTTTCCTCGTATCCCCTTGGGTTAAGCCTTCTCTAATATCCTTGCCATGCTGCTGCAAGGATTTGGAGAAGCTGAGGATAGAACATCGTGTGAGCATCGGTGTGAATCTGCATGGTTCTAATCCACTGGGAAGTGTCAGTTTAAGGGAATTTTATTAAACTAATAAACACAGGCAACTGGACTGAGAATGAAAGGGAGAGAAGTGATGCACAGGGCGCTTTCTGTAATTTAACACCAAAATTATTATATCATTATAATTTAATACCACTATTATTCTATTATTCCCAATCTGTCTGGAATTTGGGAGTCATGCCAGGGACTGAGTCCTGGCAAGGAGAAAGGAGATGAAGACATATCAACTGCTTAAACAATTATGTTCTGAGCCTAAAATAAGAAGATCTGTCTTACTGCGTCAAACCAGGTATTTTGAAACACAATTTTAGAGTTCATCTCATCATTCCTTTATTTTTTTAATTCTTTAAATTCTTTGGCTTGGCTATTGTATCTCAAGAAAAATTAATATACTATCTGAATATTCATTACTTAATAGAATTCATTGGATGATTTGCTTCTAATACATTCTACTTTTTAAATTTTCTTTTTTTCTTCTTCATACTCTGTGCCTCTACAAAAATGCTAGTACAACTTCAGTAGTTATTTTTCCAGTTCCCAAGACTACTTTAATGTAATGTTAAATATTTCAAACATTTGCATAATAACCTTTGTTTTGCTTCTCAATAATTCCACATTATTCACGGGGTATTAAAAAACCAAAGTGATACACTAGAAGCCTTTAATTCAACATTGTTGAAGGAAACAGTAGTCCTGATTAGTTGAGAATTAAATAAAGACAAGAACTGATAAAACTTGCTTCAAGGAATTTCCCGGCATCACTTCCAATGTTACCTCTTCAAACACTAGTGAATCCTCTAAGGCCGGAACTGTTACAGTCCCCCCACTTAGCCGAGTAAAGAAGTTTAGAATAACTACCAAGCCCAAGATCACACCAAGGACAGTAAAAGAAATTTGAACATGGGTGAAATATGTCACTATTGATTATTATCAATATTCTCATTGTCTCCAAGTGTATCAGGTCAAGAGGACTATGAATTATCCAGTTCATTTTACTGAATGCTCTTTCCTTTCCTCTTTCAATCCCAAAAAATCAACACAACCTAGGATTTCTTCACATGTCTATTCCCGCCACCACCCTAGTTCTCACCCTAACCCTTCTTGCCAGCATCAGTGCAACTGCCTCTAATTTGTCTCCTTGCCTACCTTTGATCTCCCTTCCAATCCAATTAACTTCCAATTGATTAATCTCCATTATACACCCATTTTATCCTGTATTGTCTAAATCCTTCCAAGGCTTTCTTAGCCTATAGCAGGAGTTGTTTAGCAAGGTCTGAAGATGCTTAGTGTCCTATGGGGATATCAGAGGTGGTGTGGTTAAGGCTATGTTTCTATATGTGTCTTTGTATTAGGATTGGGGAATAAGTAGTTAGAATTTAATATAAGGAAGCAGGGTTTTTTGGTTTTTGTGAGTTTTTTAAAATATATTTTTTTACTAATTTCAGAGAGGAAGGGAGAGAGAGAGAGAGAGAGAGAGAGAGAGAGAGAGAGATCAATAATGAGAGAGAAACATCAATAATGAGAATCATTGACCGGCTGCCTCCTGCACACCCCCTCACTGGGGATCAAGGCTGCAAACCAGGCATGTGCCCTGCCTGGGAATTGAACTGAAACCTCATGGTTCATGGGTCAATGCTCAACCACTGAACCACACTGACTGGGCCAGAAACAGTTTTTAATAGTCAACTCCAGTCATACTAAGGCTCACCATTGTGGCCAATCACGTTATGCAAGCCCAGTTAGGGCTCTCCTTCATCTCAGGCCCCAGAGCTAAGTTCTCATTTGCTGTGACAATGGGGAATGATGGAAGAGAACAGTTGCAGCAGCACAACTGAAGCAAACTCAATTAAAATGCTGTCAGCCCTGCCTGGTCATGCATGTTCCATCATAGAACATGTGCCCACATGTTCACAACAACCCAAGTCTCCATCTGCCCTGTTGAGCTGATGCTGTCTGACCAAAAAGCACTCGAAAAACACAACTGCAAAATAACATAATGATTCTTCTCTGAAGTCAGCATGTATTTTATTTTCAGGAAAACAAGACCCATAAAAGTTACTGGTTTTTAGATTAATTCTTCTGCAAAGCAAGTTCGAGGACCATATTAATCTCTCTCTTCGCCAAATCACATTGGAAATTTAAAATTTACTAGAGGCCTGGTTCATGGATTCGTGCACTGGTGGGGTCCCTTGGCCTGGCCTGCGGACATTCCTCGAGGGGTCCTGGATTGTGAGAGGGCGCAGGCCAGACCGAGGGACCCCACTGGTGCATGATCGGGAGCGGGAAGGGAGCGGGAAGGGCTCCAGGGCATGTCCGGCCCATCTCGCCCAGTCCTGATGGGCTGGACCCCAGCAGCAAGCTAACCTATTGGTCAGAGCATCTGCCCCCTGGTGGTCAGTGCACATCATAGTAACTGGTTAAATGGTCGAATGAACGGTCAGACACTTAGCATATTAGGCTTTTATTTATAGGATTTTAATGATATTTGTCTCAAATTTAATTTTAAAAGGGACTGCATTGTTTCTATTCTGACTTGTTGCTCTACTGTTTATTTGTTTTTTAATGTCCCTTGTGGAAGCTAAAGCAACCAAAGAGATAGCCGTCCTATAAGAGCGCAGTGTTTTGTAATTTTCCCAGAAGTCTAGGCAGGGAGGGGAAATCGATCACAGATTACCACGCCTTTAGCTACATGTCCAACCACGCTGCCTTATCCCAGCAACAAAAAGCCAAGAGTCAAGGTCCAAATCAAGTAAGAGGGTAAGTCACAACTCACATGTGTTCTCAATAACATACTTTTTGATTTAAAAGTATAACATACACTCTTAAAACTACTGTGCATTTTAATAAAAATGCTAATAAAACCTTGCTTCTGGAGACAGCTGCAGCAGTCTGTTCCATAAGAATCTCATTTATTAATAACAAAATTTATGGGGTGGAGAGAAAAGCAATCCTTATTTTTCTTCCCTGGCTCAATTCCCCTGTAATATCTTAGCGATGAGTCTCCTGCTGGCAGGCATTCTGTAGTCAAAGGAATAAATAAGACACCAGGGCTCAGCCTGGGACTCTCTCTCTCTTTTCTCCATTCCTTAGCAGCTCTGCAACTCAGATTCATCGGTTTCCCTCTCTAACCTGTAAAAGAAACAGTTGGTCTCCCTGCCTCCACAGGGGTCTTTTCTTTGTTGCATGCTGCTCTGTGAAGAGTTGGAGATAAATAAAGTGCCTGTTGTCTCTGATGTGGATATGGATGAGTCTTCCCACCCTTGCTTGAGTCACCAACACCCAATTACATTCTCTTGGACAGAAGTGCCTGCCAGTAGGACAGTCATCATCCAACAGTCCCAAAATTGGGTCCCAAGCAAGTTCATCCCAGCAGGAGTTTTAGCAAATCCTCAAGAGGGTGCCTGTCATGTTTCTCAGGGCTTACAAGGGGGTATTCCTTTTTATAGACTCTCCTTTTTGAACTTTGCCACCTTAACTATATGAGAGACCTCTGAATATGCCCTATAACCCCAAAACCCAGTGCTGGGCCAATTAGGGGCTCAATAAATACATGTTACATGATGAATTTATCCTGGTGGCTAGTACAAATCACCGGGGCTCCTTTCATAAAATATCACTCTGAACAAGTTCTAAGACTAGAGAATGATGAAATTAAGAATTATCAAAAGCCTCAATGATGACAAAGTTTGACCACCCTATTTTAAGAGAGCTCAGCAAAAGGAAATAGCTCATTCTTATCACTGATACATCAGGCCCAATTCTATCTCACCATGCTACACCTAAGAAGTTCCCTGTTGCCCCGATCCAGAAAATTCCGCTCTGAAACATGCCTCAATTTCGTTTCTCAGAGATAAGGCTATGCCTGGTTCTTTGTACTTCCCCCTAGACTTAATGCTGTGCCTTGTAAATAAATTCGCTTTCTGAAGTAATGATCAACGAATGCTTTATGCAGTGAATTGAATCAGCGCCTTTCAAAGAAGACAGCACTCCACTGAGGGCAGCAGCACTATCCCAGGGCCAGCCTCTCTACAGAATCTCCATTTTCCTTTCCCCTGACTATATTTCAGTGTTAGCAACTCCTCCTTCAATCCAAACAAAGTAGCAGATATATTATACTGTGATTTATTCCTGAATGCCAGATCTCTCGCCCCATCTCATTTGAATTCCTTTACTCAGTCTTACAAGTTCTTATCAACTTAAAAAAAAATTAATGCCTCTTGATTCAGGCGGCCTGTCCACATCTGTTGACTTCACCAAGTACCCACTGGGTCCTCTGCTTACAGCTGCTGGAGCTGAAATTGTATTGCAAATATCTTAAGCAAGCTGGGTTATCAAATGTCAAATGCTAAGTTTATGCTGCTCCAGAGCACATGTCCTTCAATGGGCAGACACTTAGCAACCTGACCTAGCTACTGGTTTCCTATAAAAACCTAGATTTTACTGCTGGAGAGAGGGAAAGAGCGAGACAGAAAGAAAGAAGCCTGGGGTCAAAGTACAAAAGTTAATGTCAGTGATCACTAACATAGGGGAGCAGAAGAATCTCTAAAATAAGCGGCCAGAACACTCTCAAACCTAGATGAGCTGCATGGGTAACCTTTTAAAAATCTGTGAAAACAGTTCAAGACTTAGCAATGTATCAGGCAGGGCTAACAGTCCAATCATAAGTTACATTTACAGAACGAGGTCCATGCCATCATTTGATTTTTTTGAAGTCCTAGTACCTTCAGAAAGAAAGAAAGAAGGAAAGAAAGAAAGAAAGAAAGAAAGAAAGAAAGAAAGAAAGAAAGAAAGAAAGAAAGAAAGAAAGAAAGAAAGAAAGAAAGGAAGGAAGGAAGGAAGGAAGGAAGGAAGGAAGGAAGGAAGGAAGGAAGGAAGGAAGGAAGAAAGAAAGAAAGAAAGAAAGAAAGAAAGAAAGAAAGAAAGAAAGAAAGAAAGAAAGAAAGAAAGAAAGAAAGAAAGAAAATAAGAAAATTTTCCCTTTGGTGACAGCATGGAGGGACCTAGAGAGTATTATGCTAAGTTAAATACTAACTTAAATAAGCTAATCATACAAAGACAAGTACCATATCATACGATTTCACATTATATGTGGAATCTAATGAAAATAAACTAACAAACAAAGTAGAAACGGACTCAAATTCACAGAGAACAGACTAACAGAGGGGAGAGGGGTTGGAGGAAAAAGGTGAAGGGATTAAGAAAAAAAAACCTCATCGACACAGAAAAGAAAAAATGATTATGCGCCTTCCTGGCTTTGCACTTATTGCACCTGCATCCATTTTTAAAAGCCATTCATTCTGTTCATGTTTAGTCGATGTCAGAAGTTAGAATAAAGGATTGAGAATCAGAATGAAGACTGCAGCCCAAAAGGAAAAAAAAATGCTCCTATTGCTATAATTTCAGGAAAACTTCTTAGACTTTAATTACAGTTCACAAAATTATAACTAGTGTATGCCCCAAAGGGAGATCCAGATGAAACACTGAGAAGCAGAGTCCAAGCTTTCTTGGTGGGCGGACTTCCCCAGAGCTTGCTTTCGCTTATGGGGAGATCACAGACAGGCTTTTGCCCCTTTCCACGAAGGCTAGTGCCACATACACACCAACCTGATTATTTTTTAAAATTCTTGACAATTCCCTGGCCGCAGTGGCTCAGTGGTTGAGCATTGACCTATGAACAAGGAGGTCACAGTTCAATTCCCGATCAGGAGACATGCCCTGGTTGCAGGTTCCATCCCCAGTGTGGGGTGTGCAGGAGGCAGCCGATCAATGATTCTTCCTCATCGCTGATGTTTCTATCTCTCTCCTTTCCCTTCCTCTTTGAAATCAATAAAAATATATTTTAAAAAAACAAATAAAATTCTTGGCAATTGATAGGTGTCTATCTCTTTCAATATGATTACATTTTTGGAAATGGTGATGGTCTATAAAGCATATTGTTATTGTGATGATAGGTCTCCAACAAACAATCTGAAAATATCCTGTTTCAATGGGCAGGGCTTCGATCCAATTCAGAAAGAAGCTAGGAGAGCTGAACACCTGGGTTTTTAGGTTTATTCATAGGGATTCCCCAGTTTCTCAGGCCTCCAGCCTTCAGAAAAAGGCTTGTGTAATCATGACATTCATGAAAACTTCCTGAATTGCCCGATGTGGAAAGGATAGAAGTCATTACAAGCAAGGGGATGGACTTGCTTTGAAACTGAATTAGAAATCTTATAAAAACTAGAAAGAATGTTTAGTTGGGAGTTTATTCGATGGGATAGTCAATCCAATGTGTTCCTTAGAGATGATACTGAGGTTTTCGTTAGTAGATGATGTGAAGGCAAGCTTGGCTAGCTACCTGAGTAGCATATTTATGCAATAATAATTAAAAAATGAACTGACGAACAAAAGAGAAACAGAGGCTTAGATACATAGAACAGGCTGACAACTGTCAGAGGGGAGGGAAGAGTGGGGACTGGAAGAAAGTGAAGGGACTAGGCAAAGAACATATATGCATGACACACAGATGGTGAGAGGAAGGGGGTTGGGGGCCTGGAGGAGGTGGGCAAAGGGGGGGAAGGGACAGTAATAATAAATATTTTTGTGGGTTTTTTTTTAATGTATATTTTACCAATTTCAAAGAGGAAGGGAGAGGGAGAGAGAGAGAGAAACATCAATGATGAGAAAGAATTATTGATCAGCTGTCTCCTGCAGGCTCCACACTGGGGATCAAGCCCCCAACCCAGGCCTGTGCCCTGACTGGGAATCGAACCGTGGCCTCCTGGTCCATAGGTTGATGCTCAACCACTGAGCCACTCCAGCCAATCTCTAATGAAGTTTTTAAAAATAAATACCCACCACCCCCCAAAAGAGAAAAGCGTTCTCTTGTTGAAATGGCTATATGTAGGCCGAAGCTCACCTGTCCTGCCCTGAAGGCAAAGCCGAAGGCGAGCAGTATCTCCGTGGAGGCCTGTTGTCCTGTATAATGTGGAGAATGATTTGCACATCATTTCATTGAAACACCTAAGATATTAAATCGCATTTTATAAATGAAAGGCTAGAGGAGGTAACGTGGCTTAGCCCCGAGCCACACAATTGGGGACAGAAATTAGAACTCAACACTGCTAATCCCAACGCCCATGCCCTTTCCCCTGCTGTACTATCCCCACTACTCGCGTGATTTGTCACATTTCTAATAAAATGGTGATTTGCCTTATGGGCTTGTTGACCCAGGGCACAGGATATGCAGGATCCTGTCATTATTTCTTGATATTATGTTCATTATGAGGGATTTCACATCAGCTTCATTGTACATAACACAGTAATATGAACATGCTAGCAACTTCTTTCACCGTGCATGATGATTTTTAACTCATTCAGAAGTCACACATTTGACATCATTAAGCAGGATGGATGGTTCGTTTTACTCAATAGGCATATAGGTTTCAAATATGGCAATATATAGATGGTAAAGTCAAAAGAAGACTGAAGTCTTCTTTTAATGAAAAAGTAGACATGAGTACAAAGGATAACTTGAGAAGCTCAAAGGAATTGTAAACCCTAAATTGCAGGGAATGGAGCAGAGTAAAAAGTGCCTTACAGTAGACAGGAGAAAAATAAGAAAATTGGCCCACTGAAAATGATGAGAGAATTGGAGACAGGGGTAAGAGAATGACAATTATTTTCCCCATGATTTTAAAGTGAATGAATAGAACACAGAGCGGCTGAAACTCAGTGTTTATTTTTCAGGGAGAAAGAACATAAAGACGACATGTAGTAGACGAAAGAAAATTTTAAGTTTGATGAAAGGTCCTAAATGGAAACAAGAAAAATGATGGGGCAAGGGGGTTAAAAATGCTACTTTGAAAATTATAAGATTGTCACAACTTTTTAAAGGAATCATTTTTGAACTAAGGACCCCATTGCTAAAAGAATATTATGGTAATTTAGTGAGATGTATCATTTTAGAGTTAGTAAGTAAAAAAAAGGATTAATATATGTTATTCTATTTTATAATATTACAATTTCACAAAAACTGAAATATCACAGCCATATTTTGGAGAACATAATTAAAACTAAAGATATATGGACTAAAATGAAAGGGGGAAAAAAGATCATTTTGGTTACCAGGTCTTATCAGAATAAGTTGTTCTATTTAATCTTCTTAGGAATTCTAATAGAATAAGCTTCCTAGAGTTACTATCTCTATGTTATGAATTAATCATTATAATTATTAAATACAATAACTAGCTTCTATGCCAAAGATATTAGTTATCTTAATAATTCTTCTTTGTAACTGTAATTGTCATTATTTGAAATAGGTGAAACTTAACAGACTGAACATGTTAAAAATAAAGTGTATGCATCTATGAAATCTTAATTATAATTACATAGTCATTTGGGATCATTTTCAGTAGTTCTTGGCAAAAACAAATGAGCATAATGAGTCCCGTTAATGGACTGATGGATTCTGTTTACATGTGGGGGCAGGACTTAATAAAACTATTCAGAATAGCAGGAGAGCATGTGAAGTGAAATACTAGGTACCGGTGAAAATCCACACCATTGTGTGCATAGAGGCAGAGTGTAATGAATGAGATTACAAGTTATTTGAGAACGTGATTCTCACCAAAAGTCAGTAAATACTCAGCTAGTTAAATGACTACTTTTAGCTTTTTATAAGTAAACTAGAGGCCCAGTGGCACCGGTGGAGACCAGTGTGGTCCCTCAGCCTGGCCTGTGGGGATTGGGCCGAAACCAGCTCTCTAACATCCCCCAAGAGATCCTGGATTACAAGAGGGTAGTTCTCAGGTGACACACCCCGGAAGCGGGCTCCCTCCTCTTTGGTTCCAGGTGCGTCACCTGAGAACTGCAGCTACCAAGTCACCACAGCTCGGCAGCTCCTGAGTCAAGTGTCTGCCCCTTGGTGGTCAGTGTGCATCATAGCTACCGGTCAGACAATCAGATGGTCAAATGGTCGCTTAAGCTTTTATATAGAGAGATACTCAGCTAGTAAAATGGCTACTTATAGCTTTTTAGTAAGTGGAAATGACATTAAGGTCAATCTTCTCCCACTCCTACGTCCCTGTTCTCATAAGGCTCTGCAAGGGTGTTTATATGGACGTGTTATTAGCACATGAGATCTGTCCCTACCTGGATTTCACAAATGTCATGGTGCAAGGCAGTGACCGACACCCTGTTTTCCTTTGTGGAATTAGAAACCTTGGGACTATTTTCACCAGCTGTTCACCTCTTCCATAAAACAATATAGATTTCAGAGGGGATAATCTCCACGATTACATTGTTTTTAAATGGCTCACACAACAAAACACTATGGATTGAGTGAGACACTTAACACTCTAACAAAGGAGATAGCTTAAACACAGGTAGGCTGAGCAAATCATATAAAATTAAATCAGTCCACTGAATTTAACCAAAACTCATTTCAACTGAATTTAAAAATTAAGGGATTCATAAAGGAATTTTCAAATGTTACAGGGGATGCAGTGTAGCATCTACCAACCACACAGAATGCTATGGATTTGCCACTCCAACGTGATGCTTCCTGATTGTTAACAGAGCTCAGTGGAATTCTCTGGTGATGGAAATGTTCCCTAGCTGGGCTGTCCAATATGTTAGCTACTAACCCCTGGTGGGATGTGGCTGGAGCAACTGAGGAGCTGTAGTTATAATATTACTTAATTTTAATTCAAGTTTAAATGGCCACAGTGGCTAGTGGCTACCTATAGGGCCATGCAGTAGACTAATGTGCAATGACTAAGTAACATCGGATGATGTGTAACAGTGCTCAGGGATGACAGGTAGCAGCCATCGGAGCAGGACTCAACTCTGGGTGCACATTAGAATCAGCTAGGGCGTTTGGAAACAATCCTGGCATGCACCCCAGGGGGTCTAACCTAACTGATTTGAGGAGGAGCGATGCAAGCAGTATTGCTCTCTCTAAATCAGAACAGTAAATGAGCCGGAGGAGAGATGTTTCCAGGACTGGTTTCTAGCCCCGTATTCATTTTACTTCACTGGTGGAGGCAGCCGTGAGTGGGGAAGGAGGCCCTGCCAGAATCGGAGCAGGTGACCACGGGAGACCGCACAGTGCTGAGGCCTCGGGTGGATTTTCAGAGACTATACACATATAGGAGAGTGTATACACAGCGGGAGCTATACACATATAGGAGAGTGAAACATCGGAAAGATAGACAAAGGGGGAGGGGAAACCTTACCAAGTGTAAGAAAGAAGTAGGAAACCATAGCAAGTGAACTGGCTAATACAGTTATTGAAAATACCGTAAAGAAAAGCCTTATAGGCTGATATCCTGACACTGGCTCATGCAGTGACTCCATCTAAAAACCCTCCTGGTGGCTGAACCCAGTCTTCCTTCCTACACCCCTCCAATGCACTGTCTTGAATTGACACCCACTTCCTGAAACCCGTTTAAATTTCCTTGTCTTCCACTGTGTCTGGTCTTGGGTATTTCAGGGTCTATCTCCCATCTTCAGTTGACCCTCTTCCTTGGTCCCACAACCAGCTCAAATTGGAGACTCCCTAAGTCAGCGGTTCTCAACCTGTGGGTCTCGACCCCTTTGGGGGTCGAATGACCCTTTCACAGGGGTCGCCTAAGACCATCGGAAAACACATATATAATTACATATTGTTTTGTGATTAATCATGATGCTTTAATTATGTTCAATTTGTAACAATGAAATTGGGGGTCACCACAACATGAGGAACTGTATTAAAGGGTTGCAGCGTTAGGAAGGTTGAGAACCACTGCCCTAAGTTATCATATGATTCACCTGAATGGCTAGCAGATGTCCCAGGGAGTCTGTGCCAAAGCTGTGGGGTTTTTCCTTTGAGTTTCACGGCCTTGTAATGGGAGAGAACCCATGACCTTGGTGTCATTAGCACCAAGCTCTCACCAGCTGTGCTAACCCGTGTCTAAGTTTCAGGGGAAGTTTAAGGTCACAGAGATTAGGCTGCCTTTTTCCATTGTGTTCTCTGAAGATAGGATGAATTACCTTGATTGCAGAAGTTGCCCAAATAAAAAAAATATTTCAACTTTGCAATTTTGGGGGGAACAGTGTGTACTCCCGGTGGATGTGGAGCAAGCAATCAGAATGGGTGACCATGGATCAGTTACAAAAGCCTTCTGAAAAGAAACCTGATGGTCGTGGGATGTCTTGCTGAGAACAAAAACTACTTTAAACATAAAATCATCAGACTCTTTGTCAGTCATTACCTTAAGAAAACACATTCAAATAAAAGAATGGGACATAATTCATTGTTTCAGAACAATTTTTTCTCAATTGTTTGGGAAGCTTTCATTGTTTGTGAAATCTTTGTTCCCTATTTACCCTCACTGACCTTCAAGAGGGATTGAAAGCATTCTGATAGGGATTTTTAAAAAGTTAACTTTTTCCCTAAAGCTTCATGAAGTACCTCCTGAGTGAATCACACTGACCTTCTGGGCGTCGGTTTTAAACATGGAGGGGAAAGAGTACATAGTTAGCGGCTTTCGTGTATTCTTGCCATTTGCAATGGAGGCCACCTCCCATCATCAAAAAGCACATATACAAAAAACAAGCATTTTCATTCCCAAGAAATCTGTCATTTAATAGTGATATTCCAACATTATGATGTTAATATTAAACAAGCTCACTCCCATGGTATTTCTGAGTTCACCTAAAATATAGTTAAGTACCAAATGAGGAATAAACTAATTACCAGTTGTGAAATTTATCAGGTAAGTACAATGATAACAATGTACACAGTTGCGTTGCAAGGTAGTTGGTCAATCTCACTTCTAAAAGACAGGAAGAAACATATAAAAAGAAAAATAATTACCATAAAGCAACGGTTCTCAACATGTGAGTCGCGGCCCCTTTGGCGGTCGAACGACCCTTTCACAGCGGTCACCTAAGACCATCCTGCATATCAGATATTTACATTACGATTCGTAACAGTAGCAACATTACAGTTATGAAGTAGCAACGAAAGTAATTTTATGGTTGGGTCACAACATGAGGAACTGTATTTAAAGGGCCAGGAGGTTGAGAACCACTGCCATAAAGGAAGTTTCCTAAAAATGAAAGAAATGAAGGACACTCTAAACTTATATAAGAATATCGAAGTTGGGCCCTAACTGGTTTGGCATCAGCCTGAGGACTGAAGGGTCCTTGGTTCGATCCCGGTCAAGGGTACATGCCCATGTTGCAGGCTCGATCCCCAGTAGGGGGCATGAAGGAGGCAGCTGATCAATGATTCTCTCCCATCATTGATGTTTCTATCTCTCTTTTCCTCTCTCTTCCTCTCTGAAATCAATAAAAATATATATTTTTTAAAAATGATATCTAACTTGGGTTTTTATTGTATTCATAAGTAATTCATGTACATGTTGAGAACAGAAAATACTGAGAAGAAAAAAAAAGCAGAAAATAAAAACTATCCATAATTGCCTTACCCAGTGCTAACTGCTGGTACCCCTCGGTTGCCTATCCTGCCAGAATCATTCATTCATTCATTCATTCATTTATTCACTCTTTTCTTTATGGCTAAAGTCTATATAAATTAAAGTGCTTAAGGACTATTTGTAATCTGCATAATATATATTTATATATACCATAATTTATAATATTTGCGGAGTGTTCTTTTATATATATAATGGTATCTGAACCAAGCCAACCACCCCTGGATTGATTTTGACAATGTATATCAAAAGTCATAGAAAAAAAAATGCTTATCTTTTGATTCAGTAATTCAAGTTCTAGGAGTAAATGCTAAATAAATAATTATCATTTGCAAAGATTTAGTGAGAAAGTCACTCATAGTCTTGTTTAAAATTTTGAAAATCAGAAACAATGTAAATACTTCAGAGCTAACAAGAGAGATACCCTGTTGGGGGTAAATAATGATAGTGAGGGTTGATCGCTAACAGAATGGCATGTTGATGAACTCATTCAGGGTTATAGATTTAAAAGAGAAATATATTTAAGATTATTTTATTTTCCTGAAGCATAAAAAATCTATTTTACACATAGAAAGTAAATACACTAGCCATTAAAAAAGAAAGGATGAATGTAAATACAATAACTATGGAAATAATTAAATAGATTATGATTTGTCCTTACTGGAATATTAATGTAGCTACTCTAAAAATCATGTTTTAAAGGATACTTAATGACATTAGAAAATATTAAGTCAGTAGGCATTGTAATCCCAAAGTTGTAAGTTTTAAAAAATATATGACATCTGAAACAATCAGATCATATAATATTTAAAAGATCTGTCTTTTAAATATCAGTAAAATGAGATAACTATGAATAATTTTTAAATATGCAAGACCTTTTAGAGAAAATGGAAAATGTTACTGAAAGTCATTTAAAAAGACTTAAAATAAATGACAAGTTCCATAAGGTTAATGGGCAGGAAGGCTATCATAATGATGTCAATCCTTCCTAAATTAATTTATAAATTCAATGAAATTTCATTAAAAATTGATTTAAAAATTCCTTGGAAGCAAAAATAGCCATAAATAGCCAAACAATTTTGAAGAAGAACACATTCCCTTTTAAGAAGGATTATAAAGTCAAAGTAATTACCAAGTTATGAAAATTAAAACTGTGGTATTAGTGAAGGCATTAACCCATAGAGGAAAGAAACAGCTAAGAGAGCGCAGAATCAAATTCACTCATATAGAGGAACCCCATGTCTAGTAGAGGTAGCATTGCAGATCAATGTGGGGGCAGGCTGCATCATTCAATTAATGGCTCTGGGACACTTTGTTTATGCCAAAGGAAACATAAAATTATATTCATACCTCATGTCATACCCAAAATCCCCTTTCAGCTGGAATCAGTAATAAAATGAGAAAAAGGAAAGCTGTAGGACTTTTAAAACAGAATATAAATAAATTACTTTATGGTGTCCAAGCAGGGAAGGATTTAGGAAACAGAACTCAAAGCACAAATGAGTTCTGATAAAGAAAAAGTAGGGCCCTAACCGGTTTGGCTCAATGGATAGAGCGTCGGCCTGCGGACTCAAGGGTCCCAGGTTCAATTCCGGTCAAGGGCATGTACCTTGGTTGCGGGCACATACCCATTAGGGAATGTGCAGGATGCAGCTGATTGATGTTTCTCTCTCATCAATGTTTCTAATTCTCTATCCCTCTCCCTTCCTCTCTGTAAAAAATCAATAAAATATATTTTTTTAAAAGAAAAAGTAGGATAAATTCCCAAAATTAAGATTTTTCCATGAAACACAGGTTATCATAAGCAAAGCAAAGACAAGCTATATACTAGATTAATCTATTTAAAATACATAAATTAAAATTAGAAGATATAAAGAATTCTGAAAAATCAATAAGAAAAAAACAACCTTTCTGTACATTTTTCTTGCTGGCATTCTGTTGCTATAGTATTGGGACATAAAAATTCAAAGCTGTTCTTTGTGCCTCCTTAAGGAATTTTTTTAATCCAGTACATTTGACTAGTTCATTTTCATTAAGTATTAAAAATGTTTCATGAGTCCTAGATAAAATTCACTATCAGTTTATTTTTAATGGTAATTATGTATTTTTCATTTCCATTGTAGGATTTTAAATTATTTTCTCTCCTAAGTCAAAATTAACATTTACTAATACACTGTCTTTAAAACAGTTATCTGTTTATAAAAAAGCTTATGCTTTTAATTTCCTCAATTGATTAAGTAAACTCTGTCATATAGAGTTGATTGGGTTTATTCTTCTCTGCTTGTTTTACCACCAACATAGAACATTTTTGAAATATCTCATAGTTCTCAATATCTTTTCTTTCCCTAAAATCTGCCCTTTAGGAATGTTTTATAATTAAACACACACGCACTTTTCAAAATTCACTATAAAAAAAGTAATGGTATTGAACTATTTTACACATGACTCACTCCTGGAGGGAAGTTACATGCCTGGAGGAGAAAGAATAATTAGATTTCTTATGATTTTTAAAATATGGTGTCTAGTTTAATCACTTATTTTCATTTGGATTATCTAATTGGATAGATATGAGATAAACGGATTTTTAAAATAAAATACTAAGCTACTAGTTTGACTAAACTCTATCTGACACATAGCTAAATCCTTCACTTCATTTATTTGTTTAGTAAACAAAGACACATTAAATGCAACACTAGGCCGTTCCCCGCAGGCTGGTGGAACAGCACAACCAGGCATGGGCACTCTACCACTCAAGAGGCCATTTGGGGATGGGACCTGGTGACAGAATAGAGGCCAGAGCTAAGTGGTTGGTATAGCTATGGGTAGGTGACAGCAAAGTCAATTAAGATTCTAGCAATAAGAAAATGAGCAATCAGATAAATAGCCTAAACGTCAAAAATCAGAACTTCATATTGATGGGGACATGCCAAAGATTACAAGTGGAAGTGCGGCAGAGAACAGACTTGAAGGCTATGTCTGTCCTTCAAGGGAGCTAACATCAAGCAGGAATCAAGAGTCAAGATAAGGCCTGGCCAAGTCGCTCAATTGGTTAGAGCATCGTCCAATACACCAAGGTTTCAGGTTCAATCCCTGATCGGGGCACAAGCAAGAATCAACCAATTAATGTTTAAATAAATGGAACAACAAATCAATGCTTCTCTTCCTCCCTTCCTCCTCTCTCTAAAAAAAATTTAAAATAAGAATAAACAAAAATAAATAAATAAAATTAAATGTATTGTTAAAAAAGAGCCAAGATGGCAGAAACTGCTCTCTCAGAGCTGGAACTGACCACACACCCATGCACACAGCTTGTCCTCAAGCTGGCGGGGTTCAAAGAGCTCAGGAGCTGGATGAACACAGAGGCTCCCACAGTGACTCACCTGCCTTTCTAACACCAGGAGAGAATATCATAGTCTTCAGGGGAAATGTGATGACTCCCAGGGAGTCTGAGTAAAAGACACGGGCTTTTAGTAAACAGAACAATGCAGCTTCAGGTTGAAGATGACATAAAGTGACAAGTTGTGCTCTGTAGTCAGTGAGCAGACCTGCCTGCGACAGCCAAAGGTTTCTTAGGAAAAGGACGCTGAAGTAAGTGGCTCAGAAGGTGAAGTTCCAATGCCAGGATTAGCAGGCGGCTACACTGTAGGTTTCTCAGGGCTAGGTACCACATTTGATATGTAACTGATTATCCAAACTGAATTTAAAACATAATAACTAATTACCTAATAATTCCGGACCAATTGTGATGGTGACAATACTACAATAAAATTGAACTTTATTAGATGAAGTACATAAGGCCAAAATTGAGTGTACTCTTATTTTTAATGTTTTATTTTTCAATTACAGTTGGCATATAATATTATATTAGTTTCAGGTGGACAACATAGTGATCAGACATTTTATAACTCTACTCTTTATTACCCATTATAACCAACTTTTATGGAGGATTTACTGCAAACTAAGTATAATACTGAAAGCTATATATTAATTCTTATTAGGTAGGTGTTTATACGTGTTATTATTACCCTCATCTGATAAATTCAAAACGGGGATCTGGAGAGGTTTAGTGTCTTGTGCAAGGTCACACACACGAATCTCTAGCCAGAGCTAAAATTTGAACCCAGGTGGTCTGAGTCCTAAAGCTAAAGTCAACCACAATGCTCCACCATATATAAATAATAGTACCTAACATCTGTGTACCAATATGTAATGATACCAATATAACTCATGCCTTTGCGTCTCAGAATAGGCTGGTGAGGCAGTTGGTGTTTTCACACAGGTATTTATTCTATGAGATGGGAGCCATAAAGAGAGGGAAATAAATCTAGGATGGGCAGGACTTCACTTGTCAACAAGACGTATCCTCATGAAACTAGCCAGAAGTTGAAACCACAAAGTACAAAGGGCCAGCTGGCGAACTTGAGCTTGCTCAATCCCTGAGAGCACTGATATCAGCAAGGTTAAAACAGGTGGGTAAGCTGAGACAGCGGGAATCACAAGGCCAACTCTAACCCTAGGTCTCTTGAGGGAGCAAAGGGACTTGGTCACCTTTTTAAGTGGATGGTCTCCTTCCCACCATTAGGTAGCCTGCACTTTGTGGTCAGCCAGTGACCACATCTGACCTGTCTCTCCAACACCTTCACATGGTAAATGCTCAAGAAAGGTAATTTGTAAATGATTGAGGTGAAGTTTGGACTTGGCCTGGCATTGGTTCCGTAAAATTTTCTAAATAACACTGCTAAAATGTTAATACAAAAGAAATGTAATAATAACTGGTCTTTCAAAGCAAGCTTTTAAAGATCTAAACAACAAAGGATAATTTTGTATGTTTCTCATAAATTTGTATTTGTTCAGTCAGCCTTAAACTAAAGCACATGTTGCCTCTAGGTATAACCAGAACATATAACTAACTCCCTGCTTTACCTTAGGAATTCTCTTAGGGCTGGAGTATATTTCTGTGATTTCCAAAAAGTCTGGCCACAAGGGTGCTGGATAAGTTTTTAAGCAAACATCACCAGACTGGCTTTTGTGATATTTAATCAGGAACCTGTCCAAATTCACACTATCTTTTTAGCCTCTTTCTTTCTCTGTGCCACAATGCAGAAATTAGCAAGTTTCCCCAGCTCCTGGGACTCAAATCTTAGGCATGACTATGACATTTCTAATAACAGAAAGCTTAGTGAGCTTAGTGATCTTCTCAAAGTCAGATATCAACAGACTTTTTTTTTTGAATTCTTGCTTTTATATGGCTAAATAATTTATAACGATATTATAGCCATCTGCTCATATCACTATTAACATCAAACTCCTTTTTGTGGCACTCCCCCCTCAGAAAAAAAATTCCTTTTCCATGCTAATTAATGAAGAGAATAGATTTATAGTTGTCCATTCCAACAGGTGTTTGCAGTTGCTAGCTGCTCTACAAATTTGGCTGGAAATATAAGTATGATAACTGCGGAGGTTGTTTCTTATATCCAGAAACTACCTTTAACTTTAGATTCTGATCTTTCCATAAGTAATCTGAACTTAGATCATAAAACGTAATTTTTTAAAAAAAATATCAACCTTATACAATACTCTGATGAGACAAGTTTGAATTCTTAAATAAAAAACAAAACATAACATTTAAGAGATCAACCAAAGGACTTGTATGCATGCATATAAGCCAAACCAATGGACACGGACAACAGGGGGATGAGAGTATGAGTGAGGGGTGGGGGGGAGGTTGGGGGTTAATGGGAAATGAGGACACATTTGCAATACCTTAACCAATAAAGAAATTAAAAAAAAAACATTTAAGATTTAAAAGATGCTTTTGAGACCACTGAATCCTAAACCCATATTTTTCAAATGTGAAAAGAGAGTTCACAGTAACTGAGTCCTCTGCCCAGGATCCTTGGAAGAGTCAGACTCATACACTTGACCTTTAGCCAGGATTCCTTCAACTTGACAAAGTTACCTTTTTTTAATACCAGAATAGTCTAAAGCTGTGGTCGGCAAACTGTGGCTCTGAGCCACATGCGGTTCTTTGGCCCCTTGAGTGTGGCTCTTCCTAAGCCTTAGGAGTACCCTAATCTATACTAATAAAAGAGAAAAATGGTAATTGGCGTACGACGATACCCTTTTCATTGGCTAATCAGGGCTATATGCAAATTAACTGCCAACTAAGATTGGCAGTTAACTGCCAACAAGATGGCGGTTAATTTGCATATGTAGGCACAATGCAGGGAGGCGAAAGGGAAAGCAGGAAGAAGCCCCCTGCCACTGACAGTGATCGGAAACCCAGGCGGGAGCTAAGAGCTGGGGGGCAGGGCAAAGGCGGCCCTGGGGCCACCTTTGCCCAGCTCCCCAGCCATGATCGGAGAATCAGGTGCCTTTTCCGCCCTGGCCAGTGATAGCAGGAAGCAGGGGTGGAGCCAGCAATGGGAGCTGGGAACGGTCGAAGCTGGCAGTCCCAGGAGCTAGGGGTCCCTTGCCTGGGCCTAAAGCGAAGCCCACGATCGCGGGGCCGCTGCAGCTGTGGGTCCCCGCTGCCCGGGCCGGACGCCTAGGCCAGAGGCTTCCTGCAGGGGCAGGGGCGGAGCCCGCGCGATCACGGCACCCCCCACTGCCACTGCAGGTCCCCGCTGCCCAGGCCGGACGCCTAGGCCAGAGGCGTCAGGCCTGGGCAAGAGGCTGATCCTGCGATTGGAGGGTGATGGAGGTCAACACCTGAGGGCTTCCCAGTATGTGAGAGGGGGCAGGCTAGGCTGAGGGACACTCTCCCCCCCCCCCACCCAGTGCACGAATTTCGTGCACCGGGCCCCTAGTTAAGTTAATAACAATGTACCTACCTATATAGTTTAAGTTTAAAAATTTGGCTCTCAAAAGAAATTTCAATCGTTGTATTGTTGATATTTGGCTCTGTTGACTAATGAGTTTGCCGATCACTGGCCTAAACAATTAAAAAAGAAAACAGGCTTTACAACATTATTGGAATTATTATCAAAAGATAGTGAAAACCCTTGGCCTGAAGAGGGAAAAATGTCCTTTTTAAATTATATTAAATATTAAGCAATATAAAGCAGTTAAATATTCAGCAATTCTTTTTAAAATATCCATCAACCTTTCCATATAAATGTTTTTTGGTACTTCTGCTGAGTAACTAAGCCAAGTGTGTTGCTTCATGTTTTTGTTAAATAGTCATACTTTGTGTCCATAGTAATTGTTCCTAAGTCATAATTTGGGTCTATGTGATATGAGTATCTTATTTGCTCATGTTGCTATCTTTCATGATGATCTAAATCACGTAGGTCATACAGTACAATGAAAAGAGCACTGAACCAAGAGTTAGGAGTCTTGGCTTCTTGTCTGAGCTGCTAACTAGTTGCTTAAGTTGGACAAGAACAATGAGCTGAAAAACAAAGAGGTGGACAAGGTGACCTTTAAGTTCTTTTCAGCTCTAGACACCATTTATTATCCCAACCACAATCACTGAAACAAAAATTAAATACATGAGAATTCATAAAGTCTCAGGCTTACAGAATTCAAAAGCCACAATTCATTCATACAATTACTGCCATCAAAGTTCTGCTTTTTTTTTGTTGGTGGTGTTAATCTTCAATCGAGGATATTTTTCCATTGACTTTTAGAGAGTGGAAGGGAGGGGGAGAGACAGACAGAAACATTGATTTGAGAGAGACACATCAATTGGTTGCCTCCTGCACATGCCCCGAACAGGGCCAGGGATGGAGCCTGCAACCAAGTTGAGCTCCCTTGACTGGAACTGAACCTGGGACCCTTCAGTCCTCAGCCCAAGGCCCTGTCCACTTAGCCTCATCGGCAAGGGCAAAGTTCTCCCTTTTTTTTTTAAGTTCTAGCCACAGAAATGGTCCTTACCTCATTTTAAGAACAATTGACTTTCACAAAAGCAAATGATAGGAACAAGAAAAACCCTTTCTGAAATGTTTGCCAGGTCTTTAAAAACTGTCCTCATTCAATGTGAGACATGGTCATTCTTGGAAAAGTAAGTGGACAAGACCAATGAGCCGAACAACAAAGAAGTGGACAAGAACCAAAGTGACCTCTCCATAAGCAATCAAATTACTTCAGCATAAAAAATTAAATCACTATTCTAGCTATAAAAAATAAAAATAAAAGCATGATTATCAATGTCCGTTGGTTAATTTTGTATATGCAGTGAACGTAAAGTAGCCTTACATTTGGTTGTGTTTTAATCTGCATTTGTAAGCCACTGCAACATACACGTGCATACACAAAACCTACATCTGGATAACGCAGTGAAATCCAGGACATCTGAAGCCAGCCTGTATTTTTCCTGGGTTTTCCTGCCTTATTGTGTCCACTCATCAATATATGAGAGAGGCATGAAAATAAAAACACATATTTGTATTCAGCACTCCAACAAAAGCTGTTGGATTGCTACATAGAAGATTCCTACACTGACAGGGACAAGAGTAAATGAAGCCAGAGGTCCCTTCTATATGTAAGAGTCTATGGCACTCTGTCTATACTAGTAAACTTTTTAGTCGAAAATCTGAAAAGTGTGTATTTTAGGTTGTGATAGATTATAAAAATGGCCCAAAGTTTCCAACCTTTGCCACATAACTCTGAAGCCCCCTCTCACACAGACTGAGAACTCAGCCACTGGTCCTATTTTGGCCCATTGCATATCACCAAATAATGTAATCGACAGCTTGATTGAAATGGGCTTGTGATTCGGGGCTTGCCCTCCTGGTGCCTCTGCCATTATCACGGGAACATGCCTGGACTAGCCTGTTGGATGAGAGGTATAAGAAGCCAAACCGAGTCATCCCAGCCGCTCTGGCAGAACCAGCCAGCTGACTTCAGACATGTGAGCGAGCCTCGCCAAGCTCAGCAGCCTCCTAGCTGATCCCCTGACATGTGAATAATATCCCTACTGTTGTACACCATTGAGGTTTTGAGGTGAGGCTCTGTTATGCAGTGAAAGCTAACTGCTATACAGGTTTTTACTCCCAAGCAGGTATTTTCCCTGACTCAGAAAAACAGGACTCACGATTCTCAACCTATTATTCATAGCTTAGCCCTTATAGTGTCCGTTCCCTCTTGCTCATTCATTCTGTTAGCCCATGCCACATCTGGTATTGACTGCCTATGACACGCAGGCACTGATCTAAGGGCTTGCAGTACATCACTGGACAAAATGTGGGAGCATGTTTTATTTGTGTGTAAACTCCCATCTGGAGCTTACAGACATCAAACTATAAACATAATCTAAAAATTAGCGATACAATGTTTTAGAAGGTGGAAATGCAATAGAAAAATAAGGAAGTAGAGAAGGATTGAGAGATTGAGAGTGCTGTGGGATGTGTGGATGAAATAAATTGCACTATTAAAAGGGATTGTCAGAGTAAGGCTCACTGGTAGGCATACTAACAGATCAAAATAATGTCTTCATGTAAGTAAATCAGGCACTCGAACAAACCCTCAGGGCACCTCAATGAATTTATTCAGCCTTGCCATTAAGTTGGGGGTAGGTATGTGATTTTTTCTTTTATCTGAAACTAAAGATTTGATGTCACGGGTAGAGATTCAATTTTTTTTTATTGATGTTTAGAAAAAAATTAAATTCTGTGTTTAAGCTGCCCAGATGATAGACCAAGTGGACTAAACTGGCAGTAAACTGAAACAGATAGATATTTGACAGATGTAAAAATACATGTACAATTATATGTACAGACACACAGACTGGCTTTGTGCAGTTAAATTATCTAGAGTCCTATTTAAAAACAGTGGGAAGACTTTTATTATGTCTTTGCATATTAAAATTTTTGTTAAATTAAAAATGAGTATTCATAATTTATACTTATGCAGCCAGACTGTATCAGCGTATTAATTGGGAAAAACATATTTTTTATGAAGTGGGGTCAATGTATGGGTACCCTAAAAGAAAAATGTTTTGGACATATTCACACATTGATTATTTCAGCTTTCAGAGAGAATAGACCAGACTGGGCTTAATCTATCTATAGCAACAAAGGATATTCAACCTGGACCCCACTGTTTCAAATTAAACTTTTTATGAGTAGCTGTTATATTCCTGTCGCTTATCAAGTTACCTTAAAAAGCTTATTTGTGAGTTTAATTAAGCCTGACTAATTCTCCAGCAATACAAAGAAAGATGAATTCCTTAAGTGTTTAATCCATTTATGACTCAAAGTATCATTTTCTTAATGAGGCTGTTAAATTCTTGTGATTAATTACCCTTTAAATTCAAACTGCTTTCTCAGACATTCAAGACATCAAGTCACACCTCACACAAGACGTGACTTCAACATTTCATCTGTCCCTCAAGAGAACTGATTCCAAATGCTGTATTCACAACCTCAACCTGGCAGGTTTCTGAGAATGGAACTCAAGAATCTTTGGTGGTAAGTTTCATAAAAATCAGGCTTTCTTCCTGATTTCCATCCTTGGTTTTTGTTCTTTTTCCTCCTTTATACCAGAATTAATGAGCTAAACGTTAGCTGCCCTCTATCTGCATAGTCACTATTCTTTTTCATTGCAGCTTTGTTATCCTTAATGCATCCCAAGTCTTGTCTCCTTCAGAAAGCTCCCCCCCACCCAATTGTGATCAGCAGGGAGCCCATCATCCATCCACCACCCTTGGTATTATCCTGAAACACTAAATGCACCCATGACTTTATTTTAATTACAAACTTCCTATCTGTTCTTTCCTTGTATTTTGAAGGCTATGCAAGACTAGAAGCATTGTTCTTCAAGACTAGATTCCCAAAATGCAAGGTCAATCAGCACTGGATTCCTGTAAAAATAAAAACACTGGAAGATTGGAGACAGGAGGGGACAGAACACCACACATACACAACACCCACAGCCACAAAGACACAAGCACACGGGTGCAGATCCTAAAGGCCTTGTGTTTGGTCAGTACTCATTTCAAGGCTCCCAACCCTGAATGACTCAACTTCAAAAGGAAAAAGCTGCCTTTTTATTGAAATTCAAATTCCCTAACACATGTTAAGATTATAAATTAGCTACTTAGCTTTCACATTTACAAGTCTCAGTTTATGAAAGTTTATTCTCCAATATAATTTTCTAGCATTAGTGATATAAACAGTATGGGAAGAATCTTTCTAGAATAACTCCCTGAGCAATCTTTCTTTCCTTCTACCACCATCTCCCATACACCTTTCTTTAAAATATTATTTACATTTAAACTATGAAACACAAAATGGTTTTATAAAACACAGCATTTTCAGTTCCAATTGTTTCCTATTTTTTAAATAAAATGTATTATAGAAATACTTCTGTTACAAAGAAAAATAAGAATAGGAAAAAACCCTATTAAAAGAGAAAACACTAAACTCCCATGGTTACTGGAATAGAAAGAGCCAGCACTGAGTAGCAAACACAGACATCCATTGGGAGGGGGAACCCTGTGTCGAAGTTACCTACCACCTTTCATCATGCCCACTTCATAGCACTTGCGTAGTCGGCAGGCCTGACAGCTCTTCCTCCTGTTTTTATCAATTGTGCATTGGTTGGTAGCCGGACACATGTAGTCATTATGTCCTATTAAAAGCAAGAGGACAGAATTAATATTTTTTTCAAGAAACGTAGGCAGTCATAATCTACAAGTGAAGCTGTCTGGAGGATGTTTTCATATCACTTGCTTGGCCTTACTATGTTGTTACCTCAGTCCATCATCCTTTTTCAGTCCTTTTGTAAATGCAAAAAAAAAAAAAAAAAAAAAAAAACCCAAAAACCTCCTAGACTTAATTTCTGCCTCAGCCAAGTGCTTTAGGAGTTCTTTGGGCAAATCACCTTCAGTTCACGCTGGAGGCTAAGACCAGCAGGTCATAATTACACAAGAAGTCCTTCAGAAGGCTGATGGACCTTGGGCCTTTAGCAAGGGCTAAAAGCTATGCACTGATTGTTCTGTCGAGACAATGGTGGCTGAAGGCAATCCCCTAAACCAGTGGTTCTCAACCTTCCTAATGCTGCAACCCTTTAATAGAGTTCCTCATGTTGTGGTGACCCCCAACCATAAAATTATTTTCATTGCTACTTCATAACTGTAATTTTGCTACTGTTATGAATCGTAATGTAAATATCTGATATGCAGGATGTATTTAGGTGATCCTTGTGAAAGGGTCGTTCGACCCCCAAAGGGGTTACGACCCATAGGTTGAAAACCGCTGCACTAAACTGATAATCTTTTACTGTTTACCAAACTTTACCTTTGATATGTCTGTTTGCTTTGCTAAAGGGCAAATGTGTATTCCAGAAGATAAAGAGCTGATGGGTCCAGAGATTCAGTGAGCCATGCTACTAGAGGGTGAGATCTTCGCCTGGTTTTCCCCCATGCCTTCTAAATTTATATTTCTTGTCTAGTATATCCATTTATACTCAGCCCCTTCTCCAAATTCTGAACACTTGCTGCAAAAGACTGCGGCAAGTTCACACAGCTTATATTTGGGGGCATGATGTTTTACATACACTCACAAGGTTAGATAGTCTCAGCAGATAAAGCCTTTTTTTTTTCTGACCAGGCCCACTAGATAAAATTATTATCAAAATAAAACTTAAAACTTTCAGAGAGTTTCAAAGTGACATTTTAAACACAATTTAAAGAATCTTTAAGCAGGTATTCAAATACAGCCTGAACACCTAAATTCAAGTTGGGGTGGTGAGCTGGGTGTCGGCGAAGTTCAGTCCTTCAGTTGGTGGGTTAGTCCATCACTTACTAGTAGGAGGACACTGACCAAGTCAGTAACCATGTCCAGGGCTCCTTTTCCCTCTCTTTAACCTACAGAAAAGAATGGTACCCACTACATAACATTGTTCTAAGAATTCAATGTGAGAATACATGTGAAAGACTTACCACAGTGTCCCAGATATGGCGAGAACCCAATAAATACTATTTTTGTTATTACTATTACTTTATTATTAATCCTCTTTCTTTTCTCTCTTGGTTTTTGAATCTCTCTTGCTCAAATGCTTTTTTCATTGGCTTTTATCACAGGCAAGTCTGTCCCACAAAAAGGTCTCCCTCGATCCCACATCACTACTGAACTTCCATCTTATATTCTGCCCCTCATTGGCAATTCAAATCCTCAGAGATGTCTACACTCCAGGAATCCTGTTCCCTCCCCTCTCCTGCACAGCTCAACCCATGCCAATCTGTTTTCCACCTTAGTTGGCCCACAAAAGCAGCTTCTCTGATATCACCAATGACTGTCATTGCTTAATTAAAAAGGTATTTTCAGTCAACATTATACTTGATCAGAAGCATCAAATGGTTCCTCCCTTCCTCCTGAAACATGCTTTTTTTCTTTTCCTTTAGCTTCCATCACAAAAAAAAAACAAAAACCCACCACTACCAACAACAACAAAAACCTCTTTTAGAGTTCCTCTACCCCTCAGGCTGTGGCTTCCCCATGTTGCTTGCAGATTCACCACCCAACATGAAGCCAGACTTGCACAAGGCTCAGTGTCAGGCCCTTTTCTCCTTTTACTACTTAATATTCTCCCGATGAAATAATCTATTCCACACCTATGGTTTCCACTGTCATTAAAGGCAGATGACTCACAAGTATATACTCCCAGGCCGCCCTCTTTTTGAAGCTCTGGGTGCATTATCTAATTGCCTACATGAAGTTTCTGTTCCAAAATTTAGAAATCACCTCTATTTCTTTATCCATCAAAAAAATATCTGGTGTACAGCATGCAGAATATTAAATTTCACAAATGACTAAACACTGGCATGTTTTTACAAAGAAGTCCATTTATATAAGTCTAAATCCTTATATCCCTTGGGGACATATCCTGAATTTAGACTAAGCAGATGATAGGTTACTATTTTTAAATGTGTTTCCCATTCGAAAAAAAAAGGGGGGGATATATATTCCACCCTCTAATTGAATCTCTCCTTGAGTCTCTATTTTCCCGTTTACAAAGGCAACATGTAGTGAAATGTTTGAACCACAGAACTCTTTGTTCTTTATTCAGCATAAGGGTCCGACCCAATTAGAATAGAGTGGAGTGGGGACTTTACAAGAAGTGTGTGTCTCATGAAACTTGGTTCTCCATCTTTAGATAAATGATAAAAGCCATTGCATAAACAGGCACCTGATCAAATTAACATCTCATTTTCCAAATGCTTACCAGGAACCAGCCAACTACAGCAGGGTTGTAAACTTGTAACTTTAGTAAGAGACCACACACTGCCTCAAATATCCAGGCATTTGATTGTCCTTATCAAGAGGGCCAAATTGAGGAAATAATAGAACCAGAAACAAATTTACCTGGGCAGATGTAAACTCTAAGCAGAAAGTGTGTTCTTCTGACACCTCAAGGAAACTTACTGTTTGGTCTAAACATAGTGTTGTATGCAGTACATGTTGATTTACATAAACTCTAAGAAAATGAATTTATATTAAGCTTCAGAAGAAAATAGTCAATAATCATTTGAACCAAAAATTACTTTGATTCACTCTCTCCCAAAGCTAGCTGTTGTTTTGCAAGCCAGAAGATGGGAGAACTAAATTGGGTCCAAGGCCAGCTGGCTATAGAACCACATGGAATTCCCAAACTAACATAAATCTCTGGATTTGTGCAACTGAATTCACCCCTTAACAAAATGAACAACAGAATCATGTTCCTAATATAAACCTTTTGTGACAAAGCTAAGTTTTCTCCTGCCTGAACCACAATAAAATTTAGAATTTATAAATTGGCAACAAGAAAAATTAATAGCTACGTATTTGACATATACCATTAAAACAAAGTCTTCTTACTCAAACACCATTAACAACTATTTGTAAGTCTTCAACTTACATCAGAAGAAAGAAAACAACCAACATCCGTTTCCTAAAGAGCATAACTTGGTAAAGGTATGTTATTAAAGCAATCGACTTAAGTAGGTTCAAGAAGAAACTTCTTTTTAAATTTTATTATTTGGTTTCGTGAAAACAATGCATGAGAAAATCCTTCAGTTGAAGTGGAGTTCATTTTTTAAAAAACAACTCACAGCAACGGTATTAATGAAACATACAGCGTGTTTACTGAAGAGACAGAAGAACTCGGGGTGCCTGTGCCCAGGTTGGCCCAAAAGTTCCTTTTGCAGAGGCCTGGATGAAGCATAAACGCTGGGAATCAAGATGTGAGGTTCAGGTGAAGTTTTGGAGATATGATCACTATTTTCTCACCCACCAAAAATTAAATATAGAAAGCCTTTGGGCCAATGTAGGGCTTGAATAATAGGAAGTGGAGAGCAAAGAGAGTGAAACATGCAGGAAGCTTGAAAGGTAGGGAGAGAAGACTTCTGGGAGCAGAAATTAGCAGGTAACCCGTAGCTCCTGGGGCAACCGCTCTTTCCCAAGCTTCCCTGGGATTCTTTCTCTTGACCTTATGTCCCTCCTTTTCTTCTTACTTTTCCTCTTTCAGTAGCAGTTGTTTTTGCATTGTTATCATTCCAGAGAAAGTCTACATTTGTTAGTTACAAAAATAAGCAATGACCCATATTCAGAGATTCAAAAGAAATATGAAAACAGCAAATTAAAACAAATAGGTGAGGATGTGGAGAAAAGGGAACCTTTGTGCACTGCTCTTGGGGATGTCATCTGATGCCACAACCCTTATTTTTTAAAATGAGCTCAATAAAGGTAGGCATAGTACTCTGGGGCGTTGAAGAGGACTGCATCAAAATAAAGGAGACTTTCATGAGGTTAGACCAAAAGCCAAGTATGAAAACTAGTAAAAGGTTTTGCACCATCTATACTAATAAAAGGGTAATATGCTAATTAGACCAGGTAGACCGGACATCTTCCAGAAAGCCACGGTGGTGGGGACCGAGACAGAGGCAGTTAGGGGTGATCAGGCCAGCAGGGGAGGGCAGTTGGGGGAAATCAGGCCAGCAGGGGAGTGGTTAGGGGGCAATCAGGCTGGCAGGCAGAGGTGGTTAGGGCGATCAGGCAGGCAGGCAAGCAGGCAAGCGGTTAGGAGCCAGCGGTCCCAGGTTGTGAGAGGGATGTCTGACGAAATCGTGCCTAAACAAGCAGTTGAACATCCCCTGAGGGGTCCCAGATTGGAGAGGGTGCAGGCCGGGCTGAGGGACACTGCCCCCCCCCCCCCCCGCCACCACGAATTTCATGCACTGGGCCTCTAGTTAGAGAATAAACACTTACCATTTCTTAAAGCACATATGAGCACATAGCTAACTGTTCAGATTTGTAAGTCATGGAAATGAAAGTGAATTCTCAAATTAAAGATAAATTAACTCTCCAATGTTTAAGCACCCACAAATCAAATAAAAGCCAATTTTACCTAATCGATCTAAAAGCTTCATTGGAAGTTCCCAACAAAAATATTTTATTTTCAGAGCCCTATTCTTTTATACCTGCTTGGCTACTTTTACAGTCTCTTATTAAAGATTCTCATTGCATATTTGCATAAAATTAACTTCTGTTTGAGTTCAAAGCATGCAGGAGTTATGTGCAGATAGTTTAAGATGCCAAATAAGGTGTCAAAATCTGTATTTCTTTCTACTTTTAAGTACCAATATGTATGTATATGGAGTATGAAATACAGCTTCAGGTTGAATATGAAATCATAGGACCCTACACAAAATTGCTCAAAAAGAAATCAGTGACTCTTTAGTTTGATTGGGAAAAGGTTATATTTTTCTTTAGGTGTTAAGGTCCAGAAAACATGTCAAAACATAGTTTTGAGCCTAAGCGGTGAGAAGATCAAAAGGATCTGCTCATGAACTTTCAAAGCACTGCTCTATAAACTAGTAACCACCCCTCCCTGAGTGGGAGCTTCCAGCAGACGTTTCTCCTCAGCTTGTTCATTTCACACTTATGCTCACTTTCTGTCTGGGAGGCAAGTGCATGAGAGAGTCCGACCAACATTCTCTCCGCTAAGAAAACCGACCCTGTTGGGTACTAAATGTACTGTGTTATGTGTGGATTCTTTCATTTAAACCAGCAACTTTCTGAGGAAGAAATTATATTAATCTCCATCTTACAGATGCAAAATTATGATAAAAGCTATAAACCCTGTCCAAAGCCGCACAGCAAGCAAGTGGCAGAGAAGGGTTTTGAAGCAAGGTCTCCCTCATTGCAGAGGTCAAACTCTTATGCATCCTAACAACCTTCATACGTGGAAGGCCCAACTTGCCCAAAGGTTACTGTTATCTACTTTCCAGAGGCAACAATTGTCTACAATTGCTTGTCCGCTGAGTATTGTTTTTTAAGGAGCCCGTGCATAGGGAAGTAGAAAGTGAAGAATTAGTAGAGCCAATGTCATTGTTTTCTATCTAGCATATCTGTAAGATTAATACTGTGTAAGGCCAAATCAATATTGAATTCTGCCGGTAATAAATGTTGACCTGGATCACAGGGGATGAAATGGAAGGTCCAACTCTCTCGGACATGATTGTACGGAGGAACAGAAGTCTTGCTCTCCCTTGCACACCGAGAAACAAATTGGCTTCCTCTACCGGCTCCATCTAATCTAACCCCCAATTTATGAGGGATTCTTTACCTTGGTCATGCTATACATATTTATTTACCATGGTCCAAGGGAAGAGTGTTATGGGAGTTGTCTGGTAAAACTGAAGAACTGGTCCAAACAGTAATGTTGTTGGGACCCAACAGTAAAAAGGAAAGGAAGACTGGTAGGGAATCTGTTGTAGAAATGAGAGCTCAAAAGATTTTTAATGAAAATGGAGTGTATTATTTTCATTAAAAAATGAAGGATTAAAAATATCCAAAGTTAAGCCAACAACAAGAAAAATTCATACCAAAATATGCACTAATCATCTCTGAATAGTAGTAAAGTAGGCAAGACAGAGAGAAGATGTGAAAAAAGCTTGAAATAGCTTTGCCAAATTTTCAGGGCTAGAGGAGGAGGAGAAAGTCAAAGATTCTAGTGGTTTGTGCCAGGGTGTCTTAAAAATTGTTCTTAATATTAATCAGATAAAGGATCTGATTTGAGAGGGGTGGAAAGAAGAGGTGGAAGAATTTTAAGCATGCTGTGTTGGAGATTTTAGTAGCACGCCAACAAACAAGTACCCCGTAGGCTATTCTGAAGCGTGGGAGTCATGTCAAAATGAAGTTGGAGGTCATATGATCCAGAAACTCCACTTTTGGGTATATGCCCAAAAGAATTAAAGTCAGAGGCTCAAAGAGCTATCTGTACACCCATGTACATAACTCCACTATTCACTATAGTCAACAAGATAGATGATAACATGTGGTACATACATCAAATGGCATTTTATTCAGCCTTAAAAAGAAATCAAATTCTGACACATGCTAAAACTTGGATGAACTTTAAGATATTATCCTAAGTAAAATAAGCCAGACACAAAAGGACAAATATGTTCCACTTATATGAAATACCTAGAGTGGCCAAATTCATAGAGAAAGAGAGTAGAATAGCAGTTACCAAGAGGTATGGGGAAGAGGGACTTGGAAACTATGGTTCAATGAGTACAGATACCATTTGGGATGATTAAAAAGATCTGGAAATGGCAGTGGTGATGGTTATCCAACAATGTGAATGTACTTAATGCCATTGAACTATACAGTAGGTCCTCGGGTTACATGGGAGATCCATTCCTACGGCGCCACGTAACACGATTTTTGCCATAAGTTGGAACTCACCTACATAAGCACCTACGTCACTCACATGGAGCACATACTCAGCAGTAATGGAGTGAACAGTAAAAAATTTAAAAGAAAGATAACAATTCCAGACCTTTACTTGTGGTAAATAAATAATAAAAAACATAAAGCACATGTGTACATACGTTGAAATGACACAACTTTTTTTTTAATAAATAAATGGGAGATGGCTACATAGCCATGAAACAACATACGTCGAGTCCGACGTAACCCGAGGACTGCCTGTACACTTAAAAATGATAAATTTTTGTATGTCTATTTTACCAGAGTTTTTTAAAAATTAAGTGGGAGGTATAAGAAGCATCTACACGAGGAAGGGCAGGAAAAGGAATCCTGGTGGTAACGTTGCAATTGGCCTGTGCAGGCTGTCTTCTGTGTGACTGGGCCCAGGACTGGCTAGCAGTATTGGCCAGGTGTTTCTATGGGCCGGGATCATGCTAGGTGATGTCAGCCCTTAATCTCATCTCAGCATCACACCAGTTAGGTTACTGGAATTCCCACACTGTAGAAGCTCAAGGCCACTCGGCTAGTAGATGGCAGAGCTGCCATTAAATTCCAGTGTCTGTGTCATTCTCAAGTCCTTGTTCCTCTAGGAACACAACAGCAGGGTTGGTGAAGTAGAAAGAACTCCATAGCTACGGAACCAGAATGCCTAAACAGTGTTGTACTTGGAACTATAATACAAAGGGAATTCCCTAATGCAATTACTATATCATATCATTGGAAGGTCATTTCAGAAGCAGCAATAAAATTATTTCCAGAACCTAACACTCCCATATACAAGAAATGAACCACATGAAATATATTCATCAGTAGATTGTGACATAACATTATCAAAACCTTCCTGGAAAACAATTCAGCACATTCCAGCGTGAAACAGAGAAAAGAAAGTAGAGAGCAAGGTACTGATGAAATAAATAAGAAAGTTGTATTCTGTGAAAGAACAATATGGTATTCTATTTAGAAACAAACTTGAATCAGATATTAAAGTTAATATTCTTTTATTTACAGCTGATGTAATGAGCCAAACAAAATGAAACAGAATTTGGCCATCTCATTGAACACATTCCTAACACTCTAGTGAGGACTTCCAGTATGTCATAGTTTGAACTATTTCACAACCACATCTGTACGTAATGAGGCACAAATAAAAACGGCATGACAATAATGCATCCCAAATTGTTTTCCACATCTTGTCAGTTCTAGTATGTCTTATCAGTAAACTCCACCTTCCATTGGCATTTTACCCCAATTTTTAAGTGAAACAAAAACATGTCTTGCATCCAAGTATATTTTTAAAGGAAAACCATGTCCAGGAATTCCAGGAAGGATAAAAGTCCGGGAGAGTGGCTTTTTCTAAATGAAAATGAAGTAAAAAGGAAATCCTCTATCCATTTGCCCTGGGCAGACCCCAATCTGCTAAACATCTTGGCCAGGGCCATGGTCCTCCTGTCCTGCCTCGCTTGCCAACTGCAAAACCACAGTTGGTTTAAGCACCTGGCACAGGATCAAACCAACAGCTGCAATAAAGGAAAATATAATGCAATCAGTGGCCACCATCTCATTGTAATACCTGAGACAATAAACCAGTTTAAAGAATGCCTCTTGGGGCTCAACAAGTAGCAAGTGCTGTTCCACAGCCCAAGAAAAGACTTCCTGAAATTGTCTTTCTGGGACAAGAGGTAAGCGTCAAACAAAGGAGAACAGTGTGACAACGGGTGGGATTAGCTCATTTCTAGGCCCCTCTCCTTTGCTCTGTTCAATTGTTTGCAGGGGGTTTGCCAAGCTTGCTTTCTTTCCCCCACCCCCAAGCTTTCTTTCTACCTGGAGTCATTTAACGTCTGAACACTGGTATCCTACAGCAGGAGAAACCATTTCCAACTGTCTTTGTCCAAAGCTGAAGAATCAAGTGGAGGAAAATGGCCTGGCGCTCAGACAAGAGGGTAAAGCTCAGAGACCCTGAGCAGAGCTGTGCTTCTGCCTGGATTCTCAGAACAGCTAATAAGTACAGAGTCCCACTTCCCACTACTGGGTCATGGGTGCTGCAGGAGAGAGTGGAAGACCATGTGTATTAAGACCTGTGTGGTGCGGAATGTGAATGCCCCTCTAGCTGCCACCCCTGAATGTTCCCTTGTAGACTTTTGACCATCTAACTGCTACATAAGGGGTTTCGTCCATCTGCAGGAGCCCTCCAAAAGGCACTCCCTTGGCAAAGTTCCTCCCAGGCATCCTGATAAAAGTAATGAAAGAAGATGCAGGAGCTTTTTGTTGTTGTTTTTAATTCTCACCTGAGGATATTTTTCCATTGATTTTTAGAAAGCGTGGAAGGGAGAGACAAAGAGAGAAACATCGATGTGTGAGAGACACACATGCCCGACCAGGGCCAGGGATCGAGCCTGCAACAGAGGTATGTGCCCAGGACCAGAATCGAACCCAGGACCCTTCAGTCCACAGGCAGATGCTCTATCCACTGAGCTAACCGGCTAGGGCAGGAGTTTCCGATTCAGTGGTCTTCTAGCACATTTAACACATGACTTTGGTCATTCTTCTTTTTTAAGTCTGTTTTAAAAGTGAGGAAACAAACCCAATGACAGCCTGTCAGGCTTAGGAAGAACGACTAGTGCATTTTCTCAGCTTGAATAACCATTTCCCTTAACAAGTAAAAATAAATGGAAGTGGGTTTCATTCATTGTATTGCCGATGAACCTTTACAGGATGGCTGTTTGATAAAATAAAACCTATGCATAAGGAGATCTGTTTTGTATTTATTTGACTTATTTGCATGGTAAATTTAAGCCAAAGAAGCACAGATAATTTTGTGTAGTTTGTGGTCCACATGGTTGGGGACAGTTTCTTTGACACAGGCCTTAGTAGCCCTGCGGCTTGGAGGAGAGCTGTGTGAACATTAGATGCTCAGGAAATGAAGGGGTGCGAGGCAGAGTGGCGTTAAAATCTGCATGGCCTGGGCACCCCGACAGCTCACGTCTGGGTGGTCATAGTGCCCCGTGGGGAGAACTCTCAGCTGGGCCACTTCACAGTGCTCGGAAGTAGTCTCATGTCTCAAGGGTGCTTGGGCTTCTCAGTCTACACCAGGGGTGGGCAAACTTTTTGACTGAGGGCCACAATGGGTTCTTAAACTGGACGGGAGGGCCGGAACAAAAGCATGGATGGAGTGTTTGTGTGAACTAATATAAATTCAAAGTAAACATCATTACATAAAAGGGTACTGTCTTTTTTTTTTTTAGTTTTATTCATTTCAAATGGCCGGATTCGGCCCGCATCCGGCCTGCGAGCTGTAGTTTGCCCATGGCTGGTCTACACACTTGTTCACACCGCATTCTAATGAGGAGAACAAGAGAGCCTGGGAAAATCTAGAGTCTTCTTTTCCTGCCCGCCCCAGAACTAGCCTCAGGAATGAACATGATCTAACTTTTTGACCTGAACATGACCTAACTGCTTGGATGTCTTGGCCCCAGGTCCTCAGCTGTAAGAGGGATGGGAAGGATCTGCTGATCATTAGGACTCATTCTAGTTCTAAACGTCAATTATCCTCTCTTCTCACTTCCCTGAGGTCCTCGTTTCCTCTTCAGCTGGCTTCTCGGGGTGCCACCTTGGCATTTTCTTTACTGTTTCAAGAGCATCTGCCTCCTCCTGGGGTCACTGCGCCCATTGGGAGGAACACGGGCACGTTGAGGAAATGTTGTGGTACCAGGAGCACTGACTTGTCTTTGAGTCCCTGACTCCATGTGATCCCCAGTGGCTACTAGGAGGCCCAGAGAGACAATATATATAAACGCTTGGGCAACCATAAAACTTTGTGCCAGTAGAAGGCATTACTATGGACGTTAGCCATTTAAAAATGAGACCTGTAGGTACTGATATGGAAAAATCTCCAATAATATATTATTCAGTAAGAAAAGCAAGACACAGAATAATGTATAGAGTATAATGTCACTTATGTTACCAGACTATACATATATATAAGTACATATATATATGTATAATTTTTGGAAGGACCTGTTAATAGTGCTTACCTCTCGAGAAAAGAAGTATGGGTTTTGGCATGGGACGAGAAGTCCTAAACTTTTCATCATGTGCCATCTTGTACTGTTTAACATTTAGCCATGTGTATTACCTTTTTTTTTTCTTTGAATAATCAAAAAATTTCTTTAAAATTTCTAACCGACACGAGCCCAGCATCAACAATGTCCATTCCTTCTCTGGTTCTGCTTCCATCATCCCGTCCTGCGGTTATTTCTCTCCACCCTGCAATCCACAGACTGGGCAATTAGCGTAACCACCAGGACCCTGGTCAGTCAGGAAAAGGGCTGCATTTCTCTAACAGAGAATAGGACAGAGGTTGAGAGTGAGCTGTGTTTTTCGATCCTCAGATACTATAGCAAAGGACAAGCAGCAGAGACCCCGACAGCAGCAGGGGCTCCCGTCCGCTCCTGCTCCTGTCACAGAGCCATCCTGTGTATCTGTGACTCTCTCCTGGCCGGCACCCTTGTTTCCCAGTGACCCACACCTGCATCCCAGCGGGGTCATCATCACCCTTCACCCTGGGCCTGATGGGCTACCAGAGGCACCTGGGCCCTCTGGGCCCTGCCCAATGCTTGGGACAGCCCCGTTTCCCCTTAGCAAGCAGGACTAACTCCAGGAAACTCTGTGTCCCCTTTTCTTGCCTGTGAACCTGGCAGGACAAGGAGCCAGTTCTGGTCAGGTGGCCGCCCTCACTTCCAGTCTCCCTCTTAGAAGCATCCCTGCCCTGAGGGAAGGCAAGAGAAGACAATGGCTCACAGAACTCCTGGGTTCTCTTGTCTCACCAGCTGGTTTTGTTCTCGGTTTCCTCATCTGTCTGAGAGTAATTATCATGCTAACTTCCTAGACTCTTGTGAAGGATTAAATGAGAGGATGCATTTAAACCCCGTCACATAGAGCCTGGTACAGGGTGAGGACTCATTAAACATTAACCATCATTATTGTTAGCTCTCCAGGCCAGAGGAGCTCAAATTTGTAGGGACAGCACCTGAACGACAATGCCCTCAAACCAACTTGTAATAACCTGTCATTTTCTTACTAGTTAAGCAATCCTTTTTTACCCTTAACCAATTCTCTTCAAATCACATAACTTGTGAGGCTACATTTATGCAGTCAAGTGTAAATCACCCGAAATACTTCATCTTATCCAAAAAAAATCACTCCAATCAGCATAAGCCCAGCTGTCAGACCTGGGAACTATTTGAACGCTTGAAAAAGCAAGCGAAAATGTAAGAAAAATAGCCATGAATCAAGCCTCTTGACAAAATACATTCAAACACCTTTTTAAACAACCGAGAATCCCAGCCTAACTGTCCAGGAATGTGGAAAAGTTGTAATCTGCCTCCATGACAAGAGCTAAAAACTAGACTAATAATTTACTGCTGGGCTTTTTTTTTTTTTTTTGTCTTTTTATAACCCTCACCCGAAAATCTTTTTTCCATTGATTTTGAGAGAGAGTGGAAGGGAAAAGGAGAGAGAGAGAGAAAGAGAGAGAGAGAGAGAGAGAGAGAGAGAGAGAGAGAGAGAGAGAGAAACATCGATGTAAGAGAGACACATCAATTGGTGCCTCCCACACGCTCCCTGACCAAGGTACATGCCCTTGACTGGAATCAAACCTGCAACCCTTCAGTCCACAGGCTGACTCTCTAACCACAGAGGCAAACCTGCTAGGGCCACTGCTCGGCTTTGACACAGCTGCCTCTCCTGTCAAGAAGATAAAGGACCAACGTCATTTACAGTCAGAAGTCAGCCCAAAACTATTAAGTGGATCTGAACTCCAAATCCTGATCCAGCACCTGAATTATCCCAACTGCTTACACAGGAGAACAGGCAAGAGGAACTATATTTTATTTAACAGAATACGTTTAAAGTGTTACATTTGGTATAATTACCTTTTTGAAATCTACTCTCTATTGATTAATAATTTTGTGCCAGTCCAAATTCCCATTTTGAAGTGGCAATTATAAAGGTTATTATAAAGTATGGTGTGTGTTTTCTGATTCACTACAAATGCTAGGCTAGCTTAGAAGCAGAGCCCACTCATTGTAAATGCCTTCCTAAAGAGATTGAATTATTTGGTACCACTCTCAGGGGCACAGCAAGAGATGGACTCTTTGGACTCACCCCACCATAAGAAAGTCTACTCCAGTAATTTTTGCATCCAACAAGTTTTAATTTAAAAAGTGTTTGCCTCTAATTCCACACTATGGAAGTTAAACACTATTTTTCCTTTTTTAAGTATATTTTAAGTAAGGAAGTCTAGTTAAAATTTTTACAAAAAGAAGTGATATAGCTTGGCCGGAGTGGCTCAATGGTTGAGCATCAACCTATGAACCAAGAAGTCACGGGTTCGTGCCTGGGTTGTAGGCTCAATCCCCAGTGTGGGATGTGCAGGAGGCAGGTGAACAATGATTCTCTCTCATCATTTATATTTCTATCTCTCTCTCCCTCTCCCTTCCTCTCTGAAATCAATAAAAATATATTTTTTTTAGAAAAAAAAGTGCTATAGCAGTAACAACAATGAAGAAAATTTATTTATTCAAGGAAGTTTAATTCTCTGCTAGATGCAAGAAGCTATATGCCTAATATATTAAGAGACCCAAAGATACACTGTCTCTGCTCTCTGAAGCTTGACTTTCTTCATAAACTAAAGAAGCAAAAGTAAGAGGTAAACAACCACAGAGATATTGACAAAACTCTGAATTTCTTCTTTTGATTTTGTATTAGAAATATTAACTCATTTTCAGGTGTGGATATGAGAAAAAAATTCCATATTTAAGAAGTAAGGGGTACAGATCAATTTAGAAGCAAAATAATGAAACGTTAAGGCATTTGCTCTACTTAGCTTCAGAGCAGAAGCTATCCTAAAGGACCTCTGATAGAGCCAATGGAGGTGATGATGACAATGACTCTTCACAGAGCACCCGCAGTAGGTTAAGCATGATCTCTAACCACTACATCAACCTCGCCAGTAGGAATCACTGGGTCATTTCTCATTGAGGAAATGGGAGATTGGAGACATTGGATAACAGTAGATGACAATGGGGTGTATGGCTCAGAATGCTGTTCTCTTCTGTGGAACAGCCCCCTACATGGGCTGAGCCTCCAGGATCGCCTCTGAAATGTGGCTCTGCCTCATGATGGTGGCCAATTGGAAAGCAGGACCAGTTGGTTTAGGGGAGTGTCTCTGACCAAAGCTGAGCCAATCAGAGTCCTTCCCTAGTATTTGCTACTGGAAGAATGTCACTGATTGAGCTGTGGCAGCTGTTGCCAGCCCTGCTTCCCACCTTTGGGAAAATGCAGGTTTACAGCAAGCATGGAGCTGGCACACAGAGAGAAACTGAGGCAAGGCTGGGGTCCTGCCAGGCTCTGAGTCGCTGGGCCTGGGGCACTGAAATCTGGCTGCACCCCTAGCTAAGACACTCAAGAGTGTTTCCACCAGTCCGGCTAGCATGGCTCAGTGGTTGAGCATCAACCTATGAACCAGGAGGTCACAGTTAGATTTCCAGTTAGGGCACATGCTTGGGTTTGGGGATCCGTCCCCAGAGTGGGGCATGTAGGAGGCAGCCAATCAATGATTCTCTCTCATCATTGATGTTTCTCTCTCTCCCTTTCCCTTCTTCTCTGAAATCAATATAAATATATAATAATAAAAATAGAATGCTTCCACCAAAACTCATTCCCAGCCCACCCCACCCCTCCCCCAAAGCTAGTTTGAATTGTATTTTGGTCACTTAAAATGAGAAGTCCAAATACATGAGATAATTTTTCTCAGACTACACAGTTGATTAGCATAATAATGATAATTAATATTTCTATAACAATTTACAGCTTGTAAAGCAAATTATCATGTAATAATTATTTTATTAGCTATAGTTTATAAATTGGGACAGAATATGATCCAGATTAAAAATACAAAAACACATTGAGGGTAAAGAATAGTTGTTCTATTGTCTATATTGTAAGTCATGAAAGTTTAAAAAAATAGGTGAAAGAAAGAAAAAAGAAAATATTAATGAATATGACCCCTTCTGGACCTACTGACACATATGGACCTACTGCCCCCCCCCCCCATAGTGACTGCTCCTGTGAAGATTTTCATAGAAGAATGTTACAGTAATCTGATTCATATGCCTTTTTATAATAGTTCACCCCACTTAATTGGTAACTGAAACAAAGCCAGTTTTAAAAAAAGGAACAAATCTCTACCAAGTCTTGCAGAAATAAATCAATCTGATCTGTTATTTCTTGGTAAATGATTCAGTCTTTCATTTCTATTCCTTTCATTTCAAATGTACTATTAATAATTTAAATGACTTAATTCCATGAACTATAAATCACAGCAATCCCTAATCCAGTTATGGTCTTAAGCAAAAGGCTGGTCCTTAGCAGGTTGGCTCCAGACAAGGTGTGATGTGGTCTTGTTTCTATTGAAAATTCAAAGCTAAACTCCTTAGGGGGAAAATGAAACAACTGAAAGTAATGTATTAACTCACAAATGAAATACTGAAAACAGACAGGAATGGATCAAGAGGCCAGGTGATGGGCCAGAACACGTTTCAAATTCAACCCCTGGCCCTGTTGTTCAAAGGTCCAAATATATCATTTAAAATATTTTTTCAAGCATCCGCCTCACTGTTCTTCCAGTCATTCTGATTCAATCTCGGGATCACCCCTTCCTCTCCCTCAAAACCCAATCTGTTGTGAATCACTGCCAGTTCTGCTTCTGAACCGGCTACTGGCTCTTCTTGGGCAAAACAATCCTTCCATGTGGTGCCGGCCGGCCCACATCAGATGCCGGGGTGCACACGGGTGACCCTTCATTGGTCTCCAGTTCCACCCACTTTCTTTACTTCTTGCCTTGTCTATTTTAATGGTTTCATGATTCCAGCATATTTCACCACACACACGCAAACTACACAAGCGCAAAGGGGCTCAGTGATAGTAGCATTTTTAAAAGAGCTCTCTTATCAAAGAGGTGAGAAAATTTAATATCTCTAAAAAGAAAATCCTGAGTCACTCTTTGGATATTTCTAAAAGTTAATGCAATGAAATATTCTGTTTCTGCCCTAAGGCAAGAAGAAGCAGCTCTTCACAGGGGCACATGATCACAGGAGATGCCCTATCCAGTGGTCGGCAAACTCATTAGTCAACAGAGCCAAATACCAACAGTACAACGATTGAAATTTCTTTTGAGAGCCAAATTTTTTAAACTTAAACTACATAGGTAGGTACATTGTTATTAACTTAATTAGGGTACTCCTAAGGCTTAGGAAGAGCCACACTCAAGGGGCCAAAGAGCCGCATGTGGCTCACAAGCCGCAGTTTTCCAACCACGGCTACCATTGCCTGACCTGGGGCAGCCACGAGCCACCAATACCCATACAGATCTCAGAGCTCCCTGGGGCTTCAGACAGTTCATCCCAGAAGACCAGAGAGTCAGCTCCTTGTCTCTGAGAAATTTTCTATCTTAAGGTCTTCTGTAATAATAATAATAATAATAATAATAATAATAATAATAGAACCATTACAGTGATTTAATCCATTATGGACAAAGATAACTCTTGAAAACTCAAGAGGACTTTTCTTCCCTTTACCCGACTATTTTCAGAAGAAAAAATACAAAATTTATATATGAAGAAATAGGAGCAAAATGAATTGCTAGAGGTCATGTCATCAGTCGCTTTTGGTGCAATTGGCACAGGGAGTTCTGGCAAAGGGCAGACCATCAAGGTGAAGATACAGTAGTGCACAGACTGCTCAACTAATGCATGCAGTCCCCATGGGCAGCAAGCTCTTCATATGTGTGTAGCCCTCATGACAAACATAAGATGCAATGCATAGGAAAGCAACACTCCTTCAATGAAAGCTTGCCAGGATGCGTTTTCTCAATCAGGGGACACTGAGGACGAGTGTGGCCATTGTCATGCCCTCAGATTATACCCCCTTTCAAAGTGATCCTTTTTCTTGAAAGGTCTGGGAAATGCTGACTGCTGCATAGTCCAAAAGGCTAAGACACCAGGGGAAGAAAACCACATTCCAACTCACCGCTTCAGAAATGTCAGTAGTTATCCATCCTTATTCAGATCAACGCTGGAAATCTCTTACTAATAATAGTTCTCTTGAATAACTAAATGTGAAGATTTTGATCTAGTGGGGACATCATTTAGGAATATAAAGGAGACTTTTTTATGTTGTGGGACTTCAGAAATATGAAAAGGAAGTAAAGAGCTGCTGCCTCTGGACATCAGGATTGCAATTCTTTATTTCAACAGGGTTTCAGGTCTACTCTCATGCAACTGTGGTCAATAACCAATGACACCCAAGTCCATCCCACAAGGCTGGCTCTTCCCCCTGGGGGTGTGCAGTTAGGATAAACAATCACTGGCCACATGATGGAAATACTTCACCCTTTCTGGTTTGGCCAGCTGCTCTAAAGACCTGGACTCCTGGTGGTTTCATTAACACAAGGCCTTTCACCTCCTCTGCTATAGTTTCTCAACAACTCAGAAGGAATAATACTTTACTGGCCTCAGCTAGTAATGTCCACCTGACTCAATTTCACTTGGGCTCATGAATAAGAAAATAAAAGCTGCACTTGTCCATCTGCAAGAACATAATAAAGATGTTTTGAAAATAAGGTATGAAGACGTGCTAGACACGCAATAATCTTTCTCTACTGAGGAAAGAGGAGAGAAAAAACTAGTGTGACATTAATGAATTGCAACATGAATTTTAAAATATTGTTTTTATTACATAAGTAAAAGATGCTTATTGTGAAAAAATAAAAGTGCAAATAGGCTAAAAATAAAATCTAGTCATAGTCCTATCACTCACAGATAGTCACTGTTGGATTTTGCAGTACATATCTCCAAGGTTTGTACATACTTCTTTCCCTCTCTATATATGTGAGAATATGTATATTTATGTATGCACTTATGTGTGTGAGTATGTTCATGTACACATGGAAACACACACATAAAAGAAAATGTTTACAAGAAACCCTTGACTCCAGCTCAAACTCTTTCTCCTCTCTTGTATTCAGAAAAAGTGGCTCCCTAAAAAGCATTTTATGAGCAGTGTATGGTACACAGGGCCCTTAACAGTACTGGTATTTCTAAGAAAAATGGATCCAAAATCAGGATTGTGACTCAGCTGCCCTTGATTGGTTCAGTAAACTGACCTGAGAACAAAAGCAGGGGCTCCGCAGCCCAAAGGTGAACTCACACACACCTTGTCCCTCTGGCTCCTCCCTGGCTGTGCTCCCTGCAGTAAGTCAGCAGGGAGCACAGCCAGACCAGGTGGCAGAGGGAAAGAACCCATTTCTGGGATCTGAACTCATATATTGCTGTTATCTCACATGTTTCACCAATTGCATCAATAGTATCAGCCTGAAGATGAAGTATTGTGTAGAGAGAGAGCAGGGGAGAGGAATTGAAATCCTTCGAAAACCCTGTCTGTAGTTGATAAAAGCTCATCAAACCACTTTCTTCCTTCTCTGAGATCAAGTTTACTGCCATAGTTTTAAAAATTAAGGATGTATCTAAGTTTATATTCCACTAATGGTCCACATTATGGGAAAGTTTACATCAACTCTTGGAAGTAAAAGTCTCTAGTCACTTTTTAAATAACATCCTTTCATACATATCTCATAAAATTAAAAACAGAGGGGGGAAAAATCAAGTAAACTGCAAACATAAAAATTGTGGAGTATAAGATGAGCCTACCTAAACATGTCTCAGCTGGGGACCAACTATTTTCTTTCACATCAAGTATCAAATACATCTACCCTCATGATAGCTACATTATATATGACTGTAGAGGAACATTTCCAGATTTTTATTAACATCACTCCCATGTCAGACTTCAAAAAACACGTTGAAATAGCACATTACATCCTGGAAACAAAATATTATCAAACTTTGGATACATAACAGATTTATTTTTTTTAATATATTTTATTGATTTTTTACGGAGAGGCAGGGAGAGAGATAGAGTTAGAAACATCGATGAGAGAGAAACATCGATCATCCGCCTCCTGCACACCTCCCATTGAGGATGTGCCTGCAACCAAGGCACATGCCCTTGACTGGAATCAAACCTGGGACCCTTCAGTCCGCAGGCCGACGCTCTATCCACTGAGCCAAACCAGTCAGGGCCATAACAGATTTATTGATAACTAGAGGCCTGATGCACAAAATTCGTGCAATGACCTTGGCCCCAGCCCCACCTCTGCCTCCGCCCCGCCCACTGCAGCTTTGTCTGGAAGGAAGGATGTCCAGAAGGATGTCTGGTCTAATTAGCATATTATGCTTTTATTATATAGATGAGAGCATTGCAGAGATATGCATGAAATAGGTTGGTTTTTTTAAACTATATTTTTATTGATTTTAGAGAGGAAGGGAGAAGGAGAGAGATAGAAATGCCAATGATGAGAGAGAATCATTGATCGGCTGCCTCCTGCACGCCCCACACTGGGGATCAAGCCCACAACCTAGGCATATGCCCTGACCAAGAATTGAACTTTGACCTCCTGGGTTCATAGGTCCACACTCAACCACTGAGCCATGCCAGCCGGGCTAGATTTTTAAAATATATCACAAATGGTAAAGAAAATTACACTCTTTTTAAATGCCATATGATGTGCTACTGAATTAAACATGCATAAGTGGGCAGCAACCACTGACAACAAATCACAGGAGGCTTACGATGAAGTGGGACTGTCTGCTAGGTTCACCGGACAGATACCAATTTACACACTGCCTCCCCCAGAATGTCTTCGAGTTTACTCCAGAGCACTGGACCTGCTCCCTCCTGTCAACACAGAGCATGAGCTTTGTCCCTTTGGACTGTGTTGAGGCATCTCTTGTAGTGCTGAGCTCACCTCTTCTATGGTTTAATGTATATTCACAACCTTTCCAACTGTGTGCAAGCTGAGTCCTGAACTGGAGTCGGGGATTTGCATTTCTCCCAGTACTAACATAAAATGGCCATTGAATCAATATCCATTGCATGAAAAACCCTGTTTTCAGTCCCTGAGTTCAGAGAGTTGGCCCTCTTGGGAGGGTGGCCGAAAGGCTGTCACTCAGACAGGGAGGTCTGCAGGTGTGCACACAAGTGCTAAGAAGAGTGCAACAAGGAAAACCAAAATGGAAAGAGAGACCACCCCTTAGAAGTTAGGGTGAATGGTGAGAAGAGGAAAGAATGGGACAGAGGACAGGCAGAGGACTAACAAGTCCACTAGGGGCGGGTGAGGGCGTGGAGCAAATTAGCTTGATAAGAAAGGAGACCCGCACAAAGGCTGGCGAACAATGAGGTAGGGAGGACAGGCAGGCGCGGGCTGGTCTGCAGGAAAAGGAAGGGTGTACTCAGAGTAATGAGCGTGCTAGCAGTCAGAAAAATAAAATAAAATAGAGGAAAACCATCTCCACGGTGACTGTAATATACCACCGTGGCATTGGTTAACAGTGGTGGCACAGGCCCTTTCCTATACCTTTATGCGACCCAAAGAGAAACCAGAGTATTACATTTACCTTTAAATGAATTCCTTTATTAGTAACTGCAGTGTCAAAGGGACAAAATAATTATGGACTCTGATTATCTGAAGAGCTGTAATTTATCTTCTCTGGTGGGTAAAGAAAACATCCTGCACATCGCTTAATGGATTACACCGACGTGGTGCAGCCATCCGTTCAAATCATTGCGCTTATATTTCAATCACACACAAAAATCATACTGATCAGTGCAATCGAGCAACCCAGCCCTGTGTGATGACTTAAGAATTTCTCTACTCACTCACTCTATACTTCCTGATCTATGATTTTGAAACTACCAAATAGACCAAGTCCAGATGGTATTTGTTTGTATGAAATTGAAAATCCACATATTCTTTCTCAAAGAAAATAGGGGGAATAGTATCTATTCCACAGCAAAATTATGACCTCATAATTAAACTGTATTTTTTTTCCTTTATTTCTAAGCAGCTGGAAGGATAAAATCTTTTTATTTCAGCCGAAGGAAGATGAACATGTGGGGAAAATAATAGGAACACCTTCCTGCTGTATGCTTTTCTCAAGTAAGGCACTTTTCTCCTTTAAACATATCAGATCTGCTCCATCACTCACACATGGGTGGAGAATTAACATCACAGCAAGAAAAAGTTGTATGAAGTGGATGGTAGATTTATGAAATAGATTTTTTCCTGCACATTGTGATTTTTCAGTCCAAAAAGCCAGGTGACCATAGCCTTCGTACATGGTTCTGAAAGAGTGAAGCATAACATAGAGTTCAGACGTGACTTTTCTTTGAATGAGTACCAGGGAAATAAGCCATTCTCTTCTAAAAAGATACAGCACTTTCAAGGTATTGACAGCAGCTTTCCACGAAGGAGAGAAGCACTTAGGCAGGATTAGGCCATGGGGTAAGTTTTGTGAAAACAGAGTCAGCACATTATTCTGAGGGCTAGTCGGTGCCCTTTGAAAATGTGCCCATTAAAGGCTACCTGTAACTTTTGTGCAAAATTATTGCCACTCATAAGTAAGGCTTTCTAATGGAATTGTTGATGAGCTTAAGCACTATATATGGGCTCATACTCTACCACTTTAATGGAAATGGTCAATTCCATGAGGGGGACAGTGCCACTTAGTTGGGAAATTGGAAATTTAATTTCAATCAGATGGAAAAAAATGATGAAGAATGCTTGATGTGGTAGCATGAAAACAGCAGCGATTAAAAACATTTGGAACCTTTGCTTACCCTTCAAAGGCATTTGTTGCCATGGTTTTTAAAGACCTCTGAAAGCTTCAGCTGTGTCCACAAGAGCTGCCAAGAAATGGGGGTTCTATACTGATTTTATTTGTTAAATGCATTTTGTCTTAATTATCCCCAAGATAAAGATTACTTGGCCAAAGGCAAGAAGAAGAGGGAGGAGGAGGAAGAAGAGCGGGCGGGAGGAGAAGGAGAAAGAGGAGGAGAAGGAGGAGGAGGAGGAGGAGGAGGAGGAGGAGGAGGAGGAGGAGGAGGAGGAGGAGGAGAAGAAAACGAATCATTTCCCAGGTGGAAAGACCATGATTTGTTTTTCTGAGCCCTTTCTCAAATGCAAACATGCACATGTGTGCTCATAGCTGAGTCCCGTAGCATTAGAGTAAGAAACACTTAAATTGTTAACAGGGCAGCGTTCCTGCATGGAAGGAGGTGTTCAGGTCTTGAATTTCAGGGCTGTGTTTCCTTTTCTCTGATGAGAACCAGGAGCCAAGCATCTAGCAAATTTGCCAATCCCTGGGAGTAAGGCCTTCCTTTTTAAAAGTTTCATTATAAGCCCTGGCCACTGTGGCTAGGTGGTTAGAGCATCAGACTGCGCACCAAAGAGTCGGGGGTTCGATTCCCAGTCAAGGGAACACACCTGGGTCGCAGGTTTGCTCCCGACCCCAGTCAAGGCACATGCAGGAGGCAATCAATCAATGTGTTTCTCTCATGACGTTTCTCTCTCTCTCTCTCTCTCTCTCTCTCTCTCTCTCTCTCTCTCTCTCTCTCTTCTCCCCCCCGCCCCCCCCGCCCTGTCCATCTCTCCCTTCCACTCTCTCTGAAAAGCAATAGGAAAAAATCCTCAGGTGAGGATTAATAAAAAAAAATAAGAATAAAATAAAATAAGTTTTATTATAAATGCTTTCTTGTGAAAATTACATGAGAGCTCATGTGTATACACATGAAAACTCTTCAGTCCTTCAGCCTCAATAGTCTTATTTCTCTGTTGCACAACATGCGTGTTCTCACAGGATGGGAGAGTAAAAAATAGAAGTAGAAATAATGGAAGGGTTAGGCCAGCTCTGGGTCAGAAAAGATGTCTATGGACTTCCACAGTATGAATAATTTGGAAAAAAAAAAACACCTTGTTTTTTTTTCTGAAAATCATGAAAATGCTTATATTTGCTCCTGCCGTTTACTATTTGTGCAGCTTAATGTGTTGGTAGCAGCATGTTCTCTCTCAAATCATTAAGTTCCTGGAGACCAGTGTTTGGCCCTACTGGGTTAATTTGTGATTTTCCTGTTTAGAAGGGAATTGAATGTACACTTTTAATAACAACAGCGTTTCTTATAAGGTTTTGGTAAGATCCAGGAAACTTGTATTATTATGAGAAGCAAGGGGAAGTTTGGGGAGTTACTTCTCCATTATTAATAATGGACAACCTCTGGGAAGTATTTAAGCCATTCTTTGCACTGTGTCTTTAAAATTAATTGAGGAAACTGACTCAACGCCCCCCATCCCCCAACTGTTTGCAGAGTACCGATTCTGTCTCTGTTCCTGCTGGATAATTCGATCTCCATAGCCAACTACCTGTCAAACTCAGTATGTCTAGAATTGAACTCATCCTCTCCCCCCTCTAACTGACCTTCCTCTTGATCTTCCCGGTTCAGGGGATGATATCATCATTCTCCCTCTGTTTTTAACTTCTTTAACTCCTTTGTTTTCCATATATCCCATACTGAGTCATTTTTCTTTACAATGCCCTTTATCTTACTCCCTTTTCACCCAATTCACAAATACCAAAAAGTCCAGATTTCTAGTATCTCTAAGATATTAGAACATTAGCCAAATTAATCTTCATGCTTCTAATCTATCTCTTCTCTGGTCTTTCCTATATGCCCCTGGCAAGATAATGTTAATTAAAGTCTGTCTTGTTGTCTATCTTCATGACTGAATAAACATAATGGTTTTGTGTTGACTAAAGCAAATGGATCCTCACGCTCCTTTCATCCTGTTATTTATTCATTGAGTGATGCCTATAAGGCTTTGATTTGGGCCTTACCTTTGAGGCGCTCCCAGTCAGTAAAGACTATATACTAAGTACCTGCACCACGGGAGACAAAGACTCCGGCATTGACATCAGAGTCGCTTTTGACTGGGAAAGAAGCAATTGCATAGGTAAATATGGAAAGAAATTCCCAGCAAAGAAGTGGATTGGTCATATTTGGGTAACAGCAAGTAGTCCAGTCTAAAGAAAGAGTCTACTTCAGAAGTAGAAACAGTTACTTTAAAACCACTGGAAAGGCTGTCTAAAGCAGGATTGAGTAACGTCTTGAACAGAGGTCTAAGGATCACTCCATGGATCATGGAAGCCATGAAAGGGCTCTGTACAAAGTATTGACATGATTAGAGATTTGCTTTAAGAAAGTTAATAGACTGACAGTGAGCAGAGTGGCATTGAAGAAGGAAAAAGAATGAAGCAAATGGCTTAAATCAGGGGTGGGGAACCTTTTTTCTGCCAAGGGCCATTCAGATATTTATAACATCATTCATGCACCATACAAAATTATCAACTTAAAAATCAGCCTGCTGTATTTGGTCAAACATTTGATTAGCTCACCACCCCAGCTTAAAAAAAGACAAAGGGGGAAATTAAATTATTGGATGATTCTGGTGAAAGTTAATGGGGTTAACCCTGAGGAATGGGAATTTGATAGATAGGCATGTAAGAGATAGACTCAACAGAACTACACAGTGGTTCCTATTGGAAACAACAGGCTACCAAAGTGCAAAGATAAGGATGACTAACTCCAAGTGTTAAGTGTGGATGCCTGAGGGAATGGTGTGGGAACTGATATAAGACGTAGCCAGGAGAAGTAGCTAGTGTCTGCTGAAGACACACAGGACTCACTACAAAGCAAGGTTGGAGCAGGGGCTAGATCTGAGAGATGTTTGCATAGCTGTAACACTCTATGTCTTAAATATTGCTCTCTAGGGCTGTCATTACAAAGTACCACAAATGAGTAACTTGAACAGCATCAAGTACTGACTCATAGTTCTGGAGGCTAAAAGCCTGAAATCAAGGTGTCAGCAGGGCCCACTCCTTCTAAAACCTGTAGGGAATAACCCTTCCTTGCCTCTTTCTGGCTTCTGGTTGGTTGACCAGCAATCTTTGGGTTTCCTTGGCCTCCTGCTACAGCATTCCATTCTCCCTCTCCATCATCTTATGGCATCCTTCTCCAAATCTCTGTGCCCAAATTTCCCTCCTCATATAAGGATATGATTAGTCATATTTAATTATGACTTCATATGAACTAATTACATCTGCAATAACTCTATTTCCACATTCTGAGGTCCTGGGAGTTAGGACTTCAATATATTTGGGTAGGGGAGGGGAGACAATTCAACCCATAAACATAGATGTATGAGATTGCCTAGGACACTAGGCAGAGAAGAAAATGAGAAAGTGAGAGGAGCAGCGATTGCAGATGCTGGAGAATGCCTACGTTAGAGAGCTGAAGAGGGAACATAAAGAGGCAGAGAGAGGACAGCGAGTCCCCTCTTCTCTCATGGATAACTTACTCACTTTCCACTGAGTGTATCTTGGTTTATACTACTTCACATTTCTGGAATTCTTTTCCAACTCCTTATTGCCTATGAAAATCCTCCATTCCTTTTCAGGCTGATATCAAATATACCACTTGGCATTAATGCTTTTCCTGCCAATGTTACCAAGTGAAATTTCTCCATATTCTATTATGTACCAGAGATGTCCCCAACACCACTAGAGGCACTGGCACTATAGCAATAAACGAAACAGAGCAGACCAGAAATCAGTTCTCACTCAGCTTGTATATATGTTCAGGCAGGAATATCAACCAAATGGATAAATCAGAGAACTTCATTAAAAGATAGGGTGATATAGTATAAAAACACCTCAGGGAAAAGGTTTGTGCAGTTACTTTTGGTAGAGTAATTGAGGAAAACTTGTCTGAGAAAGTGATCTTGGGCAGAGATCTGAATGACAAGAAGTCAGTCAAGATGCACATGTTGCAAGCAAAGGGAAAAGGAGAAGCACATGTATGAGGGTCCCGAGGAAGGAACAGGTTGGTGCACTGGGGGAAGAGGAAGACCAGAGTGGCTGGATTGCAGTGAACAGGGGCTGGGGGGAGTGGGGTGGCGGGGAAAGGAGGAGTAAGCAGGAGTAAGACCATGTGTAGTATTTTAAACCATAGAAAACAATCTGTACTTTAAGTACAGTGAGAGTTTTAACTGCAAGACTTTATGACTTGAATAACATATCTCAAAGATCTCCCCCACCATTGCATGGAGACCTGACTATAGGGGGCACGTGTGGTATGTGGAGACCAAAGATTTCTTTTTTGTGTGTGCATATATTGCCAGGCTCTCAGTTTTGAGCCGTAGCTCTGAAAGGACTTCTGAGATCAAATAGTTCTGTAATGACAGAGCAGCCTCCATTTCTCCCCATCCTCTGGCCTCTTCCATTCATGGGCGTGCATGTCAATCCAGAAGGTGACTAGAAATGGAAAATTAACGTAAAACCTAATCCATCATGGCTGAGCAAGTGTGAGTCCTTAAGCATAAAGGAGCTAAATTCTCTTTTTAATAAAGCTCTGCAAAGTGAATGAAGCTAGCTGAACGGCCTAAATTTCTTCAGAAATAAGTCTCTGCTTACTCTGGGCAGCTGTTGAAGGAGCTATCCAGGGTGCTGGACTGTCTCCTTCGAAGGCCCAGTGGATCAGGCTGACATTTATCTTTGTGGGATTTAAGGCCCCTACTACATTGGACCATAACCAGACCCCACCCTGAAACCATGTCCTCCTGGACTTAGCTAACCTTTAAGCCAACACCTGTCTTGATCCTGTCTGTTTGATCTAAGCATCTTCTATAGACATCTTAGAGAGAGATTATATCAAGTGGCAGCACAGTAAGATAGATATATATATATATATAGCTGTGAGCCTGCACTGTGCCTCATGAACATTTGAAATAATATACAATAAGCAGTGTGCTCAGTGGAGTCCTTTTTCTTGGAATAATACTCAAAGTTGTACCTGGCCACTGAACCAAATCTGCTTATATAACTCTTCCAAGAGTCTCTGCCCACAACACATCTTAACAGGCACAGCTTCTCCACCTGCAATGATTAATACGTTCATAGACTATCCAATTTCATCCTCTCCCCTAAGCAGTATCCTTGACATTTAAAAGGGGGAAAAAGCATGTTCCACTGGAGGCCATTACTTAATTTCTTGCGTAATCAAGTTTCTACACCAGGTAGTGGATGAAAATTTGTATGCTTTCAAGTCAAACACTTTACCTCTTCAGCTGAAACACTTAGAGCACTAGAGTAATCTGACGAATACTCACTTCTAAGCTCTTTTCTTAAGTAACGAGAAAAACAGGGAGAGCCACGGCATCTTCAGAGCTTTCTACCTGCATGCCAGACCCTTCACTGTCCTCGACTAGGCTTGAGGGGCAATGTAATTTATAAAGAGCCAGGGAAGTTCAGAAAAACTTTTCAGTTGCAAGTTTTCAAGGCTATGATGAGAAAATGGGACTAAAACCCATCAAACTCGCTCTGGTATGTCCCTCTTATACGCACAAGGAAATAAAATACGTGGACAAATCATTTAAGTAAAAAGGAAATAAATTACTTTGTTTTCACATAGTGTAAGAATAAACACATGGCCCAGAAATGTCTGTATTTAATCTAATGGTAAAAAATTTTTTGTTAATTTTTATTCACAGAACTCCCCAAACTCTATCTTACCTCCTGGACTTGGTTCCTCTGCTCCTTCCTGTGACTGAACACTCATCCCCTCCTTCACTTTCCTCACTTGGCTCATCCTTCAGGCCTCATTTTAATCAGGAAACCTTCTCCGAGCCTGACTCCACCCCCACGAGGACCAAGTGAAGTTTGGACTCCTGGGAGACCCTGCACTCACCCTCACCCTGGCACTTGTCACACTGCAAGCTAGTTGCCAGTTCATTTGTAAGCTCTGTGAGGGTAAGGACCATGTCTGCCCTATAGTTGTCTCTACAACACCTTGCACAGTGCTTTGCCTAATAGCAGCAACTGATGAACAATTAAATGAGTGAGTGAACATCATCTCTAAGGTCCCGCCCTATCTCTAAAAGCTAAAATCTCTGCCTTGTTTCTAGGCTTCTTCCAGAACTTTGGACTCAATATTCATCTCATTTAAAACAACTTAAAACCCATTTAAATGTGAGTTAATGCCATACCAATAAAACAGCTATTTTCATAAGCTATTACTTCCTTCATTGATTGTTTTAAGTTATTTTTCCTGTGTTTTCTGTTCTCATGTCTTAATTCTTGGAGACAATATTAATTTTGATGTGAGGTTACATAGTTCATTCCTAAGTGATGAATAATTATGACAAAAATTATCTGTAAGAATATTGGTACTGTTACTTAGAGGAGGGTCATTTCTACTTTCAATTTCGGTAATGTTACATATATATAACTGACAATATTTTCTTTTCTTATATTCACCTATTGTTTTCCTTATCTTTATAATACAGTAGGACTTTATCTATACTGAGATATTCTCTAGTTACCTCATGAGGACAAGTACCTTTGCCTTCCTAGTAAATTTCCCAAATAAATTCTAAATGTTGTGGGATTATAGATTGTGTTACACATATTTTTATTTCACTCAGAACATCTAGCACAAATGCAGAGTAAGTTTTCAGTAAACATGAATAATCAACATTAGACTTAGAAACCATCTATTCCCTTTCCATTCATTAAATCAAGAGTCAGTAAGTTGTGGCCCACAGGCTAGGTCTGATCAGTTACTGACTTTGTATATAAAGTTTTATTGCCACACACCATTCATTCACAGTGCCAGAGTTGAGTAGCTGCAACAGAGACTGTATGGCTTGCAAAGCCTAAAACACTTACATCCAGTCCTTTAACAGAAAAACTTTGCTGACTGATGTGCTAAGCCATTTTTCCTGCTGAGGGAACTCAGCCTCAGATAAATGATTTGTCCAATTTTATAGTTGAACTTACCCACCAACCCTACTTCTGTCAAATGATTTTTCACTACCAGATTAAATACTTGGAGAAAATAATGGTATTTTAGATTATATTAAATCAAATGAACAGTAAAACATCACTGACAAAAGACTTTAAAGGGCTTATACTAACCTAAACCAAAATATAAATGTATTTTTTCTAAATCAAGATAGTATCAGCTAAATAATATGTTGTTATTTACACATATGTATACTTTATATACATGTTTTTGTATATATAAATATACATGCATACATATGTATTTCTAAATATATGTATAGATATTTATATATGTATATATACTTGTTTATATATGTAAAACAAAGCTTACTATCAGAAAATATCAGTAATTTTATTAAAATCCAACAAAAAAGCCCAAGTCTTATAGTATTTTCTAAGATATTGAAAGTAATAATTGTAAAAAAAAAAAGGTTTTAAAAAGGACCAAGCTGACCTCACATACTACTCTATTAGATATGAACAGCTTTAAAAAAAAAAAGTGGGGAGAAACCAAGATGGCGGCTTAGGTAAACACCGGAGATTGCTGCCTCGCACAACCACTTCAAAAATACAACTAAAAGACGGAACGGACATCATCCAGAACCACAGGAAGGCTGGCTGAGTGGAAATTCTACAACTAGAAGGAAAGAGAAAAGCATACCGAGACTCAGAGGAGGTGCGGTGCAGAAGTAAAATACAAAGGTGCGGAGGTGCATGCGGAGAGGGCTGGCGGCTGAGGACACGATTGTCTTTTTCAATCAGGAGGGAGTCTCAGGCTCTGAGCTCCAGTTCCGGGTGAGTCTCTGGGGACCCGGACTCATATGGGAGAGGGAGAAGAGGGACTGTCTGGCATCAGTCAGAACTCCAGGGCAGCTTTCTCTAGGAGGCACTTGCAGCCATTGCCAGGACCTCTGAAAGCAGGACTGAGAGCAGCCATACTGCTCGCTCCGCCCGCCCTGTTGATCCCCTGGGACCTCGCCCCGCCCAAGCTGTGCACGGAGGCTTTTGCATATGAAAGGTCTGGCCCTTTGTAATCTGAAAATTACTTAACAAACTGCAGCTGCCCCAAGGCCCCAGAGCAACTTGCATCGCTTTATAGCTGGCTTCTGCTGGGTAGCCTCAGGCAGAGGCTAGATTAGCACCTCCTTAGATCCAAGAGCCAGTGTACCCAGTGGTCAGAGTGGGACCATCCAATTACAACTCCTCAGATCTATAAGGGACACACTCAGGGGCAGACTTAGTGAGCACCAAAGCCCCACTGAAGCAAGTCTTGCCCCATAAGGGTGTCTTCAGCACAGAAGTTCTCCCACCGTAGACACAGCTGATTCTCACAGCCAATTGGCCTGGAGGTCAAATCCTCCCAGTGTTACCTACAACAATCAAGGCTTAACTACAACAAGACTGTGCACAAAGCCCACAAGGGGGTGCACCAAGAGTGTCTACCTCAGGTAATTGGGGAGGCTGAGCCACTGGGCCCTATAGGACACTTAGCACAGAAAGCCACTCTATCAACACAGCGAAGCATAAAAAATGCCGAGACAAAGAAACAGGTCACAAATGACAGAAATGGAGGAAAGCAAACTACTGGATATAGAGTTCAAAACCACACTTTTAAGGTTTTTCAAGAATTTTCTAGAAACCACCGATAATGAGACCCTCAAGAAATCTAATGAGACCCTTGATGTTGTGATAAAGGACCAACTAGAAATTAAGCATACACTGACTGAAATAAAGAATATCATACAGACTCCCAACAGCAGACCAGAGGATCGCAAGAATCAAGTCAAAGATTTGAAATACGGAGAAGCAAAAAACACCCAACCGGAAAAGCAAAATGAAAAAAAGAATCCAAAAATACGAAGATAGTGTAAGGAGCCTCTGGGACAGCTTCAAACGTACCAACATCCAAATTATAGGGGTGCCAGAAGATGAGAGAGAGCAAGATATTGAAAACCTATTTGAAGAAATAATGACAGAAAACTTCCCCTACCTGGTGAAAGAAATAGACTTACAAGTCCAGGAAGCGCAGAGAACCCCAAACAAAAGGAATCCAAAGAGGACCACACCAAGACACATCATAATTAAAATGCCAAGAGCAAAAGACAAAGAGAGAATCCTAAAAGCAGCAAGAGAAAGAATGTCAGTTACCTACAAGGGAGTACCCATACGACTGTCAGCTGATTTCTCAACAGAAACTTTGTAGGCCAGAAGGGAGTGGCAAGAAATATTCAAAGTGATGAATACCAAGAACCTACAACCAAGATTACTTTATCCAGTAAAGCTATCATTCAGAATTGAAGGTCAGATAAAGAGCTTCACAGATAAGAAAAAGCTAAAGGAGTTCATCACCACCAAACTAGTATTATATGAAATGCTGAAAGGTATCCTTTAAGAAGAGGAAGAAGAAGAAAAAGGTAAAGATACAAATTATGAACAACAAATACACATCTATCATCAAGTGAATCTAAAAATCAAGTGAATAAATAATCTGATGAACAGAATGAACTGGTGATTATAATAGAATCAGTGACATAGAAAGGGAATGGACTGACTATTCTTGGGGGGGGGGGGAGGGATGTGGAGGGTGCAGGAAGAGATTGGACAATAATCGTGCACCTATGGATGAGGACAGTGGGTGGGGAGTGAGGGCGGAAGGTGGGGTGGGAACTGGGTGGAGGGGAGTTATGGGGGGAGAAAAGAGGAACCAATGCAATAATCTGAACAATAAAGATTTAATTTAAAAAAGAAAAAAAGAAAAGAAAAGAAAAGAATTTCTGTTTATAAAACTCAGAAAAAAAAAATAAGTCCATCTTACTAGCAATGGAAGGATAAATAGTGTCTCTCATCCCCCAGCTTTCATCCATATCAGGGCAGATGAGAAACTCCATCGGAAATATCCCTAGTATTTATATACTAAACTTGCTTAAGCTGGAAAGGTAAAGGAGGCAGAACAGAGAAAAATTTTCCACTGTTGAGACAAAAAGCGATGCAGTTAGCCTACACTATCAGAGCTCTGTTCCTGGTAAACAAAGGGTCTGTGGCATGGATATTTTATGTAGTTAAAGTGATTGTGGCTTCCCTTGGGTATCCTCTAAATGCAATAGAAACGCTCCTGGAGTAGAGATAAAATGCAACGGGCAGCACATCAGAGAAGCTATATTTGGTAAACTATACACAAGAAAAGGACCAAGGCACACAGGCAAAGGGAATGTTACAGGTGGATACTTAATAACTGTTGGGTACAGCACAGATAGGTACTTGACGCTATGGCAAGTCACCAGTTATTGGGTCTTCTCGTTTTAGCAAAAGGTCATGTCATCAATTGAGATAACAAAGATGGAAGAAGAGTCTTAAAAGGCTTATACTAACCTAAACCAAAATATAAATATAATTTTTCTAAGTTAAGTTAGTATCAGTTAAATATGTTGTTATGTTAGCATTGGTCTGGAGCAAAGATCAGAACAGACTACTCATCTGGACCAAGCCCAAGTGGAGAGGTATCTATGGATAGCCGATTAATATCACACTGTATCCTATAAGCCTAGTTGCCAGCAACACATAGACCTCCACCAGCCATCCCCCAAGCAGGGCACAGACACTCTGAGCCCCAGTTACTGAAACCCTCTGCCTGTAGAGTTGGTCAAGACTGTCTGGATGTTGCCAAATGGAAGAAGCATAAGAACGCGATCACAGCTGCCCTGAGCTCTTGTCTCTTCTCCATGTTTCTAACAAAGATTTAAGTGGATCTGCTGGGTTTTGGGGTTTTGTGCAAGTGGCTGGTCATATGCCTTCCTTCCTCTGTTGCTTCCCATTTGGGATTCAAAATGGAATTTGTTGTTTTCAACACGCTATTACCTTGAATACTTCTCTTGAAGAAAGCCTTACAGCCCTCGCAGGACCAGACTCCGTAATGGTAGCCTGAGGCATAGTCATTGCACACTGCACAGTAGCGCGTCTCCTTGGCAGACTCCGCGGCCATGCTGCCCTTGTCACCGCTGCTGGCCAATCTCTCTCTGCCACCCTGGCGCCGATTATCTGAATTTGGCCTGTGAGAGAGAGAGAGAGAGGGGGGGGGGGGGAGAGAGAGAGAGAAACAAAAACCAGTGAATCCATTAACATTAGAAAAGCAAAACATGTACTCTCTCCTCTAAAGTATGAGAGGCTGGGGAGACGCAGTAGATCCACTTTATTCTGACATTTTGAAATAATGAATCATAATGTAAGCTAATCTTTCTTATCTCTTGCCGTCTGCCGCAGCAAAAGGTGTTTGCCTATTATATTAACCTTGAGGGGAAATTGTCTATTGCAAACTTGTTTAAAAAAATGAGCTGCCTACACTGGAATATATTATCCAGAAAATGACAAAATGAAATTAGCTGGTTTCTAATAGACTTATTCATTTGGGTGTTTTTTTCCCCAGGGATTCACAATGAACTCAGCACCATTAGAGAGCAAAGCTTATTCCAGTTCCAGATCACACGAAGGGTCTTTAGGAAATAGAGACAAAGCATCAAACAACTGGGACAGCTGCAACTCCAATGAACTGATGCAAACATAGCACATGTGTAGAAAGATAAACCAGATTTTATGCCATTGTTACCACGTAACCCTAGATATCGGTTTGTATAACTTGACTATTATTGAGGATACTAGCAACTATTCAATACTCCTCTGTAAGAACATGCAGAATGAAGAAAGCAGAACATGGATGGTTGCATCAACCTTCAGAGGTTTTGTGAAGAAAGCATATCCCAGAAAGAAAAGCGAGAACCGAGGAAATGGAGGAGTAAAAAGTTTTAAGGAAGTAGAAAACTTAAGGAGAGAGTGATCAATAGTGCCAAATGGGGCAGAAAATCCAATAAAACGAGGATTGATAGAGGGAAGTTAGATTTGACAAAGAGGACACTTAGCAAGGAGTTTTGGTAGATAGTGGGGGCACAAGCGAAAACCCAGTGTGTGGACAAGTGGATGGAATATAAGAAAATGAAAAGGAGTGAAGGCCGTTCCTTTGAGAACTCGAATGAGGGTGGGAAGGGAAAGCTAGGGTGGTCGCTAAAGAATATAAAAACAAGCAAGGAATTTTAGGATGGAAGAGACCTGAGAAGGTCTCATGTAGAGTGAAGGAACTGGTCAGCAGAGAGGAAATGGTTGAGGGTACACAGAGGGGAAAAGTAGAGCAGGTGGGATTAAAAGCACAGGTAGAAGGAACAGCCGCAATGAAGATACCTTGAAGACTGAGAGGAAAAGGTAAGAAAAGTAGTAGGTGCAACTAACTTTGCATTAACCGGTATAGGAGCAGAAATTATAGCAATCCAGGATTTGTTATGTGCAACCAAATGTGGCATAAGGAAACTGAGCCCAGCATAGTGCCTGTTATATAGTTGTTACTCAATAGATATTTGAATGAATAAATAGAATGTTCCAGGGTGTAAAGGGGGGGAAAGAGAGTGAGAAAAATAGAAAGATGTTGGAAGAATAGGTGGAGTAAAGGTTCCTATAAAATTTAAAGAAAAAAAGAAACCTAGGATGAAATAAAGTGAATTAAAGACAGAGCTTCCAGGTCTTTCGGTTAAGGAAGCTCATGCTTCCTACTTCCAGTCCCCACCCAAATAAATAGACCACACTGACTTTCACTGGTCCTCCCCTTGTAAGTCCTGTCTTCCCTTTCAGCTCGAATTGTATAACCCTTCCCTGCCCTTCTCACTTGTTAATATTGCCCACAATTTTGTGCCAATGGTTCTCAAACTACCCTTGCCATAAAATTCACAAAATACCGGCTTCTTGGGTTGAGTGTGTCTGACTTTGCCATTTTTCCCCATTCTAAATTACTTAGCTCTTAGGCTGGCAGCCTCCAATAGGAGTCCTTTATTTTTTAATATCCTTAGAGAGCACTAACTTGGCATTTTCAAGCCTAGTTCATATTCTATGGCCCATGTCTCTCCATTTCATCACCATGCTGTCCAACTCCTCCCTATTCCCAAGAACTTCAAATCTTTTCACTGTTTGTTTACTAATTTCTTATGCATGATTCGAGTCAGTAGAAAGCAGCTGTGAATATTTAACTACACAAGCTTATTGCTTTAGGGGGTGGAGAGGGTGGTTAGCAAGCATGACATTGACAGGTTCAGTGTTTTATAAATCTTAGTAAGTATGTAGCCCCAGTATCCAGCTCAGAGCCCAGCACATAACAGGTATTTAATACATGATGGTTGAATGAATGAATGAATGAATGAATGAATGAATAATAGACGCATTGGCAAAATTTCCAAATGTTGGGTATCTTTCACCCACTCCCACATGATAAAATACTGCATTTTCTAAAATTGTGGTTAAGATAACATAACATAAAATTTATCATCTTTACCATTTTTAAGTGTAGAGTTCAGTAACATTAAGTATATTCACATCAGAGCACAACCAATCTTTAGAACTCTAAACTCCATCTAACAAAACTGAAATTCTATACCCATTAGAAACTCATTTTCTTCATTTGCTCCACCCACAAGGCCCTGGCAACCACCATTGTACTTTCGGTCTCTATGCAGTTGTCTACTCTAGATAAGTACTCATGTAAGTGGAATCACATATATTTGACTTATTTCAGTTAGCATAATGTCCTCAAGGTCATTCCATGTTGCAATACATTTCAGAATTTCCTTTCATTTTAAGGCTGAATAATATTCCAATGTATGCACATACCACATTTTGTTTGTCCACTCATCCAGCTATGGACTTGGGTTGCTTCTATTTTTGACTTTTGTGATTAATGTTGCTATGAACATGGATGTTCAAATATCTCAATGAGACCCAGCTTTCAATTCTTGTGGATATAGAGACCCAAAAGTGGAATGGCTAGATTATAAGGTAAATTATATTTTTAATTTTTTGAGAACTGCCATATTGTTTTCCATAATGGCTGCACTATTTTACTCCCCCATTTCCAAGGGCTCCAATTTCTCTGCATCCAGTATTTTTTGTTTTATTCTTTTTTTAATAGTAGCCATCCTAATGGGTGTGAGGTGACTACTGCAATTTAAGGTCACCTTTTGCATAAATTCCTCTCTTCCAGCCAGTCCCAAACCCCACACACTCGAAATAATTTATCCCTATTCTGAACCCGAGAGCAGGTTTTTGTTCACTTTCTGCAACTTGCTACCCTACTCCTTCAATTGTACATTCTCTTGGTTACTATCTGCTAAGTTCCTTGTGCCTTATTCATCTTTAGAACCCCCAGTGTTCACAGCATAGTGCCTCATCCACAATAGGGTCCCAACAGATATTGATATCAAATGAATTAATCACCAACTGAACCAATAAAATGATAATGTCACAATATAAATGGAATAAGGAAATGTTGTTCTTTAAAGTATTGGTGAGAGATATAATAGAAAAGACCATGTTCCCCAGATCTAGTGGAGATGTTTGCAATGCTTTTTGTCTACACTGTATCTTTGAGATGGCCCTGGAATACTAAAACTCCAATGCAGACATAGGGCCTAAAACCAGAAGGTATCCAAAAAGAAAAGAGTAATTACACAGGTCATATTTCCTCTCCATAAAGGAACTTTTTTATCCCATTTGGAAATTCATGTATCTAACATTGCCAGTTATCACGTTAGCCAAGCCCTTCTCTATGAAGACTCCCAAAATGCATTGTCATGAAGATGACTATCATCCAGATCAAGCTAAAAGGCAGTGGGATACTCTCATTGGTTGCAGAGCCCCGTGGACCTCGAAATATGTTCAGGATGTCTTGAGTAATCATTAGGCCAAGCTAATTCAGCACAACTGCCTCCAGACAGAGAACTGTGTCCTCACAATGCAGACGAACTTGGCCTAATATCTGCCCTGGAAAGGAACAGAGTGTGAGGTGTCCATATCTGGACTCAGAGCAAGCCACCTGGGGTCAGATCAGTCCCCAGCGATAAGCCTTTAGGGGTCCTGGACTCATCTCTTCCTGCTGCCCTCTACCTAGCCTGGCCTGAGTGCACCTGTCCTAGACGTGCCATTTCGGGCTTCATATCTCTTTGGTAGAAAGTGCTTATATCATATTAGGGCAATCCTTCTTTCTCCCACCCAGCCTCTGAGGCCCTTTGCTTTCTCCCAATTTTTATAGGACCAAATTAGCTACTTTCATTTTCATGTTCTTAAGGTCTTCAGGACCCACCTTCCCAATAAGAGGCTTCAGAAACCCTAACCATACCCCTAGCCTCTTATTCTAAGTGCATATTTAACTAATTCTTTAGCCATATTGCTATAACATCTCCCTCTTTACAAAATTCTCATCACTTTCTCACTGAATCTTTATAGGTGTTTATCCTGGGTAGTTTCTCATAAGACTCAGACAAGAAGTCAACTAGTTTATCAAGCTATATATTAAGAGATTAGATGTTCTTCAGCCTTACAGATACCTTTAAAGATTCTCTAAAAAGAACTAGAGCAGGAACTTAAGCAAGAAATGGAGAAATGTTTTGCATCCGTGAATTAACACATCATTACTCTGAGGCACATAGTGGCAAAGGAACAGAGCAATGGTAGAGAAAAAGATGACAGAGCGTGAAAGATCAGACAGCAAAACACAACATCACTGCCCCTATGGGAACTAGACACCCAACTGGCTCGATTTAGTTCCATTTTCATTATATCAATTGACTACTAACCATTTCCAAATGGATGCCCCACTGATATCACAGATTTAATATGATTAAGAGATGTCTGAAGGCATTCAAATTGAATCCCGAGAGTGAACACACTTGGACCAAGTAAAAGCAGACCATAATAAAAAGTATTTGCCAGAAAGATTTCCATTCATCAAAGGGTAAGTTTGAAGCTCAACATAATCAAATACTGTTGTTTTTCCAACCATAAATCATAGTACCAGCATCCAAAAGCATATTCTCCTGATTGGCCAACCATTTTAAAAATTTTTAAGAGCCTTGGTTTGTAGAGGAAATATTTTTTATAAAATCAAATTAAAGAACCAACAGATATCCAGCCCCTAGAAAGGCAGCACAGTTACTAGCTGGTGGATAACTTCAAGAGGCTCCCTCACCAAAGGCAGTCCTCAAAGTTATGTGCAAGCAAAGTTTCCTATACCTTCTCTTCATGGCACTTTCCACATTTTCCAGTCCTCTGTTTGAGTGATTGTTGACAAATATATTCCCTCTAATAAACAGTAAACTCCACAAAGGCAGGGACCATGCCTAGTAGATTCTTGATAAATATTTGTTAAATGTACCCCCTACATCTAACCCATCATCAAATTTAGTCAATTATTTCTTCAAAACACTATGCCTATTCTTCTTTGCATCCCTTATTTTCATCATTTCTGCCTGAGAGATCAATACTCCACATCTGAATTACTAGAATTAGTCTCCTGTCCCCCATCATTCCTCAAACCCATCTTGCCAACCACTGCCAAGAGAGTCATCATAAAATACAACATTGATCATTCAATAACTTCTTATTGTCTTTATCTGTGGATCATTATCTTTCTTTGGGGGGGGGGGAGGCCGGAGGGGGGGGGCGCATTAATTATGGACCAGTTTGAAAATGCTGTGAAAACCCTGAAACTATCTTTTCTAGAAAGCACACATAAAACACACTCTCAAACTTCTGCCTACAATTTCAGGGGAGTTCTAAACCAGAAGAATTCAAGCTTTTAAAAAAAAAAACAACAAAAAAACCATGAACATAGAAAGAATTAAGCCCAAATTCTTGAATTCCCTGCTCTGATCAATATTGGTCTCTTTGTAGCTCCCTACGCAAAACTTTAACAAATCCACCCTGAGAATTGCTTGCACTATGCTCCCAGGATAGTCACTGCCTCCCATCACCCATACACATCTCATCTATCATATATAACCAAGCTTCAACTCCCATCACCCACAGGCTTAAGTACAACAACTCGTACTGGCTCAACTTCAAATTCTTACAACACTTAAAGTCTTCACCACTCCTCCTGACACTTAGTTACACCCTGGCTTATATTTATCTGGCAACTACTCACCCCGATTTCCTTTGCAATGTTTTCTTCCTCCACCAGGCTCCCAAATGACACTGTTCCCCAGGGTTCTTCCCTCGGCCCTCTACCAACCTCAGCTGACATTTTCTCTTTGCAGAAAGCCCAGCCCTATGTGTAGCCACACCCGACTGCCATCCCACTCCCCTCTCCGGGACCTCAGACCTAGACGTAATTACCCACTCTGGAGTACCTCTAGAATAGCCCAGAGAAACCTCAAACTGAATGTGTGCCAAACCAAACTCAGTATCTTTCCCCAAAAGCCTGCTTCGACCCCTGCACACCCATTTTGGTCCTATGGCCCTATGATTCACCTGAGGCATTCAAGCATACTCTTCCCTCTGCCTGGAACACCCTTTCTCATGTCTGAATAACTCCTATTAATCTTCCAGTTTGAAACTTAAACTTAATTTCCTCCAGGGGACTTTGCTGACCTCCCTGAGCGAGGCTAGATACACCCTGAACTGCCTCTATTGAAGCAGAGGTCTCTCACTCCCTGCGGTACTGTGATTAGACATATACACTGAGTGGGCAGATTACTATGACCACCCCATCAGCACTTCCTTGGGCCACCTTTTGCCTTTAATACTGTGGCGATTCTTCTTGGCATTGACTTCACAAGATGTTGAAAGGTGATGCGAGGAATCTGACACCATGCCTGATGAATAGCACTGTCCAGTTCTGTGAGATTTGATGGTTGTGGAATCAGCTGCCTCATGGCTCTTTTAACTTAGTCTCACAAATGCTCAATTGGATTGAGATCTGGTGATTGTGGGGGCCACCTAAGCAAGGGAAAGTCTCCCTCATGTTCTTGAAACCACTCCTGCACAATACAAGCACCGTGGCATGGCGCATTGTCTTGCTGGAAGAAGCCATCTCCATTGGGATACGCCATCAACATGATAGGATGAACTTGATCAGCAACAATACTTAGGTATGTTGGGCTATTCAGACATTGTTCCACACGAATTAAAGAGCCCAAATCATGCCAGGAAAACATGCCCCAAACCATAACACTGCCCCCACCAGCTTGAAGGGTTGTATTCATGCATGTGGGGTGCATGCTTTCATGCTGTTTCCACCAAATTCTCACTCTGCCATCTGCATGATGCAAGTGGAAACGTGATTCATCGGACCACATGACTTTTTTCCAATGCTCGACTGTCCAATCCTTGTGTTCCTGTGCGAATTGGAGACGTTTTATCTTGGTAACTGCAGACAGCAAAGGTGTTCGAACAGGCCTTTGGCTTCCATATCCCATACGATGCAGTGTACAGCTAATTTGGCTACAAACATCAGGTGGTCATAATAATCTGGCCACTCAGTGTACATTTGGTCTTTATTCCTGTTTCTTACACAGAGCTCCTCGGACCCTTGGAATTTCCTAAGTTATGAGAGAGAAAAAAGTGTTTCTCTCTCTCTCTCTCTCTCTCTCTCTCTCTCTCTCTCTCTCTCTCTTTAAATCTTCACCCTCTTATACTGGTTAGTGTTTTTTCTTTATAGCACTTACTGCTCCCTGACATTGAACCACATTTTAATTGTTTGTTTTATTGTGTGTCTTCCCCACTAGAATGTAAGCTTCATGCCCCCAGCACCCTGAAGAAAGCCTGGCATGGAAATAATGGTTAAATAAACAAGTACATAAATAAGTGATTGATGCAATGCACTAACATTTTGCTGTGCTCTGTTTAAGTATCTATCTGACCCCATACACCACAACCTCCACCATGGCTAGGACTGTGGTCTCTCAGCTCCCTACAAAGCATAGTTGGATGCATAGTTAAGTGATGAATAAATATTTGCCGTCTGAATAACGACACAGACATGGTGAGTCTTCTCAAAAGTCTTCCCAACTCCATGCCTTTCCACATCACAAACCCACCCTCCACCCTACAGCAAGAGCAGAACGGACTCCTGCGTGCAATCCTTCATGTCTCCTCAACATCTGTGATAAAGCTTCTTGATCATCTTTGACCTCAAGAAAATACCTTATTAAAGATGTGCAGACTTTGCTTTAAATCTTTCAGGTATTCTTGTGCCTCCTGAAGTCCATGCATGGTCTCCCCAAAAGACTTTCAGACTAAGACCCCCTCCCCCCCGCAGCTTATGGGAGAAAAACAGTTGTCTCTAAGCCACTGTGACCCGGCTTCTGTCCCATCTCCAGCCCTAACCCTCTCTCTGACGGGGATTTTTTATGTGTCACCCTTCCCTAGCCTAGCTAGTACCTTGTTTCCTGTCATGGCCTAAAAGCAAAATTCTCCTACCATGAAAATGCCCCCTTCCCAGGTAGCAACCACTGACTTTCTCAATAGAATCCACAAATGTTCCTGGGACATCAAATATGTAACTATCCTGAGTCCTCATCATCATCATGTGTGTTCACAGTGAGTCCCCACAAAGAGATCTTGTTATAGTCACCTCTGCTTCCCAGTTTCCAGCACAGTAGTGACAAATGGTAAGTATTCCATAGCCGATTGTTAAGTGAGTAAAATTATATGTTCCATATTGTATGTCTTGTTCTCCCAACTAGGATGTAAACTTTTCAAGAGTATGGAAACTATATTTTGAGCATTTTTTATCACCCCCAAGGCACCTGGTGGCCAATAAATACTTACTGGATAAATTAACCAATAAAGAATTAATAATAACTTTGCAAGAGACATAGCTGAATGTATTGCAATAAAATAATACTGTATCAAGCTGCGAAGTCAACCGATGATGGCTTTCTACAAGTATGTACCGATGTCCAAGCCAGTCTGAGTGTTTTTCTTGTGTACCTCTCTCTGCTTTAAATATCAATGTAGGGGAGTATATTTCTTGATTATTTTTCTTAATCCTTACTGGAGGATATTTTTTCCATTGAACTTTAGAGAGAGTGTGGAAGGGAGGGAGATGGGGGAAAAGAGAGAGAGAAAGAGAGAGAAACATCAATGTGAGAGAGACACATTGACTGGTTGCTTCCCACATGAGCCTCAACCAGGGCTGGTGATTAAACCTGCAACTGAGGTACATGTCCTTGACTGGGAATTGAACTCATGGTCTATGGGCCAATGGTATAACCATTGAGCAAACTGGCCAGGGATATCAATGTTTAAGTGGGCATAAAGCTATAAGTGGTTCATGCCTAGGCCAGTATTTATCTGTGGGTATTTCTACTCTCTATGTAATTTTGTATTTGGATTTTAATATAATCTCTATTTATTTTCCAGGCAGTAAATAGATGTTCATAAAAAGAGTGGACAAGTTGACCTAAAATGGTAGAGTCTAGAAAGGAAAAACCCTGAATCTCATTCCTAGAATAGCTCAAGTTAAATGACTCCTGAGCCAGTTTGAGGCAACCCTGTAAAGCATGTTATAGTTAGATTCTGCTTGGCAAGTTAAAATTATTTCTGAATGACAAAAATAGTCCTTTCAGCTCTTTTGGAAATTAAAGACTCTAGCTCCTTTATGCTGCTTATCTGAAAACTTTATTTATGTCTTGCTTCATGTTATCTGTTCAGTGGGTCTAATTTTTATTTGTATTTATTTTCTTCTACTTAATACCCAGAGGCCGGCAATGTTCTTTCCTACAAGGTGCAAAAGAAAACTTCTTCCAAAAAAATGATGATAGATGCAGCTCAACACAGTGTCACAAAATTGTCCAGGGAGAAAGGTACAGCTGCTATTTCAGCTTCTGCCAAAGTTCAGACCACAACCCTGGACTTCTGGAAAACCCAGCGTGACCTTTGGTCTAACGAGATAAAAGGAGCTGGGGGAGGAGGCAAGCAAACTTTCACACTAAATTGATGGTTGCGGCAGCACTATTTTAAGTGCTTTATATGTAATTAACTCATTTAACCCTCAAAATGACTCTAAGCAGTACCATGATTACTTCAGTTATTTGAGAAATGAGGTAACCAAGGTACAGAACGATTAGATAACTCAACAAAGTCACACAATCAAGAAACTGTGAACTTAAGGACTCAGACCTTCAAGCCCCAAGGCCCAGGCTCTCATCACAAAATGAAATCCTCAGAAACTCCACCCAAAAGGCATCCCAGGTCAAGGGCAGAGTATGTCACATCTGGGAACAGAGTCATTACTTGAGACTTTATCCCTCATCAATAGTAATCCCATTAGAAACTGCCTGCAATGATTTATCACAAGGCCAATAATACTTTTTGGAGAGGGAAAATGGAAATTCAATTTCTAGTGCAAAGGATGAGAATGCTGTTTAGTTCCAGGAAATGGACTTAATGAAGCTGATAGTCATACTGGAAAATGGCTTGATGAAAGTTTGAATATTTCCTAAAAATATGATTACAGATGTGTCTTTGTAACTTCACAAGACAATAGAAAATGATGTGTCATTAATGTTCCTCTTCGAGAGTTCTGTAATTCCTTATGCACAAAGAACATCAGCATTCCTCATTGAAAACTCAAGGCTCCCCTTAAATGTCAAGAGGTTTTCCCACCCACTTAACAAAACTATCCTCACCCCAAAATACAAGCAAGTATTGAATCTCTACACTAATGGGAAACAAGAAGAGCCTGGCATGAAGGTCCCTAAACAATGCCATTTAGTCAACATCTTTTTACCTTTTATCAGTTACTAATGTGTAACCAAATGACCTGATTAGAGTTTCATCACCTTTCCTTTCTCTACAAACCAATCTCTTACAAGTGCTAATGGGCGGTGAGGACGAGAAGCCCAGAATGGGATGCAGAAACCACAAGGCACATGGATTACACAAGAGGCAAGTCAAGAGGGAGCTGTGGTTTGACACCACACCTTTGTGAAACAAGTATCATTTCTAGTCTGATTTCCACAGAAAATATGACACGATAGTAGGAGAATAATAATTGACTCCTATGCAGAAATGTTAAGAAATGCATTCATTCGTTCAACAGCATTGCATAAGCATTGCATAAGCATCTACTTACTAGCATCCTAGAACAAAGGACAGATGGGGAAGGAGAAAGAAAATGTGGGGGAGCCTCTGCCCCAAGCAAACAGAACTCAAGGAGGAAGACTTAAGCGTTTTGGAAATAGCACTGAAGGCTGAGCTCCAAATACCAAAACCACTCCTGCTCCAACACTGGCCTCTGGTCTGCTTTTAAGTGCGATTCATCCATCATCCATCATCCAGTTTATGATCCTACTCGAGAGATAAGGACAACATGTCATCACATAAAAAGCTCCACACAAACACATCCAGCTTTGCAAATGGAATTTTTTTACTTACAAAAAGCATTTGGGAACCTGTCTGCCATTAGGGATCACACTGCTGCAGATGTAACAAGCTTCGGGATCAAACGAGGGAAGCAGGGCACCATGGTGGGAAAGTTCTAGAGTGAGTCAGAACTCCCGGGTTCCAGGCAAAAAGCTGCCAATAACAGCTGCGTGGCTTACGTAAGTCACCCAAACTCTGGGTCTCGGTTTCTTCTCTGCAAAATGACAGGTCTCGACTATGTTTTCTAAGCTCCTTTCCAGCTCTGCGGATGCGTGGCCGCGATGCTGTCCCATGCCACCAACCAACAATAACATCTGTAGCCAGCTGGGTCTCGCGAGAGCACAGCCAATTTTTTAAAACTCTTTCCCAAGAGTATTCCTAGTAAAATGCATAAAGGATGAGTGGGGAAGAGGTGGTATTTACTCCAGAGCATTTAAGTCTGTCATCATGAAGAGCATGACGTGACTTCCCAGCAAAGCACCACTCCTCTGATCCGAGGCACAAGAAACCCTGAAGAAAAAGAAAACTAGGAGGAAGGGAGGCAGGAAATGGAGAGACAAAGAAAAGAGGGACAGCACTTCTGCATGCTTGGCATTTCCTTCGTTCCCTGAGCTCTATCAACAATGACTGAGGTGGGAACTTGAATAGACGAAAATGCAGCTGAGATATCAAAGGCAAAGTAAGCTTCAGTCACGGCCCGCGCCACGGCCCAAGTAGCATACATGGCTGGACAGAGTTCCAGAGCAGCTGAGCCATTCTGGATAGGAGACCATCTGGATCAGGTTTAAAAAAGCTCTTTTGCACAGAACGACTTCATCCGTGATAAGGCCAAATTTTCAAACATAATCAGTGACCAGAAATGTTAACACCTCTGGGTATGTACTAAGGGTTCATGTAGATGTGGAAGCTAAAACTTAACCTTCGGAGTTGTTCTCCTTTTATTATTCTTATCCACCCGACAGAAAACAAGCTCAAAAGCAGCCAATTCTTTTGCTGCTGAGGCAACACAGAAAAAGTCTTGCTAAGTCCCCAGAAGACCCCGTAAACCACCCTGGGGCCTAGACACGACAAAGCAGATTGTGACGCTGGAACACGTGGGATACGCACACTATGTGGATGTCACGGAGAGACGATTGGGTTGGTGTGTGGTACCCCCGACCCCCCATCACGGGCAGCGGTTCTCTATCGTGCAGGGAGTTTGGGAGTTTGACGTGCTATTAGCATCCTTTTGGCCGAGGGTAAGTAACATATACAAAGCGCTCTCTGGAGCTTCTTGGCCACTTTCTCCAAACTCATCTCCTGCTTCTCCTTCAATCACCTTCCAGGTGCTTTGTACGCCAGCGGCCAGTTCTGTGCACATCCCATCCCTGCCATGCCTTTGCTTCCTTCCTGCCTTTGCTCACGCTGTGTCCTGCCAACAATGCCCTTGCCCAGCCACTGGGAGCCTGGAGAAATCCTAATTGCTCTCACACTCAACTCCTCCACTTTGCTACCTCTACACCTTGTGCCGCATGTTCTCACACCCCTCCCAGCCTTCACACTGCATTGCAAAGAATGGTCACACAGCTTTCATGCCTGTTAGACTGTGAAACCTTGTGAACAACATCTAATCTATCGGAGGCAGCCGATAAATCTTTCGAGTTTATTTAAATTGAATTCCATTCGGTTGAATTGTATGAAACTAGCGCCATGATAGTCTTTGGAATAATTAAAGTACCTTGAGAGGTTGGTACATCAGGCCTGACATGTACCCAACTGCCTGCCCAGATTTCCCATAGACAAGAAGAGATAATAAATAGAGCAAAAGAATTCTCAAGTGTGGGTAAGTCACTCCCAGTTTGCCAGAATTTTTCCAACCACTATCTAAGGAACTCTAGGATAAGTTACTTAACATGTCAGCAACTCTATGCCACTTAGCATCATTTGAAAATAGAAATAACAATACTTTATTTAGCTGGGGAATTGGTGGCATTGAATAATGTTTCTGGAAAGAAACTAAAAATCCTGAAGCAAGATGTTAGTCTTTAAAGAGTATTTTGAAGTGTGTATGAGTAATCTTCCAATGAATGTATGACAGTGAAAAATGAGTTTAATTATTCTCCAATCCTTGACTCCTCTCTCACATGCTACATCACAACTGTCAGGAAATCCATCACCTTCAAAGTACCTATCAAATTCTTGATATATTTTTTTAAATCTTAACTTTTAAAATATGATAGTGATAATGTGGTTGTGTTTTAAAAAGTCTTCATCCTTTAGAATTGAACATGGAAATATCTACAAATAAAAATAATCATCATCAAACTGGGTGATAAGTACATGAAGGGTCATTATATCACCTCATTTCTGTTAAGATTTAAAAACTTTCACAATAAAAAGTCAGATTAGGTCGTTTCTCTCTTCAAAATCCTCTACTGGGTCCCCAACTCCTTTGGAGTAAAAGCCAGCATCCTGATCATGGCCTTTAAGGCCCCCACTCACTCTGACCCCACACTCCTCTCCATACTCACCTCCACCTTCTTACTTCACTCCAGTCAGTCTGGCCTCACTGCCGTACACACACTCCAGGCATGTCCCTGCCTCGGGGCCTTTTCACTGCTGTGAGCCCATCCTGAAATGCTTTTCACTGGCATATTCTCATGGGATCCTTCCCTGTTTTAAATCTTTGCTACAAGGTCACCTTAGCAATGAGACCTTTACCCATTTGTCTGATTTGATCACAGGTCTATTCCCAGTGCCTGACATAGAGAAGCTGGCCAATAAACATTTGTTGAATGAATGAATGAATGAATGAATGAATGAACAGGGTGAACTTAGGTGGCCATTTTACAACATCAATAGGTAACAGCACATCAATAGGCTGCATTGATCTCAAAACCATATTGCCAAACAGTGATTTCAATTATTTCTTAGATCAATGGTCCAATGTGGTGACCAGGAAGTCAGCAGTTTTCTAAAGCCACAGAGTCTCAAGTACCCAGTTCACCTACCAGATCCTGAGCTGACCCCATACTCCACCAGCATCAAGGACCTCATCAGCCAGCGTGATAAATGCCCTAGCCTGCAGCCAACCTCACCCTCTAACATAGTGACACTCTTGAAGATCAAATCCAAGGATTACAATAGCTCAATAAAGGCCTGGCCCATCGCCTCATTATTGCAGTGGCCCTCATACAGAGTTCGAACTACTGGTACCCCAACCCCCCAGAAGAACTTCAGGGCTAGGGTTCCAGGGGTCACTGCCACTCTCCAGAATGAATTTGCCCTAAAATCTGCCTGGGCCCTGGACAGTGTGGCTCAGTTGGTTGGGCCGCGTCTCGTGCACTGAAAGGTTGCCAGTTTGATTCCTGGTCAGGGCATTGCCCAGGTTTGGGGCTGGATCCCCTGTAGGCGGTGAGTGGGAAGTGGTCAATGTTTCGCTCTCCCATCAATGTTTCTCCCTCTCCCTTTCTCTCTCTCTAAAAATAACAAAAAAATTTTTTTAAAATCTTTCCAGGATTGGTATATTAGCACAATCAAAAAAAGGTTGTAAGTTATAGGTATATTATGAGAGACACTTTCAGATGATTTTTAAAACTAGCTAATATTGAGAGTGGAATTAATAAAAACTGTGAAAGGAAAATAACCAGACAGAAACGGGTGCCTCGCTAATCTTTGGACGCATCAGAGCCCCAGGCCTCCCAGCACAGACTGGCGAGTTCCAGCCGCTGCATTTGCACGGCTTCCTTCCATTTCTGGACGGCGTCCTCCGATGGTTGTGTAGACAGTGGAGTCAGAGGCAACCTGAAGTCTCTGGGGATAAGAGCTCAGATTCCCAGTCTCTATCCCACTTACTCTATCTTCCTGCAAGAGTTGGCCTTGGTATTTATAACTTTTTGTATTTAGCTGTTCCTGACTCTTCTGATGCAGTTTTGCAAGGGTGTAAGGATGGCATGAAGCCAAAAACAATCAACCAAACTGACCTCCGATTCACTACCTTCCCTTCGCCCCTGCTCTGCTCACACCTGGCTCACATCCAATTGGGGCAAAATCACTCAGCTGTCAGCCAGTGGCCTCGGCTGTCACCCGCTGAAACAACAAGCTTCCTAAGTGGCTGAGAACCCCGGAGAACACACCTCTAGCCTTGCTCCAACTCTCCCCTCCCGCTGTGCCTTGAAGTTTAACTCGGAATTCTTCACTGTCCTGGGGTTAGAACTGAGTAAAAGGAGATATTTCCACTGAGCTGGGGATTCTCGCCCACACTTCATTTGCCATGGCCTCACCAAAAGACTTCAGAGTATTTCTTACACACGGATAGCTACCTGGCCCACCCATGCTCAGAGGATTAGAGCATCTCCTCATCTCACTGACTGCCGGGCATCTCCTCTTTCACACCTTGATTTCTTTTTGTTTGTTTGTTTGTTTTCTAATCCTCATCGAAGGATATTTTTCCATTGATTTTTAGAGAGAGTGGAAGAGAGAGAAGGAAAGACAGAGAGAAATATCGATGTGAGAGAAACACATCAATTGGTTGCCTCCTGTAAGTACCCCAACCAGGGCCTGGGCCGGGGAGGAGCCTGCAACCAAGGTGCGTGCCCTTGACCGGAATCAAGCCTGGGACCCTACGGTCCACAGGCCAATGCTCTAACCACTGAGCACACCAGCTAGGGCTCACACCTTGATTTCTTTACAAACCCCCTGTGTCCATGCAGTGGAGATTCCCCATGATAGACCCCCTCCCTACTAGCCCATAGGTAGCCATGCATCCTGGCCCCTCATGTAAGACACTGTCTCCCAAGCCATCATGGCTAAGCTCAGGTTCTCCTGCTCGCAGCTCAGCCAAGCCAACGTGCTGCCAACGCGAGGTAAGAGGAGTGCAGATCGGTTTAATGTTTTACCTAGGGAGGAGTTGTGCTTTTCTTCTAAGTCATTTACACTTTGGGAAGCATTTCAGAGAAGCATTTTTTGAAACTATTTTCTGAAATCCAATAATGCCACAAAACTAAGAGAATTCCCCCAAAACAACCAAGAAACGTGTTATTTCTGTAGCACTAACTATATTACATAGAAAAGCTACCTAATCTGAGGCCCGGGTCTTTGACTGGATTTGACTCCTGAATTTTCTCCTCATGCAGAATTGTTATATTGTAATATTCAGTTGTAATATTTCCCCTTGTGCTCCAATTGCCTATCTTTTCAGATAATAGAATGAACAGCTAGGTCTTTCTGTGTTTACTTTAAAGCTAGATCCTGAATTGTAATCAATAATGATGGCAAAAATAAACATGCAAATTCTACAGTGGCATGTTCCCTTTCCTGGTAGGAAAAGATAGGCGGGCATCTGTATACTAGCTGGAGGGGGGAGCCATAAAAGATAACCTTCAGGCCCCCAAAATAAAAACACAGTAAAAAAAAAAAAAAAAAAAAAAACCTGAAAAAGAAAAGAGAAACAGTTAACAGTGAGGCAACATAGGTAGGGCTGCCAGATTTAACCAATAAAAATACAGATACCCAGTTAAATTGAACTTCAGATAAACAACAAAGAATTTTTTTTAGTATTATATCACATGGGACATACTTATACTAAAAAAAAAAAAAAAAATGCTTTGCTTTTTACCTGAAATTCAAATTTGCCTGGGCATCCTATATTTTACTGGGCAACCTGAAACAGGGTGCCTTTAAGAGAAGGCTCCGAGATACCTCGGGCCAGCAGAGATCTCAGAGTTGAGCTCAGGACAGTGGGGAAGGTTAATGATCACAAGCTTCACCATGTTTTTCTCATCAAGAGATAAAAGTCTGTATTGGACAGAAGTAGGCAATTTTGAAGGTGCGTGGACTCTTGGGCCAAGGCGAGATCACATTAAACACCCATTTACTGAAATTACCTGGGTGTTTAAAGACAAACGCACCTTCTGACTCACACCGTTTAGGTCCCGGGTAAGCACTAGCTGGCACAGCGCCAGGAGGCCTGTGGCTTTAACTGGTCCTTTTCACCTTCTGTCTTCCTGCTGTGGCTCTCCTTCCTGTAGATCCGATTAGAAAGTTTGAGCCTAAACTCTGAGATGGTTAAAATGATCATCTTCCAAGGAGAAATATTGACTTAGAAAAACCTGCCACTGACTTAATCATCCTGTCTGTGTTTCTGCACCACCTGCCTTGCCTGCAAAGTGCCGGCAAAGTGCCACCAGGATGCAGAAGGTAGGGCTAAAGCCTCTTACAACATCCCCGTGGTTATTACAATGTTATCGACTGTTTTCTTCCTGTACTTCACATCCCCACGACTATTATAACTGTGTGTGGTGCCAGGTGGGTACTGGAACTATCAGCGGAACACTTTGTAAAGTATATGGTTGTCTAACGCTATGCTATACCCCTGGAACTAATACAAAATAACATTGAATGTAAACCATCATTTTTTAAAAATTAAAAAAATAATAATAAATACATGGTGGGGTAAACGTAGGTTTACACCTGTTTATATGGAAAATAATAATTTGATACAATAATTAATAAATAATATACTACAATAATTAATAAATAATAATAAAGAATAAACTGTTTCGGGTACTCACAACTATAAACCTACTTTGCCCCACCCTGTAAATAAATAAAAGTAATGGCAAGAGGGGAAAAAAATCATTATGGTAGTTTTGTTTCCATCCTCTTAGTGGAAGTCATTTTGCTGAGAGGATATTGATATCTTTGTTGCCACCAGAAGAAAATACATTTTGGGCTACAATTTTTGCTAAGAGAGAAAATAAGTGGGAAGGCCACTTCAAGAAGTCTGTACTAAGTTCTACCACCTCAATTGTTTGTCTTTCACACATATAAAAGTCATAGAATGCTAACAAAAGCATGTTTCATTCCTACATGCTCTCCTTGTGTTGCAAACTATAAAGTTATTACTACCTCCTTTTCGTTGTCAATTTAATATTTTGACAATTCTAACAGTTCTTTAACTCATTAGTAAAAATGAAAGTGAAAAAATATTATAGTTTTAATTTTAAATCTTATCCTGATAAATATAAATTTCTACAGAAGAAATGGTGTCAAATCAACTTGGCTTAGTACAAGTATTACCCATCAGCCATGTCCTGATTTAATACATTTATCAGGAACATTAATTATATTTATGACATATGGTTCCATTAATTGCCATTCTTATTAAACTTACATTTCATTTCCTGGAACAATATTAAACTACAAGAGGAAAAATTTAATAGTAAACAGTATATAGCCAACATAATTAGCCTCAGCGAAGACACATGTTTTTCAACTTAAGGACCATGTTACAAAAAAAGTGTCTATTGTAACCTGGCTGCTGGATCAAGCACAGATTGAATTATATTTTTTTAATTTTGCCAATACTAAGGTGAAATATCTATTATGAAATCATGCAAGTTCCATTTTCACATTGGAAATTGTGGAATAAAAATAGCACCTAACTGCTTTAGAAATCTGAAAGTAGTCCTCATAAGTCTCAAGAAAAATCTGGTAAAGTAATTCCTAACCTTTAAGCCCTGGAAACAGAAAATAAGAAAAACAAGAAAGGAAATCGTTAATCACAAAGGAAACCAGATATAGTTATTAGAACTGAAAGAAGACAAGGTAAGTGGTATAAGAAATAAGTTCCCACTAGATCCTTAAAGCTGAAGTGGCACACCAAGGTTAAAAAAAAAAAAATTCACAGGGACCATATGCCAATTAAACAGATGGCCTATGTAGACAGGCATGGCCAGTGCGTTCGCTTTGGCCATCACTATAATTTTATAGTGATCAGCACCAAGCGTCATCCCTTTATCCCACTTTGCTTGAGCTTTGGGTCCACATACCAGAACGACAGCAATGAGTCCAGCATGGCCTCTATTCCTCAGTGGACAGAGGCTGGTCATGCCTCCATCTGTTAAGTGCGGAGTAGTGGGCTGGAGGCAGACAAGGTTCTAGTCCTGCCTCTGCCTGCCCTTCCTGGGAAACCGTGAGCAAGTCCCTTCACCTCTCTAGACTTCTGTTGCTTCATTTGGAAAATACAGAGACCGGAGCACACCATGCCTAATGTCTCTCCTAGATTTGAAATACTGTGATTTTATTACTTTTTTCTGCAAAAAAAAGGGGGGGAGGGGGTGAACCAAAATTCCACTATAATTCTGTCCAGATTTAAAATTCTTGGGTGGGTTTCACATGCATAAGGATGCTATCAGGAAGTCTTTGTAGGATTTTATTTAATGGCTCATTCTGATATTAGAAGGGAAAACATCCCCCCTACTTAATGGAAACTTGTTTAAACATGCTTTTAGCAAGCATCTTAAAAATAGCCATTTTCCATAAAACTAAAAGAAGTAGCCTCGGGACATAGCCTACGATTAAATCATTGTCACAACTGGCTCTCATCAATAATAAATCAACAACAATTGCGGTCGCGGATGCAGAGAAAAGGAAACCCTCTGGTACTGTTGGTGGGAATGCAGAATGGAAAACAGTATGAAGATTCCTCAAAAATAAAAAATGGAACTTCCTATGACCCAGTGATTCCACTTCTGGGAATATATCTTAAGAAACCCAAAATACTAGTTCGAAAGAATATGTGCACCCTATGTTCATTGCAGCATTATTTACAATGGCCAAGATATGAAAGCAACCCAAGTGCCCATCAATAGACAAGTGGGTAAAATGCTGTGGTACATATATACAATGGAAGATTACTTGGTCATAAAAAAAAAAAAAATGAAATCTTACCATCTGCAACAACATTGACGGGCCTAGAGGGCATTATACTAAGTGAAATCAGTCAGTTAGAGAAAGACAGGTACCATATGATTTCATGTATATGTGAAATCTAAAGAACAATATAAACAAAGCAAACAGAAACAGACTCATCGATACAGAAAACAGACTGATGATTGCTAGAGGGGAGGAGGCTTGGGGGACTGGGTGAAAAAGATAAAGGAATTGGAAAGTACAGACTGATAGTTACAAAATCATCATGGGGCTATAGAGCACAGGAACTCTCTATAGATAAAAGGCTAATATGCAAAGTGTCCCCTGGGGAGTTTGAGACCGGGAGTTTGATCACTCGCTAGGACGTACGCTGACCACCAGGGGGCGGCGTGGAATGAAGGAAGGCCCAAGAAGGCCCAGGCTGGCAGCCGAAAGGCCCTGATCGACCCTGGTCGCCAACCAGGCCTAGGGACCCTGCCCACACACGAATTTAGTGCACCAGGCCTCTAGTATAGTCAATAATATTGCAATAATTATGTATGGTGGGTAGTGAAAATATTGGGGGGGAACACTTTGTAAGGTATATGATTGTCTAACCACTATGCTGTACACCTGAAACAAATACAAAATAATATTGAACGTAAATTGTAATTTTAAAATTTTTAATTAAAAAAGTAATAAATCATTGTCACAACAGAATATAAAGATATCACAAGGAATTAACACACCAACTGCTGAGTAAGTCTATCAGTGACATAAGACATCCCGCCAGTTTTCTTGCATAATTAGTGGGTTAGAACTTGAGCTCCAGAGTCAACTTCTAGATTTAGAATCCCCAGTCCTCCATTATTAGCTGTGTGACCTTGGACAAGTCACTTCCCCTCTCTCAGTTTTAGTTTCTTCTCCAATAAAACGAGAATAATAACAGTGCCAGCCTCTTATGGTTGGTGTAAGGATTCAGCAAGATGATCATTTAAGGCTTTCAGCACAGTGCCTTGTGCACTATATTCAAAAAAATACTAACAATTGCTATTATCACGTTATTTCTCTGATTCTTAGCAATTTGCCCTTATTTTGTTAATTCAACAATGTAGCTGTAGAAATTACTAAACATTTATTCTGATCAAAGAACTGGACTGGAACTGAAGAGAGTACCAGGGACTAAAACCCAGCCTCTCTTCACACCCCTGCCTTGCCCTTCCTGGCCTGGCCAACTCCTTCCATGAAACCATTCTGGACCTCAGCATCCATAGACGAGGGCCTGTTCTTCCTCTGTGTCCCTGGTGGCCCCTCCTTTATCACAGTTCTTATGACAAGTGTATGACAAGTCTATTCACCTGACATCTCCCTCATTCGACTATGAGTGACTTCACGACAGATGAAGTGTCTAATCTCTGTATATACAATACAAGTCAGTACATGATTCAATAAAGTGTGCTGAGTGAGTGAATAGATATATTAATTAATAAAAATCTATTAAATTAATATATACAATTAATAAAATTCATTAAACAGATGAGGGAAACAAAGCTACCTACAACCATAATGAAAGGCTTTCTGTGGTGATTTCCGTGGTAGAGGTGGCATCTGAGTTGAGCCTTGACTTCTGGGTAGAATCAGCCTAACAGAGACGGGAATAAATGGTACATGTCAGGGATGAAAGTAACTATGAATAGCAGAAGTGGGAAAGTGCCATTTAAGTATGGTTTGAACAAAAGCTTCATGGAGTGATGGGAGGAGTTCAGCTGGAATTAAATGCCACACTATGGAATGTGCATTTGACCTATGACTAGTGAGAAGCCACTGCAGGCTTCTTTAAAAAGCAGAGGAAAGGACCAGCTCAAACATACACTCTGGTATGTCAACTATGCCCTGGGAGGAAACCGAAAAATTCAAGTCTGAAAGCTCACAAACCGAAAACCCAGTAAGGAACCGATTGCAGCAATAATAGGGAGTTGGCCATGTGTAGAGAAAGGAGACAATAGCAGGAGAGATATCTGAGAAGAAACTTCTTGTCTGTGTTAAGACGTGCTAGAAAATGACTAGTATTGCATCTCTGTGAACGACAGTGTTCCACATGAAAACTCTAGAACCTGTGACGGCTTCTACAAATTCCCTGATGACTCTGCTAGCTATTCCCTCGTGTCAAACACAGACTTCTTAGAAGACGCTTGGATTCTGCCTAGAAAAGCAAGTTTGGTTTCATCAATCACAATTGCTGAGCATCAGAAACAAAGAACAAAGAACCAAAGAGCCCTGGGCTGGTGAGTTGATAGTCCCCCATTGTGTGGGGCCTGGAACCTGGATGCGAAGTGCTGCAAGCATTGGAGGAGACCCATGTCACATGAGGAAAAGAGCAGCCGTGAGAACTGAGCAATGTGGGAAAGCCTCACCAAACCCTGCCCTGGGCTCGGGGCCAAGGCGGGGTGCCTGCATGCCTGCTTCCCTTATCAATAAGTGAGTCTTCTAAAATGCAAAATGGGGCAGGATAAATAAAAACAGAATATGTCCTATTGGCGGACAGAATTGTGCAAATACTTCATGATGGAGAGAAGCACACAAGGAGAGCTTTAAGTAAGTCCTCCATATTGGAGACCTCAAGGAACTTCCCACGCACACAACTGGAAATTCTGTGCAACCAATCAAGTGTACTGATATTTAAGATTTTAAAGTTTCATACACAATAATAGAGTCTGGCACGTGGCCACTCTCTGAAAAACTAAAGGAAAGAGACGCCTGTTGGAGGCGAGTTCGAGAGCTTCCATTACCAGCGATTATCTAAACACATAACGAAAACCTAAACCGTGCAAGCTGATTGGCCGTGGTGTCTATTGGCAGCGTGTTTCAGGTTGTCTCCTAATTTCATCTTCATATTCTATGGCAAAGTCTGCGGTCTCATATTCTTCTTCAATGTGTCTGCTTTGTATCTAGTCAATATCCATTGTAACTCCCTCCTTCAAATCTTACATTGGAAAGATGAGTAGAAAGCAATGGTACTGTCATCTTTCCCCCTCAGTACGCCTTTTACCCTCTGATTCTGACCCCCAAGTGGCTCAAAAAAATGAAGACTTGCAGTCAGGCAGATCTAGGCTTGAACACTCCTATTCAGGGTAAACTCACAGCCAAACCCTGAGCACCCTCTCAGACCTCTCCAAACTGCACAACCTCATCTTTAAAAATGAGATGCATGGTTGGAGGGAGATTAATTATGACCGCACTTAGAGAAATGCTGTCAGGCTGCAAATCAGGGGACTACACAGGAGAAAAAGCCCAAGGAGTTTTTGGCTTTGTTTTGTTTTTCTAAATTGCTTATTCCCACTGCAACCCCAGAGCAATTATCAGAACCACTCAGATGTGGCCCAGATCCCAGGAGTTTTTCAATCATCTGGATGATTCTGAAATCATCCTTGATTTTACTGTGCAGCCAACGTTGAAAATTCATCGTTGTAGAAGCGCTATGATTGTTAGCTTTCGTCCCTCATCCTTCCCCAGTTCCTTTTCCTCAAAGTACACAGAAGTTCCCTCTTTGCCCTCCGCACATCCTACCGGCTTTATAAACTGCTACGTCAGTTTCAACAACTTCCCTCTCTGGGATCACTTCAGTCCACAGTCCTTAATGCCCCTTCCTCCTTGTATTGATTGATTTTTTTCCTTATTTGGAGTTTATGACAGTTGCTTTGTTTTTGGTTTTCTAGCATAATACCTCGCATATATTAAGCATTTCAAGAAATAGTAGCTCCCTGCTTTCTTTAGGAAAAGCTTAACTTCTAATCACAATAGGATATTAGGGTTTGTCTCTTGAAGGCAAACTAAGCAAACATAGGGAAATTCCAAATGTTCCAGATTCATATTCACCTTCTCCGATGTGTGGTTGCCAATTCCTGTCTGAAGAAGTAATGACAAAATGATGACTGCTATGCCCTGGGCATGTTTTCAGCTCTTGACAACTATAAACTTCTTTAATCCTCACAACAACCAAAAGATGCGGGCCCTATTTGGATTGACATTTTACAGACCAGTAAACTGAGGCACATTGAGCCGGAGATCACAAGTAGTCAGGAGTCACCCAGAAACCTAAGCTGCCTGGCTTCCCGCCCCGTGCTTTAACCACCTGTTATAAACATCAGTTCTCACGGTTGGCGGTAGTTATGTTCTATAAAATGGTCACAAATACTGAATTAGTGAATGCAGGACCGTTGCCCCTAGGAGAAATACAGAATTCAAAGGCTCCGGTCATAACATTTTCATCACCAATCAATGCATGGCCTTGCTGTGTGTGATTCTGTTTAAAGACACCTTACTTAACATACATTGTTGATTCATGAGCATTGAACTCATGGCCAACAGCACTCATGTGTGAATGAAGCTGACCTAACACTTGTATTTTCTCAATAAGACACACCACAGCCTTCCTGTGCTTAGAAATACTGGACAGCACTTCAGGGCTATACTCGGGGGTCATTTTTGAACAGCAAAATCACCAACAAAAAGCACAAGATAATTTTTTTTTGTAAGTGGCACTAAATAGACCTCGAACCGGACACTTGTTTACAGTAGGAGCTGAAACCAGAAGGCAGAGCGTCACCTCGTTTGACCTCAGCTGGGGACCGGCATGCCGGCCGATGACTCAGATTTTTCACCACTCTGTGCATGTCAGCGCATGACCCAGAAAGTGTCATGAATATTGATTTTGGGGTTGCAAATACATTTTAGACAGTAGGCAAATTTGTAAGTACAGAATCCGGAAATAATGGGGGTGAGCTGGACTTGGAATGTCCTGGGGAATCCTTCTCTTTTTAGGAAGGAAGGGGGGATTCACAGAGTCCCCACATTCTTACAATCACAGCTGACGATCCCTCCTGAATGGCCTCTCTCCCAGCCAGGAGACCAGAGCGATCACTGTAACTGTGCTCCCTGCCCACCTCAGCAGCCAGTCGCCCAACTCCCAGCCCCTCCGGACGGGCACGTGCCATGCACTTTGCTGAGGGCGGAGAGAAGCGCAGCACCGAGAGTGATGGTCTCTGGGCCACTGCTCAGGGCCCCCCTCTCAGAAACCAAAGAGGCCTCCCACAGCCCCACACCTTCTCTTCAGACAACCACAGGAAATCACTTCTCCATGCAACTAAATTGCCTCTTGTACTCAAATTGGAATGTAGATCCTTTCTCGCTGAATTGCTTGAAATATTCCAACAGACATAAACCCAAGCATTTGTAAGGTCTTCAAACAACAAAAGCAGAAGTCAAAGTTAGCATATGGGAGCCTTAAGGACTCTCGAAATCAGTTATGCTGATAACAGTGTTGCTTTACAAAAGCTTTACAAAAGGAATAACACCACTTCACATACCTTCATGAAATGAGTTAAACAGATCGCGGGCACACCTACAACATTTCAAAAACGAGTGGTTTTGTTAGCAGAGGGGGGAGTTACTGTCGGCTTTACGTGCCGTGGGCAAGTTCTCATGGACCTGAAACCCAGGAGACAGCAGCCAAGAAAGTACTTGATCTCCACACCAAATCCGCACGCGGAAGGATGAGGCCCTACCTCCCCATTCATGCCGTAGCATTCCCTGGCTGCTAAATGCTAACACTGATACAGGAACTGCTTGGCATATAAAAATGCATTTTATGTCATCTATGCCATGGGTGAACTACACAATTTGGAACAAGGTAACCAAATGAATGAATGAATGAGATGTCAAAGCAACTCCACTAAGTGAAGGTTTCTTTCTCATTTTGTGTGTGTATATGTGTGTGTGTATTTAATATTTTTATTGATTTCAGAAAGGACGGAGTGGGAGAGAGAGTTAGAAACATCAATGATGAGAGAGAATCATTGATGGGCTGCCTCCTGCACACCCCACACTGGGGATTGAGCCCGCACCTGGTAGATGCCCTGACCAGGAATCGAACCGTGACCTCCTGGCTCATAGGTCAATGCTCAACCAGTGAGCCACACTGGCCAGGCTCTGATTTTGTTTGTTTTATGCTTCTATGCTTATGGATGGGGGGGAAAAAACCTCATTTTCTAAAACTTTCCATGTAGTTAATGCCACTCTAGAATGTTAAGGCATATTCTTATACCACTGGCTTACCAGTGCTGGTTAGGCAATCTATTGAGTCCTATTTCAAATTTCATTAAAATAAAATAAAAAAATAAACCAGAAAAGATGGAAGGGAAAAACTAGGAATATACAGATGGAGTGAAGAAAGAAAGAAAGAAAGAAAGAAAGAAAGAAAGAAAGAAAGAAAGAAAGAAAGAAAGAAAGAAAGAAAGAAAGAAAGAAAGAAAACTTGATACAGAAAACGAGGCCTAACAGAGTGTAAAGGGTCTTAGAAAAAATCCAGAACCTTTATGTCAGAAAGTGAGTCCAGCTGCCTAGAAAGCTGCTCAGAAGGCAGTGCCTGGCGCGCACACACATGGCCGCAGGGCCCTGCCCACGCTGCACACCGCTGCTTGGGCAGAGGTGAATGAGCCTGGCCAGCCAGGCAATGCAGGCTGGGTTGCAACCAGGGAATGGGAGTGGGGGTGGGGGGGACCTTTGAACCAGACAACCCTGCAGCTTCAGAGCCGGCGGTGAGAATCTGAGACTAAATGGCTGAGGCCTTCATTCTTCTTGTAGCTGACAACATTTGGAGATCTCTCAAAATAAATAACCGCATATGAGTGTATTGAGGGCTCGTTGATAAATGACCAGCCCTCAACGTGTCTTAATTAACTTTATTAACTTAAAGTGGACTATAATTTTCCCAAGTGTAATTCATAGGAGGTCCAGAAAGTAGAAAATGACCAGACCAGTAGCCTACTATCTATTAAAGACAACACTTTTGATGAAAGTAGAGGATGTTATGGAAGCAAACTGAGGATACAATTTATCCCTCTAAACAGTTCAGAGGAAAAATGAAAAGAACCCAGGCTTGTTTGGGTTTTTCTTTTTTAATTTTCTGTGTAGCAATTAGAATTACTTATTCAATTTATGGTATAAAATTATTGATAATATCATTATTGAAACTTTTGACAATTTACTTAAATTATAACTTCACAAAAATGTGAAGTACACTAAAAGATTCTATTTCTGTACAGGATAAACTTCTCTGGCTATATAATAGGCATCCAGAAATCCGACCCACCAGCACTTCATTGCTGCCATCATCATCATCCCATCATCATCATCCCACTACCACCACTACCTCTACCACCATCATCATCATCACCCCATAATCATCATCATCACCATCATCCTCACCACCATCACCATCATCGATTCTACTGTCACACCTTCATGTCATTTATAAGTCTCAGGCATACCCTTCCTTATTTGACCTAGCTTCTTAAAAGTATTACTTTATTAAACTACATAAAATAATGTTGTTTGGGACCAAAATAGTTTCCTTTCTAATCTTCATATCTTCAATAGGGTCTAGGCATATACACATAATTAAAAGCATTGTGGATTAAGGCAAAATTTCCCCCATAATTCTTACTACTATTCTCTACGGTACAGAATTTGGGGATTATGGTTTCTCCCTTCTGAAATCGAGACTCTCCTAAAGGCGCTTCCCTTCACCCTTCGCCCACCTAAGTCCTCAGCTTTCAGAGGACGGGGTATGTTTCAGGGATGAAGTAGGGGACAGCTCAGGCACACTGTTTTTAAAATGATATTCTTCGGCAATTCACTGGCAGAGTTCAAAATATAAAATAAAACTCCTCGATGACTTTGGTGGAATGCCTCTTCTCTCTGAAATCTCTCACACTTTCACTTTGGGTGGCTGGTTTCAAGTGGCTGTGCTTGGGGGATTAGATAGCCTCTTTTTCTGGCCCATGCATTTTGGTTCTAAAGAGTTGTGGCCACTATGTTCTCCGTTCTTCGGTAAGCAAACGGGGACTTGGAATTAAACTCAATGGCTTACTTGCCTCTGTCCACCCAATGTATCATGAGAAAGAAGGGAACGCAGCATGTTGCGCTCTCGACTGTGTTCCTAAAGTTACGTTAAAAATAATACTGCAGTCACAGGCAGGCATTCGACGTATTGTTTTTGTACTGAGTATGCATTTTAGAAAAAATACAATTAAAGCTCTTACATTTCCTTGTGCACAACTCTTTTCACATAATCAGGGCCTCGGCGTTTAAAAAATGTATCTATAAGAAAAATGTTCTTTTTAATTTTTTTATTTATTGATTTTAGAGAGAAAGGAAAGGAGAGGGAGAGAGAAACATGGATTTGTTGTTCCACTTATCTACGCATTCATCGGTTGATTCTTGTGTGTGCCCTGACAGGGGCATCAAACCCGCAAGCAACCTTGGTGACTCGGATGATGCTTTTTTTTTTTAAGGTGCACTACCTTTATTTACTTATTTTTAATCCTCACTTGAGGATATGTTTATTGATTTTTTTAAGAGAGAGAGGAAGGGAAAAAGAGAGATAAATATCGATGTGAAAGAGAAACATCTATCGGTTGCCTCCTGTCTAGGGATCGAATCCCAACCTAAGTATGTGTCCTGACTGGGAATCGAACCTACAACCTTTTTGGTGTATGTGACAACACTCCAACCAACTGAACTACCCAGCCAGGGCAAGATAAATATTCTTTATGATAGCCCTTGCTGCAAGCAAAGGTTGCTGATGGTGATGAAGATTTTAGTTAAATTTGGCTGCCAAAGAAAATGATTTCATATTATCATCAATCTCTATTTGTAGTAAAGCTCCTGCCCACTTTCAATCTAATCTTCCCTACTATCTTCTAGCTTACAAAAGTACAAGAACAATTATTAATGTGTGAACAAAATAATAAAATATTGAATGCATAGGCAGCTTATGTACCACTTTCACACATACTATCTCACTTGACAAAATTACCAGTGTCTTACCATTAACAGAAAGTTTGACATCTTTATAGTTTTTCCTGATCTATTATTCCTGCCATTTCTTGCCCCTGTCTTTTATACCCTTAAAACAATTAGAAACCAAAATGCCAAACCTGAATATTCCCTGGATATGAACGTCATATCCTAAATATATTCACAAAAATAACCTAAGAACCCAAATTAACTGACTGTGAGGAAAAAAATTAGAATAAGTGCCAATTATCTTTCAGGAGCTTTCTACCGAACAGGTACAAGCCACATGGAGTAGGTGAAAATGAAATGGGGATTGAAGACATGATTCTGTTCTCAACCGAAAATACACTCATTCTCGAGGCAAAAATGAGGCTCCTTGAACTATTCTTAGACCAACACAACATATCGGGTGAACAGTAACAATTTAAGTAAATGAAAAGAAGTAAGAAAAGAAAGGGTGCTAAAATATCACCGAAATAGAAGGATAGAATTATTGGAAACTTGAAAATTAGCCATTAAAATCTCTTCTTGGAGATGAGCCTTGCTCAAAGTTAAGAAATAGTTTTAAGTGATCACGAGTGGACAGACGAGTCATTCAAAGCATGCAGCCAGTTTAATAGTATACAAATTACCAAGGCACTGACTTTGATGCAAAGGGTTTGTGTAATTGTCAAGTAATTTGGAGCGGTGGGCATTATTTAGCCTTTAAGAATATTGAGTAATACAACTGAAATAAACATGGAACATTAAATGCCTCGTTAGAATTTTAACAATCATAGTGGATATGATTAAGTTTCATCTTTAGTTTGGTCCAACTTTCCTAAGTTGTTTGAACTCTGAAAAGAAACCCAGGATAAGATGTGTCCCAGTTGCCTTCATCATGAAATTGTAGGTCAGGCACATCTTGCAAAGGAAGTCACAGCTTGCCTATTTATAAATGTATTCCTCTTAATAACAATTGGCTGGGATATGTGACAATGTTTCTCACATTATTATATGCCCAGGGCAGTTCTAGCTGTCACATTGCTTCATACATAGATATGGCTGCATATTGTGGCCAATAGAAGAAAGTAACCATAGCATCCTTATGCTAAGTAATGTGAACTTCATATAAATTCTCAAAAATAGTAAAGCCTAATCTAACTGATCTAAAGTCACCAACTAATTAATGGGGGCGGTGGGGGGGTGGGGAGGCCAGAGATAAAATAAAGAGAATCAAAATAGCTTTTTGGTTTATGCAGATAAAACCACCAGGCACTTACCTAAATTTTTTGTTTTCTACTAAACATAACATTTTAGGCCAATAGCTTTCAAATTTCTTTGGCCTCAACCCACAGTAAGAAATACATTTTACATCGCAGTCGGCACACACAGCAGGTATAATTAAAACAATTTTCAGGAAACAAAACCCACCGTACCAAATATTATGCACTCTGATATTTTCTATTATATTCTTTTCCATTTCATTCCCCTAAAAAAAAAAATGTTCTAGACTCACTAAACTGATGTCATGATTCTGTGGGTCATACATCACAAGTACTTGAAAACACTGCCTTTGGCCCCCGAAACTTTTGATAACTACTGAAGAAAGCTAAAGGTCTCTCTAAAGGGGCTTCTTCAATTCTTTTATTGTACCCTGTGTTATTCAAAGGGGAAAATATTAACTAACATTTTCAATAATATTAAATAAACACTTGCATAGACCTCTCTCTTCCTCCCTGGGTCATAAGAGGTAGAATTCAAACAAAAGAGAAAGGATGTTATGGGAAAGACACTACAAAGGGAAAATCACTCTAAAACTGAATTTCCACAAAGAATCCTACTTGCATGAAATTTTTACTTTTTAAAAAAGTTCCTTGTCATTTTTTTTATAATACTCTAAAAGTATTTGAATATCATCTGTTGTAAAAAGTTTAAGATGGGGCACATTTAGGGATATTATTTGCCTCTGGGATGATGAACGATTTTGAATAAAATGTGATCCCCTTTTATTTGACCAAGCTCACTTTGTAATTATTAGCAAGGCAGTAAATAGTCCACGGAGGAGCAGCCTCATTAGTGCCCATTGAAATGCGGTGGCATTAATTTGCAATAAAAGAACTGAAAATTAATGGAAAAGAAAATAGTTTCTGGAGTCCATCCTGAGGTTATGGAATTCACACCCTGAGCAGAGCCTTCCTTCGCATCAACGGGTTTTAAAATGTGTGTGAATTAGATGTAATCGTTGTATTTTGTTCTAACACTATTTTTTTATAAAGTGGGCAGAATAACTTCCTTTTCCCTTTTCATTTTAACCCTGAAATAAAACAAGGGAAAGGAGTCTGCAATCGGCTTTGTTAAAGTCTGGTTCTTTTTTAAGTTTTGAAAGTGTTGCCTGCTTGTCTCTGAAGTAGTAACTCAGGCTGGTCTTGTCTGGCTGTGAGGTGCTTGAACATCCTTGGGGGGTAGGGGGGGCAGGCCTGAAGGATAGGGGGTAAGTTCAGACACCCCAAAAACCTGCCCGGGGATTCTTCTGGGACCAATCTGCACCCTCCTCTGGTTCTTCCGCTATCGATCTCTCTGGAGACAGAGCACTGAATGGAAAGTCCACAGCTTGCGTGCAGAAGGCTCTGGGTGAGGGAGGAGGCGCACCTGACAGCCAGGGACAGTCAGGCACTGCCTAGCTCAGCACCAGCCACCACGTGGGCCCTGAGGCTTCCCAGCCCGATTCCAGGGCATCCCTGTCCTGTGGGGCCCGCGGCGCAGCCATTCGCCAGCAACACCCACCCAGCCCCTCCCTGGTCCATCAGGAAGAGAAGGGAGAATTTCACTATCAAAGTGAAAATGGGAGGGAGGGATGGGCGAGGAGGAATGTATATTCTCTACTAGAGGAAAACATAAGGACACAAAGCATTTGCTACTTGAGTCACGAGCGTGCCTGTGTGCCCTGAGCGGCTAGGCTTCTGCCACGGGGACAGAAAGGGGCAGCAGGGGCCCGCACTGGGCTTCTGGGGCCTTCTTTGCCCGGTGGGCCTGAAATACACTTTCGCTGGCAGAGGGGTGTTTCAAAAACACGCCTGCTTCCAAATGGCATGTTTCAGACTGACGGGCTGCCTTAGTCCCAGCTGCCCTGAGTCATAGTCCAGCAACCTGCTCCAACAGGACCCAGCTAGAGAACGCAGAACCCAGAAACTTAAGACCCATTCAACTCCTGCACTGCTCTCTGGGGGTTCAGTTCATTCAAGCCCTGAACCCAGGGCCCGGGGGAGGACAGACAGACAGAAGCTGCTAGGAATCGCTGCCCCCAAAACCACTATCATCATCATCATCATCATCATCATCATCATCATCATCATCATCTTTCCGATCTGAAATTCTAGATGAAAGGAACTTTTCCGAGCACATTAAAATGTTAAAATCATCATAAACAAATAAAAGCGGAGCTCCCCTAGCCCCGCCGCCGCCTCCAGCCTGAAATACCACAGCGGGACATTGAGGCGGGACTCAAAGCGCCCTGTGCTCCTTTGCTTTGGGGTGCTCCCCCCACAGACGACTGCGGCTTTGTGAGGTTTCCACTATTTGTTTGGTTAGGAAGCACATGGGGTTTCGGATCTGACTCTCGGGCAGACAGTAGTGGGGTGGAGAAGGGGAAAAAACAATTTTTTTTAAGCTGCCAAGCTAGAGAACTTGACTCTGCAAAGCCAGATCCCCAAGGACTCCCAGGCGGGGCTGGCGCTAGCCCTCGGGCGGGTCCTGGGCTCCGCGCGGCAGGTTGCGCGGTGCCTGCCCGGTCCCTGGCTCCCCCCCGCCGGCTCCCTCGCTCCCTCCGCCCCGGGCGCGGCGGCCACCCCACGCAGCTCGGATCGGATGCGCGCTGGGGGCGCGGGTACCTGTAGAAGGCGGGAGGGCCGGCCTCGCGCACCGCGTAGCCGCTCGGCTCATTCTCCAGGTAGTAGGGCACCTGCTGGCCGTGCGGGTGCAGGAAGGGCGAGAGCTGCGGCGGCGGGTGCAGCAGCACCAGCGGGCTCGGCGACACGCTGTTGAGTGGCGGGTAGCCCCCCAGGCCGTTGGCACCAAACGCCGCCGCCGCCTCGGACCCGGGGCCGTAGGCGAGACCCGACTGGCCGTAGATGGGCGCGGAGGCGGCGGCCGCGGCGTTGAAGTCGTAGGCGGCGCCCTCCGGGTAGTTGTAGACGGCGGGCTTGCCCCCGTCCACGTACACCTCGCCCAGCGGTCGCTCCAGAGGGATCTTGAGTTGCGGGCGGTTCAGGGGCTCCAGTTCGTTCCCTTGGATCTGGTGCAGCAGGGCCATTCCGGACGCTTTGGTGTGGAGGGTCATGGTCATGGTCAGCGGCCGCGGGCAAGGTGCAGACCGGCTCCGCGCGCAGAGGGCTCAGCAGCCGGCGGGCCACCTGGAAGAAGAGCACAGCCCTCGGGTTAGAGGCGGGGGCGGCGCAGCGCATGTCCCGCCGCCGGGAGGAGAGCGCAGCCCGGCGCTGCCCCGGAGCCCTGGGTCTCCCGATCCCCCCAGGCCAGACACCGGAGAGCAGCGAGCAGCGCGCAGCCAACTTCCTGGCTCCCCGTCTTCAACTTTTAAGGACGGGTCTCCCGGGCTCATATGCATTACAAAGGGGCTGGACGCCGGCCAAGGACTGTTACCTTGCCCTGACATTGGCTGAAACATCACTCCAGGCGCAACTGGAGCAGCTTCCCTGAACTTGACTTGTTGCTGCTGGATGGGGGCTGGATTGTACTGCGGGGAGGAGAGGGGGGGCGGGGGCGCTGAGGATCGCCTAAAGGTGGCCCAGGGCAGACGGTGTTTCAAATGAGCTGGGAAGGCTTTCTCTCCTGCGCTGCCTTATGCGCCCGGTGCCAGACTCCGATCTATCTCTGTTTGTCTCTCTTACTGTTTGATTCGCTCTCCTCGTTGGCTGGAAATATGGAGTGTGTACATAGAATGACCCTGGGGAGGACCACTCTGTAACCGAGATAGGGAGATGGGATGGGGTGTGCGGCTGCGTGTGCAGCCAGCCACAGACATCTATATTTAGCAGCAGCTGCAGGGACAGATAGGCGGCATCTGGGGCGAGGGGGTGGGGGGTGGGGGGTGGGATGGAGATTCAAGGTGTTCATATGGAGAGAGCGGTATCTTTCCATCAGGAGAATGCTGAGGAACCTCAGTTTCCTCGTGAAAAATTCTCCCCAAGTGGCCCCTTCCAGCCACAACTTTCTGTGACTCTCCCAGCCGGACCTGTAAGATTGGGCTGGACCACAGTCTTGTATTTGCTCCCATTAGGAATTTTCATGTGTAGGAAGATGTACAAAAACTCAAGATAGGCCCACTTGAGTGTTGGTGCCTTCCACAGGTTATGCAAGTAAAACTGCAGAAAACTGAAGGTGAAATGTGACCTTTTTGTACGAAAGGTAACCTCAGGTCATTCACTACATCTTTGGCAATTTTGTCACACTGTTGGTCTAACTGACAAATTTTAAAATGCAAAGATACGTTTCTGTTCTTTAATCCTACAATTGGACCTTCTCAGCTCACATGGGCTAGGACATGCAGAATAAAATACCCAGAAGGAAAAAAAAAAAGTAGTGAAAAGTTTTGAACTGAATTAAAAGCTAAGCACACTATATAAATATATATATATATATATATATATATATATATATATATATATATATGTAATATTGTGCACCCATAATCGTGGATAGTTTATACTTTTATACACTTGGGTAGTTTATACTTTTGCCCTAGCCTAAGAGACTGATACAACTATTAATACTTTGCTTTAATTGCCATCCCAAACACTCAACATAGTACCTAACAAAATATTCGCGGCGTATCTTACGAATGTCAAGGTTGCTGTTACTAATAGTAATATTTTTGGATATCTGTATACTAATAAGTGCACATTTTACATAATTCTTATAAGAACAGACAGATCATGTGAAGACAATATGCAGAAATAGCTGATTTAATATGAAGCCAAAATTGAATTTGGCATCAATAAGTATAGATTGTAAGCAAAGAAAGGGTTAAAACCACATTAGGTGAATCACAGATATTTCTCTTTATGGCCAGCAACCATTACTTTCCAAAGCAATTTTTTCTTCGCAGATGATCTCGTTTCCGTAAATCACACTTTCAATTTTCAAATGTCTTTTTTAAACCCGTGCAAAAGCGCTTCGGAGGGCTCTTTACAAACCCGAACCTGCCAAATTCTATAGACATCACACAAAGAATCCTCCAAGTCCTGGAAGCAAAAGGAGACGCTCACACAAAACCCACGGCAAACAGCAGACCCACGTCTCCCTGCTAGGACACAGCCGCTGGCCAGAAAGGTAAGTTGCTTTCTCAAAATGCTAAAGCTGCGAAGAGAGAAATCAAAACAATCCTACCCTGCTGGATCAAGAGCGTCTTCCCAGAAAGGTTCCATGGGCTCGCAGAAGTCAAGAGCTGAGGACAGTGAGCGTGGAGGGAGGAATGTGCCCGCGTGTGCGTGTGGCTCGGTGTGAGCGAGGCAGAGCGTGTGTGGATGTGTTTGTGTGTGGAATGGCAGGGATTCGGGAAGCAGCCAGTAGGCAGGGCACTTGGCAGCCCCTCCCGGCAGACACAGGAGTGGGGCTGCTGCACAGAGCTGGCTGGATGAATGGCAGCGAGCACTGGGGAGAAGCCTGCTGTCTGCTCACGGAGAGCAGGGGGTGGCACAGCCCGGCATTCTTGGGGGGGGGGCAGCAACACTCCAGCCCCCTTTGCTCCTTATCCTCGGAGCCTGGAAAGTGACCCAGGTTTCCACTGCCATCCTCAGCAAGAGAGAAAACAGGCTTGCTGTAAATCATAGGCTTACGGCTAAAATAGAATGCCCGTCAAAAGTGTATGGATATCAAGTTTACAAAATGTGACACGGGCAGTTTTTCCTAAGGAATATAATTTAACGATAAAGGCCTCGGGGGTACACTTGGATCAAGTGCCTTGCTGGCCCCAGCCCCCGAGTCTCTGAACGGACACGCCATTGCCATGCCTCCGATGGCACCAGGAAACCAGACTTTGGAATAAATGTTTTGGCAATCTAGGGATGTGTTTCCAGCTGAAATGTAACACTCCTCCACCTCGTTAACCAAACCCGCAAACCTTTCCACGAATAGCTCAGTTGATGGCTTTCTGTAAACATAGGAAAAAGATATATTCAAAGCTGGGGGTCTGAAGATAAGACAAAGGTGGGCACCTTCATTTCACACTGATTGTAGGCTTTGTGATTGCACTGGCATTGATCATGGGGAGGGGAATCTCGCCTTCCCTGGTGGTGCCCACATGGATCTAGCCGATCCTCAACTTGTCTCTTGACCCTGGAACGAAGACCCAACAAGAAGGTGTGCCCAGTGTGCCTTTGCCCGGGGTCCCAGGACACATGACTCCTAATGGAGATTTGGTTGCCAGGCATTAGTCATTGCCTTGGGTATTAAATGACTAATCACAGTGCCAGCAGGGGCCAGTCTCTGGCCCTGGGACCCTACGCAGTTCCAGAGAGATTTATGAGTGGCTCTTGAGACCAGTACAAAGAAACAAGCAAAAAGCTATATTTTAAAAGTTACAAAAATGTTAGTGATGTCATATTGCAAATATACATATAATTTCCTGCTTTGAAAGACCTAAGGTATTGCGATGGTAGAGCACAGAAGACCTACCTCCCTCCTCAGTCCGCGCTACAGACAAATAACTGAACAGAAAGGCAGTTACTCGTTGTAGGTGACAGTGGCCGCCCATGCTCAAGGTCAATCCAAATAAAGAAGAATGTGCAAGGAAGGGAAGAGAGGGAAGGAAAGGGAAGAGAGCAAAGGAAAGAAGGAAGGAAAGAGAAAAAAAGAAGGAAGGAGAGAAGGAGAAATACCAAATATTCTCCTGAAACATAGAAAGGACAAAAAGCCTGTTTTCTTTTTACAGAACTTTGAGTATTTTGAGACTAACAAAATTAATCCAATAAAGGCAGTTTTCTTGACATTTTCTCTTTCCTCTTCTTGGTAAGATTTGTCCCTCAGGTTTGGTGACAGTGGGGGCGAGGGGGAATCCTGGACCTTACCAGTTTTCTTCTAGTGCTTCTGGCATCAGTCTCTCGGCCTGGCTCCCAGCTCTCTCCTGGCTTCCTTCTCTGCACTGTCATGCGGATATGCTCATTCCTGCCTCGACCTAACAGTACCCACAGGTGAAGAAAGGTCAAGTCTACTTCTCTAGCTCCACCACTGGGTGTATCTCAGACCCACTTTTCTCGTGGTCTCCTATGCATTGCCGGCTTGTTCAAAATATGATTCATCCTTCCCCACCCACCCCCAAAACACAGTGTTCCTCTCGACAAACCCGGCCTGTGAACAGCATCTGTGTCCCGAAGTCGCCCAGGTTAGAGTCTCACAGTCTTCTTTGAGGGCGTCCCAATTCCTGAGCATTCTAGCTTTGCCACCTGTCCTTTTTTCTGCCTCTTCTATCACCCTCCTTCCGGTTCTCATGGTCCTGTTCCCAGGGGGAAGAGCCTCCTAGAGACCTCTGCCTCTTCCCTCCCACCGCCCCCCTGCCCTCCCCCCCGCCCCCAGGCCTTCCTAGATCCAGCTGCCTTTCATTTCCTTGTTTTTTTCTGCTTCAGAATCCATCTTCTTCGACCCGCTCCACCCTTGACCCAGATCATACTTCCCCAGGAGTCGGGGCCCCCTTTCTTTCCATGAATGTATCCTGTCTAGTGTATCTGCTCCATGTGTAGTGTGTCTTTCAACCAAATGAAAACTTGAGACTCCCAGCACTCGGTGCTTTGCTGGTGACATTCTCTCTGCCTCTGTCCCCCACTTTGTTGGCTGTCAGGGGAAAGCATACCATTTTTGAAGTTCTAGCCAAAATGCCACCTCATCTATAATGCCTTTCTTATTCACACGGAATTTCCTCTCTTCCGAACTCCCATGGAATTTCTCATGCATGTATTACATTCTTCCTTGAATTATTTATTATTATACAGGGTGGGGCAAAAGTACATGAACCGTTGTGAGTATGCGAAACAGCTTATTCTTGCATTATTAATTATTTGTTAATTGCTGTATTATTGTCCATACAAGCAACTGTAAACCTACTTTTGCCCAGCCCTACATTTGTCACCCCGCACCATCCTGCTCAGAAGCTCCCTGAGAACAGGGTGTGCAGAGAATGACTTGAGGATTCTTTGAGTGCCTAACGCTGTGCCCAGTCATATTAGGTCATTCAAGATTAGCTCATGCATTAATCCAAATACTTAAAAAGAATAATATAATATTACATCTATCTGCATAACCATCTCCAAAAGCTAGATTTCCATGTAATGTTCTACCATTCTCAAAATTGTTTTTTTCTCAAAGATTATCTTTGTATCCTCATAATGATGCAGGCCATAAAGTCAAAATTCAAATTCATGCAATCTCGAGGATTAAGCCTGCAATTCTTGGCAGTGCGGTTGACAAGAGAGCCCTGAATTTTTAGCTCAGAACCAGATAATACTATGACCAAACATAGTTTCTGCTCTAGCTCCATTAAAAGCTTTTTACATTTCCAAAAACATTATTCCTCCAACAGAAACATGAAAAAAAAATGTTTCCAAAATAGCTTATACTCCTAGAAATGGTTCCTTCACTCTGAGACATGAAGGTCTAGCTATTACTTTTTTTATAAATGCTCCGTTTGGGAGCTTGTCCTAGTGCATTTATTTGACACCATTTATTTTCCCCTAAAGTAGAAGAAAAATGAAGAATTTCCTTTTACGTTTCTGCTCATTTTAAAAATAGTTCAGCCTATTTGTTTGAAGGCCTTTTGATTAGCCCAAAGACTTTCTTCAAATGACCTTTGATTTTTGTTTTCTGAGGTAAATTTTATATGCAGCGAAATGCACATATCTTACAAGTAGAGTTTGATACCCTTGGATACATGGATATGCCCATATGACAACCATCCCAGTGAAATCAGAGCACTATGAGAAAGTTCCCTCATGCCCATTCTAGTCAACTTCCCGCCCCTACAGGCAACCGCTGTTCTCATTTCTATCACCGTAGATGTATTTTGCATCCCAATCCAGATCATGGACCTCATAGACCCCATATCCAACCAATGGCACCAACAGTCAGGTGCTGGGTTTGTAGCTTTGCCAGGGCATCAAGGTACCGAGCTATCCTTCTCTCAGTCAGACCCTTCTCCTGGGAACAGCTCCCTCAAGGCCACAGAATTATTCCAACACTCTATTCATGAACCTTTTTAATAATAACAGGCTTTACTAGTACATGATCGCATGTTACCTAAGTCAGCAATGATGCAAGAAAATGAGAAGCCTAATGGACTGAGACTCTTAAACAGCCTTTTCTTCCCACCACCACTCCAAAAAATTTTTTAATCCTATATAATAAAAGACTAATATGCAAATCGCCCAAAAGGCTGAACAACCAGTCGCTATGACATGCACTGACCACCAGGGGGCAGACGCTCAATGCAGAAGCTGCCCCCTGGTGGTCAGTGTGCTCCCACAGGGGGAGCCCCGCTCAGCCAGAAGCCAGGCTCATGGCTGGCAAGCATAGCGGCAGTGGCGTGAGCCTCTCCCACCTCTGCAGCAGCGCTAAGGACCCCTCAGGGGTCCGGGACTGCGAAAGGGCTCAGGCCAGGCTAAGGGACACCACCTCCCCCCGCCCCATCCCCGTGCAAGAATGTCATGCACTAGGCCTCTAGTGATTTATAAGTCAAGAATCAAACCCCACATCCTTCCTTTCACAAAACCTGGGACCCTGGTGTTATTTCTTGGCTTCCTCCCAGGACTTGATGGAGAGAGCCTGAAGTTTTAATTGTCAAGCAGAATGGCTACTCTTCATTGTGAAGCGATGAGTGACTCAGATTTAATTTACCCGCTTAATAGAATTTAGTAACTTTTGTCTTATATTTTCTTAACTTTTTTAATATTGTGGAATCTTTTTATGTAACCTACCTATATTGCATGTGGCAGAAGACAATTTAGAAAGTACTTTCACTGTAAGTGCCATGCGTGGTGAAAGAATTTCAATTATTTTAATTATTATTACACTGTGTCCCTCTTCCTCCCTTTATCTCTTTTTTACTTGAGGAATTTCATTGCCAGCTTTGGTATTATTTCTCTGTAGAGAGCAATACCCAGATTGTACCTAAAATTCATGTTGATTTAAATAGTCCTATCTAATGTTAAGGAGGGTATTTACACACACACACACACACACACACACACACACACACACACAGTAATCAATCAAGAACTTATCCTGTCAAATTTCAGAACCAACTCTAGCCAAATGATTAGAGAGAGAGAGAGAGAGAGAGAGAGAGAGAGAGAGAGAGATTTGCATATTTTGAGCCTTTTCGGGCTTTTCTTCCTACTCTGTCACCACACTCCATAGATAATTGGCTCCCTCCCACTCTCTCTAAGTACCCAGGACCCCCACACCAAGTTCCTCTCTTCTCCCACCCCCTCAGTTACAGTCATACTGTCTCAAGGGAAGTGCTATATTTATGAGCATGCCAAGGAATGACTCATTGATTCAATTCACTCCAGAAATACTGATTACCTTATTTACCATGACTATCTCTTTTTATTCCCTTTTTTTCTGTCCTTTTTTCCTTAGTATATTAGTATCCTACTGCTGCTTCACAAATCACCACATCTGCAGCAGTTTAAAGAAACATGTATTTGTTAGCTCATAGTTTTGGTGGGTTCGGAGCCTAGGCACAGCTCAGCTCAATCTCGGCTCAAGGTCTCACAAGGCAGCAGCCAAGCTGTCAACCAGTTTCAATGGGGCTTCTTTTTTAATTCCTAGTTGTAGGACTTCCATTCACCCAGATTCTGGTGTTCTGACTGATGGTTGTTCTGGAGTTCAGTTGTGATTGTGATGTGGTTGTGGGAGGATGCAAGTGCGTTTCCCTACTCTGCCATCTTGAGTGGAAGTCCAGGAGACTCTCTTTTGCCAGAACTATTTCTAAGCACTTGGGTCCTTCCTAAGTTAGCTCAGGCTGCCACAGCAAAATACCATAGACTCAGTGGCTTAAACAACAGGAATTTAGTTTCTCACAGATCTGGAGGCTGGTGGTTTGAGAACAGGGCACCAGGATGGTCAAGTTCTATTGAGGATTCACTTTCTGGTTTCCAGACTGTTGCCTTCTGCCTGCATCCTCACATAGCGGAGAGAGCTTCTCTCTCGCCTTAGAAGGCCACAGTCTCATTGGATCAGGGATACATCCTTATGACCTCATTTAACTTTAATGAACTCCTAGAGACCCCATAGCCAGAGAGTCACATTGGGCATTAGTGCTTCATGCTATGAATTTGGATAGACACAATTCAGTCTGCAGCAGGCAACCAAAAGTAAACCAGTATCTCTGCCCACCAAGAGCTTATGTCTAGAGGCTAAATGTTTAGTCCTACATTAATGGTCTCTCCTACGCATCTCTTCTGAGAGCATCTATGCTCCATCTGCCCTCAGGGGTTGGTTTTTCCCTGGGTTCAGCTCCTAGGCCCTCTTGTTTCCCCTATACTTCTGCCTGAATGAATTTGACTATTCCCAGGGTTCCTAAGTTTCATCTGTAAACTGAAGACTTAAAAATATAAGTCTCCAACCAAACCATCTTTGCTGGCTAGGAGATCCCCATTTCCAGATACCCATTAGACATTTTTACTTGCATATTTATTCATTCAATACCATTTATTAGCACCTACGATGTATTAGCTATTTGAAGCTCAACTTGTCTAAAATTACTTATCTTTTCCCCAGACCCACGTCTCCTGTTTTTCCTATCTCAGCAAATGGCATTGCTGTTCGTGTAATTGTGCAAGCAAAAAAAAAAAAAAAAAATCAGCCTTAAGCCTTGACCCTTTTTCTCACTCCCAAATCTGGTCTGTCACAAATCTTTTTTATTTCTGTTTCCTTGATCTCATTAGAGTATACTCCCTTTCGTCATCACCATTATTATATCAGGCCACTACCTTCTCTTCCAAAATGTGCCTCCAGCCTTTTTCTCCCACTATTTATTCTCCATCTTGCAGGAGGAGTAATCTATCTGAAGAGCAAAGATTTTGAATTATTATTGTCATTTCTCCAGAGTTCCCATCCACTCTCCCACAGGTACGTATTCCTGACATATTGAATTACTTTCAGGTTCCTCAAACCCTCTAAACTCTGAGTCTAATTTACATATGTGATGCACTCTGCCTGGAAATGTCCTCTCCTCCCTTCTTATCTGACTGACTTCTTCCCATTCTTCAGGTCTCCTTTGAGACATCACCGCCAGCAGGAAGCCTTCCTTGATTTCCTATTGGGTTTCTCTCCTATGAATGCCTATAGCTTTTTTAAAACCCTCAGCAATAGTTCTTATTATGCTGTTGGAATTTCCTGTGTATTTCTCTATATCCTGCCACTAACCTATAAAATTTTAAAAGGCACACAGGGACTGTTTTTTCCCAAGTCATGAGTCCATTACTTAGTACAATGCCTGATATAGTTGACCCCCAGTAAATACCATTCAAATAATGAATGTTTAAACCACTCTACAATATCACATTTGCATTTTAGCTGACTTCCTCAAGAACTTAACACAAAAAGGGTGAATACAATGGCTAGAATTCAGAACCAGAACGTAGAGAAAAATTTGGAAGTAAATTCATATTTTCTAGAACAACCCAGATTTCTTACCTCGTAAGGAGCTATTAGAATTGATGGCTTTTTATTGTAAAGTCCAATATTTTGATTGTATTTATAAAGAAACTGAAGCCCAGAAAGGCATAGGCGACTTGTCAAACATTATACTTGCTGAAGGTCTAGTTCACAGGACCTGGACTATAATCTGGGTCTTCAAATATAGAGTGCATCCATTTTGTCTACCCACCCCTAGTGTCTTCATGTGATACTACATTCTGTCTTCTTTTAGTATGAGCCTTGATTAGCATAATCAAGATATAATCTTGGTGCCTCAGAGAGCTATTCTTAGTCTTGAAAATCCCCAGATCTTGCCCAGCAGGTGGGACACAGTGGTTCAGCGTCAACCTATGAAGCAGGAGGTCACAGTTCAATTCTCAAGGTGCGTGCCAGGGTTGCAGGCTCAATCCCCAGTGTAGGACATGCAGGAGGCAGCCAATCAATGATTCTCTCTCATTGATGTTTCTATCTCTTTCTCCCTCTCCCTTCCTCTCTGAAATCAATAAAAATATTTTTTAAATCCCCAGATCTTTGGGAAACACAAAAGACTTTTGCATTCTCAAATCACTAATAAAGAAAAGGGGAGAAGAGTTTGAGAGCATAAGTTACCAACTTCCAAACAACTGTGTTCAGAGAAATGACTTGCCTTAAAAAAACATGGAGAAATGAGCTGTCTCCCATTCATCAGGCCTTGGAAGAAAGTTCACTAAGGTCTGATTTTTATATCTACATCATTTGAACTTAACTTTCTGGCTAAAGAAAGATATTAAAACCTTTCTGCACGTGTTAATTGTGCAGAGTTTCAAACAGAATGCCTTTAACCAAAAATTTAATTACTTCACTTTATTGGACATATTTCCATCTCCAATAGAATCTACTTTGAAAGACATCAAGTGCCTTCCTAGTTTGCTAACATACTCACCAAGGAAACCACTTTATGAACAAAAAGTGCTAGTCTTTCCTAAAACCCATAGCCTCTTAAAAGAACTGGAAGTATTATCGTGGATCACACTATAAGCACTCAGAACCCAGTGGCAAACTTTCGGTCAATTCTCAGATAAAGACAGTACTTTTAGTGACATTTCCCAGAATTTTTTTTTTTCCTTTTTACCATAAACACAAAGAAAGGAAATAATTCCACAAACTTTTATGCCAAATGCTAATAAATGGCTAAATTGTACACAATGTAACTTTTCCCCCCTTTCTCCACCCTGTCCTCAATTTCCTGTCCTTGGTACTCTCTACCTCTTCTTGTCTGCTCTCAAGCCTGTTTCTTCTCTGAGGTCTTTGCAGGCCAGCCCTAATCAACATAGCTGAGAATTGAGAACCACAGTGCTAATCAAACTCGCAGCAGAAAAGAAAACCTGCTAGCCCATTTATTCTCTCTTATATGCTAGTATGCATCTTCAATTCCCCTGGCCTCCTTTTCAACACCCCAGTCACTGACACCTCTTCTCATTCCTCAATTTTGATGGGGTACCCAGATTTCAAGTTGGGTTGGTGGGGATAATTATGTCTGTTCACTCTGAGCTAGTTCAGTATGAGCATGATCATCGGTTTGGGAAACTTTTTTTCAGATTGGTTTGACAACAACAAAGCATCCAAAAAACATCATCCTTTTCCTAGAGTTAATTTTTTAATAGATGTCTCTAAATCTTACCAGAGGCCTAAGATAATGCAGTTGGCTGTTACTTGAGCATCTACTGTGTGCTTTACAGATTTTATTTCATTAAAAGTTTTTATTTTAGCCATAACCAGTTTGGCTCAGTGGATAGAGTGTCGGCCTGTGGACTAAAAGGTCCCAGGTTCGATTCCAGTCGAGGGCATGTACCTTGGTTTCAGGCATATCTCCCCAGTGGGAGGTGTGCAGGAGGTAGCTGATCGATGTTTCTCTCTTATTGATGTTTCTAGCTCTCTATCTCTCTCCCTTCCTCTCTGTAAAAAATCAATAAAATATATTTTTTTAATTTTTTATTTTATTTATTTTTAAATATATAATGCAGTTTGTGTTTTAAACATCGAAAGATATTTCTGAAGCCATATTGAGAAAATCATCTCCCACCTCTCTGCTACCCACCAATTTCTCTCTCTAGATGCAACAGATGTTACCAGTTTTTAAAAGTTTTCTTCCAAAGATATTCTATGCATATAGCTCTTCTCTCTCTCTCTCTCTCTCTCTCTCTCTCTCTCTCTCTCTCTCTCTCCCTCTCCATCCCCTTTAAAAAATAGTATGTTTTCTTCAACAATATGTATTGGATATCTTTCAACAATATGTATTGGATATCTTTCAACAATATGTATTGGATATCTTTCTATTTTGCTACACAAACATCTTCCTCTTTTTCATGACTATGTAGTATTTCATTGTGTGGAAGAACCATAACTTATTTTACCAGTTCCCCATTAATAGCAATTAAGTTTCGCCCCCAATCATTTGTATTTATCAACAATGCTACAATTAATAACGTGGAACGTAAGTCAATTCTCACAGGAGTAAATAAGGGCAAGATTAATTTTAGTAGATATTGCCAACATGCCCTCTATAGCAGCTGTATAATTTGAGCACCCATTGTCCATGCACTTTTAATTTGAGCTTTCTTACTGTGATAGAAGCTAAGTATCATTTCATGTTGAGTTTGAATATTAGCTCTGTAACTAGAGGTTGTGGGAATTTGGACAAATTAAAGTCTTTGAGATCTATAAAGTTGGGACAATTCCTAACCCAAAGATTGTTGCAATAATTGAATGCAATAATGTAATAAATGCACATTCCTCTTGCCCATTTCCACCATTATTTTTCCAGAAGCACAAGCTAATAATCCACTAAAGGTAACAAAAATTTTGATAAAGGGCAGAGTTATATGGACCTAAGGTTTTAGATGAAATAAAGAGCTATTGTTGAAGGCTTGCTTACTTCTTTCCATTCCAAAATAACAGTTTGCTTAACACAACATCATTGAAATTCAGTAAAAATCAGGACTTTTCCCCCAGGATAAAAAAAAAATAACCATGCATAGTGGTACCTTAGGTGTGGGGTAGAACATTAAAACCAGAAGCAAGCCATGTACACTTGGAAAACAGAAACTTACTATGACTCCAGTGTTTGTTTGGAACGAATTGTTGGAATACCAGTTTTTACTACTTCACAATGTTTTCACACCCATTGCAAACCACCTTCCATGGCTCCCACTGAGGCATTGTACAGCTCAGTAAATATCCAACAGCAGGCCTTAAAACTCTGTAAATAAGTGGTAGGTTGTTGACAAAATCCTGGCTGTCACATCAGGAAAAGTGCTGCAGCTTTCATAAAAATAAAGAGAAATATTTTGAAGCAGACTGTCAAATATTGGGAATTGAGATGCTTTGATACAGCTAAAATGTTTGGGACTCAGATGGCAAATGTGTCTACAGTCCAATTTAAAGTCCCTTTATGAACAAAATCATCAGTAAAGTTGAAATCACCGATCACCCAATTATCCTTAGCCATATCTTTTAGTCTTTCCCTTTATGTCATATCAATAAATATAACCACTGGATTTAGAGATTGTGGATTCCAGTAAGAGACAGGGAAACAATGATTATGATCTTCAACATATTTTCAATGGAAAAAAAGAGGTTATATATTTATGACTAATTTTTCATTTTTATAAAAGAAGCCAAATAGTTGTTTTTAAATTAGAAGAAAGCCCTATTGTTATATATTTATAAGTTTTCTGATCCATATCATAGGCATCAAAGGAGGTTTTATACAGAGTCCTCTCCACCATTAAACATACTCTATTCCAAATTTTTATAAATCAACTGAGAAAATGAAATAGTCTATCATTAAAGATAACATCTTGTTCCCTTAACATTTTTTAAATGTGTTTTTATATTACAAATACATAGGTCTCAAATTAACAACTTAACCAAGGAGACTTAATTCTCCATGGGGAGTGGGTAGGCAGCTTGCTATTACAGGATTTCTCTTTGAATTACATGTAATGTTTTAGTGTTGTGTTTCTTACTAGCTTTTGAGATCTTTGTGGACCTATGGCACATATTTTGTGCTCAGTAAATATACTGGAAGAGAATGAATGAATTAATGAATGAGTGAGTGAATGAATAAAATTGCTCGAGGTTGGTGTCTGCCTTCATGCAAATAAAAGGTCTTTACAATGTTTTGTCCGTTGCTTTGAGTCATCTAGTATTTACCAGGTGTTCATTGCTATCAGAACTATAAAATAATCCATCCCTCAAGGGCAAGAAGACATGTTCTGAACAGTAGATTCCCTGAAAGCCACATGTTTCCATTGTCCCAGTCTTGCCCAAACAGATCAAGACAGGCTCTTCGTGCTGGCTACACTGAGTTTCTTGAGTCCCAACTCCATTCACAGTACGGACTTCTCCTAATGACCCCCAGGAACTCTGTAACATGTGGCCCAGTAACCACAGATTCACAAAGTCAAGGGATTTGAACAGAGAGCATTCAATGTGCCCCAATACCACACAAATAGCAGTGGGCCCACGTAGCGTGGAGGTACCCTCTCCATTCGTAACCAGATGTAATAGTTCTACTCAATTACCATCGACTCCTTGTGATCATTCATAGCATTTAATACTTACATTGATACTTTTGGGAAATCTCATGATATCCAACTTTATACAGTCTTTTATTCATGTCCAGAAATTTCTATTATAAAACCAATTTGCCAAGTAATATTAAAAACTCCTTGAAGGTGGAGAATAAGTTGAGGAATCAATTCAGGGTGACACAGTGGAGATGCCTGGTGGTAGAGAGTCTGACCTCATCATTCCAGTCATTTTATTCACTGAGTTAAGTGATTTGATGATCAATAGGTTAAAAAACTAAACTATGTTTATTTGGTCAAATGTATGCATATATATACAAACAGAATGTTAAAATGGAGCCATTTAGTTCCAGTGTTAAGAAGATCTCCAAGTATTAGATTAAATCACAATCCAAATTGAAGTCTAGGCCACTGTGAATTATTTAAAGAGGAGGAGAAGGAAGAGGAGGTAACAAAGGGGATTTCACTATTCCCTCTCACATGTCAAGGGTATAGAAGGGTCAGATGTTGGGAAATAAGATTTGGGGAGTAAGTTATTTGCTGGGCATCCCCCTCCACCTCCAGTGGGAGATCTGGGAAATGCTCACACCGAAGGTCCAAGGAAAGCAGCTTCAACACAACTCCTAGAGAGCTGATAAATGTCCGCTTAGAATTAGCAGACACAGTGGCCACCAGGCAATCTTAAGGACAAAAGACCCTGACTCACTCCTCTGATGGCAAGCAAGAGAGGATGGCTGTGTTGCGACTGGCTGTGCTCCCAACACTAGCCCAGGAATGAGCTCCCGAGAGAGAGAGAAGCTGCTCCTAACACCTGCCAGCCACAGAACGCATGGCGCCAGCTCAGCACAGCGTTTCCTGCCCCCTTCCTCTCCTCCTGACCCACCCTTTTCAACCCTGTAGGAATCCGAAATCCAACTGGCAAGATGCACAGAGAGGAATCCATTTGACTGAAGGAAAAAGAGGCCCACTGCCCTCTATCCCACTGCAGGCAGCAAGCTGGACTAAGGCCTGAACTAGGAAAGGGGAGAAGATGTGACATTAAATGAAACTCACATGACTTGATATTTACATCAAACTGGTTATATCAGTTAGTGATTAGCAGTCCTTTATTGCTTGGAAATAAGCAGAAAGTCGTAAGATTTGCTTTATATCTCATCCAGGGAAACAACTGGCCCCATATAACAAATTTAAAGACACAGTGAATACTCTATATACCTCATGGGACTATCTTTGTTCAGCATAATATTTATATATTCCTTCAAGAGCTTCAAGCTCCTCATGTACTCTTTCTCCAACCACCTTCAATAAATAAAATAAATGGATCCCATAACTAATAGTTCAGATTGATGGGAGAGCAATTTGCTGAGCCAGGAATGTCAACACGTGTCCTCTCCTCTCCACCCCCGACCACTCCAACTAAAGTGCACCCCGACTCCACTTCCCTGTTCCAGCCTCTCACTGAACTGCCATTGGGTGTTTTCCTGCCTAGAGCACTTTTCTCTCTTGGTCACTGTAATGGTTAGCTTTACATGTCAATATGCTTAGGTTATAGTACTGTTATTAGTGTTACTCAAACACTAATATAGAAGTTGCTGTGAAGGTATTCTGTAGGTACAGTTAACATCTACAACCAGTTGACTTTAAGTTATCCACCATATTGTGGGTGGGCCTCATCCAATCAGTTGAAGACCTTAAGAGCAAAAACTGAGGTTTCCCATAGAAGAAAATCTGCCTGAAGACTGTACCCTTAACTCCTGCCGGCGTTTCCTGTGTGTCGGGCTGCCCTACATAGTTCAGATTTTCCAGCTGAACCAACTGACAGCAAGAACATGGGATGGGGGCACTTGTGAAAGAACGTTCTAAAAAGACAGACTAGTAAGGTCAAAAATCCACGGATAACTTTGGACTCCCCCAAAACTTAACTACTCATACCCTACTATTGACCAAAGCCTTACCAATAATATAAACAGTTGATTAACACATACTTTGTGTGTTATACGTACTATATACTTTATTCTTACAATAAAGCAAGCTAGATAAAAGAAAATGTCATTAAGAAAATCATAAGAGGAAATACATTTACAGTACTGTGCTGTAGGTACCACTAAGTTTACGTCATCTGTTTTAGTCTACGCAGTTTGTCTAATTACCAATTGAGAAAAATCCACATGAAAGTGCACCCATGCAGTTCAAACTCGTGTTGTTCTGGGGTCAACTGTATATGCCAATGCTTTTTAGTGGGAAGAATAATCCATTAAGGGAACTAAGAAAAGTCCTAGCAACTGTGCCCAGTGACTACACCATGTAGCCTAAGAACAGCTCTGTTGAGGGTTTTATCTTTATCCCAGGAGCGATGGGCCACTAAGGAGATTTGGAGAAGGGAATGAGAAAAATATTTCTTATAGCACTGAGTCACATGTTGCCTAACTCAGTCTTGAATACTTGTCATTTTTTGTCTGATCTTAGCACCTTAGAAAATAAACACTAAGTTTTAGATTACAAGCAATCAGTAAGACCCATAAAGGAAAATAAAAGAGCATTTTCTTCTGTTATTAAAGTTGACTGAGTTCTTTGTTTTTATATCTCAAAATATATCTTCCTCCAAAGCAGGAACAAATTGAGCAACCAAATGAAGTAGTATTCTATAACCCAAAGTACAAAATAAATATGTTTGAGTCTACATTAATATAAATAAATGATTGAATGAATAAATAAATCAGGAAGACTAGATAAATATCCCATGCAGAATTCCAAATAATTTATGTACATACTCCCACCCCAAGAAGGGAGCCTATAACTCCCACACACTGAGAGTGGGCTGTGTATAGGGACTTCTTCCAAAGGATACAGTAGGAAAAGGAGGTTAGGCAGTATCTTTACAATGAAGAAACCTGATAAGCACTATCTCAGTCATATGGTCAAGGTCAATGTCAATAGTCATAAATCATGTTGATAGTATATACTCTTGAATGATGTAATGAAAATGGCATCTCTCCTTTGTGTTCTTCCTCCTCTCCCCCCCCCAAAAAAAAACAAACACACAACCACAATCTCATTTTAAGCATTAGAAAAATATCATGCAAATCCCAATTGAGGTACATTCTACAAAACACCAAACCAGAGTTTCTCAAAACTGCCACCGTTACCAAAAAGAAGGAAAGTCTTAGAAAGTGTCACAGCCAAGACATAAAAGCGAAATGTCATATGGTGTCATGGATACTGAAAGTACATCAGGTAAAAACTAAGGAAATTCTCATAAAATGTGGGCTTTAGTTCATTATAACATACCAGGATTGCTTCCTTATTTATAGTAAGTAGTACCATCATAATGTAAGATCTTACTTATAGGAGACAGTGGGTGTGAGGCATACAGGAAAGCTCTACTATCTTCACAATTTTTCTGCCAATCAAAAACTGTTCTACAATAAATGCTTATATAAACACACACATAAAAACATATGTGGCCCAGACAGTGACGCTCAGTGGTTGAGTGTCAACCCATGAACCAAAAGGTCATTGTTCTATTCCAGGTCAGGGCACATGCCTGTGTTGTAAGCTTGATCCCCACTAGGGGGCGTGCAGGAGGCAGCCGACCAATGATTCTCTCTCATCATTGATGTTTCTATCTCTCTCTCCCTTCCTCTCTCTAAAATCAATAAAAATATTTTTAAAACACTTTTAAAAACATGTGTATGAAAAGTGAAATATGAAATTACTTTCTAAATAGACACATAAAGAATTACTAGTTGTACTTCCTCTTAGACTACTCTGGAAAGGAACTATTTGGGTTGTTGTCTACACTCAGGGCTCCTGCCTTTCCTGAAGGCCCAAGAGGGTCTTCTCTTCCCATCTTGCCCTGCACAGACCGACAGCACCTAAGGACCTGACTCCTGGGAACAAATTTTCCATCCTTGTCCAGCCAGCAAAATAGCCCACAGCTCCCCAGAGAGAGAGAAGTGGACAAGGGGCCCTGATGCCTTTGTGGGAACCAGCAGAGAATGTGTGTCCTTCGTCCAGGCACACACAGCCACACGCGAAGGTGTTTTAGTTGGGGAGCAGATTAGGGCTGGATGTCAGACGGCACTTGCCCCCTCAGCCCAGCCCAAATTGTTGCACAAGCCATTGCAGTGGCCTTTGGAGAGCCAGGATGACATGTGGGCTGCTCTGGTGACTTACGAAGGCCGAGGTGCTGGAGCAGTGAAGTCACTCGGTGCTACAATAAAACTCCCACAAGCCAACCACCAGCTCAGAAATCTCAAGTATCACAGAAAACAAGGTTAAGTTTTATTTCAAATTTCAGTGGATACAGGTTATTGAAAGAAGCATGGATGGAGGGGTGGGGGGGGGGGGGTGGGAGGAAGGAGGTGTAATTAATATTTCAGTTGACTTTGATTTACCCTCAACATTTTTCCACATTTGGTCAAGACTTAATTACCCATTTACACATTCACTTCCTGTGTTTAAATGATTAAATTTCTGGAGGAGAGCCAGAACATCAGGCAGTTTGATTCTAAAAGGCAGCCAGCATACTAGCAAGTGATGAAATGGGCGCCACCACACACTTCTAAATTGTATGCACATTGCTAGCGGGAAATGTGGAGGCACTTACCAAGAGTCTCACACATATTTATATTCTTAAAATCATTTTTCTTAAGGAACTAATCTAAGACATACTAAAACAACAAACAGATGTTCATTGAAGTATCGCTTACTAAAATCTTGGAAGTAAACTGAAAAACAAAACAAATATCTGTTAATGAGGAAATAGCTAAATAAACCATTATCCATGAATAATTTCATTTATAACATTGAATTATAATACTATTCTTAAAAATAATTTGTTCAAAAATAGACTGTCATATATAAAGTGAAAAAAAACAGGTTACAAAAAATAAACAATGCTTGTCTTTATATTTAGTATTTTCTATACTCATGTTTCTAAATAAACATAAATTACATTCATAAATAAAAAATAAACAACTGATACATTTTTTATTTGATTTTTTTCAACATCCCAAACATAAAGGATGAACATGAAGCTTAAAGTTCAAGTTCCAACAGGTTGCTGGTTGACCCTTAGTCAAATAAGCTTTGAAGTCATTTTTGAAACAAGGGGCTTAAACTCAATAATCTGAGTCCCTAACTTTTCATAATTCCATGATTTACATGACATTTTATATATATTTCTATAGCATATTACCATTAACAAAGGACTTTGCCCACATGTAGCTCATCTTTTAGAATTTTAGTTGTCATTTCCTCAATACTATTTACCTCTACATCATACTCTTCTTTTAGAAAAGAAGCACAGTAACAATTAAATCAGTTATGACACTAATCTTTTTTTAGTACGCATTTTTATTTATTTAAGAGAGGAAGGGAGAGGGAAAGAAAGATAGAAACATCAATGATGAGAGAATCATTGATCAGCTGCCTCCTACACGCTCCACACTAGGGGGAAGCCTGCAACCCAGGTATGTGCCCTTACCGGGAATCGAACCGCGACCTCCTGGTTCATAGGGCGATGCTCAACCACTTAAGAGCTCTCTTATTTCCACTAAAAATTTAATTTGGAAGATATATTCTACCTTGATAATGTATCTTTTGCACAATACTTTTTAAACAAATATTTGTCACTGTTTACTAGAAAGGTATTTTATTCTACTCCATTAAATAAAAAGTTAAAGTCATTCTGACCTGTCTGGTACAGAATTTGGGTGTGTGGCAGTTAGCAAATATGTGGTGAAAACAGATGAAACATAAAGAAAGGAACGGAAACAGGGGAGAAGCAGGATGCAGAAGAACCTACTGGAGTGGGAATCGGCACCTCGGGGTCCTGGTCTCTGACCCTCACCATCCATGCGCCCTGACATGAAGCACTTCATCTCTGAGACTCTCAGTTTCCTCATCTACAACATTAAGGGGTTATATTCAAATAATCTTCTGCCACATCTAAAATTCTACTTCCAAAGATGTTTGAAAAAAAATATATAGTAAAAAAATGTAGTTTCATTAGTATTTATATCCTACAACAATGACTAAAATCTGAATATTTACGAGTTGCTTATATTTACTTTGATTAAAACTCCTGTAAAAAAAAAGTGAGGTATTATCTAGCTAGAAATTTCTATTACATTATGATTATATAGACACAGTAGCAAAAACATTTTCGGGAGGACTACAAAGGTTAGAAGCTGACCATGGGTCACCAAATACACTCCTAGGACATGCTGAGAGGTCTGAGCACTAACAGGCAGTGACATCAAACTTAAGCCCAACCTTCCTCCGAATTCTGCCCACGTCTGGGCTCCACCTTTTCAGGGGTACAGAGCAAACTTGAAAGTGCAGTGGTTTTCAATCCTGGCGACAGCTTAGAATCATGAGCGGAGCTTTTAAATAATTCTCCCGCCCAGACCCCACCCCATACCCATGAATCAGAACCCTTGGGGGAGTGGGCCATAGAAATTTTTTTAGGCTCTCTCCCCTGAATGGTTCTAATGGGTTGCTGGTTGAGAACCACTGGCTTAAACAATGAAACATATCAGGAAAAGGAAGAAATGAGAACTGCCAAAGTTCAAAAAAAAAAATGGGCAGGCTTCTCTTAGCCATGCACAGGTGCACGGGGTTGTGTTGGCTATTCTACACGCTGCACCGTGCACAAAATACAAAGAAATGTGCATGACAAAGTAAAAGAATGCAAGAACGACTGCTGTCGGTGATCTCCTGAGGAAAGTGGGAACTTCATCTAAAAATTAGGCCAGGAACAAATTCTGTCTTGGGTGGTTGCTCTCAAGATGTGGATTTCCTGGCTCCGCACAATCGGTTGTTCATTTTAACTGCTCACGGTCGGTCACCTGTTTCCTCAGCGTTAGTCATTCAGGCCTCTGGTTACCTCCTGTAATTCCTAGTCCTTCCAGGATCCTTCTTAGATTAACACCTTTCTAACCACAATCCTTGCTCTTTACACCATCAACATCCAGCATTTGTGTCCACTGAAATCCTTAATTGCTAGTTTCACCTCTTCTTCCCCATTTCCATGGCCGCCATCTAACCAGTGCCCTTATTTGAGACTGCTCAAAGGAAAAACATACGCCAGCCTCGGAGGCAGACGGGCCCTCCGCTGCCTTCTCCCACTCAGCACTCGCTTCCGCACCAGCCTGGACTAACCTTTCTCGGTTGCCATTCTCAGCTTCAAAAAACCATTTGGGACCTTTTTGGCCTCTCGCGTAAAACCTGCATACCTACCTGCTAGCCCATCCCATCAACCCAACCTCTTATTTCTCCAGATTCTTATTTCTCCAAAATTCCTTCTCCAACCAAGCCAGCCTGTGGTCAGTCTTCGGAACAAACATTTTCCCTACGTCTGAGTAAGTGAAGACTTGTTGCTGCTTCTCCTGCAGTTAACAGCCACCGGCACTCACAGCTCCATGGTTTGCTCCAGCTGCCAAACTATCCTTCCAGTCTGTTCACTGGACAGAGAAAAGACAGCCGCTGCTTTGTATTGCTCATCATAAAATCGCTGCAAGAACCTTTGGCATTGCCTCCCACAAATCCCCTCCACCCTGAACTGAATTCCCGAGCCTCCTTTTCCACTATTTCAGTACTGTGTGGTTTCTGACTGTTGGTCCCAGCCTCTTTCCGCTGGGCCCTGCCTGTTTCCCCAAACTGGTCTCCACTCCTCCCCTTATGTTCTCCAGGCTCCCAAGTAATGATTCTGATTCCTGCTGCCAGACCCACTCAGACCCAGCCTCTCTCCTTGAACTTGCATTACATGTTCTTTGCTGCCTCTGAACTCCAGTCTGAACCTTTCTGCTTGTAACTCACATGGCCCATCCCTCCCTTATCCTCTTCCTTTGGCCTTCTGCTGGGATTTAAAGACCTGACATAGTCATTCCTACAGTAACTCACTTCCTGACCACAACTCTGGCTGCCAAATCATAAACATTCGGTGCATCTTCTGGTTAGACCAGGCCTCTGGGCCTGACTTCTCTTGGCCTGCCCAGCCTGGTGCTATCAGAGACTCTGCATGAGCAAGCCTGGAGTAGCCATCCCCTGCAGGAGATGGTTTCTCTGTTCTCTGCTCTAAGCTGTAAGCTCCAGGACCACGTGAACTTGCTGGTATTCATCTCCATCAATGAGCAAGTCTGTTGTTTTGGGTAAGTCTGGTCCATGGGACAGATCGTTTTCCTTTGAACATCTACTTACTGTCCTGACTCTTCCTTTTACCTCCCCTGACACTTCAGTCTTTGCTCGCTGACAGAACTGGCTGCCAAGAGAGCAGTCATGCAGATAATATTTTGAAGTTTGACCTTTCCTGAAATCAAAGGGATACCTTAGGCTAGACATTGGCTCAAGGGTCATCCCAACCCGATTATTCCATTATTTCCTTTAAGGAATAATGAGGGATAAGTCTATAAAAACGACATTATGATGAAGTCAGAGACAAAGCGAGAGAGAAGAATTTTAATAAACGTATTGTTGTTTAGTGGTTTACAGTGACTTTATTTAGCCCCAGGTTTTTTTCTACTCATCTAATCAGCTGATTCTGTTCATGTACCAATAAAGGTCTAGAAAGGTTTGGCTTCTTTCAGTTTCACTTGCAAATGTTCACCAGGGATGGAAGACGTTTCCTAAACACAGACTGTCTAAACTGATCGTCTCCAGTCACTCATCACACACTTCTGCAGGTGGACATCGGTGGTAAAGGGCAATGACAACCCAGCTCTCCTAATACTGCACAAAACCAAGCTGAGAGTCCATCACAGCAGCGTACGATTTCAGTTATTAGAGGAAGACCGCCATGCAGTGCCACTAGCCATCAATGAGTAATCGGTGCCCAGTGATCCAGAAACTGTTACCCATTCTTGGCATACGATTCCTTGTTCATGGGCAGAAAAGTTCAAACAACACAACTTAACTTCAAACAAAATGTCAAAGTTACTCATTATCTCAAAACAACCATTTGTTCCCCCGTACACCAACTTCATTGTTTTCTGTGAGATGCTATCCTTCCCAAAGTGGCACCATTTAGTGTGATCAAAGGAAGCTTATGAAAATAGAACAACAAAAGCAAGTGAGTGACAGTATCTATCTCTGATTGCTAATAAATTTTACCAGCCAGTGAAATGCTTTCAATCCAACGTCTTTGCCACGTGAACCAAAACGTGACCAAATCCTTCCAAAAGCCTTCTCAATGCCCCAGTGGCAATGTTCCTTGTCATAGTCCTGCTTCATCTAATTTATGGCTTATTCCAACTCTACAGATACCTATTGGACACCCACTTCATGCAAAGCATTGTGTCCTAATCTGTTTCTCACTCTCATTTTAGCAAGTTTTCTATCTACCAAAAATGTTAGGCATCTTTATTTAGTTGAAAGCCATCTGACACCAAAACATTACCGATAAAAACCCCAAAACAGCAACTCAACCTTTGAACTTCACCCAGGGATCAATTTTCTGACCAAAACCTCTGCAGCCCAATCATTTGCCACCAGAGGAAATGAGAGGGTTTTGTAAGATAATTAGACTCTGAAAAGTCTGCTCTTGCCTCTACAACAAGCAAGATCTTCCCCATGAATCAGTGAAAAAGAGAAGATGGCACAGTTCCTACTCTGGCAAAGACCCATGAAGCCAGGAAACACCTAGCTTTCCTGAGTCACTGGGCTGCCTGCCAAGGCTACCTGACTCCATCTATAGACTTCTTGCTCCCATAGGAGAGACTTCCTTTCAATGAGGTCAAAGGTAAAGACCTCAGACCCCCAGCAGCTGCCTTCAAACATGTATGTAGCATAGAGAATTATTCTTCATCAGTAGACCTTTCACTTTTATGGAAGAATGAGTCAGGACTGTTCCAGAGCATTAGTGTATTCAACAATGAAATTGTGTATTCAAAGATGAGAGTGTATTCGTTTTCTAGGGCTGCGATAACAAAGTAACACAAACTTGGTATCATAAATGTCAGAAATGTATTGGTCCACATTTCTGGATGCTAGAGGTCCAAGATTAAAGTGTCAGCAGAGTTGGTTCCTTCTGAGGGCTGTGAGAGGGAATCTGGTCCGCGCCTCTCTCCTAATTTTTCTGGTGGTTTGCTGTCAATCGCTGGTGTCCCTGGCTTGTAGAAGCATCGCCTCAATCTCTGCCTTCATCCTCATGTGGTGTTCTCCCTGTGTGCATGTCTGGGTCCACAGTTCCCCTTTTTAGAGGGACATCAGTCATATTGGGTAGGGCCATCCTAAGGACCGTATTTGCATTTCATCACCTCTGTAAAGACCCCATATTCAAATAGGGTCTCATTCTTAGGTATTGAGGGTGAGCACTTCAACGATGCAACCTATCACAGAGAGGTTTTAGAACCTGAAGGAAACGGGTGTTTAATAATCCAAGAAGCAATCGATTCGAGGTACAGTCAAATGAAGATGAGGATATTTTAGAAGAGCTGATGAAAGAAAGAGTACCACTAATGCTTCACAATTTGTCCACTTTACAACCACTCAGAGCTTTTATCGTTGTAACCTCCCCGTCAAGCAGTCATTTAGCATTTATGCATATGGTATATTATTGAGACTGTCCAGCTGATAAGAATACAAAGTTTATGATCATTGATTTGCAAATCTGGGTTTTTTAGTTCTAAACTGCTCACACGTGTGGAGGTTATCATGCAGCGCTTATCTCTCCAAGCCCTTTTGTCCCTCTGGCTTCACTGCACTCAAAGCTCCTCCAAAAAGCGTCTGTACCATAAATCCCTAAAAACTAGATCATGCCTATTTGCAGCATCTGCCACATGTTTTGCTAAATCTTGCCTTAAAAATTAAAACCAAAGGCCAAGCCAGCATGGCTCAGTGGTTGAGAGTCGATCTATGAACTAGGAGGTCACAGTTCAATTCCCAGTCAGGACACATGTGACCCTATTTGAATATGGGGTTGCAGGCTCGATTCCGAGTGGGGGTTGGGAGGTGTTCAGGAGGCAGCCTATCAGTGATTCTCTCTCATCATTGATGTTTCTCTCTCTCTCTCTCCCTTCCTCTCTGAAATCAATAAAAATATATTTTTTTAAATTTAAAACCAAAGGGATCCAAATCAACTTGTTGGTTCTTTTTTGCACATATCTGTGACCACACAAAATCCAACCTACCCTTTGTAATATGATGTAAAAGATATTACAAAAGTAAATAGCAACTTTTCTTTTCATTATTTTGTGCTAGAATCAAGAAAGTCCGGGAAGTTTCAGGTTGGTGGGTGAATTTGAAGGGCCACTCGTTCATGATATTTGGATGCATGTCAAAGTGCCCGGTACAATGAAGACCCCTCCTGGCCCCTCACTTCCTGTGGTTCCAAATCTCCCTTCCTGACCCAAGTTGACAAATGAACTGTTACAAAAGCATGGTTTCCCATTGACTATGGTCTTGTGCACTGTACTGTTGAACACCCACATTTCTTGACTTACCTTAACAATCTGCGTGTAGCATGTGCTATTAACAAAACCAAAAGGAGGAATTTAGGCGGGAGGTAGGGAGGTTGAGCTGTTTGTTTCATTAGAAAAATGTACCCTTCCTTTTTAAAGCAACCTCCGGAGAGAAGCAGGGGAGTTTTGATTTAGCAGGAGAAAATAATAGTCAAGCAGTGTAGTGACAAATTAATTACTTAAACATATCCCATTCCAAATCATTTCTTACTCCCTGTAGGTTTTTTGGTTAGTTGTTTTTTGTTATAGGCTAAAAAAAAAAAAATAACGTGTGCTCATTTTTCAAACTTTGAACAATACAGAAGGGTATAAAGTAAAATGTATAATGTAAGAAATGGAAGTTTCTCCTCGTTTTTCCTAATCTCACTCCCCAGAGGTAATCCCTGTTCACAACTAAGCAAATATCTAAACATATACACTTAAATGTTACTTATACAGCTGCTTACTTAAAAATTTGGGGTGGTTTTTTTTTTTACATTTGCACTATCACTTCCCCCCACACACACACTCTACAATATACTGCAAATTCTTTTCATGTCATTCCATGAGTCTTTTGAAAGAATACAATTTTATTTTCTTATCAATGGTGAAATAGCCACCAAAGGCGTAACTACATGAGCATGGACATCTAGACTGCCACGAGAAATCCCAGCTTTCTTCCTTGAGCAGGACTAAGTTTTCAACAGGTTAGACAGAGAAAAGTGGAAACTTTAGAACAAAGCTGCGCGAACAGTATTTCCTGCGCTGTGGACAAAGGTGGGGGATTTCATTTCTTCCAAGTGCCCAATTTTTCCACTAAGAGAGGATAAACGCTTTCAATTACATGAATTCCCATCAGGCAGACAACAATAGGCATGGACACAATTCTATAGCTCTTGAGCAATAAAAAGTATATCGCAGATGGAGAACAGGACAAAGAGAAGCAGCTCTGCCTCCATAATAGGGTGGAGAGTGAGAATCGTTATCTACAAAAGGCTGCTAAAGCACATTAACTGAAAATTTTAAGCAAATAAGTTATACATTATTTCTCAGTGATTTACAGGATTTCTGCAGAAAATTCTAGTATAATCCATGCTTCTGGGGTATATATCTGGGCCATCTTACCAACTTAGGTGTTTCCTTTGTATTTCTATTATGTGTGGGGGTTTTTTCTTTTTGCCTTTCAAACTTTCCCCTCTATCTGAACACTTTTACTCTCTTCATTTTTTGCTCAGAAACAACTGAAATGGTCAAATTAACCATCTTCATATCTAATTTGAGGTGCAGCGATTTCTACAAAGTCTCCATCTCTCCAACCTTCTTTCGCTTCCCATCATGACAGAATATTTGTAAAGAAAAATGGACTCAACCAAGTTTATAATAGCAAAATTATATACATAACTAATCAGTTGTACCAAAAACAGTTTGTCTAAGATTCTTTACGTTGCCTTAATTCTTCTTTGCTTTGTACATATACACCTAATCACATATTACCGTCACCTCTTGAAAAGAAGTGGTCAGTTTTAGGATTCTTTTTTAGAGAATTTAATTCTACCTTTTTTGGTTAAATTTATCAATTATATTTAATTATAGTTATGTTCAATTAAACATTACAGTTAAATTATATATTAGTTATATATCAATTCTATTTAATTACTGGAATGTTTTATAAAGCAGTCAAAATTATGACTGGTTTTGTTAGTGATGATTATCTTTTTTAAAGTGGCACTGAAAAATAGTCAGATGTCATTTTCACTAACACTCTTCTTTTTTTTTAATTGATTTAATATTTTTAGAGAGAGAGAAAGTTTAAAAAACATTGATGTGAGAGGGAAACATCCATCAGCTGCCTCTTGCACACCCCTACCAGGGATCAAGCCCACAACCCAGGCAGGTGTCCTAACCCAGGCATGTATCCTGACCCAGAATCCAACTGGCAACCTTTTGATTCTCACAGGACGACACCCAACCAACTGAGCTACACTGGCCAAAGCGTGATGATTTCAATGGCCTTTATGACAACCCATAGGAGAAATAAAGATGGTATCTATGCAGCGGTATATGTTAAGAACATTGTACTGATAGGGCTATTATTAGTACATTGAGGTCTGATGCACAAAATTTGTTCAAGAGTAGGCATTCCTTCCCCCGGCTGCTGGCATGGGATTCCCTCTAATACTTGAGACCCAGGCTTCCCTCCAGCACCTGGGACCCAGGCTTCTCTTGCAGCCCTGGCCTCATCTGGAAGGTCATCCGGTAGGATGTCTGGAAGGATGTCTGGTCTAATTAGCATATTATGCTTTTATTATTATAGAAGTGCTGATAAATGAATTAACCTGTTGGCTCAGGCTATTTAGGTTGTCTACTTAAATGTTGGGGAAAGTCCACTCCAAACCAAGAGTTTAAATCTACATAATTTATACTGAGTTGTCCCTTTTGATAGCAATGAGCCAGAGTTCAATCATCTCTTAAAAAAACTCTTAGTCAAGAAAAAGTAAATTATGACGTCAGTACCAAAACAATAGGCTTGTCTTCCACTTCCACTTGTACCAAAATGGAATGTGCTGCTTGGGTGTAAACTTACAAGGTTCCCAGGTGTAAACTTAAGAGCCACTACAACCCTATCTGATGCCATTGAAAAGAGGGCTCTATTGGTTTACTTGATTATAAGCTTTGCAATATCCAAGACCCTGACTTGTTGTCCATTCCATCACTAGCAATTAACTCCAGGCATAGCATGTAATAACAGCTCAATAAATATTTGTTGAATGTATGCACAGCCCATTCTCTTCATTTTATAGTAATATCGTGATGCAAAAACCAAAGGATCAGTAGCAGTTTTAAATCAAGGTAATAGTTTGAATCAAAATGTATTTCCAGGTATTAAATCAATGGCCATTAAAAGACAATGGGCATTAAAAACAGCTTTTTAAGTTTTCTGGACAGTTTTTACAGGTTGATAAATTCCATGTAATGTGGCAAGTAGTGATTAATATTTCCAAAACCTGTTTTCCTTGCATCAGACACTGCTCATGCCAACTGAAAATCCATTTTCTTTAGTTTAATAGAATCCCAAATGAAATCATGTGCCCCAGCACTGGAGCAGCCCGTTTCAGAGGGAAATCCTGATTAATCAAATTCCATCCATGAGTCCAGGGGTGAGGACACCACTTACATTGAAGGGAAAGACTTACATTCCATGCATTTAAGAAGAGTTTGTCTCTGTCCCCTTATTGATACAAACAAGAAAACATATTCCAGAGGCTGGTGGTGGCAACGTTTTTACAGTGGGGTGACCCAGCTTCACAGTTAGGCAAATACGTGGAAAATAGCAGAGCAGAAAGTTGGACAGAACCTGGGACTTTGGTAACATTATTAAGCTAGTGAGCCAACCAATTGTGGATTCCACCCCACATCTGGAATCTCTGTTATGTGAGATAAATGTTTCAGTTGTCTAAACCAATTTGAATTTTCTGCTGAAATGCATCCTTAATTCCCTTAGAAAAGATAGTTTGTTGAGAAAAGGCTTTAAGAGGAATGTTCAAAATACTGCTCAGTCTTTAATGTTCCCGAGGGAAGGATTTCCCATCCTATCTAATAAAAGGGTAATGTGCAAACTGACCATCACTCCATCACAAAAATGGCAGCGCCCATAGCCACAAGATGGCGGTGCCCAGTCCTCTCAGCCACGCCAGAGTCCCCCAGTCCCAGGGGACAGCCGCTAAGAGCGGGCAGCGTGAGTGGCCTGGCAGAATGTTTGCATGTCACCGCGGTGATGAGGCAAGCGTTCCACCGACAGCAGAGGGCCTCTGGCCAGCGGGCATGGAGTGGCTGGGGGGGGGGTGGAAGCGGGGGGTTCCTTTCTGTGGCCAGGCGCGGAACGCTTGCGTGCATCGTCACCTCGGCAACAAGGCATGTAAGCATTCCGTGCCTGGCTGTGGAGGAGGGGCCTCTGTCCAGGCTGGGCGCAGAATGCTTGCATCGCGGAGACTCTGACAGCAGGGTGGAGGAAGTCCAGACTCTGACAGCAGGGAGGAGGAAGTCCCACCCCCACAGAATCAGCCAGAATCAGCCATTGGTCAGACAGCTCTCAGTGGCCTGACAGCCAGGACTCTCATTTACCTGCATCTCAGACTGTGACAGCAGGGAGGTGGGACTATGTTTAAAGAGCAACTATTGATACAACATAGCTCTGCAACCTAAAGAAGCCAGCGTTATCGACAGAAAATGTCTGAAGACCAATGTGTGTCTGATCTTGAAAGTTAGAGGCGATCAGGCAGGCAGGCAGGTGAGTGGTTAGGAGCCAGTGGTCCCAGATTGTGAGAGGGGTGTCCGACCGCTGGTTTAGGCCAGATCTTACATCAATCTGCACCAATTGGAGTGGGTGCAGGCTGGGCTGAGGGAACCACCCCCCCCCCCGTGCACAAATTTCGTGCACTGGGCCTCTAGCTGGAAGATAAACTTGATCTTACTGCTTATTTATTCCGAGAGAACTATCCCTGCGCGAGGAGTAGAGGAGGCAGATATTGAAAGAAGGACATTTGTCCACTTTTTTCTCATTCAACAAATATTTATTCAACCAGTTCCTGTTTAGGTGCTTTATAAACTATTTAAGTTCATACCCACAAAAGCTCCATGGGGTGGATATCATTAATCACAGTTTAGAAAAGGAAACTGAACTTATAGAGGTTAAACAACCTGACTAAGAGCATGGAATCTCTAGGAACTAGGGCCACACCCTGCCTAGAGCTGTAACTTCCAAACCCAGCTGCTCTCCACAACCCTCTATTGGTTTCCATAATTATGTTTTGCAAATATTGGGTCTAGTAACCAAATCTGGTCAGCTGATGGTAGAATTGCTATGTGTACATAACCAGAAACTGATAAAGATATTTTGGAAATAATACTTGGTAAGAATATACCCACATCTCTAGCTATCTATTTATTTATCTATCTATCTACCTTTCTATCTATCTGTGCATATTCTTAGATAGAGCAATCTTACTCCTAGGAATTAATTCTTGGAAAATAGTTCAGTAGAAGAAAAAGGTGTGTTGATGCTTTTAGGAGGGAAGGTTATTATATTTTAAATTGGAGGAAAAATTTTCCAATTCTAATGATAATGAACTAAGTGAATAAATTTTGGCACAAAATCTACATATATAAAAGGCCAGTGAACAAATGGCAGAATGACCAGAACGACCGGTCAGCCAGTCACTATGACACACACTGACCACCAGGGGTTTAGACGCTCAACGCAGGAGCTGCCCCCTGGTGGTCAATGCACTCCCACAGTGGAAATGCCACTCAGCTGACCGGGATGAGCAGCGCCCCCACAGCAGGCTGATCCCCACAGGCCATACCCCACACCAGTGCACAAATCCCATGCACCAGCCTCTAGTTTAATAATAAATGACTTATGAATATTGCTGGTAATTATTAACACTAGAAATATTGAAAAGGATTTATAATACAATTATAAGTCAAAAAAGCATTATGCAAATTGTTTTTTTAAAAACTATAAAGCATAAATCCACATGAGCAAATTGAATCCACACCTAAATAAATAAATAAATATTAAATATTAAGATGGCAAAATTTTGCATAAATTAATTTTTTTCTTTAATGCTGTTTATAGTTAAACTTCTTTTATTTATATGAGGTCAACCATTAGAAATAGATTTTAAACTATTGGAGAATCAAACAAGTTTCTGGAACATTTTTTTAAATGGCTAGTCATTGGTTGATCATATTTTATCTTGGGAACATTACTGGCTCTCAACAAATGGAGCCCAGTAGGCTAGATAGCTCAGTAATTTGTTATCAGTAGAAATGTGCAGCTTTATAATTCCTCTAGAAATAACAGAAATAACTAAGACACAGTCTTTAGCATTACTCCTAAGAGACAAGTCCCGAACCCTTCACGGATATGTATTTTAATTCATGGCATAAACAGATAAATTATTATATGAGGATCTAATCTTCAAGAGGTCGGGATAGCTTCAACTGGATTTTATTTGCTGTGAAGTCTTGACAAATACATCAGATCCTGTGACTCCGGGGTATTTTTTTCTTCTACCGGGGTGCAGTACCTGATTTCTAAGGCAAATGATAGTCTGGTCCCAACCAACCTATCCTCTGAGGACCTCAAATGAAAGTGGATTGTCTCCCAAATATGGCCACCGAATGCTATCAATAGGTTACTTAAATGTGACCAAATGATAATTAAAAATTATAGGAATCTTTACTCCACTTGAATTTACTCATTGCCTTAATCTCACAGGTATATGTGTGGGGGCACACACACACATGGTGGATGCAAGCAGGCAACATTAATGCCAGGGATACTGAGGATCAGAATAAATTTAACCGGAAATCATCACTTCCAAAGGGTGTAAGGCTCTAGTGATTGCACCTTGGCAAGAGATGAAGTGAACATTTTCTTAGATTCCCAGAGGCAGCCTTTCAATAGTATAAGCTTTTGTTAATAGATGAGTTTGATTAGATCTTTTCTTCTGTGATTCTAAGAAGTCTTCTTGGAGAGATGCCCTGCAGAGGAAGACTTCCAAGTGCAGATTTCCCAATGGAGTCTTGGCAAAGCCATTGACAATTCTGACATCCAAATCTACCTAAATATGAAAGACGGCAAGATGTAAAATGTTCCAGAAGCTGCGAGATTGGTATGCAAATTATCATACATTAAAGCACACCAAATTACTCTTATCAGAAAACTGGACCAAAATATGGAGGATTATGTTCTTTTCACATGGCCCAGAAGCTCCTGGAGTATACTCTGATGTTAACTAGAATACCAGTGACAACCCAGCTTGTCAATACAGAAGTTTTTGTAGTTTGAAATAATTTCAGACTTAAAAGGCATGTTGCAAAAATAACACAAAATATTCTCATATATGTTTTACCTAGATTCCTCAAATAAATAAAATGTTAATTTTATCACAGCTTATTGTTCTAGCACCTATCTGCTCTTATTCTATCATCTTTCTTTCTATCTGTTTTTTTCCTGAGACATTTGAGAGTAAATTGCCAACATCAGTATGTATTTCAAAAAAACAGTCATATGTTTTACTTAACCACGATACTCATCAAAATCAGCAAACTCACACAGATACAATATTGTTACCCACACAGACCTTATTCACATTTTGCCAATTTGTCGTGTGCAATTTTCTAGATAAGAGGGGAAGAGATTGTTTTCATAATCAATAGCCATCTATGCAGAATGTCAACAGGGCTGAAAGATTCCACTATGCTACCAAAGAATTTTCCAAAGAATTGACTCTTTCTATGAAAAGTGCCAGAATCTGGGTAACAAGTCCTAGCAACTCCTCCCCCTGACAGTGCTGCCATCTACAGGGAGTATATGGAACTAACGCCTACCAAAAAGGTGGAGTCTATTGGAGTTTAAAGTTATCGTCAGCTAAACAGAAAAAATAGTAATCAAATGGCAAAGGAGAGTAATAAAATATGCCCACTTTTAAATTCTTACACAAAATATATTCTATTTCTTTGCTATCCAAATAAGACAGCCAGTAGCCAGCTGTGGCTATCAAGCACTTGAAATATGGCTAGTGTGACTGAGGAATGGGGTTTTTAAATTTCACTTTGTTTTACTTTATTTAAATTTTAAACTGACAATTTAGTCATTGGAAAACTAAGTATGTTTGTAACAATTCTGGTATATGAATCTACTTTTTCAACTGTGAATTTTAAGATATCTACATAGGATTTAAATATTTCTGATGAAAATTTAGTATCTGATCTGAGATGTGCTGTAAGTAAAAAATACACACAGAATTTCCACAATTTATTACAAATTTAAAAGAATGCAATATCTCTCACCAATAATTTTTATATTGTAGTTTTGAAATTATGATATGTTAAATAAAATGTATTATGATTAATTTCATTGATTTCTTTTTTACTTTTTAATGTGATTACTAGAAAATTTTAAATGACACATGTGACTCACATTATATTTCCATTGCACAGCTCTGTTCTAATTGACTTAAAGCCTCCTTACAAAAAAAAAAAAGATAAATAATTGTGTTGAGTGCCTACACACGTACATGAAGTGTTATATTTAAAAATGTTTTAGGTCCTATCTGACCCCAAGATTAATTTTAAAAATACAGCAGACACTGATACTTGTATGAGTTAATATAACACAACTTTTGGAAGATATGACCTAACAATATCAATGATCATCATGACTGATAAGTGTCTAAAAATGGTGAAAATTTTAATCTTGATGAATGTAACTACATATCCCCTCTATCATGTTTGACGAACTGTTAACAGGAACCACCGTTTGCAAAGGAATTCCGATGTTTGTCTCTGGTCCTATTTAAGCCAATACCCAGCATTCTGTCAAGGCTGAGTATTTCAAGGACTCCATTGCAGCAGCGTCCCTGCGTTCCATGCCTATGAGCGCAGGGCACAGACTTCTCTGTGGTCCTTCCCTTTGTCTTTAGCTGCTGAAGCAATTCTCCACACCATGATCCATACGATGGTCATCGCGGATGTCTTATTCCGAGATACAAAAATCATACCTCCCCATTCTCCACATCCCAACTTTAACGTATTCTTCTGCTTCTCAAACAAACAAATAAAAATAAAAAAACGAAGGCAGGCCCATAATTCAGCAAGCATAGCCCCACACAAAGATAGAAGGACAACTGAGCTCGTTTGCCCGGGACTCTCCAGGTTTAGTAGAGAAGGCCCTGCCTTCGGAGAAACCAGGATGGCTGGTCACCCACTTGCCAATTGGACCTGTCGCCAGCAGAGTAACCGGCCAAGGTCACAGCTCCAGCCACACTCCACTGCCTGTGTCCCTGGAAACTACTGGTCTCCTTCCCTTTACTCGCAGGGCCACCTTTTTCCTTCCCGCCCCTTACCTGGCCTGACTTACAGTATTCTTTCAGGCCTCACTTCCTCCCTCGCACCCTCTCTCCCTCCTCCAGGCTGAGGTAGGTCATACTGCACACTGTATTTTCATTCTCTACACATTCCCCATCAGCTGTGAGCTCCTGGAAGTCCACACTCATGCCCTTCATTTCTGTGCCCTCATCACCAGTTAGCTGAATTTGTGAATGAATGAAGCAACCTTCATGTGCCTTAGAAGAGCACCTGAGCTCTGGAAAATTCCACTGGCCTTCTTCCAGTTAATACACCCTCTTCTGCCAGCACAACCAACAACAAACGGTTTCCAAGCCTGGATGGTGCTGCGTTGCCCAGCCTTGGAAAATCTTTCCCTGTTCTCAGCCCCTCTGATGCAGAGGATAACACGGTCCTGTCACTAAGCCCTGACTGACACCATCCCCACTCCCACCCCCCACACCCCCAGGAGAGAGACACACAGAATCAAAAACACATACACACACCAAAAAAGCAGCAACAAGAACAACCAAAAAACAAAACAAAAAAAACACCTCACTTTTATTTTCGACATTAGCTAGAAACTTTTGCCTTTAGGTGTTGGTGTTGAGATGGCTCAATATGCATATTTCTTTCCCTCGTGGGAAGAAAGCAGCATGGTGGAGAGGATGTGCAGCGAGAATGAAAGAAGTAGACCTAGGCTTCTACATGTGGAAGAGTGGCAGGTGGTTTTCAGGGTGGCGGGTACCATGCAAAGAGTGTCAGACCTGTACAGCCCTGTTTTCCAAGAGCTACTGAGGCTATTATTAGGACATTACCTAGATATGACTTATAAGTATTAAATAACATAAGGAAATAAATTGCTGTTAGAAACACAGAGAAAAATTTAAACACATTTTAAATATGTTAATATATTAATTTATATGTATTTGTGTTATGTATTTTAAACTTATCTATTTTATTATATTTAAAATAAAATTTGCATATCCTATCTAATAAAGAGTAAATATGCAAATTGACCCTCATGCTGTCACAAAGATGACGGCACCCACAGCCACAAGATGGCGGCACCCAGTCCCCTCAGCCCCGCTGGAGTCCCCCAGTCCTTTCAGCCCCGCCACTGAGAGTGGACAGCGGGGCATGGGGGGTTCATCACCGCAGTGGCGGCGAAGCCCCCAGGTCCTGCAGAGAGCAGAGAACCACAGGGAGTGGGCCTAAGCCAGTGGTCAGCAAACTCATTAGTCAACAGAGCCAAATATCAACAGTACTTCTTCAAGATAGACTCACCCAGGCCAAAAACCGACTTCTCTCATGGGCCACGAAGTTTCAATCACACTGTACATGCGCTCGCACGTGGTATTTTGTAGAAGAGCCACACCCAAGGGGCCAAAAAACTGCATGTGGCTCGTGAGCCGCAGTTTGCCAACCACGGGCCTAAGCCACCAGTAGGACATCCCCTAACAGCTCCTGGATTGGAGAGGGTGCAGGTCAAGCTGAGGGATTACCCCCCCCCCCCGCACGAATTTTGTGCACCGGGCCTCTAGTCTATATATAAATAACATTGAAACATATTCAAAGAGTTTACATTTTTAAATCTATTTTAAAACAATAGATTGAGAGTGGTCATTTTTGAATGCTAATTTTTGTCAAATAACTTTACCTGTGTCATTCTTAAAACCCTACAAAGTAGACTCTATAATTATCCCCATTTTACAGAGAAACCTGTGGCACAGAGAAGTGAGGAAACTCATCCAAGTTTATAGAATTTGTAAATGGAAGAGCTGGGATTTAAGGAGGCTTATCACCCCTGAAAGTTGATAGCAACACCGTGGAAGCAAAGAGAGTTGTTCACACTACTCTCCAATAATCAAATAAATAAGCAAAACCACTTTATACGGAAACCTTCAAGTCCACAGCACTGTTTCAGCATGCAGTATGCTGTCGTGCTACAAGCTGCACAACACGTACCACAAAGAATGCTCCAAAAATAAGTGTGCACCTTAGCAAAGAAACACTAAAGAGCAGATTTTCATCTTCATTTAAGTTCATGATTTCTTTCATGTGCTCACTGAAATAACCACCAATTTGTTTAGAATAAACTAAGAATTCTCAACATGTGATCTCAGATCAGCAGCCTCAACCTCACTTGGGAACTGGTTAGAAATGCAAACTATTGGACCCCATCCTAGATCTACTGAATCAGAAACTCTAAGGGAGGGGCCCAGGAATCAGGGTTTTAACATGCGATCCAGGTAATTCTGATATGCACTTAAGTTTGAGAGTCTCAGGCCTAGTTCAATGCCTTCATTTAGAGATAACTGTAATCCAGACTTAAATAATTTGCTCAAGGACACACAACTCATCAGTAGTAGAGCTGGAAATTAAATACTACTATTAATAGCTAACATGATTGGAGGGCTTACTGCTCTAGGTGTACTATGTTGCATTGACTGATTCATGTAATCACTGCCACAACTCTAAAGGGAAATGTTTTATTATTATCCTGTTTTAAAGATGAGGAAACTGAGGCACAGAAATTGCTCAAGGTCATAGAGCTAAAGAGTTGACAAGCAGAGAAGATAGACTTGAACATCTGTGTCTTTGGCCAGGAATGAAATGGAAATATGCCACAGACCCCATGAATCTTACTGTCTAAGAAGGAGGCTAGGTGTATGAGTGAAAGACAGAATGTAAAGTGTATGCCTAAGTTTTTATTTCCATCTATCATAGATTTTACTTCTTTAAAGTATTCCATGAGAATGGTTATCTTCTTTTTCTAATTATTAAATACATAAAGTATATGTAAGCATAGAAAGAAAATTAAAATGAATACCTAACTGACTACCATCCAGATATTGTTGATTAATTCTTTATATTTTTGACCTACAATTCTGTGTTAAGTAATTAGCTGTGGGGAAAATGGTGTAGGGCTAGATATTACTTTTTTCCTTTTTATTGAATTTATTGGAGTGACACTGGTTAACAAAATGTGCATGATTCTGTAATATATTACCTGTACTAACACCAGATATTTAAAAGGTTTGAATACCATTGGCCCAGCCACTGTTCCTCAGGAATAGAACAGCATGTGAGTAGAGCATGCTGTGTATATATTTTTTAGAAAGTAATATCCTTAACCATAAATCTCTAAGATATGCAATGAAATACATTGATACGCAAAATAAATCCTATATAATAAAAACCTAATATGCAAATTGACTGAATGGTGGAATGACCGGTCACTATGATGCACACTGACCACAAGGGGGCATATGCTCAATGTAGGAGCTGCCCCTGGTGGTCAGTGTACTCCCACAGGGGGAGCGCTGCTCAGCCAGAAGCTGGGCTCACAGCTGGCAAGTGCAGTGGTGGTGGCAGGATCCTCTCCTGCCTCCACAGCTGCACTAAGGACCCCTCAGGGGATGTCCAACTGCTGGCTTAGACCCACTACCTGGCAGTCGGACATCCCCCAAGGGGTCACAGACTGCAAGAGGGTGCAGGATGGGCTGAGGGAAGCCCCCCCCCCCTCACCACCAGTGCATGAATGTCATGCACCAGGCCTCTAGTTTATATATAAACATTGTCCAATGGAATATATTGGCAGGAACTCAATCACAAAAGATTTTGCATCTTTTAAAAGGTTATAAAATGAAGTTTAATGGGTTCATTGATATTTTCTAAACACCTTATCATAATAACCATGTCTACTCATTTGTCTAGCATTTTTCAAAGAGCCAGCAGTTCCACAAATAGCTCACATTTAGTTCTCACAGTCTATGGAATAGGAATGTGCAGAGAGGGCACTGTCATGGGGGTACAAAGGCAGGAAGAAGAGTCTGGAGGGAGCAACCAGCCTATAAGGATTCTGGGGGAAGCTTCTTGTAAGAGAGCAATGGGGGGAGCAGACGGAGAAATAGTGAGAAGCCCATCTGGGGATTCCATATTTGCCAGGTCAGACCCATTAATATATCCATTCATCTACTGGCAAGTCAACATTGCTAGTCTTAAGAGTTTCCCCTTAACAGAGATCCAAATAATTTTCATTAAAACGCTTTTTCACAATCTATATTTCCTCATGTAAAGTGTGTGACCTATAAACCCCTTGGGATTATGGCCACTTTTCTAAAGCAAGGAAAAAAGATCTATTTTAATTCACTACCCTTACCTACATCTGTCCTCAATTTTACAGATGGCATAAAAGAGTTACTTTGATTTTTGGGAGAAATGTCACCAATAAAATCCTAACTACAATGCATTTCAGTGTTGCCCCTCTATTTAAACCAATCTTGATATTCTGGCTACCTTCTCACAAACAGAGAAATTATTCCATTGTTTTCCTGCCATGAATGGATCCCACTCTCCTCAAAAGAATATTTTGCAACAACAACGAAAAATGCCTGGAAGTTTCTAATTAAGTACTGTAAGAGCAAAGAACAGGTGGCTTTTTTGGTGACTTATTTTGATATTCAGGTAATAACAACCATTTGAGTGTATTCCTAGCCACCTACTCATTCTAGTAGTGGCCCATCCTACTGATAAAGCTTCACACAGTGGGAAAGAAAAAATTAAATAGTCGGCCCCAATAGGGGGTTGGGGCTGCCAACCAATCACCCACAACCCCTCCCCCCAAGCAACCCAGCCGGCCAATGTCCTGCCATCTTCTCTTCCCAACAGGCCCAACCCTGATCCACCCTGATTGGGGCCAGGCTGGCCAGACCCCACCCATGTATGAATTTGTGTACTGGGCCTCTAGTATGTACGTAAGAGTATATATCCTTAAATACATTTTTAACTAATATAAAAAAAAATTAAATAGCAGAATCCCAGTTGCTATAAACAGAGGCCACATTGATTAGGTCAAAACAGAGGGTAACCAGACATAATATTTTAGTAATAGCTGAAGGCTCTATGAAGGAACACTCAACCTGGAATTGATTTCTTTCACTCCAAAGGCAAAGTGGCAAAATGCCCATTGCTGCAGGCAGCACAGAAGCAGATGTTGCCGGGTAGAGAGAACGTGCTTAAAAGAGTTGCACTTCCCTCATTTGAATGGAACAGGACAGACGTTGTCAAAAAGGAATAGCTAGAACTATACACCAAAGCTGTAGATTGAAATAAGATCCTTAAGCAATTGCAAACAAATCAAATTTTCTCCATGATTAGTAGAGTAGCTCATATAAGAGGAAAAACTTATTTCTCCATGATTAGTAGAGTAGCTCATATAAGAGGAAAAACTTATCTGAGGTGAACAAAATCCAACAGGAGATTGATTGAAAGTATACAAGTTGTGCAATTAAAAGAAGAGGACCCAGATTTAAAATACAGCAGGCCATTTTCCTTTTAGCCACCAGGAGCTAAAATGTTCACCAATCATTACTGAAAAAGGACTTGAATTAACACCAGGGCCATGATTTTATCAGAGCTGTATATTAATTGCAGGGGTGTGTGTGTGTGTGTGTGTGTGTGTGTGTGTGTGTGTGTGTGTGTAATCACTTATTTATGTGTTTATTTACAAAATCTTAACAAGTGTCACCTTGCAGCAGGAGAGAATTTTTCTTCACTAAGAAAATTAACTCAATGGCACATTGGGTTGTTTGGGGTTTTTGTTTTGTTGTTGTTGGGTTTTTTTGTGTTTTTGTTTGTTTGTTTGTTTTTGCTAGACTCAAGTAAGACCAGGAAGTAGAGCATAAAACAAAGGATGAGCTGAAATATTCTGCATCGGACAACAATAACAAAAACAATGCTCTAGAGGTTGGGATTGCTCTCAAGATGGAAATAAGGAGAAAAGAAGCCAGGAGAGCTGAGAACACCAGGAATGTTTAAGTCTGAGTTGGACAATGGATTTTTAAGAAGAGAGATATTTAATATTCTATATCCAGGTTCTTGTTTGTTGTGCTTGTTTCTTGTTTGTTGCTCTTCTCCCATAGAATCCGCCAGTAACTACAAAGGCTATTATGGGTGGCCATTTGTGAAAATCAAAGAAAGGAATTCCACCTCTAAATCCCCTCAGTATGGAACATAGACATGACCTGCATGAGAGTAAAATGACCCACATGGAATTAATTCAGGAAGGAAGGGCTCAGAGCCAAAGACAGCCCCAAAGAAACAAGTCTCCGGGGATATGAAAATTGGTCTTCACAAACTGAGTGCTGTGCCAGTCTTACCTAGATTTTACATGGTCTGGTGAATACCTAGACTTCGCATGGTCTGGTGATCCCTACTAACACCTTGTTCAAACATATGCACTCACGCTTCAGTTAAAGCATTGAGTAAGCTGTACTTAGATTAATAGACAGCATAGATTCAGATGCGCTTGACTAAGCTTTTACTGACTTTAAAATTTTATGATTTCCACCAACCTTTTCTAGTTCTGATCAATAAAGTTCCCAATAGGCCCCAACGTTCTGATTCTGAGAAGTGAAGCTGCACTTCGGTGAGATGACCCCTGAGCAAGGACTGCTCCTACGTGACGTGGGTATGCCACGTGATTTATAGCATCAGAAACATTTACAGCCCAGCCAGCGAGGCTCAGTGGTTGATCACTGACCTATGAACCAGGAGGTCACAGTTCAATCCCTGGTCAAGGCACATGCCTGGGTTGTGGGCTTGATCCCAGTGGGGAGCGTGCAGGAGGCAGCCGATCCATGATTCTCTCTCATCATTGATGTTTCTATTTCTCTCTCCCATTCCCTTCCTCTCTGAAATAAATTAAAAATATCTTGTAAAAAACACTTAGCAAGTGGAATCATGCTGTTGTGCTATTTTTATCAAAAATAAAAATGTGCCCCAAGATTCCCATGGTCTAGATATCAGCCACCAGGTGGTATTCTGCAGTGCAAAGCTCCACAGCCTGGCAGGGTCAACATGCCAATGAAATATTAATTAACATAGCTCCTTCGGACATTTAAATTCAGTAAAAAGAATCTAATTGATAAACAAAGTCTTAAATATATTAGCAGAACCTAATATATTATTGTCTCAGACATTGGAAACCATAGGAATATTTTAGTTTTATTTTGAGTTCTGCAGACCATAGAGTAGGTCTTGATGAGTTTGTTTTTTGTGTTTTTTGGATTACTTCTAAGTTTGTAATAGTTTTTACTTTTCCATACAATCAAAAAATACAGACTGCTTTGAAAAAATAACTTCATGTTGTTTCTTCATTTTGAGAAATAATCTATTTGTGGCTTAATGATGTGAATAGCTGAGAGACTCAGAGAGGCAGCTTTAGTTCTCCCACTCTACCAGAAACTCAATGGAAGACCTTGGGCAAGTCACTGCCCATTGTCCCTTACCCTCACCTGTAAAATAAAGGTTGGGTTAGGTGTTCTTTAAAGTCCCATGGCACTCAAACATGCTGACCTCTTATGATCTAAATGTATAATTATTGTTGCTTCTGTTGAAATATTCTGGAAAAAAAATTATGAAGAACAAATTAGTTGAAAACTGCTAAATAAATGCCTAAAATAGGAATGAAGACGTATGAGTATTTTAAGCTCCATTGATGGAAGGAGGTCCCTATGGCATCTATAATAGTATAAGGAGTTTGCTCCTTACCATCTAGTTTGCTACCGTTGGTGTTTTTTTAATCCCATAATTAACCAAATTGCACAAAAATTTCTGATAAATTTCTATCATGCAGCTGTCTCTAAAGGCTAAAAAAGCCAAGATATGAGCCCACAAGAAATTTATATGATGTGAACACTGAATTTCAAAATTCCCAGCGATTCTGGAGATTTTGCAAAGCTTTATATTCCTAAGGTTGTATAAGCTACCTTATCCTATATAAACTACCATGTTGCAGAAGACAAATCAAGGTAAATACCATTCTACATCTAGCCTAGAAACGGCCTCTGTGTTTGGAAGCATACTTTAATAGGTTCCTCAAGGTCAGATCATTCATTGCCTTATTACAGGAAATGGATGAAATCATTACTGGCTTTCAGTTTGTCTAAAAACTACCTGCTCTCTCAGTTTAACACATCACACTCCACTGTCATTTTTTGTTTGTTTGTTTGTTTGTTTTTTGCCTCCTTGGTTGTGGCACCTGTCTTAGAATCAGAGTTTTTATCTTAGTTTTAGCCAGACATGATTAAACACATGGGAGAAGTCACAAACAAGTAGAGCAGCCAAGTGATAACTTCGACTTCTGGGGGAAACTGCAGATTAATGGGTTCTTAGTAACAGTGGACATCCATGAGCTCACTCTATTAAAGAGCAATAACTGGAGTAGCATTTCTGGGGGTAGGAGCCAAGGTTGAAGGCCAGGTCCATCCCCATCTGCTTTGACAATAATACATTTCCTCCAGACTCTCAGGGTCTTGCTTTCAACCATTTGGGGTGCAGTGAAGGAAGATGAGAAGGAAGGCACGAGATAAGAGAGATGGAAACTTTTAATATGTCCCTAAAAGCCTCTTTATAGAGATGAGTAATAAAAAGATTGAGGCCAGCAAACATATTCAGCCTTTCCACATTTTCTCTAAACAGTTATAAAACGCAGAGTCTTCTAAGGTCAGAGTTAAAGCAATACAGCCTTGTTTTTGTATTTTAAATGGTTTTTAATGGAATGCTAGAATAGCCTCAGCACTAGTAAAAGGTGCCCTCAAGAGAAGTTTTGATCTGACTCAGGAGGGGTTAAGGGACCCACCAAGTAGGTAGGTTAAATCACTTTGATGTGAATTCTACCTTAATGGCCCTTTGCAGCTCCTCCCCCATCACACACATTTTGCTTCTCATTCAATTAAGGAACGACATACTGTGAATTCATCTCATTTATTCTGACCAATCATAATTTGTTATTCTCAATTCACTCAAAAAAACATTCATTGAACACCTACTATGTGCCAGACAGTGTTCTAAGTACTGGAGATCCAATAACAAAAACATTAAAGAGCCCTGTCCTTGCAGAACTTATATTCTAGTGTAGGGAGACAGAATAATTAATAAGCAAAGTGCACAGTAGGTTAGAAGGTGATAGAGAGAGAAAACAAAGTAAGGAAGGGGGCGCAGGAAGCAAGGGGGAAGATGGAGAGGGTTGCAATTTTCAGCAGGATAGTCAGGGAAGGCCTCCTCACCCCAGGTGAAATTTGAATAATGACCTCAAAAACAAAAACAAAAACAAAAACAATGAGTGGGCAAGCCATGTACTTGAGGAAACAGCAAACATATAAGTCCTGGATCAAAGGCATGTCCAAAGCGTTCAAGGAACCGGAAGGATGCCATGTGCCTGAAGCAGAATGAGCAAATATTAGCAGTAAGTTCAAGAGGTGAGTACGGGTGGGGACCGATGTGGCTTTTACCTAGTCTGAGTGGAGGCTATCGGGAGGTTTTGAACAGAGTGGTGACATTACAACTTCCATGTTAAAGGACAGAGCTGTCTGCTTCTGAGCAGGGGAGGCCGAAGCAGGAAAACCAGGAACAAGGCTGCTATAACACTCCAGGCGAGAAACGGTGCCAGCTGGGACCAGGTCGTGGGGGTGACAGTGGTAGGACATGCTTAAATCCCAGGTGTATGTTCATCCTAAAGCCAAGAAGATGCACTGGTGTGTGGGTTGGCAGTTGGAAGAAAGACATTAAGAATTGCTCCATCGTATTTGGCAGGAGAAGCGGACGGAAGGATTTGCCATAAATCAAGGCGGGACACGTTGTGAGATGAGTAGGCTTAGAGGGGAGATCAAGAATCAGGCTTCAGACATGTGAAGTTCGAGAAACCTCTCGGGCATCGAAGTAGAGACATCAAGCAGGCAGCTGGATGGACGAGTCTAGAGTTCAAGGGGAGGGTGCTAGATGGTATTTATAACCTTGTCACCAGAGGTAACTGAGGCAAAGGAGCTAAGAAGCCCGAGGACAGGATCCTGGAAGCTCTATCTTTGAGAGCTTGTGGAAATACGGAGCAACTAGCGAAGAAGACTGAGAAAGAGCAGCCACCGAGGGGGAAACCAGAACGGAGGACTTTGGAAGTGAAGGGAGGTCTCAAGATGAAGGGAGTGATTGATCGGGTCAAATGTGGCTGAAAGGTCAAAAACAAGGGAGACCGACAACTTACAGTGTGTTTAGCAATTATCCCAAGGAAGGTCAATGAGGGCTTCTGCTGCTGAGATATGGCCAGCAGCCTGAGCAAAAGAAATCAATCAAGTTTTTAGCTAAATAACTAGACCGCGGGGGAGGAAAAACACTTATCATTTTCAGTTGTCCGATGTTTTATAAATATTACTTTAGAAAGAGAGTTTAATTTTCTTTCCAATGACAGTCAAACTTAATCGTAACATTTCTAAGCTTACAGTGGGAGGTTTAATTTTATGTTGAGGCACGGATATTTTTTGCTCTTCTAGACTTAGGAAATTACAAATGATATTCTTTCTTAATGAAAAATAAAATTTTGTTCCTTTTCCAAGTCATACCTGAAATGCAAAATGTATATTTCTCTTGACTGCCTTGATTTCAGTTTAGTTTTCCATGTTTTCTCTCCTCTCTGCTAATTCTGAAGGTTTGCTCTGTATGAGAGCAAGGATAAGAGGATAAGATCTCTCCTCTTTCTTATCCTCTTGCAATCTCTGACTTTCCCCAGATCCTCACTCTGCACTATCACCATCAATTTATCTTGAACATCATAAAATTCTACTTCTTACCACTGCAGAGGTGACGCCACTGACAGAACATGACAGATTCTAAGTATAGACCACCGAGAAGAAAGAAAGGTAGGCCAGGCAAAGATTGGTGAGAGGGGAAAAGGAGCTGGAGAGGGCTTCGTTTGCCATGTGCTTCCACTACTTTCCACACACAAAAAACAGGTTAAACCAGAAACTGCAGGACTTAGAAATTCCATATTGATAAAGTCTAGCTAAACTTTCACCTAAATAATTTCAAACATCCTATATAATAAAAGGCCAATATGCAAATTGACCAAATGGCAGAATGACTGGTTGCTATGATGTGCACTGACCACCAGGGGGCAGAAGCTCAATGCAGGAGCTGCCAGTGCACTCCCACAGGGGGAGCGCTGCTCAGCCAGAAGCCAGGCTCACAGCTGGTGAGTGGAGTGGTGGTGGTGGGAGCCTTTCCCACCTCCGCAGCAGTGCTAAGGATGTCTGCAGGGAATGGGCCTACACCATCAGCCGGACATTCCCTAAGGGCTCCCAGACTGTGGGAGGGTGCAGGCCAGGCTAAGAGACCCTCCCCCCTGAGTGCACGAATTTCGTGCACTGGGCCTCTAGTTTAATAAATAAACAATCTGTGATATCTATGCACCTCAATTGATGATACTGACCGAGGAACAACCATTAAAATCCAATCAAATAACGGATTTTGCAAATAATTTTATTTGCATAATTTATCCAAACTGGTTTGTGTGTATAGAAATTGCCTAATTCTCCACGGTTGGCAGTATAGACCCAAATAGTGACAGTTTGCAGAATCTTTTCGCCATGATATCACAGTCCTAACTTTACAGCACATCAACAGTTGAAGTTATCAAATAGCTAATAATATGTTAAAAACAGCTATTTTTAATTAAATTTAAAAATTAAATTTAACTAAAGGGAGTAACATTATATAGGTTTCAATTGTCCATTTCTGTGGTCATGATCTGTGTATTGTACTGTGTGCCCAGCACCGAAAGTCATCATCTTCCATCCAAACCATCTTCCGTCACCATATATTTGACCCCCTTCACCCTTTACTGGCCCCCACACCCTTCCCTCTGGTAACCACCACATTGTTGTCTGTGTCTATGAGTTTTTGTTTGTTTGAAAAACTGCAATTTTAATACTTCTCTTGTATTAATTATGATGAATCTCAGAGTATGATCAGCAAATCAAACTTACTATATATTCTACATTAGCTTTAATTATTTTGGTGTTCTTGGCACTTTTAAAAGAATTATGATTGAAAATAAAGAAGAGTTACATGCTCCAGCTGCAATGAGTTAATTATTTTATTAGTCTATTAGTGGCATTAGCAACTAGTAGATCAAGAAATGTTAAACTCAACAGATGTCTTTATTCTATAATATCTTTGGACAGAGAGAAAACAGTAAAACACAAGGAAGATCAACCAAAGGACTTGTACGCATACATATAAGCCAAACCAATGGACACAGACAACAGCGGATGAGAGCATGAGTGGTGGGGGGTGGGGGTTAATGGGGGCATGAGGACACATTTGTAATACCTTAACCAATAAAGAAATTAAAGTTTAAAAAAAAACACAAGGAAGAAACATTAAACTGCCCACAATGCTCAAACATATTTTCTGAATGTAAAACATTTTCAGGAAAAGGGTATCAAATGTTTAAAGGAAAAACAATGCTGAAAACACTTTAAAATAAGTACTGTGTGTTGAAAATAACATTTTAATAGTATACTGTAGTCCTTTCCGTTACAGTGAATTTGGCACCTTGAAAAGAAGTTGAATTTTTTCCTGTGTCTTTGCAATTTGGAACTGTTACTTTTTTCCTTGTTCTTAATGTAATTTATTATTTTTTATTTATTAATTGTTATCTTTATAGCCTGGTGATAAAGGCTTTGGGGAAACACATAGGGAACCTGTGGCAATACCAGCATTATAAATTTCTAAGAAAATCGCTGCAGTATTAATAAGAAATTCAAAATTTGGAAGTAGCTCTGGTAGGTGATTAAGTTGCCAAAAAGCTGCAGGCTCTATTACCAGTCAGGGCACATACCTACCTAGGTGTCAGGTTCGATCCCCATTCTGGTGCACGCGAGAGGCAACTGATCGACGTTTCTCTCTCACATCAATGTTTCTCTCTCTCTCTCTCTCTCTTCTCTCTCTCTCTCTCTCTCTCTCTCTCTCTCTCTCATCAGTAATAACATATCCTTGGAGGATAAAAAAAATTGGAAATAAACGGTAAGAAACCAGTAATTTAAAATAATACAATTGTTTTTAATATATTTTTATTGATTTCAGAGAGGAAGGGAGAGAGAGGTAGAAACATCAATGATTAAAGAGGATCATCAATTAGCTGCCTCTTGCACACCCCCTAATGGGCATTGAGCCAGCAACCAAGGCATGTATCCTGACTGGAAATCAAACCCTGACCTCCTGGTTCATAGGTCGATGCTCAACCACTGCGCCACATCACCCGGGCAAAATACTATAGTTTTTAAAATGTCGCTGACTACACATTTCCCTCTATATCTAAATCAATATTATTAATGCATCTCAGAGTTCTTCCATTTTGCCATTGCTAATTTTTCCTTATTCTCCCAGAGTATATTATAAGATTTTTGTGGGGTTTTTAAAGCTACATTAAGATTCTGCCTTAAAAGAGGTTGAATTCCTAGGAACTTGCAGGTACATGGTACTTACTGCTAATTGGCATGGCTGCTTTTCCAAACCCGTTAGCTGCTAAAAGCTACTGTTGCTGCAGTGCTGTCTCACCAACACACAGGGCACACAGCACCGAACCCCTCTCCTCTGCCAAAGCTACAAGTCTGGGACTCTGCCTACCAAAGTGCGGACCAACTCCTTCTCTTAAATCCAGACAGACAGAAATCTTAAAGGGCCTCCTACCAGGTCCATTGCAAGAAAGGTGGACCTCCTAATGCACATTAAATAGTCTCATTAATATGATTTCAGTGCAGTATCTTCCTATTATAATCCATTGTTTCAAGCCCGTGCCATGCAGAGCGGGCTACAAAATGAATTGCTGCTAGCACATTCTCAATGACCTTTTCTCCAATGTGCCATCCCAGCTGGCTGGTGGACTGTAATTTTGGAAAATCCTGTAAACTAAGTTATATCTGTGTCTCGTATCATCATTTGTGTTTATGTAGGATGTTTGTCCTGAGAAAACTAAAACTACTATGTTTAAATTGGACCACTTTCTATCAGGTAAGTTAAACTTACCAGGTGAGTCACCTGGTTGGACTATTAACTCTTTGCGCTTTTTTTTCTAACGTATCAACTTTAGTACATTCTACCGATACTCTCCAGCAGTAATTTCATAAAATAGTCAAGTTCTGACAAAAATGCTCTTTGGACCGCTCTGTTCCCATTCATAGTCCAAGACACTCTGTGTCTCATTGTCAGCACTGGGCAGACCCTATGGGGGTAAGTTGGGAAGGGAATTATTGAAAACTAGTGAAGAGAGAAATATCCAGAAGCAGTGACTTTAAAATATCAAACTTTAACTCTCAAGGGATGAATTCCTTGGCTGTACTATTATAGAGTGAATATACATAAATATTATACAAATCAGCATGTGCTCTGTCCTGTTTCATAGTTCAGACCCCATAGATCATGACCCACAGGAAATCCCAGTAAAGATCCTTTCCTTAAAGAGGTTAGGCCCTAGCAGGTTTGGCTCAGTGGATAGAGCATCGCCCTGTGGACTGAAGGGTCCCAGGTTCAATTCCAGTCAAGGGCACATGCCCAGGTTGTGGACTTGATCCCCAGTAGGGGGCCTGCAAGAGGCAGCCAATCAATTATTCTCTCTCATCATTGATGTTTCTCTCTCTCTCCCTCTTCCTTCCTCTCTGAAATCAATAAAAATACACTTTAAAAGAAAGAAAGAAAGGAATTAGTATTAGGGGCTTGGAGGTGGGGAGAAATGGGAGACATCTGTAATACCATCAACAATAAAAAAATATTTTTTAAAAAAAAAAAGAAGCTAGTATTACTTGTTTCAGGAAAACTTGTCCAGGGTCATGTGGCAAAGTCATTGCCAAAGACTGAGCCCACTTATGCTGACACCTAGCACATTATCATGCTCCCTTAAAGATCTACATTGTCTATGGAAGGCTGTTTTAACTGTGTGAAGATGGGTGCTGAGACCATGTACACTATTTAGACTGCACTGCCACAAGATTTTCTGTTCTCACTGCATTTTACATAAAAGCAATTTTTTTCCACTTGGGTTAGTTTTCCAGGTTTCTCCTTAAATAAATCTTGGACTCTTGGAACAAAGCTTAGAGAAGCAGGATGAATAGTCCCAACTCTGACCTTTGCTTTCTACTTGAGAAAATGGTTCTTTTAAAAAACAAAAACATTGTCATAAAATTAGAGCTGATTTTCAGAACAAAGCTGGCCTGCTTGGCACTGACTTTGGAAATCCCGTATCTTCAGAAATTGCACATCCGATGCCACAATAATAAACCTGCCTTAAAGAGTCGCAGTGCAGGGTTAGCATCCCGAAGGGAAAGTCCGATTCTACTGCAAGAAAATCAGAGGGTTGCTTCTCACCCGGAAGGAGAGCCATGCTGGAAAGCTTGGTAAAATCGTACCTGGCCACCTAGTGTTTCCACTGGAAACCTGGGAAATGTTCTTCATCAAAGACATTCCTCTGCTGGTGCCAACAGGGTGAGGTTCAGGGCTGGCTCAGAACAGGTGAAGGGATTAAGAAAAACATAAATTAAGAGAGACAGACAATTCCCTCTGGTGATTGCCAGAGGGAAGGAGGGTGGGGGAAGTAGGAGAGGGTAAAGGGGGAATAAATGGTGATGGAAGGAGACTTGATTTTGGGTAGCGAACACAATACAATATACAGATTATGTATTCTAGAATTGTGCCCCTGAATCCTATATAGTTTTATTAAGCAACATCACCCCAATAAATTCAATTGAAAAATAAAATGAAATGAAAGAAAGCTACAAAATATCCCTTTTGCAATCCCTGCTGGAAGTAGGGCAGCCCACCTAGAAGACTGGAGGCTCTTGATCATGAGTGTCATCAGGGAACAGTGACCCAAATCCGGTCACTGCTCCCTCCTTCTCTCCCGCTCAATATACTACGAACTATTAGCCACTGACTCTCCATCAAAGAGCCAACTGCCCCTGCTCAGAACTATTGAACAGCACCGATGATCAGGAACAGTTGCTTCCTGGAAAACTTCTGCTATGGGGGAAAATATGCAGAAATGCACATAAAGAAAAATTTAATTCCTAATAAATGTAGATATGAAGAACCACAGCTGTGTTTTTCATGGCGAGTTTTGAATATATAAAGCTCATGACTCTAAAGAAAATGCCTCTATGTTAAACAAAGATAAGGTATGAAGAAATATCCCCAAAACGTAGGCACTAATTTACATTACATGATCTCAAACGTTTCTTGATGACACCAATTCATACCCCTCTTTCCTTCCCTCGTTCCTTTCATATTTAAGCATCCGTACCAGACAATTGCCATTTTACATAACTCCTATTCAATGGTAGTTATTCCATGATCGTGTGAATCAGATTTATTATGTCAGCTTAAGACTTTATACATAATAATCTTGCTCATGAATCGCTTGGAGTGTCTGTGACTTGCTTCTTAATGAGACCATTAGCTCTGTTGACAGGGAGCTGTCTCGCAGCTCCTTGTCCTGCATAGTAATGAAAATACTAGCTGCTCCTCTATCGCCTCCCAGACTGTGGCGCCTGCACCCAGGCTCCCCTCCTCCAGGGTAACACGGAGGCACAGGGCCACGAGTCAGAGTTGACCTTCCCAGCCTGCCTTGCAACCAGAAGTGGCTTGCCAATGGACTTTGTGAAGTAATGCGTACAACTTCCACGGTGCTTGCTTATAAAGGAATGTCGTACTCTCTCCTTTTCTACAAGTTTTTTTGTTGTTGTTTTTTTGCTTCTCCCCAAAAGCAATATCCCAGGTTTTATGCACACAGTTGTTGCACATGACACTATTCCATGGGCATCGTGCTTTATTAGTTCCTATGTGGATCTCCCTTACTAACCATGCATAACTTGTGAGCAATTGGTTTCTTATTTATCCTTTCTTTCTCTGGCACTTAAAGTCTGCCTGGCATAATGCAACTGATGAATAAATACCAGGTGAACAAACAAACAGACCAATAAACTCCTTCATTTAGCATATGCTTACACTAATTATTAAAGCAAATTTAGAGACAATCTCTATGTCTGAATTCATTTCAGAAATTTGAAAGCTTCAACCATATTATCTGGAGCTCAATACATTTGGAAAATTGAACTTCAAGCTTTAGGATAACATACACTTGGCTCATTCCTTGTAGGTCAAATGCACTTTCAATAAACTATGTTTCACCTATCACACTGACCAAGATGGGGAAATCTGGTCATCCACAATGCTATGCCAGAGAGACTGTGGCTAACAGGCACTTCCGTTCCCTACTGGTGGGAGCACCGAGCAGCAGGATTTATTTTTCCTGTGACTGGCCTCACACATGTGCCCAAAGACACGTGCACAAGGATGTTCACAGGAGCACCACTTGCAACAGGACAAAACTGGAGGCAACCACAATGCCCTTTAATAGAAACACTGTGGAAATGAGCTATGGCACGTCCTCCAAAGGAATACTCTGCTGAGATCAGAAGCATAAGGCAGATCAAAATGTCCACCTGTAGAAACTGCTGCAAGATATATTATTAAAGTGAAAAAGAATAATAAAAAAGAGTATATTCCTAAATGTATTTTAATTATGTGTCTAAGGATCTACAGCATGTGCATAGACTATATTGGAGGATTATAGGAAACATTATCATTCTGGGAGGCAGTCTGGGCCTGAGCAGTGTTTTTTTGTACTGTTCAAATACTACTTATATTCTATACGTCACTTTTTTCTATGAAAAATATAGTTCTATCACTTCACATCCTTTGTGATGGCTAAAAAAAATTTTTAAAACACAGAAAATAAGTGTTGACAAGGACATGGAGAAATTGAAATCTTCATACATTTCTGGTGGGAATTTAAACTTGTGCAACTATTTGGTAGTTCCTCAAAATGCTAAACATGGGGTTACCATATGACTCGCCAATTCCATTCTTATGTATATACCCAAGGCATATATCAAAAACATATGTCCACACAAAAACCTGTACACAAGCATTCATAACAGCATTATTTATAACAGCCAAAAAGTGGAAACCCAAATGTTCATCAACTGATGAATGGAAAAACAAAATACGTTATATCCATACAATGGAATATTATTTGGGAATAAAAACAATGAAGAATCAATTATGACTTGAATGAACCTTGAAAACATCATGCTAAGTGATATAAGCCAGGCACAAAAAAGACCAGATATTGGGTTGTTCCCTTTATATAAAATATCCAGAGGTGGACTCTACAGAGACAGAAAGGAGTTAAAAGATGATCTAAAGTTAGATTGCAGTAATGGTTGCATAACTCTGTGTATATACTATAAACCCCTGAGCTGGACACTTTAACTGGGTGAATTTTATCTTATGTGAAATGTATCTCAATAAAGCTATAAAGACAGAACTTTAAAAGTTCTATCACATAGCCCTGGCCAGCATTTCTCAGTGGTTAGAGCACCAGCCTGTGCATCGGGAGGGTCAAGGGTTCGATTCTGGGTCAAGGGCATGAACCTGGTTGCAGGTCTGATCCCAGCCCCCAAGTTGGGGCTCCTGTGGGAGGCAAGCAATCGATGTGACCCATCGATGTTTCTCGCTCTTCCCCTCTCTACTTATCTTCTCCCCCCACCCCTTCCCTTCCACTCTCTCTAGAATCAATAGAAAAAATACCCTCGGTCCTCAGGCGAGGATTACAAACAAACAAACATATTTTACTGGATCTTTATACCCATCCTGAGAAATGATGGCTGTGAAGAGCAAATGAGATAATATATACGACAAAACACAGGAAAGAAAAACAGCAATTACTTTAAAATTAAAGAACATCTATAGGCATGAATAGCGGTCTGGGTATTTATCTCTCAGAAATATTTCTGTAGTAAGAGAAAAAACATACTAGGGGTTTGCCTCCCACAGCTCATCTGCCTAGTCAATGATTCATTCATTAAAGATTCTTACAGTCAGTCACCCAGAAGACGCTTGTGATTCACTCCCTGAACCTCCCGGTGTTCCCCATGCATTTCATCTAAGAGCTTCTGAGGTACAAAATGTTCCATCCACCCCTCTTTCAATTATGTGCCACTAATTGACAAAAGGAAAGGGGGTTTTAGACCTTCGGTTAGTCCCCATTTAAAAACCATTCAGTAAAAAGAAAATTCTTTTTTCTTTTTTTTTCTTTTTTTTTTTTTTTGCATATGGCAATTGATGCCTAGAATAATACAAAGAATGTAAAATAACCTAAGAATTCATGGCTGGTGTTAGAAAATCAATAGCAAAATCTTATACGGCGCTTCTTCATGGGAAGCACTGTTCTAGCAAGTTACATAAGTTAATTCATTTAATTAACCACAATTAGTTCATGGATAACCATTATTAGTTGTGGTTTACAGACAGGGATTATTAGCTGTGGTTTACAGACAGGGATCAGAGAGTGTGAGAAGCTTGCCCAGTGTCACACAGCTGGTAGGTGGCAGAGACTGGCACCAAACACTCTGACTCCAGATTCCCTGTTCTTAACCTTTTCTATCCACTCCTCATCTGAATCCCAGTTTGAAATGTAAAAGAACTGCAACATATCATGTTTTCTCTAATAATGTTTTTAAATACATTTTTTATTGATTTCAGAGAGGAGGGGAGAGGGAAAGAGACAGAAACATCAATGATGAGAGAGAATCGTCAATTGACTGCCTCCTGCACACCTCACACTGGGATTAAGCCCGCAACCCAGGTATGTGCCCTGACTAGAAATCGAACCGTGACCTCCTGGTTCATAGGTCAACGCTCAACCATTGAGCCACGCCAGCCAGGCTCTAATAATATTTTTAATCAAAGTAAGACTTAAAATCAAATTCAGACAGTCACCCTAATTTTTACCTTTCATCACCTTAGTCCTCCTCAGCCAGAATCACTTACATTGCACATAGCGCTTCAGCCTCAGTTATATATCAAATGTAACCAGCCATGCTACCTATTAGCCAGAGGGCTTTAATAAGCATCTATTCTCTGTATTTTGCTGGGGGGAAAAAAACTTGAGGTATTAAAAAATTTAACTTTTGTGTCAAAATACATAAGTTTTGTTATCAAACACAAATAATCATAAAACATTTAAGAAACTCACTGAAGCCTATTACTGTTGTTACAGGAATAACTTAGAATAATTGCCCTCTTCATGGGCTCCGCCTGAAATTATACAAATCTTACAAATTTAAAAAGGCAAAATCATTTAAATCAATCAAGTAGTAGATGTACGTTCTTCTCAAAAAATGAGGGGGAGGCAGTGAAACTCACTGTTCTTTTTCATTGAAATGATCTATTTTTCCCTAATCTGAATAGTGTTTTTCTGGAACAATATAGAACTAACCAATAGCCCAACAGTTACAACAATGATCAATCTACCTTTATTGTACTAGAGGTCTCGTGCACGGGTAGGGTCCCTAGCAGCTGCCGGCTGCTGGCTGGGGCCTTCCTTCGTTCCGCACCACCCCCTGGTGGTCAGCACACATGATAGCAAGCAATCCAATTCCCTGTTGGTTGAACTCTCAAGGGGACACTTTGCCTATTAGGCTTTTATATATATAGACGGTCCACAAGTTTGATGAGCTTCAGCACTTTCGCTGTTTGAGAAAGAAAGCATAGGCAAGTGGAATTCACATGGTAATCTGTTCTTGGTTATCCCAGTGGGCTACAGCATGGGATAAAAGTACGTTTATAGTTGTGAGTATGAGAAGCAGAGTTTATTCTTGTATTGTTATTTATGAATCACTGTATTATTTTCCATGGGAACAACTGTAAACCTACTTTTGTCCCACCCTGTATGTCTATATAGAAGCAAAATATATAGACAGAACTGTTGAGGAAACAATGAGAAGCCTAAATCAGGAAATAGGAGTCGTTGGCTGAGAATTACTTGATTCCTCAGTGAATTTAGGAAGATGGTAACAGTGAGTCCAGACCATCCAGAGGGAAGTAAGTCACATTCCTTTTAATTGTCCAAAGAGCAGGTTACAAAAGTTGGACCCAAAGAAACAGAAAGCCATTTTCTTTTATATTCATCTGGACCTATGATAGCCTCACAATGTACACAGACGGAAAAGTGTCATTTAAAACTCTCCTATCTGTGACATGCTTTTTAAAACTATAAAGAAGTACACAATAACACCAGAGACAAACCTAACTTTTGATCTCATTAAGGAAGGTCACCTGGAAAATAAATGACTCTCCTTGAGCATTGTGGGAGGGACCGTGAAATGTTTCAACTGCCATGGAAAACAATATGGCAGTCCCTCAAAAAAATTAAAAATTTTCAATAGAGTGAAATTAAACTAGAATTATCATATGATCCAGCAATCCCGCTTCTGGGCATATATCCAAAGGAATCAAGAGCAAGGTCTCACAGAGATATTTGCACACCCATGTTCATAGCAGCATTATTCCTAATAGCCAAGAGGTAGAAACCACCCAAATGTCATCTTGTCTCCTTTTTGTATTCCTAATCAGTCTGCCAGGACTGAAGGAAAGGAGTAAGGTCCTATTTCTTTGTACCTATAACACTTAGCACATTCGTTATTCATTTGTTTACCCAAAAATATTGACTGAATGTCAGCAGCATCCTCAGCCCAATTCTAGGTGTAATGATCATCAATGTACAAATTATACATCTTCACTAAACACATGACTGGTGAACTTCACTGTAATGATTCTATTAAACTGTATTTAACACAACAGCAAACATTTAAATAGCAGGTATTATATGGAGAAACTTTTCTAAGCATCACTGTTGTCATCTCTAAGTTGTGAATGAAAAGGCTGAGAGGCTCACAGAGAGGTTAGGCAGCTTGCCCAAGATTGCACAGCTAAAAATTGCACAAAACTTGAGCATCAGAAGGCTTGTTCCAGAGACAGCGCCCATAACCACTCTGCTGCATTTGCTCAGCATGAACATTCTGCTCAAGTTACTGGGAATGATATGAATGATACCCTGCTCTTCTCCTGCATGAGCTCACAGGTTAGCAGGGTAGCAGGAGGGAGCTATGGTATGAAATAAGCACTATGACAGAGAGACACATATGGAAGCAGAGGAGGATTCAATGAACTTTATTTTTAAAATATGAAGGCTTTACAGTGAGAAATATTTAAGGTAAGCCATGACAAATAAATATATAAAAAAATAAACCCAGAGGAGAAGGAGGAAGAGAAGCAGGAAGGGAAAGGGAAGAGGACGAGGAGATCATTATGATACTGGAAAGGTTATCTCCAGGCACAGCGAATGGAGATTGACATTGCTGTGGATTGCTAGGGAACAGCAGTGAGTGACAGACGCACCTCTCAAGCCCCAATCAAAAACAGAGCAATGTCCTCCCTACAGAGGAAGCTGGGAGGTAGACACAGCCACGGCAGCAGCCCGATCTCTGCTGACAGCCGCCACCCGGGCGTCACAGGTGGTAAAGAATGACTTCGGACATGGGAACGTGCAAATGGGGGATTGGGAGGGCTATAAAGCAATATGTGCAAATAAACTACCATTTTTTATCTTATATGCATATAAAAATTCAGAAAGTGTATGTAGCCACATTTCCCCCGGCTTATTGAGATATAATTAATTGACATATAGCATGGTGTAAGTTGAATGTGTACAACACGATGATATGTGTTCTAATTGTCTCCTTCTAACAGGTATCTTTGAATGGTGGGGAAATGAGCAGTTTTGTCCTCTTACGCTACCCACCCCACCCCCACACTGTTTTTTAAGTCTTCTGCATGAAATGCAGTTCAATTGTTAGGAATACAGGCTCAGAAGCCAAACTTCCAGGATTCAAATGCCTACGCTGCCACTGGTTACAAGGAGACTTAGTGCAAGTCACATAACCTCTGTGCATCTGTTCCTGCACTTCACTTTGCTATCTGTAAAGTGGGGGTAATAACAGTTACCACCGCAAAAGGTTATTGTAAGTTCAATGGGTTGATAGAAGCACACTGCTTAGAATAGCGTTTAATATTGTTGTTGTTGCCTGGCCAGTGTAGCTCAGTGGTTGAGTGTCAACCCATGAACCAGGAGATCACAGTTTGATTCCCAGTCAGGGCATGTGCCCGGGTTGCAGGCTCAATCCCCAGTGTGGGGCATGCAGGAGGCAGCTGATCAATGATTCTCGTCATTGACATTTCTATTTCTCTTTCTCTTCCTCTCTGAAATCAATAAAAACATAATATTGTTGTGATTTTTAGAATCAGGGGGGATATATTATAAAAACTCAAGCTTATGATCTACTATACATGTCAAATTTTACTTTATTACATGTTGCTAAGAATAAAAAAAGCAAACATGTAAGATTTGGGAGAAAAAGAATGAAAAATAATTAATCAGAAAATTCATATAATGAAATGGACTACTGTTAATGTGGCCATCCAAATTAATAAAAGTTAAAGAGCCTTGCTATTTTTCACATCCGTATGCAAAATCAAATTGATAAAAACCACCTCCCCACTGAGGTGAGGCTTCTGTTATGTTATCACCTACAAGAGAGCCATTATATTTGGACATTTGTCTGCAGATTCACAAGCAAGTATATTTTTGTACTCAACTGGTAGAAAGAAGGATCAACAAAAAATGCTCTAGAGATATTCTGAGAGTGATAAAAAGCAGCACAGAAGTTTTATGAACCTGTGGGAGACTGCTGATCAGGAAGGTCCTCCTTAAATGAGAAATCTGTTGCTAGGATTCCAAAGCCTCAAATATCTGCAGGACTACAGGGGACTGATGAAGTCGTCTCGGCAAAAAGAATCGCCGACCATCAGCATCACAACAGCACAGTATGCTAAGAAACCTAGTCCAGAACGATGAAAAAATCCTGTAGACGTTAGATCATTTCTATTAGCTGTCATCCATCCCCAAAATAACCCCATCGTGAAAGATAGGATTCTTGTCTACAGAAAGCATGGCCAAAGGGTATCATTTGTCTGCTTTATAAATGTTTTATTTTAGTCAATTTTTGTGAAATCAACAAATGGCCCAATTAGGACCTACACTTCATTACAGTTTACACTTTTGCCCTTTGGAGCTTGGATTTGTACCTCTATGGGAAACAGCAAGCTGCCAACAAATGCAGCAAGCAGCCCTGGTTTTGCCCCGGTTTGGGGCCCCCTCCCCAGGCCGGGCAGGAGTGATCAGCGGGGTCCGATGCCAGGGGAGCAGCAAGCGCCAGGTGGATTTTGTCAGAAGCCTGGCAGCTCCTTTGAAGTTCTCAGAAATTAACCTTGTTACAGCAGCTGAGGTTATCACAACTTGGCATGTGAAGCCATTGGCACGGTCTTCAAAAACAATTCAGGAGGAAATGCCCTTCAGTGACCCTTCAGGTTGTAGCTGCCACTCTGGTCTTGGCAAATCAAAGAAGATGACACTTTTGACTTTGGATTATGCCTTTTATTTTTCTGCATCTCCCTTGTAAATGATAACCCCCCTCCTCTCCTCCCTAGCAGTCAGGCCTCTTACATGGCCCACAGGCCTCCCAAGGAAGCCCAGGGAATAGCCTGATTATTTAAATACCAGTTTGCCTTTCTTAAAGTACCTCCATGCTCCAAAGTAACTTCGCAATCCCATTTCTGCACTGGGATGAGCGGAGGTGTTACAAGCAAGACAACCTGATGCAAGAGCTTCATACTCAGTTAGAAGCGAAGTGAACGGTCCCACTTCTGGAGTAGGTTTCTTAGCATACTGTGCTGTTGTGATGCTCATGGTCGGTAATTCTTTTTGCCGAGACGACTTCATCAGTCCCCTGTAGTCCTGCAGTTTTAAAATGGGACAGATTAACTCAGTTAATCCCAAATGAGTATGTAATCAACAGAAGGCGTGGAAGGAAATAATTGCAGAGGGTGAAGGCATCCAGTGGAGGACAGAAGTATCATTGCGACTCCAAGAAAACCAGGATGAACAACCTGGCCCCCTCCCTTTGGGGAACCAGATGCACATGGCCTGGGCATTCTGGAATCTAGCACGAGGAAGGAAGAAATCCTAATATGTAGGGAAGTAAAACTCATCATCATATCATTGCTGTTTTTTATCACCTACTCCGCTCCTTTGTTCTTAATTTGTTGAGCATATAACGAACAGTGGTTAAGGGAAAGGATTCTGGAACTTAACAGAGGGGTCTCTTATTTCCATTCTATCACTTCCTAAATGCAGGGTCTTTCCCACTATAAAATGGGGATAACGGGAACCTCATAAGATCATGGTGAGAATTAAATCTAATTTATGGGAAGTGTGCTTGACCTATAAATATTCCTACAATACAAGAGATGAGGAGGAGGAGGAGGATGAGGATGATGACGACGACAATGACAATAATTAACAATTAATTCTAGGGCACCTACAATATGTGGCCCCAGGTGCTGGAAATGATGCATATTCCTCATCACAAATAGCACACAATTAAGCAGAAGAGATAGACCTGCTGCTGAATAAATATACTACCTGATGGTGCAGTGTATTTGACCTGGGGTCAAGGTGCAGAAGAGTGTGGGGTCAATAATGTGAGTTCTTGAATTGAATCCAAATTCTGGCTTTACTACTTGCTAGCTGGTTGGTCTTGGACAAGTCATTTCTCTCTTTAGTGCCTCAGTTTCCTCAGTTTCCAGTAAAATGGGGATATACACAGCTCCCATCTCACTGGGTTGTTGTGAAGAGTAAAAGAATCAGTATGTGTAAAGTACCTAGAACAGTCTATGCTATAGAGTAAGGGCTGTATAAATGAATGATATCTTATTGTTTTCTGGGCTCTTCACAGGTCCAGAAGGAGATAAGAATTCCAGGATGAAGCAGCAGATGAAGAAGCAATAGAAACAGAAGGTGGTGATCATAACAGGGAGAAGAGAGACTGGAGCACAGACTGTGTGGCCACACAGCCCTAGGAGATCCATTGGGAGAGGCTAGACTCACAGGGTCAGGAACCTTTAGTTCTTCATGTATCCAAAGGCAACCATCCCTTAAATCTCAATGTAATGGATCATACTATCTTCATGGGTCATGGTTAGAGTAGCCAGAGTCTGCAAAATTGGATCTTATGGCCAATAAAAAAGACCCTCTGCCCCCAAATTTGTCCCCTACTAACCATTATGTGAAGCCAAAAGTGTTTTCATCATTGCAGTTAGTATTGGGGTTAAGTCACTATATCCAAAAAATTATTTCAAAATGCAATAGATCAATTGAAAAGATAACCAATTGAATTAATACCCACTATCACAGAAGCATGAGTTGTATACATCCCATATAACTATATACACACAAAAGTCAAAGGAATCATATGTACCCATATGCAAACCTTGAAAATACAGTCATTTTATTTATTTTTTATGAGAGAAATAAGCCACGGACACTTGCTCATAACCAGAATAACTTCAACTAGCAAATATAAGCAAGTTCTTAGTTCTTTGGAATTATATTAGCACGATTATGAAATCACTTTTTATCTTTCTGACTAAAGGGATTACATATCATATGTGAAAACAATATCGGTTACTTTTTTATTTTAGTTTAACAGCATACATTTTTTATGATGTAAATTAACTGCATGATGAGACTAAGACCCTATGAACTTGAGCTTCTTATTAATAGTAGCAATTTTATAATTGAAATAGAAATGTTATCCTAGAAGGAAAAAGATGCATAGATTTCTAAAACTCTATTATAAAAAGTTACCAAGTATAAGTTGAAGAAACTTGCATTTTCATATTTTATCTTTCCAAAAGGAAAGAAAATTATGAAAAGACTTTTTTGAGTAAACAGCAGTCAGTTAATAAGAGTGGGGAGAGCAATTCTGGGTCCTTCTATCATTGCTCATAATTCCACATTCCCTGTTTCTCGTCTTCTATTTCATAGTGGCCCCATTTCATTATGACTAGCAATTTCTTTTTCTGATTAGTTTGAAAGCAGCATTTTCCACTAATGTAGATGCCTGCTACAGTCTATCAAGACATAACCATAGATTTAACCTCTATCTTATTCTCTCAACTGCATAATGAAAGTGGAAAAGTAGACATCTTGTTCTGTCTCACTGATGAGAGGGGGGGAGATTATGAAGGTTATTAGAAACCAAAGGCCTTGCAACTCAATTTCCCTGTGATCATGCGGCTATTATTCTATGAGTCGGGATAAAATTTAATCAGTATTTCATCATCGCAAGCCATACCTGAGGCACTGAATTGGTGTAAACTCTCAGAGAGTTTCTAGCCATGTGAGACAGAGATCTACGTGGGGGGCGCAGCAGTGACATGAAGCAGCGGAGACCTGGTAACACCTCAAATAGCCTCTCATGTGGCTCTGTGGTTGGTTGGCCGCTACATGGACACTGCAAGTAGCTGTTCCATTTCCACATTGCTCTAGGTACCAGCCAAGCCCAACCTGTCCAAGGATTTAAAATTTTAAAAAATGTTAAAACCTATCTGCCTGTGTGTTTTTATCTGCTAATCAATCTCCCTGAAGCAGAGAAAGAAGGTGCAAAGATCAAGTGTGCACTTCACCTTTGGGTGGCACACGGGTACCTTTCTAGAGAAAAGAGATAAGTAAAATTTCTTTTTTTATGATTACTTAGATACAAAGATCCTCCTAACTGCAGTTTGGCTAGACAGAGAAAATTGAATCTATTTAATTTAATGCCCTATTAAAATTTGTGTGAAAGTGGTCTCAGAGATAAAAGGAAAATTTAGGATAAATGTTTCCCCAGAGAAGACTTGCAGGAATGTCTTCAGTGCCACACTTGATGCCTGCAATCATTCTATCATCACATGCCCATGAAACTCAGGGAGCCTAGTTCCTCTAGGAATTCCAAGTTATTCAATGTGAGAGATTGTGTCCTCATGACCTACTGGTCTAGAGTAGACTCTGAATTGGAAGTGGATTAAATCGTGAAGACCCACATTTATTTGTTAATGATTCAAGGTCAAAGGTAGGTCAGAAAAAGGAGATAAATAAAACAGGAGGTAGTGATGAAGCAAAGTGAGACAGATGGGACAGGTGTTGACTCTGGACCTGAAGAAGCTGAAATTCAAGCCCCCCTGAGAAGGAGGGCAGATTGGCCGTGGAAAATGGAAGACTGACAAATCTCAGAGGGAAGGCAGGAATGGGGTGTTGGGGGCAGGGAGAGTAACCGGGGAATTTATATGCATATATGCATAGCCCATGGACACAGATAATGGGTACAGCATAGTGAAGGCTGGAGAGGGGCAAGTGCTGGGTGGAGGGGGCCGTTGAGGGCAAAGAGAGGGCAGGACATCTGTAATACTTTCAACAATAATGATAAACTTAATAAAAAGAATAAGAAAATGGAAGACTGGACAAGACCAGAAGAAGATGATCAGAGGGCAGGACCACGGAATGAGCTAGACCAGGCCAACAGTGTGAGGCAGGGAGTTCTCATCAAGAGTGATGGGCAAGCAGAGCCTGGGCTGGGGGATGGGCGAGCAGGCAGGATGCAAGACGGACCCAGCAGGTGGTCAGCATCAGGGTCTAAAGCAGCAGGAAGAGTTGCTGCAGTGAAAGGGTTGGGGACCAGGATACTGGGCCCTGACCCTGGGGAAAAAAAACGGGGGCAAGGCAAGAGCCCAGTGTCTGGGGCCTCAGAAATTCCCAGGCCGGTGTGCATAACAGGAAGAGGGACTCAGGCACTGGACCAAGGGGAGAGACAGAGGCTTCCAGCAGAAACTAAGAAGGAATTAGTCCCTAAACATAGGATGCAGTTCAGGGCAGGGGCAGCAACAAGGCTAATGTGCTGTGTCACAGAAGGAATTGATACTGTTGTAATTAACCTAGTTATTAATAACGGGAAAGGAGCTAAGGGAAGGTCAAATATTATAGGTATGTCAACTGGGAAGCTTTGCCAAGAAACTGCAGCTGTACACTCTCTAGGGAGCCTCTGGTCTCTTCCCTGCAGATTGCTGGGGGAAGGGACTGGACAGGGGAGAGATAGACCAGTAAAGTCACACACAGGAATAGGTCATTGGCCAGAATGGGTGTGGCCACTGCAAGCTTGAAGATTTGAGATATTTAATCCCCTAAACAAAGGAGCTTACTCTCTCTGTTTCTCTTGGCTTCTCTTGGTTGACTCCTGCCTTTCAGGGCTCTCTCACTCCACAGCCATGTGGACCCCACACACAAGGCACTAATGAACTGCAACTAGCCTGATGCTGACCTGGACCCGGCTGCAACCTGGAACGGAAACTCTGGACACTGGCTTTGCTTCTAGCTCTGCTGAGTCACCAGCTACACTCTTCCAGGACTGAACGAAGGGAAATGGAACTTTGGAAACCCGGGGATGTAATTCCACCCAAATAAAAAGCACTTATCCGCCCGCCCATGTGAGTCCCTCTTCTTTGAGAGAGCCTAAGGATTCCACCCCCAGCACTCAGTGGGGAAAGGGACACCTCACTTCCCCCAATAACAGAATAATCCCTACCCAAGGGGGGAATCTTAATTCCCTGTTTACCACTTTCAGCCTTGCCACTGGTCACTCTGGAACTTTGGGCAAGCTACTTAACCTCTCTGAGCCTCCGTGTCCCCGTCTGTAATAGGCTAATAGGACCTATCGCATAGACTTGCTGAGAGGTTTAAGACAATGAGTGCAGCCTACTTACTACCATGTCTAGCACATGGTGGGGTTCAACACATACTAACTTTTCTTTACCTTACTATTCCTTTCACTTTATTCCTAATCAACTCTAAGTTTTTTAAAGATAGGTCTAAGCCTTACTAAGTCCCCTGTGAATCTTGCCCAGTTCCTACCGTAATGCCAGGGACATATAGGCCCCATATGCTCCATGGTGAATTCACTGACAATGAATGAACAGAGTGGTAGAGTGGTTGTGGAATATAAAGGTGTCATAGCACACCTTTCTTGGTTACTGGAAGTCAAACAAATGAATATTTTCATCTACAGGCATTTTTAGCATCACCTTTTCTGGAACAAACCCTGTATTTTAGTACTGAGTTTGTATAGCACAGACTACATCTATGGTCATTAAAACCAAGTAGAACTTCAGAGTAAGGAAGCACTTTTGTCATTCTCTACAAGGGGGGGGGGGGGGGAGAAGCGGGGGCGGGGGCGGGGAGGAAGAGTTAGAGATAGGGTTAGACTGTCCCAAAGCACCAGCAGCCATTTCTTGGTGGCTAGTGGACTGGGGAAGGAATGGGAGGAGGGTAAGGGATTTAAGGAGGAGGTGCAGCAAAATATTGGGGTCAATGGTGGATATGTCCCTTATCTTGATTATGGTGATGGTTTCTTGGGTACATAGATATGTCAAAACTTATCAAATTGTACACTTTAAATATGCATAGTTTATTATGTGTCAATTATACCTCAATAAAGCTGTCAAAAAGGCTGAAAGTTATCAAAGAATTTTTTTAAGTACTCAAGGTTTGGGATCAGAACAAAACATCAAATAGCTACTCTGTCTTCAGTTGATAAAAATCTTTCTGATAAATAAATTCAAAGATTTCTCAATGTTCAGTTGAACTGCCATAAGATGTGGATTTTTTCCTTAACAATAATATAACAATGTTAATAGCTGAAATTAAATCTCTCACTATGGTCTTAAATGATCTATGCACTTTAATATGTTGCATGATTTAATCCACAGTATAAACCCATGATGTAGCTAGAGCAGCACCCTCATTTAGATGATGCGCTAAGAATGAAGATCACACACCAAGAGCGAACTGGCATTGCAAACCAGGCAGTCTGAGTCCAAAGCGCATGCTGTTAGTCAAAGCTCTTCTGCCTCCTGATCTGACTTTAGGGGAAATCTCCCATTGAGGCTCTCAGTCAAGGGCCTCTGTCTTCTCCTGTCCTGGGGCCTATTTTCCCTTAGCATGATTCATCAACTTGTCTTTTGACAAAAGGTGATATGTCACAATTTAAGTTGGATGTAGTTCAGAAATGAAAAAATTCATTTGAAAATCAACTAATATAATTTATCATATTCATCATATTAGCAGAGTGAGGGAAAATATCCATATGATTACCTTCATAGATGCAGAAAAATATTTGATAAAATGAATAATATATTAATAATAAAATAATATTGTCACAGTAAGCCAGTTGATTAAATTATTAAACTTCACATTAATTCACAATTTGAAAATAACTGTTAGCCAAACTAGTTAGAATTAACTATTTTGATTTTTTTAAAGACTTAAAGTTTTTTTAAAAAAAAAATTACAGAGTAAATATAATTTCTAATAATGAGATGTTAAAAGTTGTTCTTCTGAGATCAGAAATAAAAAAAGAATGTCCACCATCACCTTCTATTACCATTGTGTTAGAGGGTCCTTGTTGGTGCAGTAAGGCAAGAAAAAAGAATTTATAAAGCCAGGAAGAACCAATTAAAATGACATGATTATATATTTGGAAAATTTTAAAGACTCTTACAGAAAAAATTATTATAACTAATAAGTTTAATTAGCAAGTTTTCTGGATACAAGGACAACATCCAAAAAATGTATTGTATTTCTCTGTAGCATCAATAGTTAGAAAGACATTTTTAAAAATATCTTTTATAATAACATAAATGTATCAACTATCTAGAAACAAATGTAAGAAAAGATGTGCAAGTATTCTACACAGAAAACTCTTAAAACTATTTTTTAAAAATAAAGATAAATTAAATGAGGCTTAAGTAAACTGAGAGATATACTATATTGATGGATTGGAAGACCCAATATTATAAATTACTTTTATGCCGTGATCTAGAGTTGGTTTCATCTCCTTACAATCTAAGCAAATATGCCCTGTGATTTTCCATCTCTTTTTTCCTACTAAAAAGTCTTTTTTATTAAATTTATTGGGGTGACATTGTTTAATAAGATTATGTAGGTTTCAAATGCACATATCAATGATACATAATCTGTATATTGCATCTCTTTATTTTTACTCCTCTCTTTCTTCTCCTCCTGCCCAAATCCAATCATTTTACACAATATTACCTTTTTATAAGTTCGTCCTTGTGCAGCTCAGCTTAAGAACATTTTTCTTGGTTTGAATTCTATAATAATTTTTAATATTTAATTATTCTTAATAATGTTTGCAAACTCTTATACATTATGTAGATAGTTGTCACCTCTCCAACAAGAACACTCACCCCAAGAGGACAAATATTCAGATCTTATATTTCTTCACTTATTCTTTGTATAGTGCCTTCCACATAGGAAATGCTTGATACACATGTACAAATGTGATTTGTTTTATATGCAATATGTTGCCACAATTACTGGATAAGAATTAGACAACACGCCCAATATCTTTGAAATCTAAGATTTATATGGTTTTTTTCCTATTAATTAGAACAGTATGACAAACAATAATTTTAGGAGCCTTACAAATTCCCAAGAATTTATCCAGAAAACTAAGAATTGGATTCTTTACCCAGAAACTCTATAGTCCTAAATGAAAGCACTTAGCCATAAGATTTCCTAGAAGAGCACACAAAAACACTCAAGATCCTTTTAAATAAATTCTGTGTTCTTTGTGTTTTATAATACCAGAGGGACCCAATTAAGTATACCACCTCCACCTGCCCTCAAAACCTATGAACAGTGGTTCAGCAAACACACTGAACCTAAAGCTCCAACCAACAGAAACTACCACGAGTAGACTAGAATGACAGCAAATGTGTTCCCTAATTTTATTTGCTCACATTCTAGGATAAGACACTTAAAATCCAAAAGTTTAGCCCTTAAAATTACCAAACAAAAGCATATTTCCTAGGTTGCCAGAGAGTCCCAGAAGAATTATGAAAATGGATTCATAAAATTGCTCCAGGTGCTATCATCTGTCATCACTCTGTATATTTAAATATGAAAATGAGACAGAGCAGGGACAGAGATGAGAAAGGAACCCAGGCAAACACTGATACTGCTAAAACCAAGCAGATTTCCTCTGTCTCACAAGGATATGTCCAAAAGGTGGGGTGAGCCACAAAAACATGCAATCATCCCTTTTGGCAAATAGTAGCTTAAGAAAGAGACAAGAGGTTCTTCATCCTATGTAGTTCCTCCAACAGAACTGGAGAACTGGAGTGAGTGTGAGTGTGTGTGTGTGTGTGTGTGTGTGTGTGTGTAATATTACTAGTGTCATCTGGTGATCCTGGATTGTCCTATCATATTTCTGTGTATGCATCTCTAAAGTAATGAGGCGGGGACCTAGTTATTTCATTGGGGGGCCATTACATGTCAGTGTTTGAGGGTCGTTTCTCTTGGACTAGTTAGTTTCCTCAGAGGTGATTCCTCTAAATTCCTTACTGGATGGTACAAGCCTTGCTATCAGTATTGAGGTGGGAGGGGCTGGGGTCTCCCCATCGGCAAGATAGACTTCATTTAGTCTCTCTATTTTTCAGAAGGGATTACCCCTCTCTGCCAATCTGCAGAGGACCCGGAATCAGGAGGACATCTGTGGCTGTAATGGCTCCTTTCACCCAATCCTGTTTTCAGCCTCATCTCAACCCTCATGGGAGCACCTGTTGCCTCCAAACCCCAAGCCTTTCAGGGGCTCCTTAGTTTGATGGACTTGCCTTTTTTTCATTTTCATTTTTATTTTTCAATTAGTTTACTTTCCGTATTATTTGGTATTGGTTTCAGGTACACAGCATAGTGGTTAGACAATCATACACTTTCCATAGTATCCGTCCCAATAGTTCCAGTACCCCACTGGCGCTATACATAGTCATTACAGAACACCAGTTATTGACTATACTCCCTATGCTGTATTCTGCATCCCTGTGACTATTCTGTAACTATGTTGGGCTTGCCTTGTAATGGCTGCCCCCATTCCTCAGGCTTAGGTTTCACCTGAACTATTCTGCTAAATTGGTTACCTGTCATCCATCAGCTTGCCATTCCAGCATTTCGTGTGTCGCTCCAGTCTGCTGTTGCCTGCTCTCCCATCATCTTTGTTCTTATGAATTTTCTGCCTTTTGTCATTCCTTTGTTGTCATTTTAGTGTTTCCAAGGAAGTGGCTTTTCTAAGTTTAGACAGAGGCGCCTGGTTATATTTTATATGTAATCTAAAGGGCTTCTCTCTAAACAGCTCCATATGCCTGGTGCCTACCCGCCCTCCTTCTTCCTAAATCAAAAGTGTATGACACAGGAGATACAACAAGTATAGATTTTAAAAGAACTACATAGTTCTTTATCACTGAGAGCCTGAAACTATCTAACCTTTAGCACTTTGTGTATGTTATTTCTACGTAAGTGTGACCCATCGCCATACTTATATGAACCCTCTACTGGTAGAGAAAGGCTTATAATCAATGTTATGTAATAGAGTTAGCTGAAAAGTGCTCATATTTGCCTCCCAACCCTCCTTTACATCACACTATGAAGTCACAACTTGCTCAGATCATGAATTAGTTTTAAACAAAATTTTGGCTCATTGGCTTTATGCCAAGAAGAATGCTACTTATGGCTGATCATGATGGTTTTGTGGAAACATGATGGTTTCAAAGCAGTCTAGATTTTCATTTCAGTATCATAAGACAGCAAAGTTGCTCATCTCCAGAAACACATCAGGATTTATAAACACTCGGCTCGTTAATGCCAGAGTGACTATTGGCAGAGGTTCCCACCGGCATCATTTGGGCCCAAAGAACGGCTTCCTCTGAAAGCCCTTCACTATCAGCTGTGTTGGTTCACATCTTCTCGTTTTCTTTCTACAACAAAAGACACCAGCTTTCCCTCGCACAGACACGGCTTTGGGCGGCTTTTCCCTCTGCTTCTGAACTCACTCATATCTGCCACTTTCTCTGCATTGCCTCTGCCTCCTCCCCAAGCCAGGCATGCTCTTCCCCATCTAATCCTCCCAATACGTGAGGACTGTCAACGAGAACTCAGGCTTCCAATGTGTCACTTCCCTTTCAAGGAGCTCCAATGCTGTCACCCACAGAGAGACACCAACACATCTTAGCAGCCAGGGCTGTGCAGGTCTCCCCAGTCAGAGCACATGTACCTGCATCCACTCAAACCCACACTCACCCCACCCTTCCCAGTCCCCTGAACACCCTGTGCTCACCCCAAAGCTGCCAATCCCTTGCTCAGGAGCAGTTACCATCCTCTCAAGTATATCTCTCTCTGCCTCAATTATTCCTGGTTTCCAAGGCCCTGATTATAATCTATCTCCCTGACAAGATTCTCCCAATGCCTCCAGGGATGGTCAATCTCACGAAATTAATGTGTCACTGTCCTTTGGAAAGCAAATCATATTCTGTCTGGCATTAGTGGGCTGGTTTAGATGTCTGTGATTACCTCAAATAAGATAAAACATCCTCTGCCTGTACAGCTAGCTCCCCGAGAACCTACCACAATGCCATGTACATTTACTTAGCAATGAATCAGTTGCTTTTGAACAAGAGTGAATTCCTGTTAACATGGCTGTGCCAAAAGCCTATACTTGCAACTCCAAACCAATGAGTCTGCTAAACACAGGTTCTAGGAAGGAGAGGCCGGGTCCTTGTCTTACCAGCCTCTTGCACAGCAACTTGTTCTCCCAGCATTGAGCATGCTGCCCAGGGCTGAGCAGACACAATGCAGAGATGTTAAATGAATGAATGAGAGCCTTTCTATCTTCCTTAACAAACATTTGAGTCCCATCATTTCCAAAGAGTTGCTGGGTCCGTGCTGATTACCATACCTAAAATTTCTTTTCATATTTTTCATATTTTTCAAACATCAGCAGCTCTACTTAAACAGCCCAATCCTCTATCTCCCCAGCAATCTTGCCCCATCAATTGGTCTATTCCATCATGCTTCGTATTTCAGCCTATTGGCAAGGACAGAAGTGAATTTCATTCTCCCAGTCCTTGTATCATTGTTCTCACTGGTATAATGTTTTAGGATTTGATAGAAATGCAGAATTCTCAAACATGTTTTTAAAGTGAGAAGCTTAGTAATACTCAATTCTTTAGCCACCAAAACTAATCCAATATTTTAAATTATTTTTCCAACACTCCTTGAGTACTTAGTAAGTGCCAGTCTCTTTGCTAGGTGCTGATGTGCAAAGATGATGTTACTCAACTGTAATTCAATACAGTGTTCTTCATCCTTTGTATAAATAGATGAAGCTCATGCTCCTCTCCAAATATAGCCCTCTGGAGAGAATTGGCTTCCTCAGTACACAGCTTGTTACTGATTCATAGAAAAAAGGATATATCTTCTGTATACTCTCACCAACCCACAAGATATTTTATTTTCTCATTTCATATGAAAACAATCGCTTTGTGGTTTGTTTTCCAAATTTAATAATGTTCCATTTTATTATAATCCTATATAATAAAAGCCTAATATGCAAATCGACCTAACGGCAGAATGACTGGTGGAATGACTGGTCGCTATGACACACACTGACACACTGACCACCAGGGAGCAGATGCTCAACGCAGGAGCTGCCCCCAGCCTGCAGGCCCCAGGCCAGCCAAGGTGGGTGCCAGCGGGGGCCCCCCTGATCGCCCCGCCTATCACCCTGCAGAAGAAGGTGACCAGCAGCAGTGGCAGGACGATCAGGGGACAGGACCGGCCGGTGAGCGGGCAGCGCCAGGCCAGCCAAGGTGGGTGCCAGTGGGCCCCCTCTCCCCGATCACCCCACTGGTCGCCCTATAGATCGGCCCTGATCTCTGGCCAGGCCTAGGGACCCTCCTCGTACACGAATTTCATGCACCAGGCCTCTAGTGTTTTATAACATTCATTCATTCAACAAATACACAGAGTGTCATACCAGCAAGGTGCTACAGTTAAAATGGTGACTGATAAAGAAAATGCTTTTTAAATTATACACAAAATGCTAACAGAGCTCCTTCCCCCACTTCACCACCTTTTCTCCTTAAGAATCACTGATCTAGAGGTAAGAATAGATTTTTTTTTATTTTAATGTTTTTATTTATATCAGAGAAAGGAAGGGAGAGAGAGACAGCTAGAAACCATCAATGATGAGACAGAATCATTGATCAGCTGCCTCCTGCACACCCCCTACTGGGAATCAAGCCTGCAACCTGGTCATGTGCCATGGCCTGGAACTGAACTGTGACCTCCTGGTTCACAGGTCAACGCTCAACCACTGGGACACCTGGGCCATGCAAGAAACTATTTATTGCACATATAATTTTCCAAGACACTATTATTCCCATTTCATTTTTTAAATAAAGTTGGTTAACTTTTTACCCTTATAAAAATACTGCATGATTAATATGAAAAATGCAGAAAAGTTGAAGCAAAAATAATTCATTCATAATCCTACAACAAGAGTCAGATATGTTAATGGTTTTATTTTTTTCTAGTTTTATTCATCTTACTAGATCACTTTTACTCTAATAGGAAATATAACAAGAAAGATATGAGACCAGTATGAAGAAGATTAATGCTATAGGAGGACCTGACACAAGATCAAACAAATGTAAAAACCACAAAACTGTCAAATCATTAAAAATCAGAATACACATTTGAGTTAATCATGACCATAAACCTAATATGCTTTGCTCTTATTTGTTTGGTTATTTTTTAATAAAATTCCTTGAAAATTCACACAGAATTCTAAATGTTGAAAACTAGACCAAAATTATGAATAACAATAATTAGTAGACATTAAAATATACAACTATTATACTCAAAGAAACAAGTCTTAGACCTTACAATAGATAAACAGATCAGTGGACTATAAAAAAAAGAACCAAAAAACAGATAATAGTACATGTGGAAATGTAATTTACTATAGAAAAGACAGTTTCTTGAATATGGGATGCTTAAACAATTGCCCGTCCATCTAAAAGAAAATACAGTTAGGCCCTCTACCTTTATATAACAATAAATTCTAGATGGAAAAAATACTAAAATATTACAAATAGAAAGAAATGGAAATTAGAATTTAAGTTAGAAGATATTTAAGAAAATAGATGTGAAGACCTTTTAAAGTAAGACAGGAAATCCAGGTTCTGTAAAGGAAAAAAGATAAGTATGATTAGCATAAGGTTATTTTTTAAATTTTATGGTAGAAAATTAGAAAAATAAAATAAAAAATAAATCAAACACAGAACAACTAATATGATAAAAAAATCTATAATATTCAGAAAGATTTTATAAATTAATGAGAGAAAAAAAGCAACTCTGTTGGGGAAGATGGGCAGAGATTGGCCAAGGATATACATAGGTAAGTGACAGATCAGAAAATCCAAAGAAACAATAAAAATATGAACATACTCAACCTCATTAGAAGTCAAGGAAATTAAAATTAAATTAGTAATGCTTGCGCATTAGACTAGCAAAAATCAGACAGTGGAGAATGACAAGGGCAGTGGAAATGTGAGGAAAATGATACCTCAAATGTCACTAGTGAGAATGTGATTTATAATATTTTTAGAAAATAGTATGAGAAACGCAATTAACATTCAAAAATACACCAACCCTTTGAACCAGTAATTCTACTTTTGGAAATTAGACCATAAAAATAAAATCACCAACAGCTAAGAATATGTGTCTACAAGTATTTGTAGTGAAAAAAACGTCTTTATGTACTGAAAACTTTTCACGACAGAATGCCTTTGATAGCAGAATACTTTAAAAAATTTTAGCAAATTTATACCTCCTTCAAGTATTGAAAAAATAAGATAGATATATCTTTATTAGACCTCCAAAATATATTTCAGTGAGAAAATGAAAATACAGAATAATACACATACACACACAGGCATAGATTGCATATATAGCCTGATCCCACATTCTAAGATAATTTGGGTCCATTCTCCTGTATATGAGTGTATGTGTTTGCAGAAGGTGTGTGAGGTGGAGATAGCAGGAGGGGAACATATCAAGCTACATTCATTGGTGTCTCTGAAGCAGGCAAAGAAAAAGAAAGGAAGAAGGAAGAAAGACAAAAAAACTGTCTTATTAAGAGAAAATATGCATGCTACAGCAACGGAAGAAAATGTAGAAAATACAATTTTATCCATTATATTGAAAAATAATCAATACTAGAATAAATCCATGGACAAGGAACAGAGGTGACATGGCCAAATAAAATAATGATATGATTTCTAGAGAGGATTGTGGACAATTTTTGCTTGGCATCTTTAAGGAGAGTTTCTGCAAAATAATAGTATTTAAAAGGAAAGAAGAAAAATAGGGCAATTTTTCAAGAACCTTAAAAGTAGCTTTGCCCTTTGACACTACATTTCAGCTTTTAAGAATTATTTATTAGGAAATTAACAGAGATGTGGACAATGATACTAGTTACAACACCTAAGTAATTAAATTCTAATGTTAAGTAAATTCTGTAAGATACAATATAATTTCAATTTGCAAAATACATACTGTATGTATATGTGTGCATATATATGTGTATATTATGTATATATGTTATACATATATATTATACAATATAATGTTAATGAAAACCCAAGATACAACACAATTTCACTTGCAAAATACATACTTTGTATATGTGCATGTGTGTTTGTGTGTGCGTCAATACAAAGTATGTATTGTACAAATGGAAATTGTGTTGTATGTTGGGTTTTTGTTAACATATCATGATAATTTTTTATTTTTTATTGTACAAATATATATTAATAAATACATATATTCTAGCAACAGATTTAAAGAAAATATACTAAATATTTTTAGTAATTATCTGTGACTGGTGAGCATGTAGGGGATGTCTGTTTACATCTTTATTCTTTTCTCAAAACTTGTTAATATTAACATGCATTCTACAATAGGCAAAACACAAGAACCATTTTTAAATGGAAGCATAAGAAAGGTAACGAACTCATTTAAAAATGACAAATGGCACTTCTAGACAATTCAATGCTCCAAAGCATGGCCTTCCTCCAATTTCGTTCAACATTAGAACATGGCATCAAAGCCATCAGCAGCGCCAACCTGTGTCTACATTACCTGGATAAAAGGTTAAAGCAGGGGTGGGCAAACTTTTTGACTCGAGGGCCACAATGGGTTCTTAAACTGGACCGGAGGGCCGGAACAAAAGCATGGATGGAGTGTTTGTGTGAACTAATATAAATTCAAAGTAAACATCATTACATAAAAGGGTACGGTCTTTTTTTTTTTTTTTAGTTTTATTCATTTCAAATGGGCCGGATCTGGCCCGTGGGCCGTAGTTTGCCCACGGCTGGGTTAAAGCATAGAGCCCCTAGAATAGATTAACAAACTGTCCCCCCAGTATCATATGAACCCTGAAACAAATCCTCAGGTTATGAGGATGAATCCCTCAGGTAGGCAGCTCTCAGAGAGGTGACACCAGAAAGCCTTCCGATGAAAACCAGCAGAGCTGTTTTTATATTACCTCTACTGAAAAACACTGGAAATGGATTTCTTCAGGTCTCTCGTCAGAGCAGATTTCTATAGTTTGGTCTGAGGTCTCAACATTTGAAACACCTTTCCTTCTTGGTTCTCTTCTAGGTAGAAAGAATTTCAGCTGAAACGCAAGGCAGAGGTGCTGATGTGGGAGACAGATGAGCCTGCAGTGGGGACAGCTGGTGCGATCCCTGGCACAGCAAGGACAACCAATAAGCTTTCTTATCCCAGAAAATCTTCCCTAAGAGGGCCCAACAGGCCAACAAGATAACCATCAACCCTCTGAGGCGTACTTCTCCCTCCCACCCATCCCTGGGAAGGACTTTTGCTTCCTAGTTGACTCAACCACGATTCCCACCACATCTTGTTCCCATCTCCCAGTGGGATTGAAGAAAGATCAACAGAAACATGGGCAAAATATTTTTAAACACACTAGCCAACTCCCTTGTTGCCAAAGTAATGACAAGGAATGTGTTCTGCATGTTTGGGCTGAGTAAAGATCATAAACTATTCTGTAATTTTGTCAATACTCAACAAAATCTTATGTATATTCTGATGGGCAATAACATATTAAGATTTTTTAAAATATTTTTTATTGATTTTTTTAGAGAGGGAAAGGGAGGGAGGGAGGAAGGGAGGGAGAGGGAGAGGGAGAGGGAGAGGGAGAGGGAGAGGGAGAGGGAGAGGGAGAGGGAGAGGGAGAGGGAGAGGGAGAGGGGGAGAGGGAAAGGGAGAGGGAGAGGGAGAGGGAGAGGGAGAGGGAGAGGGAGAGGGAGAGGGAGAGAAGGAAAGGGAGAGGGAGAGAGGGAGAGGGAGTGGGAGAGAGGGAGAGGGAGAGAGAGAGAGAGAGAGAGAGAGAGAGAGAGAGAGAGAGAGAGAGACATTGATATGAGAGAGGAATATTAATCGGCTCCCTCCAGCATACCAACGGAGGTTCAAGCCCTAAACCCAGACCTGTGCCCTGACTGGGAATTGAACCAGCAACCTTTTGGTTCACAGGACCATACCTAACCAACCAAGCCACACTGGCCAGGGAAACTACTGATAATGTTTAAATAGATGCCAAAACAATGACTCAAAGTTATCATAGAAAGAAAATGTAGACATGGCTATGTGCATGCATCAGTTGATTCTAGCTTCTGGTGTCTGGTTCCCTTTGACACCATGGAACCCCAACTTTCACTGCTTGTGAGGATACATTGTTGTTGTATAAATAGAGCTTCAGACTGGAGAGAAAGTTCTGCTCCATTTCTTTGCTCCCATGTGTCAGGACAACAATACGAAGAGAAAGCCACCGTAATTTGCAGTGTGGCACTGTTATGTAGACAAGCCAAAATAAATCGAATGAACCAAACTGAACCTCTTAGACTCAACCAACCATAATCAAAGTGTGTATTAGGGCTCCTATTAGTACATACTCAGATAGATAAATTAATAAAAGAAGTCCCTTCTCTTGGCACCCAGCATAAAGGCAAGAATTATAATACACAGTATTAGAATATATTTACTGGTTTGCAATTTACTTAGAGACGAGATGAAAGCCACAAGAGAGCGTCAAAACCAGGAGAAATCACAGCAAATAGTACTAGTAAGAATGGAAATACAGCGGCAAAGTAATTTGACCCAAATAGAGAATAACGAGAACATAACAGGAGCATATTTATTAGTGGAAGTGAACACATATTGTTATATTGTAATTACTTCTTGTTTTTTCATGTGTGATTTACCATTTTGTGGATTATCCTTCCTTCTGCCAGTCTTTATCCATCTGAGTCATCTCTTGCCATCTTTAGTTCAGATGTGTCCACAGACCCCAAAATAATGTTTACCATTAATATATGTCAAATTTAATTAGCAAGGCAAACCAGATGGTATGGCTACAGTTTACTGGTCAAAGGACTCCTTCACCTCTCCAGCTTGGAGTCAAATCTGGTGGCACATTTTCACCAGTGGAAGAGAAGTCTGAATGGGAACTGAATAAATAATGATACTGGTCAGTCAACCCTGGCCTGCTGTCTCTTTGCTAAGTAAAAACTGGTCCAGATATAATCAGTCAACTCTATTAAGTGCCATTTACAGGCAGGAAAAGGTACTCATACGATGACAAAAATAGAAATGGCACTGTCTACACTCATGGCAAAGTCTTAGCCTTAAAGTTTGTGTCTTGAGTGGTTGAGTTCTAAACAGTAACAAGGAAACCATAAGAAGGTGTTCATGCAATGGAGATACAAATAATTCACAGTGAGCACTTGAGCTCCACATTTCACTGAATTATAAGCTTCTCAAAGGAAGAGACTTTTTATATAGCTGCTGTATTTCCTTCAGCATCTAAGCCCTATACCCGCAAACATAACCTGCAAACTCATGTTCACAGTGGCTAAGATCTTGGGTAACTGTTCAAGGTTCAAATCAGATGGTCTTCAGCAACTTACTGGATTTCTCTAAGCCTTTGTTTGCTTCCCTAGAAAATGGGCATAATGATCCCCACTCCAAAAGATGTTGTAATGACTAAACAAGCTTTTCTCTGTTAGGCACAAAGCACCATTACCAGCAGAAAATGGGATTGATAAGTGTAGAGGTCATATTACTGTCATATTCATTACTTGAATGAACTGATTCCAGGGATGATCAAAGTAAATCAGAAAATAAATAGGATTTAAAGAATTGATCTTTTGTAACTTGACACTTAGATCTTAAAAAAAAAAAAAAAAAACAGGAAGAAAGAATGGTTGTGGAACAACCCCACATGTGGCATATCACTAACCTACTAATATATTTTACTAGAGGCCTGGTGCATGAAATCCGTGCACTCAGAGAGGTGCCTCAGCCCGGCCTGCGCCCTCTTGCAGTCCGGGAGCCCTCAGGGGATGTCTGACTGCCCTGGCACACTGACCACCAGGGGGCAGCTCCTGCATTGAGCATCTACCCCCTGGTGGTCAGTGCGCATCATTGTGACCGTTGGGTCGATTTGCATATTAGCCTTTTATTATATAGGACGTATTGTACTCTTTGGCCCTTAGATTCTGTTTACATTAAGACCAAATTTTAAAATTAATAGAGCCAAATACCTTTGGGAGTAGGAGACCACTGATGTCCTGTTTCATCAATAAATGGAAAGGCAATAAAAATGGAGGGATATGATTCTGGTGCTATTACCTGAATGGCACAGTTATGCAGACAGACGCACAATGAGTTCAATGGTCCCTGGAATCCCCATGGCTTTGTTTCAGACCTCTCTCAAAGTCCCAGCCACAGCACATACGTGGGCCTTTCTAGAAAAATCAGCGTCAGGTAGAAGACCACTCAGAGACTGACAAGTGCGTGGAAACACAGACCACAAGAAAAGGAGTAACGGATAGAAAAGCTCCTAGTGGTTTGCATTCGTTCTTCCCCCAGCCTCAGTTGGGCAGAGGACTCGTTTATTTGTTTAAAAACCTTTTCCTTCCTTCCTCTGGCTTCATTGTCTTGCTCCTTGCTCTCCAAACTGTCTGCATTGAGCTGGCAAATAGCTCCAGGCAACATCACCCTGTTAGGAGTTCTGTGATTCACATAAGAGATCATTCGCAGTTGCTCTGACTTTTTTTTTTTTTTTAATTAAACTTATTGGGAAAGACACTGGTTAATAGATCATATAGGTTTCAAGTGAACATTTCTATGATGCAGGGTCTGTATGGAGGTGGGGCGGGTAGTAAAGGGTTAAGGGGGCCGAGTATATAGTGATGGAAGAAGACTTGACTTTGGGTGGTGGGCACACAATCCAATATTCAAACTCCTAATACAAGGATTTGAGAGACAGCCGTTTAAGATTCCTGCGCCAGAGGAGTTTTTGCCGCAGCTTCTAAACAGCCTGCCGGCAGCCATGCCCTTGAAGAGGCGCTGGGGTTGCTTCCAAATCCCTAAGAACAGTCACCCTCAGAAGACTGGCCGGACCAGTCCCACCGCACCGCTGAGGACAGTGGCAAAGCCTGGAACTAGTGACGTGATTTAACATTTTGGTTAGTCGCTCAGTGAGGTCTTTGCCTAGAAGCCTTCCTTTCCCGCACAGCAAGGCAAACAAGGCCCAACCAAAATTTTCCCAAAATTTCAAGCCAGCTCTACAGTGAGGAAGTTACCGTGCTGAGCAGTACATGCCAGTGTGGTCCTTGGTGAAACCAGGCTTAGGCCACTGGCATCTCGAGCTGATGGGCACACAGACTGTGTCCCACACCTCAGCGTCCTCACCCCTTCCCCCTTCCTCTCTCTCCCCACCCCCCCCCCCCCCCCCCCCGCAATTTGGGCTGGTTACATAAAAAGAAACCTTACAGTGTTCTTCAGTTGACTCAGACTTCCTGGCTATTGAAGGGTATGGGCACGGTATTTAGAAATCAGAAAGGATTTTAATCTTTCTATCACATGCCTGGCACTGGATTCACAAACTGTTAAATGAGCACACAGCCTCTCAGGTTGGCTTTTGGCAACAGCGACAACTTGTACTTTCAATGTAATATATGCCCGGCTTTCTAAGAGGTTTGCTAAGTCGTTTATAAATGTTCTGTGGAGGGCATGAGGAATGGACCTGAAGATCAGTAAGTTATTTTCTCTTTTAAATTTTAAATAAAAAAAAGACATGATTGCTTAGTGATCAAAAATGCAAATGAAATGGCTACTTGTCCACCAAATACATGTGTGCTTTCACTATGATACTCCCACTTGTCACTTTCAAATAATAAATTCAATAGAAAAGCTTCTCGATGATTGAGAATGTAAGGATCATGTCTCCATTTCTTGGTAGGTAACTGAATATACAAAGTCTATATTCTGAAGCTGTTCTACTTTAGGGTTAAATTAAACACACACTCACATTTTGCTTCTTATTAGCATCATCCAACTGGCAGGAGAAAAGGAGCTTCTGAAATTCAAATCAGGAAATATTTCCACTTGCTAGCAGCTATGATAGAACTCTGAGGGACACAAGAATGAAATAAAAGAGGTGTTGTTTTTTTTTAAGTTTGGGTTTTCTGCATGTGGAATATACTGTTGATCATTGTAGATAAATTCCCTAACCTTCCCAATAATATGTAAAGAACTTCGACCACACAGTGTATGGAAGGGATGTTTTAATGGGGTGGCTCACAGATCGTATCCCTCCCTCCAAGGAGCACACGGGGATACCTGGTGTACTGCTAGGCCTCTGGCAATACCGGCTTGACAATCAAAGAAATTAAATGGAAAATTATTCTCCACACCCAATGGCCAAATTGTGCCTTATGTATTCATGGAAGAAGTCATGGGAGAGAAACAGGAAACAAATATGCTCACACATACCTCAGTGGTGATTCAAAATTCAGATTAATTCCTCCATCCTTTCTAAAAGAGCTGTGCTAAGATTTGCTACTATAGCCCTGGGAAACATGCAGAAGTTTTTGTGCCGTAGTCTTTCTAGTTTCCTTCTTCGTTTGTTTTTAAGAGGGAGCAAAAAGGCGGTATGAGTGGTTTCTTAAGATTTCCTTAATTAAAGCTGATTTGATTCCTCACATAAATAAAACAAGTGGTCTGCCCTGACTGGGTTTCTCAGTGGTTAGGGTGTCAGCCCTCAGAGCAAAGGGTCTCAGTTCAATTCCTGGTCAAGGGCACGTACCTTGGTTGCAGGCTCGACCCCCGGGTGGGTGCAGTCGGGGTGGGTGCAGGAGGCAACCAATCAATGTTTCTCTCATCTCGATGTTTCCCTCTCTGTCTCTCTTCCCCATCCTTGCTCCCTTCCACTCTCTCCCTTTCTAAAGATCAATGGTAAAAACGCCCTCCAGTGAGGATTTAAAAATAAATAAATTAGACAAGTGGCTAAAGATAAAAGCAGTCTCACTTAGCAATAGGCACTGGAGAATCATGTTTCACTCGTCTGTTCAGCTCAAATTCCTTGACCATCGTATTTTACAAAGCTAAATAGGACAGAAGTTATTTACCATCGACACCATTGCCCAGCATTTTTTGCAGAATGCATAGGCCACCATCTACTCTATCCACTCAGGTATACAGCTGACTTCCAATTCTGCAGATCAATGTTGCCCTTAGAGCAAAAAGTCATGGGCCACAGTATCTCCAACTGTGTTCAACAGCAGAGTTGCACCTGCGGTAGCTGTGTGGTAGGGGTTCACCAGGGAGACTCAGACTTTGCTATATGATAGGAAAAGCCGTCACTGCATGAAGTAAGTGAGGAATTTAGCAATGCCACTCAATACACACTTTTATCCTATTATTTGTAAAACAACTTTCTTAATCCTTACTTACACGTAAAATTCTCCCTAAATTTTTACTTTATTATATGATATTTCAATAGACTCCCTTAGGGTAACTCAGGAAGAATCCATTGGTAATTTTCACTGTGGATTTCAAACATTAGGGGTGTCAGGTATTGAAAAAGGCCCTGATATTTTTTAATGCTGTCTAATGACTTCAAATATACAAGACGTGATAAAGTGAAAAAAAATACTTGTTTAATGTCTTAACTTTGTTTTTCCATCTAAAAGACTAGTGTGACTATGTTTTTTCTTATTTGCAAGCAGCAATGAACCTAATTTATTAACATTCTCTCAACAAAACAACAACAACAAATGGAAAGTTTAACATTGAGTTAAGGAGACTCAGAATTAACAGGTACCCAATGACAGATTTATAGGGACCCATGAACTCTATATTTTATGTCTAGGAAACATCTGCTCAGAGAAAGTGGTTTATGGTTTCCATATCAAATAGAGAAAAATACCATATTGATCTGAGACTTTGACAGTTGTTGTTTTTTAAAGCAATAGTAATGTAAATGCTATTCTAGATGGCTTGTTTACTCCATTATGTCCTACTAAAATCAAGGAGATACAGAAATTGTCATGCAAAAAAGTGATGAAGGTAAGAAAGAATCATTTCCCATGGAAAATTCATAAGCATATGCCATAGAGGTGAAAAGGCTAATTAAATATAACCTTCAATTAATCTACGAAAGAAAATTTTTCTCCATGTGAGTCCATAGATCATATGGGCTTCTTCAATCACTTGGACCCACTAATCTAAAACAGTGAAATACAATCCCTAGAAAAACTCAGAGTTAGACATGTCACAGATGGTAATACAGATATGGAGAAATTTTGCACAAACATACAACAGCCTAAGCATCTTCTTTTGATTTTTTTTAAACCCAGTCTTTTAGGCTCATTCTAAATAATTACACAAAGCAAGGAATTGGCTATTATCCAATCAATTTAGACTATGGACACTGACCAAATTGTTTGACATTTTGCCCTCATCCCTTCTATTTTCAGCCCACATTTCCCCCCTCCACGGTGACTTTCTGGTTATGTATTATCTGGTTTTGGCAGTCTCTACCACCCACTTCAGATAATTGCTCAACTCTCTGCTTGGCTTCTTGTTGGGTAGGCTTGACCTAAGAGAATGGATGAAGAAAGAGCCAGCATTTCCTTTGATCTCTTGGAACTTGGGATTTCATTATATAATCTGCCATAAATCCTAGCGGTAGAGATTGACATCAACTTCCAAACTTGCCATAATATGACACTCCTAGTTGATTCATTATGGATTCTGACATTTCTTAATTAACATGAACTCAATACTTAAGTTTGTCTGTGATAAGACATTTTTTTAGTTGCCTTCTTGATATTTTTAAGGGTTGCCGTGATTAATTTTTTTCTTCTGCAATCTAAGCTTTATAGGCCAAATGTTCTAACTGGCTATATGCCTCTACGGTTTAAGCTCACAGATGTTTCCTTGTGGCCACAGCAAACACAACTCCTCTGAGAATAAGTTTGATAAATAAAATTGGCAATAAATTTTGAACTAAAGAGCTGCATAAAGAAGTCAAGTGCAGCCCTCACTAGCTACACTTTTGTAAGTCTACAAACTTGTCTAATGTACTCAATTCTCAGATATCGGTGGTAATGGATTCTAGGAATGCCATCAACAAATTAAAGTTTCAAACAATCCAAAAACCTCCCTTCATTTAGTATTATAAATCCCTTTCCCCACTGGACAACATATTACCATGACTGCTAACAAGTAGAAAATTGGCACACTTAAATTTGGCTTGTATTCCAAGTGCTGAGGGAGGAGTAAAATGGATAGAATCCAGGTGGTGAGAAGGAAGTGAGGCAAGGGCCCTGCATAGTCTACACATGAATAATTTGTGAACTGCTCTGAGTGCTTGTTACTCAACTACATTAATATTGTTTATGCAACATGAGTGCCATAGCAAGCAGGAGACCATTGCTTTCTGCTTTTTCCTTTCCTAGAAAACATTTTTCTATGAATATTTTCCTTCACACACTAGACTTGAAGTACCTTGATTTGTGAAGCCTACACGATCTGGAGAAATAGACCAACAAACCGACATGAACCATGTTCTTCATGCCAAATATTATAATGTCACCCTCTCCCTGCACTTCTGCTTAAAATACAAAGCCAGGCATTGTCCACCATGACACATTCTCAGGAGTATAGTGTCATCATTTGAGATTTATTGTAACTGAAATTAAATTACTTAGTGTGTTGGCCTTTCCCCAAGCCCCACCCCCAATAAGTCTTTGCCTTTTCTTTTTTCTTTTTAATTGGCACCCTTACCTGTTATTTCTCCTTAGAAGAGAAAAAAAAAAAAAGAGGAAAAGAGAAAGTACAATCTGACTTCTTCCTTCTATCCTCAAATCACTGAATTCAGTGCCCCCATTCCCTTAAGCATAAAGCACATAAACCAATAGAATGATGCCATGTCTTCACTGTATCACTAGCAGAATCTTGGATGGGAGTTTGTAGTTATTATGCCCACTTTACAGATGGGAAAACAGAGCGCTGAGCATGCAAGTTGTTTACTTCAGGTTACTCAGCACATCAGTAGCAGAGTAATTTCTTTTTACTGCCAGCCTACTTCTTTCTCCACTAGTCACTTTTGAAACAAAATCCTCTTTACAACCATAAGCAATCATTTCAAAGAGCAAGTCCTAAATAATTTTTAAATTTTATTATAACTCTCTTGAACTATTCTAATCACCTCCAAATTGATGTACTCCCTTTTCATCTGAAAACTTCAATCTACACAGTGTTTTTCTAGGGTTAAGTTTTTATTTTATTCCAACTCTACTCCAAAATCTTTAATGCCTACACTAGCAAGTCCAAAAATATGACATTAGCTCCATTCCTGAATGATCACATACCACCTCCCTGCATGCTTCTCACCTATGTTCCTCTGAGGCTGGCTAATGATTCCCTAACACTTTTTCTCCATGTCTCTTCTTACGGCCTTCCCTGTCCTTGTATTTTCCTGTATAAACATAACCCATCTTTAAGGTCACGGGCAAATAGTGACAGCACCCCTTCCATCTCACCCACCTCTAGAAACACCCAACCCCTTCCCCATTTCTCCCTCAACCAGAAATAACGTCCTCTCTTTGTGCTTCCGCACCATGGTGCTCATCACTCCCAAAGCACTCACCATCTTCTACTCTGCCTTACTATATTATGTGATAGTATGGTCTACAGTCCATACTATAGGCATCATACAATAATGTGATGTCATATTATGTGCCTTACTGACCCTAAGTGATAGTAAATGCCCTGAGGTCAGAGAACTTATTGGGTTCTATTGAACACAACAGTTATGCCCCAGACTCCCTGGGTATCCCAGCCCCTCCCCAGGCACTGGAGTGAGTGCCAGTCTGAACAAACCCCATCTCTGCACTGGAGGCACTTTCAGTCTGGCTGGGAGCAGAGACTCCGGGACAGATCTGAATAAACCACAGCCGGGCCCTTGTAAATATTACTCACTCCTTAAATATAATCAGGAAAAGAGCCTAGCAGTGTTTGTCAAGTTGAACTATACTGGATTCTGACTAAACTTCATCTCTAAATATCCCATAGTAAAACTCAGTGCAAGGAGGATTTTCAAACCTCCATATAAAAAAAATTACATCTGTATTTATCACATAGTTTTAAAGTGAAATAGATTAAAATGGGCTAAAGCTATGATGTCATCATCTTTAATTAGACTCCTTTCCGTATTTTGGTTTTAAGAGAACAAATCCTGACAGCTAATTGGCTATAGTAAATAAAAATGAATGTACAAAGGACAAATGTTTTCTGTCAGATAAACTCCAAAGTTCTTGTGGATTCCTTAGTATCTTTATTGGAATTCAGAAGGGAAATAGCCCAGTGAGGCCACTTCTATGAACAGCAGAGCCAGGAGAGGTCTCAGAAATGCAGACCATCCACTTAACTAAAGGGACAGCCCAGGGGGAGAGGTGTGTTCAGAGAGCTCAGCTGCCACTGGATAAGAGAACAGCTGGATGGGATGGGAGGAGACCGAATGCCAGGGGCTCTCTACTCTGCCAGCAAAGCACGGGGACTTAGCACAGCAGCCATGAGCTCATCCCCTGAGCAAGTCTTACACTTTCAACTTCCCCAGGATTGTGATTTTGTTGTGGCCTGTCTCTCCCCACTGTCACTGGCAGTGCCCAAACAGGACCTGGAAGATGGTGCCCATTTGTATCCATTCTTAGCAGGAAACACCAAAGAACTGAGAGTTGGAGCAGCTACAAATAGGAGACTGGAGCCAGATTCAGCTCCTAAAGGCTGAGGTTAAAAGAATGAGGCTCCAGGTGTGCAGCTGCTAAGTCACTGTGGTTTTTGTAACAGGAGGTCCGGGAAGCTCCTAGCCACCTGTCCGCTCGGAGAAGTCAGGGAGCCTCCTGAAGACTGCAGGGTGAGCCAGGGAGAGGAGTGGTCGGAGAGGTGAGCAGCAGCTCCCTGAGGCTGTCCTCGGCCATTCCTTCTATCCTGCCTGCCTTGCTCACACTCAAGCTCAGCCACGTGGCCAGAAGGCCAAGATTCCTGACCCACACTGTGTCCAGGGCACACAGTCTAGGTCCTGAAGGACATTGTCAACCGCCGCTCACACCCATTCCATAGCACCAAGCCCGGGCTACTCTCAGTCACTTGGTGACAAGGTTTTACATGTAACTAGGAAATGATTTATACCTTCCAGATAAAAACGTGCATTTTATTAAACTGAAACTTTTTTTAAATATATTTTATTGATTATCACATCTCTGATATTGATTTACAGAGAGGAAGGGAGAGAGAGAGAGAGCTAGAAACATCGATGAGAGAGAAACATCGATCAGCTGCCTCCTGCACATCCCCCACTGGGGATGTGCCTGCAACCCAGGTACATGCCCTTGACCAGAATCAAACCCGGGACCCTTGAGTCCGCAGGCCGACCCTCTATCCACTGAGCCAAACCGGTTTCGGCTAAACTGAAACTTTTTACAAAGCTCTTCTAGATAGTTTACTTAATGTAATCCTCATCAATAGCCAGCAAACTTCTGTAAGTCAGGTATCATTCTCCCCTTTCACAGATGAAGCTACTGAAACTTCGAGAAAGTATAATATGTTCTTTGATCAGCCTATTCTCTCTGAAGCAAGCTGAGCTTGCTTCTCCAAGGCAAGGATCAGATTGATCAAAAACTTTAGAAATTAATGTTGTATCAAGTAATAGCAGAGGGCATGAACTTTCAAAATACTGATCTTCCAGTTTTAGGATTGTCACTTATAAAGTGGTTAACATTGGACACATTACCTAACTTCACAAAGCTTTGGTTCCCTCATTTGTAAAATTGGAATCATTCTATTGTTTACCAGTTAAGATCATTGTCAAGATTAAATCTGATAACAGCTAGAAATAGCACTGTGCAAAGTAAGAAACCCCTAAACATTAGGTGCTGATATAATTGCGTTTGCTACCATCTCATGGGCAGTAGATAATTGTTGCAAAGATAGTGAGAGAGAGGCTAACCCAGGCTTCAAGTAGGATTGAAGTTACAGCATAACTCTACATGTACACAGACTCACACCTTGCCCAAGAACCAAGTAAAACACTGTTTTAAAAATCCTCACTGAGGATATGTTTACTGATATTTAGAAATAGATGAAGGGAGAGAGAGAGACACATTTATCAGTTGCCTTTCATATGTGCCCTGACTGGGAATCAAACCTGCAACCCTTTTGGTGCACGGGACAATACTCCAACCAACTGAGGCACCTGGCTGGAGTAAAATGCTTCTCTTGATGCCAAAATAAATGTAACAAGTCTTTTACCTACTCTCACAGCATTTTCTTTGCTACTCGTCTCATCACAAAGGAGTGTGACTGTCCTTACAGTCACAAAGGAGAGGAACAACGGAGGGAAGGATGTTGGAGGTTTTCACGCTTTCTCTTCTGACACTTCATGCTCATTTCAAAAGCAGCAGCATGTCCACAGGTGGCCTGCTCAACCGGATGGGGTGTGTTGCCCTTTTTGATTCAGCTCAAGTTGCAAGTTATAGTCAGATGAATGCAAACTTCTAGCAGCTACGGTGCTGACCATGAGTTCCGGTCATTTACTCAAACAGCACTTATTATCAGGCACTGTACTAGGCTTAGAATGAAAATGAGTTTCTGACTCTTGAAGACTTTAAGTAGCTCAATGAGTGGTTTAATCTTATTTGCTCCATACAATTATATCCGCCAGTTACTCATAATACCCTTACTTTGCAGGTGAGGAATTGTGCAAAGATGAAATTGCACAGCTAGACAGCGGAGGGAGCTGTGAACTCTGCCGTCTTCTGTGGATTTGAATTAAAGGACCTAATGTCTAAGACCTCACCGAAGAGCGAGCAACTGCTATGGAAGACCTGAGCAGAAGTATAAGCTTTCTAGAAAAATATTTTTAGGGGTGAAGAGATGGTACAAGCCCGAATAAAGATGAGTGTGCAGGACCACATCTCAACCGACATCAATGGAATTTGCACAGTCTACTCAGAGCTGGTCACCGTCACTCTTGACTGTTTTCTTTGCAGACAATCTGCAACCGTGAAACAAAGCTGTTCTCTGTCCAAAGCAAACTAAAGCCCAACCACTGGGCCCTGAGCCCCAGCAGTTGTTCTGACCAACTGGGCTAAACGAATATGGACAAATACTCAGAGAACCCATAGATGACAATACAAAATTGTTTAGCAGGCGCCCAGTGTGTATATGTCTATTGTATAGAGGTCTAGAGGGAGCGGTGGGGGGAAGGCAGACAGGGCCTACCTCTAAATCCTAAACTGAGCGAAAGATACAGTCCTTTGAAATGAGAGATAATTGCTTAACTTTGTTCTTATTGCAAATTTAAGACGCATGAGCTTTCTTCCTTTCCTTGGCTATCACGAGCAATAAAACAAGACAAATATCCCCAAGCGTCTAAGAAAACTATCCTGCTAGTAATCACAACCTTTATATTCATATTCAAAACTTTGCCTTTCCCCCTACATGTCACATCTCTGATATTTACATTATTTTTGTTCCTCATCTCTTTGAAAATCTAACAACCTCTACGATATTGTGTCCAAATTCTGGAGTATTACAGCCGTGCATGCCGAGGCCTGATATCTTCATAGGACAGTAATAACATCGGAACAAACATTTGCATTTGAGAAATAGGAATTTTATTGGGTAGAAATGAACTCTGAAATCTAGGTCTCAGAAGTTCACATCCAACTTCATTTTTATATATATACACATACACACACATATACATATATACCTGTGTGCGTGTGTGTGTGTGTGTGTGTGTGTACACACACAAGCATGTATATAAACACATAAAAACCAGATGATTTTCCCAGCAACCTCTTTCTTGGAGTTGCTCTGCAAGGCGATTTGATCTGGTCCATAGAAACCAATAGAAATCTGGCACCTTTGAACGGGCAATCAGTGCCATGACCCAAGTCCTGATAAAGCCCAACCCTTATATCAAGTTGGCTTCATGGGCACATCTGAGAGAAGGAGAAATGTTTACCCTCCTGACAAAGCATGAAACTTACAGCCTCATGCACATTTCCTGGAGCGGGTGGCGTTCCTCTCGCCAAAATGAAAGTATCCTGCCTGCCTTCCGTGGCTGCCACCTCAGGAGGGCAGGCGCCCCGTGTGCGGGGGTGGCACGAACGCACCCCCGTCCTGCTGCCCAAAGGGCTCATCTGCTTTCACAGAAGAGCAAACCAAGGCAGCAGGACTGCGGAGAACTTGCCTGAAAGCTCAGGGCAGAGAGGGGGTGTCCCTTTCGCATTGCTCGATGGCGCAGCTTTTCAGAAAACTCGACTGCCTTCGGGGAACAAACCATGGCTTATTCAGATTGCTTCGCTCAAACTCCCATAAATTACAGCACCGAGGAGTAAGGAAACAGGGGATGTGTGCAGGCCGGCCCGCCATCCGTCCGATGAGTAACTTTCAAAATTCCGACGCATTGCAACAACACAGTTCCTCACAGCTAGAGTCAAACCCACTAAACACACAACACAAGGCGGGCGGGCAGCCGGGCTGCGGCCCGGGGAGTCAGGCTGCCCTCTGAACCGGCTGAGCACTCCTCCCAAAGTGAGTGTCCACGGGGCCAAGTTTAGCTTTAACCTTTTAAAGTCGCAGCAACACGTGTCGGCCACATATCCCTGGAGCGATCCGAGTAAAAGGTACATCTTTTCACATGGGAGGGAAGCTCCCAAGTTACCTCATGCTTGGAAATAGTAGCACAGAGACCAAAGAGGAAAAACAAAATTTAAAAAAAAAAAAATGGAAAGAGAAGAAACAGGAGTACCTACTTGAGAAGAATGTCCCTCAAAGCCTGTCTTCTGGTGCTATGGCCTGGGCTAGAGAAAGGAGCTAACCTTCCGAGCCCGTTAAGGAGCTGCTGAGCATGGAGCCTGCATTTTCAGTTTTGGTGAAATCGGCTCCGAGGCAGAAGACAGGAGGCTGTTCTGACCATGAAATTAGGAAATGCAGTCACTCAAAACTAAAGAACTAGCACCACCATTTGACTAGGAATGGAAACTCTCCCTGCAGAGCAGAGGAGGGGTGCCTTCCTCTCTGCACACCAGGCCCCACTCTCCCTTTCTCAGCCCTGGGGTCAAGGCCGACGGTTCACAAGGGTTCGGTAAGCTGCCTCATCGGCCGGCGGTGTTTTCCTGTAACCCAGCTGATTTCCTCTTTCAGGCTAATACAGCTTGAAGTCTAGACAGGCATGCCGAGTTGGAAAAATAAATAAAGCATTCATGCAGGACGTAAATGTTGTTCATCCAAAATCAGTTACAGCGACGAGCAAGCGTGGACACGTCTCTGGTGAGCGTTTCCCTAACGCTCTGGTTCAGCCATTGACTGGACAGCCGCTCCGCACGCTTATCGCTGATTAATGGGCTCCTGGCGGCGGCAACCTTCTCGTCTCTCTGCGCAGCCTTCCCCTCTGTCATGTGACCTTTCCATGCACTGTCCGGCATTTCCTGCAGCCACTTAAGGGTTGGTGGGTGTTGGGGCTTGTTTACTCTGAGAGCAACATTCCAAAGTAAGAAAAAAAAAATGGGCTAAGAAGTAAAATTGGAGCTTCTTAAAATAATATTGAAATGCCAATACTTTACAAAGTCTGCTGTGCTTTAGGTAGTGTGCATTATACAGGACTTTTTAAACATACCAGTATATTAGATTTTCCTACTCTACAAATCGGAGGAAAGGCTGGTGTTCGGAAGTGAGGAGGGTAGAGAAGATGAGGGGAGGCGCCTGTCTCGCTTCTGGGCACCCTAGAATCTCCAGGTGAAAGTTTACATCTGTAGGGCAACAGGTGAATCGCATAATCGGCTTAGAAAAGAAAAAAATTCTCATCATCAACAGTTTAAGACATTTTGAATGAAAGGATCTTAACCCGTCTTCAGTCTTCTCTATACTTGTGAGTTACGCATAAAATAAGGTGACTATGCAAATTTGTCTGGGGTTCATTTCCACAGACTACATGGAGCAAGATGCCTTTTAGCTAATATGTAAAGTATTTTATTTTTAAGAAACATGAAATTGCAACAAGATTCCCTTACAAAAAGAACAATCGCATATGCTAATGCTTTGTAGGAGGGGAGTTATTAGCTTTTTATTCGTTTCATTATGGTTTCTGGCAAAAGGTAAATTCTTCGACAAAATGTTTTGAACAGCTTAAACGTTTTGAAAGCAAAATCATTTTTTTCTAAATTCATTAAATCCTTCAATTATTTTATTTGCCAAAATGCGGGAACTATGCTTTTCAAACATCATTTAGTTTCCTGTTAAAATCAGTTGTACACATTGAGACAGAGAGCACCACGTCTCCAAATAGGACATTCAGTAGATTCTGAACTGAAGGCTATAGATTATTTTCTTTTCATTAGAAAATATAACCCTATAATATACAATATAAACTGGGTCAGTTGTTCTTAAATAACTATCAGTGACGTTTACTTGCATCCCAACAAGTGCTTTCTCAAGTGAGCGAGAATAAAAAATAACAGCAATTGTCTTCAGAGCGCATACTAGAAGTCAGATACTATTATTCTAAGTACCTTCCTAACAACCCAGTGAGGGAAGCACTGTTAGAAACTCATTTTACAAATAAGTAAACCCTGGGATACCAAGATTAAGTGTCTATACAACATTTCACAGCTGGCGTCAGCTGGACTCAGGTGGTCACCTCAAGTGCCAAGATTTTGACATTCCACTGCAGAATCCAAACCAGCACACAAGAACGTAATATGGGAACATGCATGTTTATATGTGTCTTCATGGGAAGAAAAAAATGGAGAGGTTATCAGCATATGGGTAGCAACAGTTTCTACAGAATGATACAAAATATATTTATGAATCATCTTAAAGTTTACCATTCTAATGAAATCACTAAAAATTAAAGTGTCTGCTTGAATTAACATTCTTTTTAAATATCCAGTGCTTTCTTAGAGAAAAAAAAAAACCTCCTTTGAGGAAAATTTTCTAATTAAATTGCATTCACCGTTATTAGATACACTGAATAATGGAAAATAAATTAGAAGAAAAGGCCAATTTAAGTAAAGCTGTACAATATTATTCTAGAAATCCTTCCAGGTTCCAACCTTTTTATATTATGTCCTGTCATTCCACCAAAGACCACTAACAGCCTGGACTCCACAAGCAAAAAAGCAGAAAATTGGTGCAATCTGCCTGGGTCACGCAGGCAAAACCCTGCTGTGATCTGGGTGATGCCGGTGAAAATAAAAACCAGGTTTTTGCTTTGGAGTGTGTTTTTGTCTGATGCCTGGCTCACAGCAGAGTTTGGGACTCAATTACATAGTTAATGGCACAGATTCTTCATTTGTCCTTATTAGCAAAGACGTGGGATGGAAAATTGGAAATGGAAATTGAGCACTGCTCTGAACACTTTCCAGAAGCTATCACACTACAGAAGCTGCTCTGAGCTTCCGGTCCCCCATGAAGAGCAATCGAAATGGAAATTCTGTTTGCCTTGAGATATCAGTCAGTACCTGAGCACCCACCCACTCACCTTTCTAAGGGAAATGGCCCTGCCCTAGGCTCCTGTCACCTAGACGACCAAGTCACATCCATAGGACCAGGATAGGCTAGTGGCCAAGGACATGACCTAATGTGAAAAGATAAACTTGACCAATTACATTCAAGCGCTTGGGAGTATACATTTTGGAAACCTAGAGAGAGCCAGTGAGACACACAGGCAGGAAGTCTTGGGGTAGAGTGGAGACCATGGTAAGCAAAGGCCCTTAGCAAGTGAAGTTATGCAGGGACAGAGAAACCATTGAGCCAAAATGAACAAATATGTGGCCCTGGGCCCATTGGCACATGGCACGGTCTGGCTACAGTTGCATTGGTCACAGGCACGGTTGTGGACATCACACAAATTCTTCCATAACCCAATGACCAGGTATCTAAGGGAGTCTGTGTTTCTTGCCATGAAAAGAGTGTAACTAAAATATTCATCTCAGATCACAGGTACTAGTTTTTGTGGCAAAAAGCACAAAATCCAGCAATCCTGTTTTGTTTTGTTTTTTAATATATTTTCATTGATTCAGAGAGAGAGAAAGAGGGAGAGAGATACAGAAACATCAATGATAAGAGGGAATCATTGATGGGCTGCCTCCTGCATGCTCCCTACGGGGGATTGAGTCCACAATCCAGGCATGTACCCTGACCAGGAATTGAACAGTGACCTCTTGGTTCTTAGGTTAATGCTCAACCACTGAGCCTCGCTGGCCAGGCCAGCAGCCCTGTTTTCAATGTACAAGTCCAGGGTATTTGAAAATAGCCTTAATATGACCAATACCTGATGACTCTACTATCATTTACACAACATTGGAACTCTCTAGTTCAACCTTATAGGGATAAAAGTAGTCTCTTTAAAAAAAGACAAGAAATGAAAAGGGACCATATTTCTTCAAATAACAGAGTCAAGCAGAAAATACTTTTGCAAAAAGATCAACAAATTCAATTAAACCTTACACTTTATCTATAGAAAGGCCTTTACAATCTGCCTGCATAATCACATGCCTTTATATAGAAATAAATACATATGAAGTCACAAACATCCTATGTGAAAAAATACTTATTGAAAAAAATTCTTACTAGAATAAATGGGCTTTCATATCTATAGAGGTGACAAAGGAAATAACTTCTGGAGAATATAGTGATTTCATATGGAAAAGCTATTTCCTCTGCTGAGCAGAGAAAATCTCTCTCTGACCGTTTTTACTCCCTGCAAGACCTGCCCCTCGCCCTTCTCTCTAAAACCCAGTCTCACCACCACCCCCACCCATCAGTCTTGGTCACCAGACACACAAATGCACATACTTCTCAGTGGGAAGATGGGTCTCCACCACGATTCAAAGAGAGTTTATTTTCATGGAAGGTGTCCTTCTAAGGGCAAAAGGAAACTTCACAAATCTCATCCAAGGCCAAGGACAGTGCCAGAGGAAAATGATTTTTAAATACAGCACAGAACTTGTCCTAATCCCATCAACTTCTCATCTTGCACAAACACCTAATTCATGATGGAATGAGCGGTTGCTAGAAAAGGCAGAAGAAAAGTCTCTGTAAGACAGTGAAAGCAAAGGGAAGCTCCGATTCCTAGACTAGATAAAGGTTAGGAGTGAGGAGTCCTCCCCGCTGGATGAGATGCCCACCTCAGCCTGCCCGTGTTGGCACCTCTGATTGGCACCAGCAGCACCAGCCTTGGCTGACACTGGTGGCCTCGGCGGGCCCTGCAGGGACACTCAGCACTCGTGGCAAGTTCTGCAGCATCTGTTTATTTACCTGGCGCCCGGGGAAGGAAAATTTCAGAAAGACTTCAGGCTGTAAAATAGTTGATGGAGAGCAGGGAGAGAAAAACTGTGCTATTGTTATTTTCATCCCATTTTTTCCCTGGGCTGGTATGTTCTAGGGCCATGGTCGGCAAACTGCGGCTCACGAGCCACATGCAGCTCTTTGGCCCCTTGAGTGTGGCTCTTCCTAAGCCTTAGGAGTACCCTAATTAAGTTAATAACAATGTACCTACCTATATAGTTTAAGTTTAAAAAATTTGGCTCTCAAAAGAAATTTCAATCATTGTACCGTTGATATTTGGCTCTGTTGACTAATGAGTTTGCCGACCACTGTAATCTAGGGAACTATGAATTGCCGAACTTCAGACTCCACCTCCACAATATCTCCAGTCTCCATCTCTTGGATTTCCTTCTCCAGATCATTACTCACCTTCTTCAGCTCGCAGCTGGACTGTTACAACAGTGTCCTGGCCAGTCTTGACTGCCACACAGCCTCTATTTCTAACCCATCAAACACACCTTCACCAAACCACCTTCCCGACTAATCACCATCATTGTGTCATTACAAGAGCAAAGTACAAACCACTCACCATCTCCCAGATAATCTCTCCAGCCTCAACCTTTGATCAAGCTGCTTCTTTCCCATCTCCCAGGATCCTATGTATAGGTTTTGGCCTCTTTCTTATCTGATCGGTTACGGTCCTGCCACCTCTTCAAGGTTCATCTCAAAGAACGCCTTCTCCATGGAGCCCTTCCTGCTGGCCCAATATTGCCCTGTTCTCACTCACCTCTCAATCCCCACAGCACACTGCCTACACCTCTGTCCTCCAGCAATGAGTCCTTATGAAGCATCTCCTCTGTGCCAGACAAGGATGACTAGACATGACCTTGAGGATATTGTGTCTAGGAAAGGAGATTGTATGACATGTGAATTGTATGACAATCTGCTAACTGATTCAGCAGAACTGAAATACTTTTCCTGGACACTTGGTAACACTCTTAAGATAAGTGGCAAATTCAGTCTGGTGCTGAGTCACCTGTGTACCTCCCACACCTCTTACCACCAATTGATTGTAGGTTACCTGGGAATGTATCTAGCTCCGTGGCGGTAATTCACAAAATGCCTGGACACAGCCTTTTCTCATTCAAATAAATCTCAGTGTGAATAAAAGGGACAGAAAGTCCTATCCATCCACATCTCTCTATCATCCCCATTGTCCGAGGAGACCTACATCACCATCACCTTGCTCTCCAAGCAATAGAAACAGTAGAGATTGACCATCTACAGGGGCACTGAGTAGCTTCAGCCCCCAAGTACATCCCTGTAAGGATTTAGAAAAGTTCTTCTATCATGTCAAAATCTAGACTGGAAACTATTGTTCCCCAAGTCCCAATACCTTCAAAGTCCTTGAAATGGGAACCAGAAGCAAAAAATAAAAACATAGGAAACATAGATTATTACATCTAGACAGGACATAGCATATTTTAAATTGTACAGTGTTGTCCGGCCGGTGTGTCTCAATGGTTGAGCATCAATCCATAAACCAAGAAGTCACCAGTTCAATTCCCAGTCAGAGCACATGCCTGGGTTGTGGGCTCCATCCCCAGTAGGGGGCAGGCAGGAGGCAGTCAATCAATGTTCCTCTCTGATCAATGCTTCTATCTCTCTATTCCTCTCTCTCTAAAATAATCAATAAAAACATATTTAAACTGCAGTGTTGACATTAAATAAGAGAATAATAACAAATAACAAATAAGCATTTGTGTCACAAGGTTACCATAAATGTAAAACATGCTTAAAATGCATGGTATTTTGTGTCATTACTTGGGCAATGAATGTGTTTACCATCATTTCCTCACAACTAAATTTTTGTTTATTGTGGTATAGCTGTATTTCTTTCATAAAATCTTTCTAGCCTTACTAGTTTGCTTACTCCACCTTCCAAAGACCCATATGGATGATTCCAGAGCCCTCTAATATCATACCCAACCTTTTGGCTACATAAACACATGTGCATTTTTCTGAGAACAGTCTCTAGAAATGTTATCTGAATCTTTAAGAAGCCTAATGAAACATAGAATACCAAAGGAATGGGGTTGTCATTGTAAATGTGATGTTTAATATGCTATCCTATATACTATCATGTTTATTCTTTTTAATTTCTAGCAATTTTTAACATTGCCTATATAATTACTTTTGTTTTTCAAAACAATCACCTTTAACCAAATTAGTGAAGTTTTACAATTTGTACCTTTCCTTCTAAATAAATTAGGATAGCCATTTCTCATTCTTGAACATTTTACTTGTAAAGCTCCGAAAATATCTCTTTTTTTTTTCTCATTAAACTTCATTTTAATAGGTCTCAAAATTCTGTGACAGATTCTTGGTCAAGTTGTTTCCATTTAAAAAGTGCTGATTTTGCCCTAACCGGTTTGGCTCAGTGGATAGAGCGTTGGCCTGAGGACTCAAGGGTCCCAGGTTCGATTCCAGTCAAGGGCATGTACCTTGGTTGTGGGCACATCCCCAGGAGGGAGTGTGCAGGAAGCAGCTGATCGATGTTTCTCTCTCATCGATGTTTCTAACTCTCTATCCCTCTCCGTCTCCCTTCCTCTCTGTAAAAAATCAATAAAATATATTTTTTAAAAAGTGCTGATTTTTGAAAACTAGCAACTTAAAAACTGCCACACACACACACACACACACACACACACACACACACACACACACATCTACAAACGTTCTCCTTTCCTTCTGAAGGTTCTCGACACTTAGGTCTATTCAGCGATGACCAGGTTGGACCTGCAGCAGCCCTGGAGCTGAGAGTGAGTAATGCATGGACGGCACCCCCAGAGATCCACCTCTATCCCTCCCTCTCCACCACTAGCGCTTCTTCCTCAGGGGAATGCGAGGTGGAAGCCGCAGTCTGAGAGCATGGAGTAGCTCAGCCTCTGCAGGTCAGGTCAAGGTGCAATGTGTTTTTCTCAAACAGGGAAACAAAGGAAAGAGAGTGAAGACCAAGGGGTGAACAAATCAAACGACAGACTACGGAACGAGGTATTTAGGCACCGGGAAATTATCAAACGCTCCATGGGAAAGTCAAAGACCTGTACTAAGAGATAAAGGGTCGAATACCACGTTACTAGGTTTCCTCTAAAGACAGACAGCTGACCTGCCTGTGCGTGTTTGTCCCTCTGGATTTGTTGTTGTTGTTCATCCTCACCTGAGGATATCATTTCCATAGATTTCTAGAGAGCATGGAAGGGAGGGGGAGGGAGAGAGAAACGTTGATGTGAGAGAGACACATCCATTGGCTGTCTCCCTCCTGCACTTGACTGAGGCAGGGATAGAGCTTGCAACCAAGGTTTGCTCCCTTGACTAGAATCATACCCACGACCCTTTAGTGCATGGGCCCACACTCTAACCATTGAGCAACCGGCTAGGGCAGTCTCTAGATTTTTTAACCATTTCATTTCTCAGGTCTCTCTGTGGCGTTTGCGCACTTAGGAGATGGAAGGAGCGGCGACCCTGCACTGAGCCTGCCTTTCAGAGTGGAGGCACTACCCATGGGTCTGTGTGAGCGGCTTGTTGGGACGTTTAGAAGGTGTTTTGGCAGAACCCACATGCCGGGGTCGAGCCCCAGCAGGTCCAGGGGTCCCCAAAGGTGTGGACGGAGTCGGCGAAGAAGGAATGACATGGAGACAGCGTTCAGTTGATCAGCAGCCTAGCCCGGATCTCCAGCCAAGTTCTGGTCTGGATCTCCAGAGAGGTTCTGCTCAGATTCTCCAGCCAGGTTCAGTGGCCATGTTCTCTTGCTAGGCTCTGTCCAGATTCTCCAGCCAGGTTCAGTCACCAGGTTCTAGTCAGGCTCTCCTGCCAATTTCCACAGTCAGGTTCAGTCCAGGATCTATTGCCATGTTCTCTCCAGCGAAGTTCTTCTGTTTCCAGGCTCCGTGTAGGTTCTGTCTTCTGAATTCTGTCTCATGAGTTCTGTCTTCTTGATTCTGTTCTAAGTTCTGAGTGTTTCTGTCTTGTTACAACTGTATTTATACCAGTTGATTCAATCCTATCAATCTCTATTACAAAGGTTAGGGCGTTTCTTATCTCCATTCCAGGGAGAAAAGATTATGTAGTTTAAGCATGATTGTTCGTAGTTAAAGGGATTAATTACCCGCCTGGCACTTAGTTGAGGGGTTTTATTCCCTCCCTAACTTCAGGGGAAAATCCCTACCTGGGATTCAACCTTTCTCGGAGAGGTGACCTTGGTTAAAACACAGCACCAAGAAGGTGAGCAAACATATTAAGAACAGTATGCCATATATGCCAGGTCCCTTGAAACAGCAAGCATGGACCGGCTCCCGGCACCCACACGCCCAGAAGGACCGAGGTGAGCTGTGGGCCACCGTGAAGGCCACAAAAACAGCCAGGTCCCTAGGAAGCGCTCAAGCAGAGGAAGCAGCCGGCCCCAGAGTTTGTGTCTTATTTATTTAGGCAAAGAAAGGGTATTTCTTTCAACCAGCAAGGAAAATGTTAGGTTATGTAACACTGGGGCTGAAGAGAACGAGGCTTTTGAGGCTTTTTTTTTCCTTTCCTGGAGAAAAGTGTTGTGAAATGGTCCAGGAACAACGTCCAGTTTCCACTCCCAGTCCTGCTTCCAGAAGCTTCTATATCACAAGATCAACAGCCAGAGCTCTGGCTCTGGGGTTAGGGTTTAGGGTCAGGGTTAGGGGAGGCCAGAGGAGAAACAGGACCCTCTCCCATCTCCGGCTGCCCATCCCCCATTAGGGCCAGCAGGGCCCTGGGAGGCTTTGGCCGCAAGGCCTCATCAGTCATTTCAGATCCACGGTCCAGTCCCCCGGAGGCGTCTTCCCCACCCCACACACTCCACTGCCACCTTAGAAAGAATCATTATTCCTGTGATCTGAGCCAGCCTGGTGTATAATTAAGGATGTTCAAGGGGATGCTCAGGCAGGACTGGGATTGACCAATATATCAAAATTCCAGGAGCTGAGCACCTGGCCAGAGCGGGATGCTGGCTTAAGGGGAAAGTAAGAACGTGAACCCACATGAGGTCTCAGCCAGCAGATGGATCCAGAGAGGAGGGGTTCAAACAGAGACCCCCAACTGGCTGACTGAACACGGACAAGGAAGTGACCAGCCACCATCCCAGGAAGTTGGCAGAGCTCCAGATGGGCAGGACAGACAGGTGACAAGGTTGCACCACAGGCCACAGAGCCTTGGGTTCTCCCTAAGATAGGAAGTTCCACCCCGGGGAGTCTAGGGCTTTCGGCCAAGATTTGGTTACAGAGAAGCAAGGCAAACCCAGTTATTTGGATAGGATTTTAGAGATTATCGGGACACACACACACCATGTTTTCCATCCAATAATGGATGAGTGCCCACAATGTGGCAGGTTTCGTTCTAGGTGTGGGGCACATCGTAGTAAACCAAATAGACCAAAATTCTAACCGATAGAAAATAAATTAACAAGTCTATAGGTCTGTTAGTTACCTATAGTATGATTTTTTTCCCTAAGGAGAGTTTTAGGCCATGTCTAAGGAAGGAAGCGGGTCACATGAGACATGTGGCATCCTTTGAACTGCACAGGGAAAGATGGCTGCTCCAAGGCCCTTGAGATACAAAACAGACTTGTCATCCACACTCAAACAACAATCTTTTCACATCTGAATCAGGACCTTTGAAAAAATATGTTTTTTACTACATTTGAAATAAAGGCAGTCGATGCTACTTCAGATCATTTTATTCAACATTTCCGGAGGATCCTAAGTGCTCCAGTTCAACTGAAGAAAAGCTGTGTTTTGTTTTGAAAGTGAGCAAGAGCCAGACAGTGGGGAGCAGTGCCCAAACCGGTGGCCTATAGAACACTAGATCAAGTCCACAAATGTGTGTTGGCTGGAGTCTGGTTCTAGGCAGAAACCCCTTGGCTGGAGACACTTCTACGAAGTGATTTTCTGTTAGTTATCAGTAAGTCTCAATCTTGGCTATCAGCTGAGGAGTCTTTACAAATATCTATGCCTACACCACACCCTCCCATGTTCTGATTTCTGGAGAGAGACCCAGAAATATTTTTTTTAATCTCCAGGTGATTCTAATGTGCAACTATGATATCAGGTATAGGACAAAACAGCTGCCATCCATAAAAACTACAGGAGCTGTCAAGAGGAAGGAAGACCACTCCTCATGGAATTTATGGCCTAAACCCCCGCAGGGACCAGCTCAGCCCAACAGGGTGTCCTTATCCGCTCACTGTAACACATTAGCATGCTCGATGACACTCCCTGAGCCGCCAGAAGCAGAAACAGAAAACCCATGTAAGGGCACAAAATGCCCAAAGGAGCTCCTCTGAGGAAGCTCCACCCCTTTCCCAGGAAGATGCTGAATATTCCTTCCCCTCTTTGACTACCCTCTTCCCTGATTAAATGAACCTCAAGAAAGGAAGCAACTTCTGCTAAAGGGGGCGCTGCTCTGTCTGTGGAGTAGCCCGCTCTCTGTCTCACTGTTTCACAAATAAACTCACCCCCACCTTAACCTCTATGTGGCTTGAATTTGAATGTTTTCCTGCATGAAGCCAAGAACCCACAGTGGGTCGCCGACCTTCATGTCCCCGGGCCCCCAGAAGGCCTCCCTGGTGAAGAGTGGAGAGCCCTGGGCTGAATTAATTTTCCTTCATCATTTGTATAAATCTGGCCCATTCACCCCCACTCATGTACCTCATGCACATATCTGGGTGTCCCCAAAAATGTATACACACTATAACAGCTGATAGTTGCTGAATGAACGTGAACTGTATTTTAATAAACACTGCCGTCATCATTATTCAAAGTGTGTGTATACATTTTTTGAGACACCCCATATACAATCAAACCAGACCACAACATAGCCAGCTTCCTGTATTATCATTTCTATGCCTTTACTTCCTGTTGTTGTTTTTTTCTCCATTTCATTTACTTTAACATATTTTTCATCCATTTTCTACAGGTTTGCCATGTTTGGCAGTACTGCTTAAGAGAATGTGTGACTTTTCATTAGTGAAAAGAATAACTTCCAAGAAACAGTTCCAACATCTGAGAAAATAAAGCTAAGACAATACACTATTCCAAATATATACCAAGGCCTCCTCCCTTCGCAAACTCTGCTGCAGAAATTACACTGCGCATCCTGTTCCCAGAGCGATTCTATTATTGACAATGTGGGTAAAGAAGTAAACAAAAAAAGCCATGCTCATTTCAAGCCGCTAAGAAACACAGGCCAAAAGAAAAATAAAACCAATCAACCTTTGCCAAGTGGAAAAGAACAAAGCCAGCAGGGACTGAAGTTCTATATTCAGCTTTGAAAAGAGCATTTCAAACAATAGAGAACAAATACTGGGTAATCACTCCAAAGATTTGCAAACAATGCAACAGAGCAATGCAAACTGAGGCAGTATTACTAGGTGTATAAACAACTGGACACCCTGAACTTCATTAATAAAATGCTCTGAGTGTTTGCACCCATTCACAGTCACCCTCTCACAGACCATTGGACTGTCAGTCATACTCTCTGTTCTAACCCTAAAAAAATTGTTTTGAAACATTGTCAGAAACCACTTTAATTCCCATTTTACAGACTGGAAGGTAAAGGCCGAGAGTGGTTCATTACTCCTGAAGTGGCATTTAAGCTGCCTCCAGCACAGCTAAGTGTGGGCACCGATCTCTGATGGTTGGTGTCGTCACTAACTGAACAATTTCCATCCATTTCTCAAGAAAATCTGTGGCAATGGTTTTATGTTCCACAGCCTGACTCAAATTTCCTTCTTTTCCAAGAACTCTTTCATGTAGTCTCCCTTTGCCCTTCTTTCTCCATGCTCTGTCTCCACTTCCAAGCTGCCTTCCATGGTTCAAACTCGATTGTCATTAGTTCCAAGGGACTAGACAAAGGGCTTTGCTTCTGCTGGGATTCTGGTGACTACGTGTGTCTTGAGATAAGCAGCCATCTGCTATGACCTGGTCATGTTCTGTGTTGGGTCCTTGCCAAGCAGGACCAAGCAGGGACCTGGCCACTGTGTTGGGAAGGCACTGGAAGAAACATTGGTGAAGCTGGCAGGCTTCCCTCTGGCGTCTCTTATCTACCCTCCCAGTCAACTTCCTCTCTCTCCTGCACTATTGCTTTGGCCACCAACCTCTTGACTTACATCAGTCCTACCTCAATCCTTGCCTCCCCTGCATTCTGACCTTTGTGGTATTTCTCTTTTGCTTCCCTGCCATCCTCTCACAGAATCAAAACCTTGACTCTACTTCCTAACTCATTGCCTCCTCCACCTGTGCCCTGGGATCCTAGGGGAGGAACAGACCTTCTTGCCTTCTGTGGACTTCAGCTGGCTCTCTGCTGCCCCCACCTGACCCACAGCGGCATCTGCAGATGGTAACCTGACAAACTGGCCCTTAAATCACAGGCAACTTCACCAATTTCTGGCAATAACTCAAATTTTACTAATTTTGTATCACTGTAACCTGACTTAATGTACGGGTTCCAAACAATTCTAAACCTTTAACGGCCAAGTTATGCTAGTAAGTAAATGAGCTAGCTTAGGGGAAGCATTTTATTTTTATTTTTTTAAGGTAAATGCAGAATGGTGGTAGCGTGGTGAATATTCTAAAAAGTCTAGCCTAAAATGATGGGGTGTTTTTTTTTAATCACCAACACACACCACATAAATGTAGAATTATTCCAAAAATTTATCATTTGTGTAACATTGACTTTTTTTTCTTTCTTTCTACTTCAAATTTCCTATTGTTAGCTTAGGTAACTAGATATTAATAAAGGAAGGGAGCAAAGGAGGTATAACTGTGGAGAGTGGCTACAGCGTTTGGACAGGTTCAAGCCTCGGGCAATGAGAGGGCACAGTCCTTTGGTCCTTTTGTGGCAAAGCCAAGTGCAAGTCCCAGCTTAGAGGGCAAAGCCCTCTCAGCACAATTATAGCCAAAGGCTATGGTTGTAAGCTTGACCTTATGGTCCGAACCTGTGGTCCCACCTAGCTGAGTGATATGGGCTGCGGGAGGTGCAGCAAGCGCTGCCAAAACAAAGCTTGATAGAGTTCAGATGCATGTAATTGGGTAGATTCGAAACCTCAAGAATATTGTAAACACCTTGACCACGCCCTTACTTTGCCTCATGGAATCTGGCTATAAAATAAAGACTCAGCTTGCAGGCTGTGGCACTGTGTCTCCATTCGAGAGCAGTGTCCCACCTAGCACCAGCTTTATTCTCTTGTCTGTCTTCTTTAATCCTCCACTACCCCCACCACCCCCACTCAGGTTCACCCTGGGCCAGGCTGAGCGCAGCACATATAACAGTCAATAAACTGACAGTCACAAAAAACATGGCAGCCACACATATAAAGCAAAGAGTATTTAGAAATACAAGAACTTGATTGATAAGAAGGCAATCATAGTGGGAAATGTCAATACATCTCTTTTAGAAGTGAATCAAGACTGCATTCAATGATCTACATTTGATAGTGATGTAGGGGTCCCGAAATCTTTCAACTAAAGAATTTTTTCATTTATTCATCAACCATTTACAAAATGAACTTGGGCACAGAGAATAATATACTTACAGATTTTCCCCAAAAAAGGACAAATAATTTGATAATAATCCCATGAAATGTGAAAAAAGAGATAAAATATTTATTTGAAAATTAACATATTTATATACCTAACCTTTAAAATTGAATAAATCAATGGTAATAGTCAAACTATCTTGAAAGCATTCAAGAAGATGCTTCAGACTAAAACCCATGCATCATGAAAGAAACTGACTTAATGAAGTTTTTTATATATAACATCACTATATATTACATATTACCTATTATGTCTATATTTTATATAATTATGTCAATGAATTATGTACTAGTAAGTATTAGCTGCATAATTCTATCTACATATCCTGTTATTATGTTATATAATATATGATAACAATTATATTGATATAATTATATAATTATACTATATAATATATATTACATATAATAAATATATAATATATAATGATGTATGACATAATTATATTGATATCATTTAATACTACTCATTAAATTCTATTACACACAATTTAATGTTATTTTAATAAATCAGAAATGAGCAAAATGAATCCAAAATTTTTAGGAGAAATTAGAATTTGAAGCTAAAGAAAGACCAGTAAAAAAGAATAAGTAAATCTGAAAACTGTTTCTTTAAAAACAATAAAATAAAATTCTTATACTTCTGACACTGGAAAGAAGAGAGGGAGAATTAAAACACACAAAACCAAGAATGAAAAAAACAGTCGTGTTTAAGAGAATTGCACATGCAAACCTACGACAACATAAACACCTTCTGGCAAATCACCCTAGAAAAATATAAATTACTAAAATTTTCCCAAGAAATTGTGGGGAAATTGAGCAGATCAATTATCCCTGAGAGCAGGAAGATTTCAGAGAGCTATCTTTGATGACTTAATGGGATCGCAGCTGAATCCTATTAACACACAAAGGAGAGACCAATTATGCCCTGGGCAGTCCCCACCTCTTCCCAGGCCAGAGGCAAGGAGTTGGGGATCTGGGGAGATTAGAGCCAGTAAATACCCCCTCTTTATTCCACCTCTACTTTTGTGGGTCCAAAGCTACAGTTAGGCTCGATGCCAGGCCCAGGTGAGGAGCAGCCTGGAAAGCGCTGATAGCAGTGCTATTGGGGGGACAAGAAGAGATAAACCAAAGGATTTACATACTTATATGCATAGCCCATGGGCACAGGCAATGGGAGGGTGAAGACCTACCTGAGGGGTGGGTAAGGGGATGGGGGGGAATGGGAGACATCTGTAATACTATCAACAATAAAAAATATCAATCGTATCAACAATAAAAAATATCAATCGACAGGCACTAGGGAGGTGAGGGCAAGAGCAGAGGGGTGGGGCAAATGGGGGGATAAGGACACATGTAATACCTTAATCAATAAAGAAAAAAATAATAAAAAATATATATATATATATATTTTTTTTTTTTAAGACACTGCGTGCTGCGGTCAGGCCTGGGATTGGTTCTTGGCGCTCCCGCTGGTAGTGACTTAACCACTACAAGCCCCCATTTTCTCAGCTGTAAGTGGGACAGTTACTGGCACCCACTTCAGGGGTTGCCATGTGGATAAAATGAGCAATAAATACATGCCAAATTTACCACTGTGCCCAGCACATGGTAGATGTTCAAACGTGTTAATCATTGTTATTTCTAGGAGGCCAATAAATCTACAAAAAAAGATAAAGGGGAACAGAAAGCAAAAAAAAAAAGAGAGAGAGAGAGAACAGCTACCATCAAGAGCAAGAACTTCTCAGTCCTGCCCACCCACCTTGTCCTGGAATTCTCAGGCCTCCTCTCCAAGAGCTGTCTTCTCCATTCCCTGGGGCATAACTACAGCACAGTCTCCTCTTCTTCCACTATTCCACTTCCTCTTTCTTCCTTAAGACATTCTTCTGAGGTCCATTCTGAGCCCAGAGCTCCAATCCCACCCGCCTGACTTTCTACCTATTTTATTTCATGGGTTACAGAAAAAGAAAAGTAATATGGCTCTATTTCCTCAACTCTTCCTCTTCACTTCAAAACATACCTTATTCACCTAGATTTGCCTTCCATTTTCCTCACATATTAGAGAAAGATACATTCATTCATTCATTCATTCAACAGACATTGCATTGAGCTCCTACCATGTGTTAGGGGTGAAGGAAACTGAGGACCAAACAGAAGAGGTCTCTGCCCCGATGGAGCTTGTATGCTAGTGAAGAGAGGCTGACATCGAACCAATAAACAAGAAAGCATTAAGTGGTGATAAATGCAACGAAGAGATGGACAAGTGGGTAACGGGATAAACACTGATGGCTGCGTTAGATGGGATGGCGGGGGGGAAGGCTTTCACAAATGTTTTTAATATATTTTTACTGATTATAGAACAGAAGGGAAAAGGAGAGAGAGAGAGACAGAAAAATCAATGGGAGAATCATTGATTGGCTGCCTCCTGCATACTCCCTACAGGGGATCGAGCCCACAAACCAGGCATGTGCCTGACCGGAACCCTGACCTCCTGGTTCTTAGGTCGATGCTCACACACGGAGCCATGCTAGCTGGGCAGTTTTCTCGGATTTGAAATGAGAGCTAGATGATACAAAGGGGCCAGCCAAGTAAGCTTCTGAGCACCGGACGCTGTGGGAACAGCTGGAGCAAAGGCCCAGGTGGGAACAATTCTGGCAGCGCATCGAAAACACAAGTATAAAAGGCAGTAGGAAGAATGGAAGGAATAATAACTAGAGAGGCAGACAGCAGCCAGTTCCTGGGGGCTTTGAAGACCCAAGGAAAGAGCCTAGATTTGATTCCAGTTACAAAGCGATGCCTTTATTCCTCCCTCCAAGATTAAGTTTCCACCGTGCATTCATTCCTATACCCTCCGGCCTGAGTCTAAATTTACCTCCAACAAACCCTCTTCTGCATCTTTCATTTTTCCCCTCTCCCATGTGTCCTTCCCCTCAACTGCAAACATGCTTAAAGATTTCCCATTAATTAAAAGAAATAAACTTCCCTGGATTCTGCTACTCATTCCAACCAGTCCCATTTATACTTGTCTTCACGAAACTTCTTTAAAAGCATCCTAATGATAGCAAACACATATACTTCCAGGCTCTGTTCTGAGAGCTTTATGTTACTAACTCACTTAATCCTCACAACAGCCCTATCAGGTGGTTACTATCATTATTTCCATTTTACAGATGAAGAAACTGAGGCAAAAGCAGTTAATAACTTGTCCAAGGTCATCCAGCTAGCAAGTGGCAGCCCCAAGATTGCAACCCAGACATTCTAGTGCCAGAGGCTTCATGCTGAGTCTGGACTTGGTGCCGAGGGCACCTTCTCTCTTTGGAATCAGACTTTGGCCTCCTTGGGTCCCTCAAGCAGTTGTCCCAAGGGTACCATTGTCCTTTCTTCCTCCACCTTCCTCAAATTCTCTGTAGGTGTTATCTTGTTGAATACCTTCTCTGTGGTGGGCCCCCCTCCTCCTATGGTTCCTCTGCAGGTCAAAATTAACCCCTCTCCTTCCTCTCTGACATGCCCCCATTTCCAGAATCAGCCCCTCACCTGGAGCTCATCGCTTCCTCCCTGGTCCTGCTTGATCCAGGCTTCCCAGCTCCCAGTTGCTTCCCCCCACTGCAGTGAATCTCTCTGAAGCCCAGCCTTAGCCAGCATCCTGCTTTGATGTCTGCTATGGTTCCACATGTCCAAAGACCAAAGTCCAAATGCCTTTTCCCTGGCCACTAGCTGCTTTTAATGTAAATTTGCCGAGATTTGAAGCTGGCAGCATAAGGAAACGAGTGTACTCACCGCCTCCCACAACCATATCAAAATTACAACTAAAATACAGAAAAGCCGTCCTCCAGAACCACTGGAAAGCTGGCTAAATGGAAGTCCTACAACTAGAGAAGAAGAAAGCAACTGAGACTAGTAGGAGGTGCAGAGGCGTGGAACGGTTTGGTCTGGCACCCACATGTGCCGCTTTTTTAATCAGGAGAGAGATCACCTCTGCAGAGGTCGCCCAGAGAAACAAAGGGTCCCAGCCCCACACCAGACTCCCAACCCAGGGTCCCAGAGTTGAGAAAAGAAGTCCCTACGGGCAGTGAGAACTACGGGTTGTAAAAACCAGTGGGGATTGGGGCTCAGTGACACACAGGCTGCTGGAGACACAGCTATTCCTCTTAGAAGGCCCTCACCAGGAACTGAACTTACAAGCTCCAACTTCCTCTGAGATCCAGTGCTGGGTGAGGCTCTGGTGGACACAGAGGAGGAATTGGACTGTCTGGCATCGGGGCAGGAACTCAGGGGCAGCTTTTTCCCAGACGGAGGTGCTCACATGGATCATTGTTCCTATGCTGGGACTTACTAGGTCGTAGGGCTGACTGGCAGCCATTTCTGTTTGCTCCACCCTGGTGATTCCCTGAGACCCCACCTCATCCAATTTACAACCCCACCCAAGCTGTGTGCAGCAGCTTTTGCATATGAATGGCCTATCCTTACTCAGGCCTAAATCTCAACAAGCTGCAGCTGAGCCAGGGAGCCCCAAACCTATCAATAAAGTGCCCAAGACCTGGCACCAGCACCAACCAGCCTTGCTTCAGAGCTGGGCCTCATCTGAGAACTTCCAAACCCCATACAAAGAGGAAGAATCTGTAGATCTCTCTGTAGCTCCTGCTGGGTGGCCCCACCCAGTGGCTAACTTTGCACCTCCCTGGAGACCCAAGAGCCAGTGTACCCAGCGGTCAGTGTCAAACCATACCAGATTACAACTCTACACATCCATAAGCGACACACTCAAGGGGCAGACTCAGCACCAAAGTCCCATTAAAACAAGTCCTGGTCCATAGGGGTATCTCTTGCACAGCAGCTCTCGCACTGTAGTCACAACTGATCCTCACAGCCAATAGGCCTGGAGGTCAATTCCTCCCAGGGACACCAACAGTAATCAAGTCTCAACCACAACAGGGCTCACAGCCCACAAAGGGATGCACCTAGAGTGCCCAGCTCAGGTGACAGGAGGCTGAGCCACTAGGCCTATAGGACACCTACTACACAAGGCCACTCTGCAAACTCAAGGAGACATAGTTGCTCTGCCCAATACATAGAAACAAACACAGGGAAGCGCCAAAATGCAGAGACAAAGAAACATGTCACAAATGGAAGACATGGAAGAAAGAAATGGAAGAAAGCAAACTACTGAATATAGAGTTCAAAACCATGGTTATAAGGTTACTCAAGAATCTTATAAAAGATCAGTTAGAAATTAAACATACACTGACTGAAATAAAGAATAATATACAGGGATTCAACAGTAGAGTAGAGGATTCTGAGATTCAAATCAACTTTTTGAAATATGAGGAAGCAAAAAACACCCAATCAGATGAGCAAAAAGGAAAAAGAATCTCAAAATATGAAAATAGTGTAAGGAGCCTCTGGGACAACCTCAAGCATACAAACATTCACATTATGGGGGTGCCAGAAGAAGAGAGAGCACAAGATATTGAAAACCTATTTGAAGGCACTAGCCAGTTAGGCTCAGTGGATAGAGCATCGGCCTGCAGACTGAAAGGTCCTGGGTTCGATTCCAATCAAGGGCACATGCCTGGGTTGTAGGCTCAATCCCCAGTAGGGGATGTGCAGGAGGCAGCCTATCAATGATTCTCTCTCATCATTGTTGTTTCTCTCTCTCTCTCCCTCTCCATTCCTCTCTAAAATAAATAAATAAATATATATATATATATATATATATATATATATATATATATATATATATATATATATATTTTTTTTTTAAACCCTATTTGAAGAAATAAAGACAGAAAACTTCCCCTACCTGGTAAAAGAAATAGACTTACAAGTCCAGGAAGCACAGAGAGGCTCAAACAAGAAGAACCCAAAGAGAACCACACCAAGACACATCATAATTAAAATGCCAAGAGCAAAAGACAAAGACAGAATCTTAAAAGCAGCAAGAGAAAAGCAATTAGTTATATACAAGGAAATGCCCATATGACTGTCAGCTGATTTCTCAACAGAAACTATGCAGGCCTGAATGGAGTGGCAAGAAATATTCAAAGTGATGAATAGCAAGGATCTACAACCAAGATTACCAAAAACTATCATTTAGAATTGAAGGTCAGATAAAGAGCTTCACAGACAAGAAAAAGCTAAAGGAGTTTATCACTATCAAACCAATATGATATGAAATGTTGAAGGGTATTCTTTAGAAAGAGAAAGAAGAAAAAGATAAAGATAAAAAATATGAACAACAAAATGTCAACAAATACATACCTATCAACAATTGTACCTAAAAATCAAAATAAACAAATAAGAAATATATTGAACAGAATAACTGGTGAATAAAATAGAATCAGAGGCATGGCAATGGAACAGACTGATGATTCTCAGAGGGAAGGGGGGTGGTGATGGGAAAAGATTAAACAAAAATCTTATACGCATACTAGTGGCCCCATGCACAGATTTGTGCACATTGAAAGGAAATTAATTAGAAGAAAGATTCATATGGTGATTACATTACTGCAAAAAATTACATGTCAAAATCACATATATAATATAGTATTATAAAATTAAAATACAAAATATTTTAATATCGCTATTCAACGTTTATTTTTAAATTGCCAGTGTGCATCATATGTACCAGCCGGTTGGTCAGTTGGACAGTTGGATGGACAGATGGTCAGTCACTTAGCCTTTTATATGTAGAGATATGCATTACCTATGGACACAGACAGTAGGGTGGCAAAGGCCTGGGGCAGGGCAGGAACAGGGTGGAAGGAGACAATGGGGGAGAAAAAAAAGAGGGACATCTGTAATTTCAACAATAAAGATTTTTTTTAAAAAATGAATTTGCCACCGTCAGCTTCGTGTCACCTGCTATAGCCGAACCGATCTCTCCCTCTTCCCATCAATGCCAAGGACTCTTCCACTCTCCTTGCTCTTCTCTCCACCTGGATGCCACCTCTGACCTCCAAATCCCGCCATTCTTAAAGTCCAAACTCAAATACCACTTCTGTAAGGATGCAGCAGAAAGTAATATTGCTATCCTTTAAAATCATTAATAAATAGGAAAACCAAGCGGGGAGGAGTGACAAGAAGTGGACTCCCTGTCTTATCCCACTTAATGTCTTCTTTGCTGTTTTCATCTTTCTTCCCCAACCAAGTTTCCTGATCCTTGAGGTCTGATTTATCTTTTTATCCCTTAACACTTTTCCCAAAAATTCTTCTCTCTATATATATATATAAAAGCTTACTATGCAAATCGACCAGACAGTGGAACGACCGGTTGGCTATGACATGCACTGACCACCAGGGGGCAGACACTCAACACAGAAGCTGCCCCCAGCCTGCAGGCCCTGATCACCAGATCAAAGGCCTGCTGGCCAACCTCTCAGTCTTTCCCCCCCCAGTCGGCAGGCTGCAATTGCCGATGGGGAACTGGGAACCGGGGATGGGTGGCAGCTGATGCAGGCAGCACTGGGGCCCCAATCGCCCCAATCACCATGTCAGTCATCTCACACACAGAGGATGACCGGTGGCAGTGGCAGCAGGGGTGAGGCCAGCTGCCAGCAGCCGGGGAAGATTGGCCCTGATCACAGGCCAGGCCTAGGGACCCTACCCATGCATGAATTTTGTGCGCCAGGCCTCTAGTTTAATAATATTTGCTGATTAAATGAATAGATATATGCTGCAATATATACATATAGACATAATTCATCACTCTCTCATTTCTGGATCATACCACCTTATCACTCTGAAGGATCAAGCTTATCTCTGAAACACCCTTATAGCAATTTATCAGATCTTCATGTCCATGATCAATGTATGGGCAACTCCGTCTTTCCATAGAAATGGCTTGTTGCTCTCTCTCTACCATCCTGCCCTACCATCCTGCCTAGGCCAACCCAAGGTCCTTTATAAACAGTCTCCAGTTTGCATTACAAGATATTGGGGGTCTATACAGACAACATCTCTGTCTTCTTGGGTTAGGTAAGAGTCAGCCAAGAAAAGGCAGGCCTGCTTCACATTGGACATGCTTCCAGCCACAGAAATAGATGTGTGCAGGCCATGAGCCCCAATACTTTCAAGGAACTAAGAGGTCATGGAGCCAAATGAAGGAGAAGACTGCAGTGGGTCTGGCAAGGTCAAGGTCAGATGGAGGAGACAAGTGGCCCAGGAGCTTGTGGGTATTTTTGTCAAACTCATCCAGTGGGAACCGGCTTCCACAGGAGAGCGGGAACACGTACTCTTTCCCATATAAATAGTTGAGATTGTAACAAAAAATTTCTCTTTAAAGTATGATCATGGCTAAAGGTAGCATGTGTCCCTCCCGCCACACCAGCTATGCTACTTCTTCCCATTACTTCTAACAGCTGAACAAGAGGGCCAGTAATGGAGACCCCTTTGGGCACGGGGCTTTTTTTTTTTTTAATATCTCCAAACCTAAGATTTAATTTTTCTGAACGTAGTTTTTCTTTCTCACCACAGCTTTAAATCAATTTCAGAATGCCAGTTACTTATGGCAGACACATTTTAACAATTTTCTATGAAGAGCCCAAAGAAAGACACTGAAATTAGCCAATTTCTTCTGATCACTATAGTTGTGCTAATGGGATTTTTTTTTTCAATGAGTTCTTAGTTTTTCAATGCAATTCTTTGGACCCTAACAAAGTAAAATGTAATTTTTAAGTGATACAAGAAAATATAGAAGGAAATGACTGTCCAAGAAATTTAAGGGAATTGAAATAAAATAACTAAAATGATATCAGAGCTAGAACGGCACAAAACCCTTGTCTGTGTCTCTTTGGGGTAATAATTTGAGATAATGTCTCTATATCCCTAAAAGAGACTATGGATGAGAATAAAATCATTTCTTAATATGCCATTCTGCTTTCGGAAAATGTGATGAAACGTTTTATGTTAGTAGTCTGGGGTGATTTAGACTTTATTTTTGAAGTCTTTGAAACTTTTAAGTCTTGGCATGGGGAAAGGGAGGGAAGATACATTTTTAAAAAGAAGAAGGAAAAGAAGGCTTCATGGGGCCCTGGCCAGTGTTGTTCAGTGATTAGAGTGTTAGCCTGCGCAGTGATTCCAGGTCCAGGGCATGTACCTGGGTTGCAGGTTTGATCCCTGCCCCAAGTCAGGGTGCATGCAGGAGGCAACCAATTGATGTGTCTCTCACATCGATGTTTCTCTCCTTCTCCCTCTCCGTCTCCCTCTCCCTCCCTACCACTCTCTCTAAAAATATCCTCGCGTGAGAATTAACAAAACACACACACACAAAGAAGAGGGCCGTGTGGAATGGTGGGAAGCACAGTGCTGGTCTAGGGTGATGGCGGTGGGGCTAGGCATCTCCCCCACTGTGACCAGCTGGCTGGCCCCCCTTCCCAGCCCTCTCCCCTTCAGTTAGGAAATCAATAAAAAGAGGGAAGCACTAGCTCAATGTTTGTCCAAGACAAAGTTCACCCTGAGTGTAAAACAAACTGGCAATGTTAATGCCACTCAGCCCAGGGTAGCCTGAGAGAAGAGTGGGATGAGGAGACCACAACCACGAGCAAATGGCCATGCAGAGGAAGCGCTGGCCACACCAACAGCAGTCACAACCTGGCGCTGTGGCCACGGAAGAGCATGGCTTGCTCAGGTCTGGCCGCCCAGCTCTGGAGCCCCGCGCTTCCAAGCCCAGAGCTCATGATTCTCCAAATGCATTGTCTCTTTCAAACAAAATCTCTCTCTGGCCAGTTTCATGGTGAAATTAACAATGATTTATATGTCAGGACAGGCACTTCTACAAACCAAACTACTTTAAAACATCAGCGGAGTGGATGATGCTTGGAGGCAAGCCCATCTCCCTGTCAGCCTGCTCTTTCTCTGACCCACCCCACCTCGTTTTCTTATTTAATGAAGGGGGCCCCCAGCCAGGAAAATGAGAGCATAAAAACAACGGGGCTGGACACAGCTGCGAGCGAGCGAGGAGGAACATTAATTCTGCTCATTCTAAACAACTGCCCCCACCAATGGGTTTGATCTTTATCACTGCTATTTCTGTTCATAATCATAATAATGCTACCAAAAAAGATTTGGAGGCCTACACATTTGGGGCAGTTAGGTTTGGCATGTTTTCTACCTATTTTACAGTTGAAGGCAGTCATTGGGAAAATACTTATGACTTTGTAAACCCAAACTCATCATCATCATAAAGTGGTTCTGAGTTATCTCCTTTTTCACTAAGACCATTTGAAAGACAATTCAGAGTCTCCCTTTCCTGTTTCCTTCTCAGTTCAGAAGTGGGAGAATTTTGTTAGAGGTGTTTAAAAGAAAGGGTCAAAGACAGAAAGAAAAAAAACAACAGACACAGGCACATCACATTTATCTTAACTGGTTTTCAGCAACAACACTAATGGGTCGCCAGTGGGAGAAAAAAAAAGAGAACTTTATACACAGGACAGGGAAATGTTGCTTAGTGCTTTTCAAGCTTTAAGAAAACGGTGCAGTTTGGGTTGGAAAAACAGTTTGGCTGTGTTTGCCACGTAGGTGTGTACGTGAACTTGTTTGGGTCTTCCATCGCTGACCTTTATCAGATGGGCCGCAGAGCAGGGATTTTGGCAGGTCACGCCGTCAAAGATAAATCTGTGCCTGGAAATTTTCTGCCGAAAGAACAATTATCTTCTCGTGGTATCTTCAGTTTCAACCTTATAACTGAATACCTTTTGAATAGTTATTCTAGAGTAATCGTCCTTCAATACCCTACTGGGTTAAGATGTCAACATCAGTGTTGCTTAAATTCCCTAAGTTAACGTACTTGGACATATGGTGATGGTGGCCTTGTTTATTTGCTCTGACAGAAGGTTGACCTTCTCCTAGCAACCCCTAAAAGCAGGGTCCCCTTCCATCTGGAGGTATATGTCTTCCAATCTAAATATGGTTTTCTACAGAGACCCTTCCTTCCTTCCTCACGTCTAAGTCACCATTTTCATCTTTTGTTTTTATTTCAAATTGTGGTTCCCTTTAGTCACTTAGCAAGAGGGTGATGTAACGGTGGTGGCATCAGAGGACACCAAAGGGCAGTGGGGAAACTGCTCAAATGCATCCAGGGTCCTGCATAGGAAGGACAGGGTCTGAGGCAGAAAGAGTCAGAACCCACCACAGAGAAGCCGGCGCCAAACCATAGGGCTTCCATGAACCCACATGCCCCACATTCCCTTCTGAGCCCATTCGCTTCACCTTTGGGCTGCTTAGCTTTCATAGTCTTACTTCTCCACTACCTGGAAGAATCCGTGGTTTTTATTTGTCTTTAACTTTATTTTTATTGTTGACATTAATCCAGATGTCCCCATTTTCAACCTCCTCTGCCCACCTCCTCCCAGCCCCAGCCCCTTTCCCTCTGGCCCTCACCACACTGCTGTCTGTGTTTATGGGTTATGCACATATGTTCCTGGACTAATCCCTTCTCCTTTTTCCATCCAGCCCTTTGTTTTAGATCCTAGCCATAAAACAAATGCAATCAAAACTTCCACCATGGATTGTTCTTGCTTGTTCCCTAACTGTTCCATGTGTAAGGCTTTTTGCGCCAATAAGATTATCACCTCATTGAACATAAAATTGTACTTTTGGGGGCCACTGTTAGCACCTTACACAGTTCAGGGCACACAGTGAAAGCTCTACCAGGAAATGAATAGACCTGAACAAAGAAGGAGAACACACCAAATTCTCATGTCAGTGATTAATAACCCAAAGAAACGGCACTAAGGCTTCAATTAGGAGGAGCAATTAATGTGAAAAAAATGAAACCAAAGGCACCCAGGCTTTTAAGGGAACTAAGTCTGAGTCTACACTAGCAACGTTCTTACTAAATGCACTGAGCAAAGTGCCGACACCGACAATTGTCCAGAAGTTTCGGTCACAGCAGAACAGATCTTGAACCAAAAGTGATGAGTTCATAAATAGGAATGGGATTTTAAAGTACTCAGCCCACTTGGAGATCTACAAGCCCTGCATTAACTAATTAACTAATTTCTAAACCAACACCTTACTGTAGCGGAGACACAATTTTGATACCATGTGTCCCAGTCACTGTATAAAACCCTCTCCTTTTCTTATGAGTAACTGAATAATCACACACACACACACACAAAAAAACCAACAACAATACAAAAACAGGTTCAAATAGGGGAGAAAATGTATCCAAGAGCGTGCAGCCAAATCCCACCTTCCCAGAGAACTAGCCCAGACCCTCTGTTTAACACCCAAGAATCATGACACTCAGGGAGTTGAAGAGATGAGGCCAAAGTGACCGTGGACCCAGTCGCATCCCTAGCCCCAGGGCCCGAGCAACACTTTAGGCGTGCTTTCCATTCCAGAGAACAAACAATGACTTCATTTACTAGCTGCACAAAAGTTTAACAAGAATCTCTCAGAGAAACATGGGAATGCTTCACATTTTTTCTTATAAACAAAACCATCGTTCTCCAAGTACATATTAAAAACTTTAAAAACCCTTGCTCGCCACTCATTCGGAACTGAAACTGGAAAGTGATGCCGTTGGTGCTCATTTCTGTCTACTTCCTGGAGCCTGGGGCCCAGGGAAGGAGAGGGAGCAGCATCTCTGAGCACCTCCTCCTGGTCCTGCCCCTCTGGGGCTGCCACCTGCCTGTGGATTCTCTGCTTCTCACGTCCTGACCCAGGGATTTGCGATGCAGACGTGAGGGATGGGGAGGGATGAGGGAGGCCTGGCGGCAGGAGTCCCGGGCAATATTGCCCCAAGACCCAGGCAGACCTGGGTTGGAAGCCTGTTCTTTCACTTCCCAGCTGCTGACCGGGGGCAAGTTCTTTAACCTCTATGTCCTCCTCCTTTGAAATGGTGCTCATCCCAAAGGTTGGTGGGAAGATGTAATACTCAGTTCTCAGTAAGTATTAACCATGACCCTTATCTCCCAGAACCGGAAGTTAAGCTGTGTTCTTGTCCTTAAACTCTATGCTGACAGCTAAGGAAAGGGAGAAAGAAAGGATGAGACTTTGTGTGGTAGGGGGCGGGCAGAATTAATAACCACCCTGTACACATAACCAACCAGCAAGGCCAGATTGATGGTTAAAATATTAATTCCATACCAGTTGTTCAATAGCCACTGAACTGAGTCTCTACAGTCACCCCTGCCTCGGCCCCTCCCCCAGGTCTGCCACCTGCCACCTCGCTCCACCCAACTGCTAAAGAGAGAGCCCCTGGCAGGGTAGTAGGAGAGTCTTAGGGAGGCACCCAGGAAAGACCCTGCCCATGTGCCACTGGTTGGCATCCCTTCCAATTGGTTGGCTGCCATACTATGCAGGCTGTGCCTGTGACCACTTTGAATATGTGTTTATGTTTGAAAAAATATTTTGTGACATTCAGTAGTCCTTAAGCACCAAAGTGAAAGCCATGCCTATCAGACCAAGGTGAGCACTTTGGGAACTTTTGTGCTAATTGGGAAAAAACACTTCTTCTTCCCATTGGAAGCAACCCTTCGCCAGTAGACTGTGAGGGGAGAGTGCCGGCCGGCCTCCAGCCTCCACTCACTGCTCATCGGGACACCCCGTTGTGCGGCATGGTCTGCCCCTCCTCTGCCCACCCCAACCCCCAATGTGCACCTCAAAATAGAAACAACACTAAACAGCAAAGTCTTTGTAAGAAAGTCCAACAAAGTTGTGATTTTCCCCATGATGGCGACCTAGCTGGATTTAGAAGCTGGATTTTGTTCCAGACCTGGCTGCTTTACCAAGCTCTGTTATCTCCGCTAGACAAATAAATTCTCTAAGCCTGGATTCCTTATTTGAAAAACAAGAATAATACTCCTTCCCCTCAGGATTGTGTGAGGATTAAATGAGATAATAACTTTAACACACTTAGAACCGTGCTCACCACACAGTAGGTACTTAATATATCTACTACTGTTTTTAAATAACAATGTTAAAGATAAATATTATTCATAAATATGTATTTGATATTGGCATCTGACTTTTTCATGGAGAAGAAAGAAAATAATGTTATTGACTTATGGCAATGGACAACAGTCCCTAGATAGTGCTTTGCACATACTTGGGATCAACTGTTTTTATTAAATAAGGAGTATTAACAGGCCAAGTTCAATAAAAGCAGCCAACAACAGCATTGATTGTGTCGTGAGGGTCATAAAATACTCCTTAAATTCTGAAATGCAGAAGGAAAAAAAGAGATTTCAGATTCAAAAGTGCTTTTGTAAGTCATTTCATCTACATGCAAGAAAATTAAATGAGAAACTGAAAAGGTCAAATTAATCTGAAACCCAATGTCATTGACAACAGTTTAAGTTACCTTTAGCAAATTTCATCACACTGTGGTCTGGGCCATCCACGAATATTGACTGAGGGGCCTCTGTACTCAACACACTGCCAGGGGTCACATTTATGTTTAAGTGACATGGGGCATTAGCAAGAACTATACAATCAGGTACCTGTCCTGGATGATTAAAATCTAATTGGGGAGACAGCTCATAGAATAAAAATAAACTGGAAAAATTTTGTGGGGGAAAAAATGGCCTATAACATTTTCTCATATTTTTTGGAAGATGCCTATATTACTCTAATATTGAAATGAATATTTTAAAACATAAAGTTTAAGATGAGAAAAAAATAACCAGTTGTTCACTCATGACAAATTGTTTTGCCAATAACCTCACAAAAGAAAGATTTTAGATTGCATGACATGAAAATGTCAGTATTCAACCTTTTTTACATGCAAACCCAGAAATTTTATAGAGTTCAACCTTAATTTCACTGAGCCATTTTTTAAAATGGGAAACATATTAGTCTATGTGTAATACATATTTGACCTACTCTAAAATCTTGCTTATTTTGGGGGGGGCCTTTTCAGGTTTGAGGTAAATTTGGGTAGAAAGTATACATAATGTTTAAATCCAGTTTTTTAAATCTAGCACAAAATGTTAATCAGTGCTGCAGAAAATTTCACCAACATATTTCATAAAGAACAAGACTTAAATGAATGTCGGATCCACTCCAGCAAACTGTATTCATGCAGTGATACTATCTAACAGTCAAATTTAAGAATAATATCCCCCCCAAAAGGACTGGTTTTGCATAGAATATTAGGAAATATAATTGCCATCCAGAATATTTAACTTCACAACAGACTGTCAATGGTGCCAAGGTACTAAAAAAGGATAAAGTTTTATTTTTAAAGATTCATAGCTTGAGAACATGTCCAGTTTGACTAAAGGTCATTTTTCTGTGGTGCAGATTATCTTAGAATTTGAAATTCACTTATATTTTACTATGTATTTTCCAAACAATTCTAAATTCCCATACAAACATTAAGCTTATTTACAAACATAAGTCAAAGAAGTTTTTAAGAAGAAGGAACCTTACCGAATAGACAGAGGAAAATTTAAACAAGCAAACAAACACACTGTGTTTCCTGCAGATAGGCCGTAAACTACTTCAATATAGTTGAAGAGTTGTTCAGCTCTCATTCTTTGATCATCAAAAATTTCCCCTCATGTGAAAGGTTGTCATCATAATCTAGATCTGAAAACCTCAGAACCGTGGATCAAGTCCTTGTAGACATCAACCACTGTGCCCACACGTATCCCACCCCCACGCCTTGGCATCAGCTTATAGGACACAAATGCTCTTTCTCCTTATATGATTTTTAACCCATTATGCGAGGCTTGGTCTGATTCTGTCTTTTCCTAGCAATTACACTATTAAAGTATCTAAGACAAATTGAATGGAGCAGGAAAAAAAAACACCAAAACTTACCTTCTTTGAGAGCTAGAGAAAATAATTCCTAGTCAAATGGGGTGGTATCAGATTCTGAAGATATTCAAAGCCACATGTCCATTTATCTGACTGATCAAAACCTTAGACTTAAAATCCATTAACCAAATATTGCTTTTGGACAAAGTTAACACAGTCGGTTTAGGCAATGATAGCATACCTGGAAGAGTCACTTCTGCTTTCAAATAAATTTTGTTTAAAGGAAGCACAGAACAACTGTCTCAAAACCACCAGTAATTTCTCCAAAGATGGCAGAGACGGTGGTCACGGTGGAGGGAAATTCTTCTGCGGCCGGTGCTCATGGCAGACACACCACAAAACAGGGAAAAGGGGGCAGCAAGGAACAACCTTGGATTCTTAGCCTCAGAGCTGAACAACTATAACTAGAAAAGAGGTCCTGCAGAATACAAAGTATAACAAACAACAGGTTAGTATTCTTAATACACAAAGAACTCTTAAAGATCTATTTGGAAAATAGAACATGTTTATAGAAAAACTAGCAACAGATTTACAAAAGACTTAAGGGCAAGAGACAACATTTTTTAAAATTTCAACCCTATTCATAATCAAAGAATTACAAAATTTAAACACTGTATGCTACCAGTTTTAAAATAATATTCCTGGTGCTGATGATGTAGGAAATAGACACTCTGGAACTCTGCTGGTGGAAATATACATTGTTCAGGCTATCCGAGGGAGCAGTTGACGTCAGGAAAATGCTCTATCAAAACTCAGAAACTTCTGCTTTGACACTTTATTTAAGCAGGAACATCAATAAATCAATTACAGGTAGGAAAGGCTATAGACTTTGGAATTAGATCCACTCTGTTGGAGACTGGTCTTTGCTGCAGCTAGAACTCAGGTTTGTGCAACTTGCCTGACTTCCTCCAGCTTCTGTTTATCTCCTGCAGAAGCAAAAGGTATTGTCAACTTTGTAGATTATCTGGGGTATTAAATGAGACTTTGTGTACTGCTCCTGAAACTGTCAGGCACAAAGCAGATATTCATTAAACTTTTGGCCATGCCTCAGGCAACTCAAAAAAGAAGACAAAGGGAATCTATATATATAAAAGACCAGTGACCAGAACAGCAGACCAGCCAGAACAACCGGAACAACCAGTGGCTATGATGTGCACTGTGGCAGCCAACTAGCCTGTCCTGGGCCCTGATTGGCCCCCAACCACCCAATCGGGGGCAGGGCCAGCCAGCCAACCACCCATGGCCCCTCCCCCTGGCCAGCCCCACCCCTGACCACACCCCCATCCTGCTGGCCCAGCCCAATGGGCCCCCATCAGAGTGGGCCAGTGATCCCACCCATGCACGAATTCATGCACTGGGCCTCTAGTATAGTCAATAATGTTGTACTAACTATAAATGGTGCCAGGTAGGCACTGGAAATATCAGGGGATCACTTTGTAAAGCATATAATTGTCTAACCCAGGGGTGGGCAAACTTTTTGACTCGGGGGCCACAATGGGTTCTTAAACTGGACCGGAGGGCCGGAACAAAAGCATGGATGGAGTGTTTGTGTGAACTAATATAAATTCAAAGTAAACATCATTACATAAAAGGGTACAGTCTTTTTTTTTTTAGTTTTATTCATTTCAAACGGGCCGGATCCGGCCCGCGGGCCGTAGTTTGCCCACGGCTGGTCTAACCACTATGCTGTACACTTGAAACTAATACATAATAATATTGAATGTAAGCTGTAATTAAAAAATAAAATTTTAAACAGAAAAAGAGGAAGGAGAAGAGGAAAAGGAAAAGGAAGGATGAAAAGAGAGAAAGTGTGCTCCTTCCTCTCTATAAAGATAGAACTCAGCCCAACAGCATGGCTCAGTGATTGAGCATCGACCCATTAACCAGAAGGTCACAGTTCAATTCCAGTCAGGACACATGCCCAGGGTGTGGGCTCAATCCCTGGTGTGAGACATGCAGGAGGTAGCCGATCAGTGATTCTCTCTCATCATTGATGTTTCTCTCTCTCTCTCCCTCTCCTTCCTCTCTGAAATCTATAAAAATATATTTAAAAAATAAAGACAGAACTTATAATGCTTTATTTTTTCATATTACTTTATATACATTAACTTGTGTATTCTCACCACAGACACATGAAACATATAAAGCAAGTATTTGTTTCCCCGCAGTAATAAGGAGAAACTGGGGCATCGTGCTGACTTAGGGGCAGAGCCAGCCCCAGAACCAAAGCTCTGACCCAGCCTCAGTGATTTCCTGTGCCTGGTGCACATTCTGTAGAACATTTATTAATGATACCTACAACTGTCTAGTTCAGAAATATCTCCCTCCCATGCCAAAGTCAGGATATGGATGTCACTTGTATTATAACGTGAACAATCTCTTTGGCTATGCATGCAAAATAGAGTTTTATATGTGCATGAAAAGAATAGACACTAAAATTGTCCCCTGGTATAGTCATAAAATTAGGGTAGCTATACACAAAATATTTTAGATTATGTTACCTAATAGACATAGGCTGCAATGATACCCAATAGGGACTGCCCGTTATATGTCGCATTGATCTGAGCAACATCTGCTATGAAATGAACACAGGCATATGACTGTGGACAGGATCAGGCCAAGATGAAATCTGACTTCTTATAGCTCCTCTGTGAGAGAAAAGATGGCTTCATAAAAAAATCACCTCCCCATATTTTGTATTTTGTGATCAATAATAACCCATTTGGAGTAGGAAGAGCAAATAGCTCTAGCAAATGTATCATTGCAATCAAGTACAGCAATGAAAGGAACCAAATACATTTTATCACAGAATAATAGCTAAGCCTCATCACAATTTCAATAATACAATTAAGTGCCTATGATGAATTTATCGAAATGTTTAATCTATAAATGAAGCTTCAATTCAAGTTAGTCTCATAAAATATTAGATTTTAAGGGACATTAGAAATTATTATTTTATTTATCATCTCCTACCTCCATTTTTAGATCTGAAGATCAGAGATATTAAGTAACTTTCCAAGATAACAGACAAAAAAAATTAAGATTGTTGGAAAAGATCTGGAATCTGGAATTAGAGTTGTGTTTCTTTAACCAACTTTCTTGTGTTATTTAATAATCTATAATAATTGACATCTTTGCACTTTGAGGAAAACTAGTCTTACTGTCTTCTCTTAGTAAAATGGTATAATGATTAAAAAATAAAAATAATACATACATTTAGATTGCAATGAAAATAAACCAAAATGCCCTTTGTATTAAAAAGCACTTTGTAATGGAAATGTCTGTACAAATATTGGTTATTAGTAAAAGTGATAGAAATTTCTTACTGTTTTCTCAAACTGCTGGATTCCACCAAGAGTTCCTAAATAAGCAGTGTTGTCTTATTCATCACTGTATTCTCAAAACCTATCACAGCGCCTGGCAAATAGAAGACAGTCAACAAATATTTGTTAAAGCAATGTGTCAGTTTGGTCCATCAGCAGCAAAATATCAGACATATGTCATAGTGATATGTTTACTGATACAGCTCCTAGGACAATGGAAACTAAAGAGAAAATAAACAAATGGGACTACATCAAAATAAAAAGCTTCTGCACAGCAAATGAAACCATCTACAAAACAATAAGAGAGCCCACTGCCTGGGAGAGCATATTTGCCAATGTTATATCCAATAAGGGTTTAATCTCCAAAATTTATAGGGAACTCATACAACTTAATAAAAGGAAGATAAACAATCCAAGCAAAAAACGGGCAAAGGACCTAAATAGACACTTTTTGAAAGCAGACATACAGAAGGCCAAGAGACATATGAAAACATGCTCAAAGTTACTACTCATCTGAGAGATGCAAATCAAAATGACAATGAGGCGCCATCTCACACCTGTCAGAATGGCTATCATCAACAAATCAACAAACAACAAGCACTGGCGAGGATGTAGAGAAAAAGGAACCCTCGTGCACTGCTGGTGGGAATGCAGACTGGTGCAGCCACTGTGGAGAACAGTATGGAGTTTCCTCAAAAAGTTAAAAATGGAGCTCCCATTTGACCCTGTGATCCCACTTCTAGGAATATATCCCAAGAAATCAGAAACACTAATCAGAAAGAATATATGCACTCCTATGTTCATAGCAGCACAATTTACAATAGCTAACAGCCTAAGTGCCCATCAGCAGATGAGGGGGATTAAAAACTGTGGTACATCTACACAATGGAATACTACACTGCTATAAAAAAGAAAGAACTCTTGCCATTCGCAGTAACATGGATGGAACTGGAGAGCATTATGCTAAGTGAAATAAGCCAGTCAGAGAAAGGTAAATATTATATGATCTCACTCATTTGTGGAATATAATGAGCAACATAAACTGATGAACAAAAATAGATCCAGAGACAGAGAAGCATCGAACAGGCCATCAAACCTCAGAGGGAAGGCAGGGGAGGACTTGTATGCATGCATATAAGCATAACCAATGGATACAGACAATAGGGGGGTGAGGACATGTGCTGAGGGATGGGAGTGGCCAGGGAGAGGTCAATGGGGGGAAAAGGAGACATATGTAATACTTTCAACAATAAAGAATTTAAATTTTAAAAAAAACTAAAACGGCTTATAATGTGACACTCATATAAACATGACATCCTTGCCTTTTACATGAGAGACAAATTAAAAATCTCATTCACTATACTTTAAAGAAAATCAAAACCTAACATTTGACAGTAATCAGCATGAGCTTCCATTTATCACAGCAGAGGGGAAAACACCCACTTTTATTATGCTTTTAAAGAACATGGTGTATAAACTATATTAAAAAAATAAAAATTAAAAATAAAGAAAAAATGTCAGTTTGGGAAATTATGTAGTCAGAATGAAATAGAAGAAATCTTGTCCCCATTATTCACATACATGGATAATTGTGATGAATTCTCTTTTGATCTCAAGGAAAAAACAGGGCAGGTTTTAAATTAGGTGGAAGACACACAAGGTGGTGACCTGAAGCACCTCATCCCAACTCCACAGCCCTACAAAGGAGAAGAAAAAAGAGGTGAGATCTAGCTCCTACTTTCTTTTTTTTTTTTTAATGAGCTTTGGGCTGCGATCTGAGACCATTTTGTGACCTGATCCTGGAGCTCTCTAACTTACTCCTCAGCTGCTCTTGGCTCCTGCTAGTCATCTCATCTATGGAAGTCTTTTGCTTCCCAGCATCACCTTGGTGTTTTCTAAAGTCTCTATTTGTTTCTCTTTTGTGGTAGAGTATCCCGCACGTCTCCCTGAGGTGTGGGTAGATATTTCATTACTGGCTGCTGTGGCTGAATCTACCTCTGTGTTCACACTGAGGCCACAATGGGCTGCTCTAAGCCGGTGACTAAACAGGGCAGGGCTCTAGCACAGGATTCCCGCCAGGAAACAGCACAGGACTCCTCGGACAGGGGACTTTGGCTAACGGGCTCCATGTTGGCCAGGGTGAGGTGTTCTTCAAACCACACTATAGTGTGAGAGTCCGCTGCCCTACCCTCGCCATCCTCCCCTCTCTCTTTCATGGGCCCAGACTTGCACAGGGGTCTGACAGCCGCCCCCCGCCCCCCACCACACACACACACACACACACACACACACACACACACACACACACACATTGCTTCCTCTCTCCCTTCTCTCCTCACTAGCATCTCTCCTAATAAGCCTCTTGAATGCATCTAGTCTTGCTTTCTGCTTCCCAGGAGGCCTGCACTCCCGCTGCCTACCCCTGACTATTGCTGCACCAGGAAAATGCAAAATAAAAGAGCCACACACCATTTTCCATTCAATCGGATTAGGAAAATTTCTAAATTTGATAATATCACTTGTTGGTGATGGTGGGGAAATGGATATTCTCATACTCCTCTGAAAGTAACTTGGGTTGGCCATGTAAGAAAGCAACTTGTGAGGAGAGTGCACTCTTTAAACCAGCCACCCTGCATCGCCATAACTGTCCTAGAGAAATACTTATAATATGTAAGATGATGCATAAATAAGGTGTCTCATTGCAACATTGTGTATAACTGTGAAAAACCAAGACTATCCAACAGTGAGATTAAATAAGTTTGGAAAGATCTATGTTATGAGATACCATCAGAATACCATGGGAAGGGAGATAGATCCATGGTATTAAAAGAACTCCAAGACATCCTACTGAGCGATACAAAGCAAGATGTAGAGTAATACATACTATGTAATACCATTTATGTTTAAATACACCCCAAAATCTCTCTTTTCCTTCCTTCCTCCCTCCCTTTCATCCCTCCTCCTTTCTCTCCCTCCTTCCCTCCCTCCTTCTCTCCCTACACACATACACACACACACACACACACACACACATATATTTACAAACTGATATCAGTTATCAGTGATTATATTTGGGTAGAGGAATGGAATTAGGAGTGGTGACAGAAATTTTAACTTTACCTGATTTTTTGTTAATATTTACAAGGAGAATCTACTCATGAATATATATACAAATTCAAGTGTTAACAATTCGTTTCTCCTTTCTCCTTATGGGGTGCTGGGCTCCGTAAACACAGCACATAATAGCGTGGATTACATATGTAGGATCTAGAAACTCCTTCAAAGATCAATGTCTCAAAGAAATCACATTATCAGGGAGTTCTGTTTCTACTAATTCAACAGGAAAACACTGTATGGTTGCCAGAGAAGAATCCGTAGAACACCTATTTCCAGTAAAGTTTTAATACTTAAGAGAGGACTAATTCAGCATAGATAGTGATAGATAGATGATAGATAGATAGATAGATAGATAGATAGATAGATAGACAGACAAGAAGAAATATGCACATATAATCAATAATTACCTACATATACCAAAATATACATTACACTATTATTTGTAATTTGCAGTCAGTGTGACTCAGACTAAGCATCAGGCAGGAAAACCTGCTGTATTTTCAGAGCAGGTTTTGCAAAGGGGGCTGACAGGTCACAAGGAGCTGTGAGAAGCAAGCTCTGATCCTTTGAATGTGGTAAATGTTTCTGTCCTGAGACTCATAACTAGAGAACTCGTTTTGTCAAGACCAAGCCTGGAACCAAAGACCCTACCCAGGCCATATGCCAGTTCTCCTCCACTGAAGCCCTTCACTTTCATGGGACTCATTTACTGAAGATGAGATCATTTATTTATCTGTCCATTGTTATTTGTCTGCTCCTAACAGCTCTCCAGTGACGCCTTTAACACTACACAAGATGCGCATCCGTTCCTAACAGAAGCAAGAGCACGTGTTTTGGCTTCCTCTGCAAAGACATCAATCATGCTAACAGTTCATTTCTTGTCACCTCTAGCTCTCTCTTCCATGTTAGACCATGGAGCAGTAAACTGTGGAGCAGGATTTAGTAATCATGGCAGCAACACTGTTTCCTTTGGGGTTTGTGCCTGTTGACAGCAAACTAAGAGATCACTGGTGGTTAGGAATGGATCTGAATCCCAGGAGTTGGAGTCTCGGAATTCGGCGGGGGCCAGTTTGTAAGGACTAATGACTTACTGCAGGCTGGCCGTCTGGAAGTGAAGGGGCCCACAATCTTGTCCCCTTACCCACTGCTGCCCTGCCGACAGTCAGAATATGTCTGTGCCACAGGGATCCTCAAGTGCAAGTGTCCTTGGCCTAAGGCCAACCACAATATAGAGGACAAATGCCAGCAGGAAGCTACACTAGCCCAGGGCAGCCTGTACCAAGGCAAGGCTCACGCCTGCCTCCTAGTACCCCAGCCTCTGATTCCAGGGGTCTGCTATCTCCACAGCGAGGCTTGGCATTCCTAACTTGGCTTGTGCATCATGTTGGTTTACTTAACATACTAACCACTAATATCTGTTAAGTCCCTACCATGTGCCAGGCGCTTTCCACCTGTGTTCTTTTTTTTAAAATATATTTTATTGATTTTGTACAGAGAGGAAGGGAGAGGGATAGAGAGTTAGAAACATCAATGAGAGAGAAACATCGATTAGCTGCCTCCTGCACACTCCATACTGGGGATGTGCCCACAGCCAAGGTACATGCCCTTGACCGGAATCAAACCTGGGACCCTTCAGTCCGCAGGCCGACGCTCTATCCACTGAGCCAAACCAGTTAGGGCTCCACCTGTGTTCTTACTGAGTTCTAACAACCACCACTATGAGACAGGCATGCCTTTGGGTCTCATCTTACTGCTAAGGATCTGGGCCAAGATCGCACAGCTTACATGTCGTGAATTGGGGTTCAGAACTGGATCTCTCAGCTTTCAAAGCTCGAGCCTTTACCCACCATGTAATAAGGTCCCGAAATGTGTTAGTGCCCCAAGCTGGTCACCAACAACATTTAAGATTATTTTTTAATCCAATTTCATAGAAACTTTAGAATCTCTTTACATTAGGATACATTGATTCAAGAAACACTGACTAAAGGTCAGCTACGCCTCATCTGAGATGCAGTAAAGAGTCTGATGGCAGGAAGATATTCTGTCTCAGGAACTCACAGTCTAGTAGAGGAAACAGACACACAACCCTAGGACAGTGAGACAGAAGCAAAGCAATGGAAACGCACTGACAAATTCCCCTCTTCTCTACAGACTTTCCCTATTCCTCAGCCTTCTTTAGATGACTCTCCTCAGATAATTTTCGTAACTACATTTTTGCAGCTGACGAATTTTTATTATATTTTCCTTCACATAAAATTATCAGGTTTGTGATAGAACCAACAGTTTACCACTGCTTTGCTAAGAATTTGGTCATGGTAGCTAATATATTTTTATGTTCTCAAATTTTTTTATTTTTTATTTACACGATGCTAAGATTAATTTAAATCTTCCAAAGATGCTGACCTTACAAAAACCCTTTCTGGGGGGAAATAGTTGCAAAAGATATATCTGATAAAGGACTGTTATCCAAAATATAAAGAACACATAAGTTGACAATAAGAAAACAAACAATCCAATTTAAAAATGGGCAAAAGATCTGAACAGAAACCTCACCAAAATAAGTGTATGGAAAGACTCTCCACATCAGATGTCGTTAGGAAATTATAAATTAAAACAACAATGAGATGCGGCTACACACCTATTCAAATGGCCAAACTCTGAAACACGGACAACACCAAATGCTGACAAGAATATGGAACAACAAGGACTCTTAGACATTACTAGTAGGAATGTAAAATGCTTTAACCCCTTTGGAAGACAGTTTGGCAGTTTCTTTAACAACTAAACATATGATCTAGCAATCATGCTTCTTGGTTTCTACCCAAAGGAGTTGAAAACATGTCCACACAAAAATCCGCACATGGATATTTATAGCATCGTTACCCATAACTGCCCAAACTTGGAGCAACTAACATTTCCTACAAAGAAGTGAATGAATAAACTGTGGCAATCCAGACAGTGGAATATTATTCAGAGCTAAAAAGAAACAAGCCATCGAGCCATCAAAAGACATGGAGGAAACTTACATGTATATTACTAAGTAAAAGAAGGCAATCTGGAAAAACTATATACTGTATGATTCTTACATTATGGCATTCTGGAAAAGGTAAAACTATGGCGACAGTAAGAAAAGATCACTTGTTTTCAGGGGTTGGGAGGAGAGGTGCATGAGCAGAACACAGAGAGTTTTTAGGGCAGTGAAATTCTCTGTCAGACACTATACTGATGGATACATGTCCTTATACATTTGGCAAAACTCATAGAAAGTATATCACCAAGAGTGACCCCAGTGTAAACTACAGACTTTGAGTGATTGTGATGTGTATATGCAGGGTCGTCTGGTGGGGGGTTTGGATAGTGGGGGAGGGGGACATGGAGGGTAGAAGAGAGTGTGTAGGAAATCTCTGTACAATCTGTCTTGCAGTGAACTGTTCATTCAAAATTTATTTTGTTTTTATTTATTCTCTTCTACTTGTGAATTAAATGTATTTTTAATTTACAATCTTCCCCAATGGGAATTTATAATCTTCCCCAATGTCCAAACCACTCAATTCATATCATCTAATGCAGTGCAAAAAAAAGCAGTTCAGGGGAGGGAAGCAGAGACACAGTCGTGTTTGATGCATGTTAACAAAGCCAGCCCACGTAGCAAACAGCAGCCACAGTGCAAACAGGCTCATATCCCTTGAAATGCCATTAGTCGACATCTAAACTCTCTTAAAATAACTCAGGTCCTTACTCTACTCTTCTTACTAACCACAGGTTTTGGAAAAACACCATTAGGGTGCAACTGGCACTAACATTTTCCAAATAAAACATTTGTTTCTGAAAACATAAATTGTCTTATTTCTCTGTTGTAAACACTGGTTTTGTTGGCAAATGGGAATGTGCGTTGCAATTATTGTGGCAAGGCGGTTGGAGTGCCTGTGGGGTGTTTTGTGTTTCTACAGGCCCACAGCCACCGGGATGGCTTTCGCATCAGGCAGGAGTCCTGGCAGCTCCCGCGGAGCCTTCCGACGGGCCTCCTGGCAGTAGGACATGGGCCCATGATGCAGATGGGCTACTTTGAACTCTGAAAACTCTCCTCTCCCCCCACAGCCATCCATTGTCCACTGGGAGTACAATATTAGCCCCGTGTTTTTATGACTACAGCTTTGGTATAAGGTTATGTGTTACAAAATTACGCAGAAATTGCAGATGGTGCTTCAATCACCTATTGCTGCCTAGCAAACCATCCCCAAAATCAGTGTCTTAAAACAACACTAACTTCTTTCACGATGCTCTGAGCTATATGGGCAGTCCTTCTGTTCTTACTGGAATCCCCCATGTGGTTGCTTTTTGGCTGAAAAATTGGCTCAGGGTTGGGCTCAAGTGAACCCTGGGGTGGCAGGGCCTCTCTGTCCATGTGGTCTTAGGATCTCTCTCCAAGAACGCTAGCTGGATCTAATCTTTCTTGCATGGCATCTGAGTTCCGAGAAGGCAAACCCTAAAGTGCAAGTACCTAACAAACTTCTGCTTACATCACACCTGCTCATGCCCCATGGTCCAAAGCAAGTCACATGGCCAAGCCCAGAGTCACCATAGAGTGGGAAAGATTTGTACAAGGGCATTAACACCAGTATTTGATTGTCGTGATGTAGTCTAGGAACAAAGGCATTAAATGTGAAAACATGATGATGGGGTATTTTCAGGGCTTAATGTTCATAATAATTCATATATATTGACATTATGATATACCACGCATTGGACTAAAAAACCCATATTTATTCATTCACTTAATTCTCATACCAACTCCAAAAGATTGGTACCATTGTGAATTCTCATGTTATAGATCAGAGAACTGGTGCCCAGAGACTGAAGCAAACAGGAGAGGTGGGGTTCTGGTGAGAGTCCAGTGAGTCCAGCTCCAAAGTCCACGCGCTTAATCCCCATGTTATCAGACTTCTAAACAAATGACAGAGAGCTCCCTACCGCTGTGACCATGGCCTGTCTTTAAACATTAACCTTTTACATTAAGTAGAAGTGGGTTATCTTAATTCCCAGACCAGCGAGTTGGAGTAGGCTCCTGTGGACACAGAGGGCAATGCTTGAGCAGACTGCTAGCCTCTGTGTCCAGTTCACCTGGACTTCCGAGTCACCGCCGATGCACATGCACAGGTAAGGTCCCCTTCTCACTGAGGACAGGGCACATGCTGGCCAGGCCCTCGCCTGCAGGGCATCACGGAGGAGGCAAAAGGGCACAGGAGGGCAAGCGCTGGTTAGACCACCTAGCATTGTCTGTCATCAAACACCAGACACCTAACTCCCTTAGACTGTTTCTTCAGCTCCAAAATGAGGCCTCTAGCAGCATCTGCCTGTGAGAGTTTAGGGAGAGATTGAATTAGATAAGGCGTACAAAGAGCTCAGCTGCACTCTCTGGTACGAAAATGCTAACTATTGGTATGAAGATTAAATGCTTTTCAGAGCTTCTTTGTTAAATATATATATATATATATATATATATGTATATATATATATATATATATATATATATATATATATATATATATATATATAATCTTATTGATTTCAGAGAGGAGGGGGGAGGGAGAGTTAGAAAAATCAATGATGAGAGAGAATCATTGATCAGGTGCCTCCTGGGGATCGAGCCCACAACCTAGGCATATGCCCTGACTGGGAAATGAACCGTGACCTCCTGGTTTATAGGTTGCTGCTCAACCACTGAGTCACACCAGCCAGGCTCAGAGCTTCTTTGGGAACTGAGAGAATATGGAGCAGCGGTTCTCAACCTGTGGGTTGTGACCCCTTTGGGGTCGAACAACCCTTTCACAGGGGTTGCCTAAGACCATCAGAAAACACATATATAATTACATATTGTTTTTGTGATTAATCACTGTGCTTTAATTATGTTCAATTTGTAACAATGAAATTGGGGGTCACCACAACATGAGGAACTGTATTAAAGGGTCGCGGCTTTAGGAAGGTTGAGAACCACTGATGTGGAGAGATTTCATCATCTTTGCAGAGGACCTACTAAGGGCCATCAGCAGAACAACATCCACAGTGTATTAGCTGACTTACTGAGAAATTATCAAAGAAAAATTTAAATTCGCTATCTGACTTGGCGGGGGCGGGGTGGGGGGGGGGGGGAGTTGAGGAAAGCAATGTGATTCTCAAAAGTACGTGAACCATGTCCTCCAAAGTCCTCCATTATGTATCCTGTCCGTTTATGCGTCAGCCCAATCTCTGTACTGAGGGCAATCAAGTCAGATCGCCTGGGTGAGACTCCCACAGAAGTGCGCTCCTTGTAACCAAATATTTTACTTCATTTTGTGCATTTTTTACTGAAGGAGGAAAAAAGTCCAAAAACAAATATTGAATTAAAAGTTGAATGTTTAAAGAGGCAAAAACATTTTGAAGATTTTTTTTCATGTGTTTTAGAAGCTTTGTTCCTCACGTTGCCACAACCATACACAACACAACATACACACCCCAGGCTGTTCAGCTTGCAAAAAAGGAGATGCCATGGAGAGTATTTCCTGTTGCTTACAAATTCTTACAGTCCCTTAAACACTATCATGAGCAAAAGGAAATCCTGAAAAATATGAAAGTGAAATGTTGCCCACAAATATAACAAGGTCCTCTGAAGAGCAAGAAAACTCAGATTAGCCCAGCGGCACGGCTCAGTGGTTGAGCGTTAACCTATGAGCCAGGAAGTCACGATTTGATTCCCTATCAGGGCACATGCCTGGGTTTCGGACTCTGTCCCCAGTGGGGGGCATGCAGGAGGCAGCCAGCCGATCAGCGATTCTCTCTCATCATTGATGTTTCTATCTCTCTCTCCCTCGCTCTTCCTCTCTGAAACCAATAAAAATAAAAAAAATTCAGAGTAAAAGGGCAATGTACTTACCCATGAGAATATCTCTTTTTCTAAAATATGAACATTTCACTTTTCCTAAGAAAGTCTGTTTGGGGTATTTTTTCACTTACATGCACCTTGAACACACAGGGAAAGCAATAGGGATGTTGTGTTACATTAGGAAAAGCAAGAGCTGTCAGGCTGCCAGGACTGCGTGCACATTCCACGCTCTTCCATTCGTGGGTTTAGCAGCCCTGGGTGAGCCCCTTTTAATCCTGTTAACCTTTTCCCCTCATCTGTAAAAATGAGGATCATAATTCTCCTTTCAGAATTGTGAGGAGTTTGTGCGTTATTGTAGATGAACGTGCTTGGTATGCCACTTGCCACAGAATAAGCAACTGCTAAATGTTTATTTTCCCTGCCTTCCCAATAGGCTTTTCTTTTTTAAAACCAATTACCTTCAAACCTACACCACATTAGGAGAAAAGTCCTGCTGGAAAGCCTCCATGATTGAAAAATACAAAAAAATAATAAGCTTTTACTTAAAAGCTCTACATTAAGGGATTAAATGCTTTACAAACCTTAATGGGGAAATTAACAATTGCCTTGCAGACATGGGGTCGGTGAGCTAATCAGACACTTCGCATTCAATACACACCACCATGCTCTCCGCATGAATGACTAGCTTTCACACCTACGGGCATAACCAGGAACTTAATTAAAGCCAACTAATATTTTTTAGGACTACAACAACAAATATTCTTTAGAGGATCCTCAAGGGTGTTTGCCAACAAGACTGCCTGTGAGCTTAATCCATCCTCTACTAAAAAAAATACAGGGTACCAATCCCCCTTTTCTCAATTTTCCCAGGTGAGTGCCAATAGGGTCATTAGCATGCTGTCACACAAGGGAAACCTGCTGTTGCGAGGACTAGAGCCTCCTAATCCTCAGGCCTCCATACACTATATCTGATTAAGTCCCTGCTGTGAGCAGCCTTAAATCCTTTTTGTTAACTCAGAGGCAGGGGAGGGGACAGTACAGTAAGGTAGATACTGTGGATTGGCACTCACCATCCATTTCTCCTTTCTTGTAGTGCAGTATCTTTTTCAAAATCCCAGTTGTACCCAGCCAGCATGGCTCAGTGGTTGAGCATCGACCTATGAACCAGGAAGTCACAGTTCAATTTCTGGTCAGGGCACATGCCCGGGTTGTAGGCTCAATCCCCAATATTGATTTCAAAGAGGAAGGGAGAGGGAGAGAGAGATAGAAACATCAATGGTGAGAAAGAATCATTGATGAGCTGCCTCCTGCACACCCCCTAATAGGGATCAAGTCTCCAACCCAGGCGTGTGCCCATAACCAGAATCGAACCTGGGACCCTTCGGTCCGCAAGCTGATACACTGTCCATTGAGCCAAACCAGCTAGAGCAATAAAAATATTTTTTAATGCCAATTACCATCCATTAGTCAGAAAATCAACTTGGTGGGTCAAGACCAACATTTCCTAATGGAGTGCGGTGATCTAGAATAAAGCAGAACTGCACAGCACATACTAGGACAGAAGCCATGAGGGGGCATCCCGTTGCCTTGTGAGCCTTTCATTTCAGGTAGACATGCATGTGACTATATGTAAGTGTGAGTCAAATAAATTTTACAGTAGAGCAGTGGTTCTCAACCTTCCTAATGCCGCAACCCTTTAATACAGTTCCTCATGTTGTGGTGACCCTCAATTTCATTGTTACAAATTGAACATAATTGAAGCATAGTGATTAATCACAAAAACAATATGTAATTCTATATGTGTTTTTCGATGGTCTTAGGAGACCCCTGTGAAAGGGTCGTTCGACCCCAAAGGGGTCACGACCCACAGGTTGAGAACCGCTGCACTACAGCATGTCCAAATGTTTGAACACTGTTCCGGTATGCCTTTCTATACCTCAAAAATGGGGAAGTTACGTGCCATGTGTCCTGGAATGCCTTGATAAAAGATTCCCATGTTTTGGGGGTTGGCCAGTCAGATGTCCAAGTGTGAGATATGGAAGATGGCAGTGGTCACACCTCTCCTGCACCTGTTTCTGTTGGCAAGCATGTGCTGGTCACTTTCGGTCCTCCATAGCATCATTAGCAGAGGACCCAGCATATGGTCACAAGACCCATGTGTCCTGGGACGCAAGGCACAAGGCATCCGTTTCCTAGCCCAGGTGGCAGCAAAGACAGTAGGCTCTGGAGTTAGCAGCAGGAGGCCCCCGAAGGTGGTGGCTTCCAGATCTTGGTAGGATCAGTGCAGTTCTAGACCCACTGGCTTTCTGAGTGTAGAGTAACAGCAGCTCTCTTGGTGGTTTCGTTCTGCGGTGTGCCTTTGGGAGGTGCTTTGGAAAGTTCAACCTCAAGTCTATTTCTCCCGCCCTCACATGATTCTTTCTGTAAGCCACTTAATACCCTATAATAAATCCCTTCTTGCTTACTTGGAGTAGCATCTTTTCTGTACTCAAACTTGTTGAAACTGACAGGAAATGGAAAAATAAGTAAATTTTTTTAAAAAAATTTTAGTACTCAGCATTATACTGGAATCACTACAGAGAATTCTGAAAAGAAGCAGTAAACTAGATAACGTATTAGGCACATATATTTTATTTTATAGTTTTTGTTTTTCTGGGTCCTATACCACCAAGTGATCAATAGATACCTGCTGTTTGATTGATTGAGAAAAGCACATGATGGACAACACCAGAATGGTTTGGTACCTTCATAACTAGTTGTAAGAAGAATGAATAAATGACTGAGGTCAGCTTTTCTAGAAAGACGCTGAAATAGGGAAGAAAACAAGGTCTTTATACCCCGACATTGATCAAGTCGCAAGGTGCCCTTGGGAAGGGTCTGTGACCCAGGACGAGGTAGCTTCCTTCAGCCAAAGGCAGGTCCTTGCCAGACAGGCTCAGCTACAGGTGTTGGGAGCCAACAGCTCTAAGCAACTGAAGAATGAGTCCTCAGTCCTCAAGCGAGACCTGGGTGGTCGACCACAGCATCTGTTCATAGACGTCTTTATCGTGCCCTACAGCTTCTTAAATGTGTTGTGAAGACATTCATCCCAGTCCACATAGGAAAGCAGGAAAGGTATGCGCTCAGTATGTAAACGACTTTCAGCATGACACTAACAATAAATCCATTTTCCACTTAGCGATACGTGCAGCTGAGCATGTTTTTCAAATAGAACTTTATGAGTTGAGCCAGAAAGCATGAGTGTAAGCTTTGCCCCATGTATTTTATTTCCAGATCACCAGTGGGTATAATTTACAGTCTCTCCACTTTTATTTATTGCCCATTACCACTTTGAATAATAACATTTTTTATCCTATCCTCTTCCCTGCTTTAAACCACGTCATGACTTAACCACAAGGTTTCACACAAAAACTGTGGAAGAGGCAGCTTTGTGAAAAGAAAAACTCATGAGACCAAGACTCAGGAAACCTGAGGTCTATTCTCAGTTCTGAGCTCTGTCATATCTCTCCTCTCCTCTCCTCTCCTCTCCTCTCTTCTCCTCTCCTCTCCTCTCCTCTCCTCTCCTCTCCTCTCCTCTCCTCTCCTCTCCTCTCCTCTCCTCTCCCCTCCCCTCCCCTCCCCTCCCCTCCCCTCCCCTCCCCTCCCCTCCCCTCCCCTCCCCTCTCTTCTCTCTCTCTCTCTCTCTCTCTCTCTTCTTCTCCTCTCTTCTTTCTTTCCTCTCTTCTCTCTCTCCCTCCCTGCCTTTCTCTATTTCCTAGAAATAACTTTTCTTTTCCTATTATATAGATTTTTAAATGGACATACATGAAAACATTGCCATAAGAATTATAATACATCTTTAACCTTTTATCATTGTTAGTCAATCATCCACTTTTAATTATTCATGCAAATCATTATGCATTGAGAACCCATTCAAATCTGCATACAGTTGGAAGTTTTGATACATAAAGAGAAGGGCAAACCCCATCCCATTTGGTGATTCAATCAGACATTCAACAAATACTCTTTGCGCGTCAACTATGGGCCAAGCACTGGACATACAGTAAACAAACCTGCAGGAACTGGTTACTGATACAACAAGCGATATTAGCTAGCATGCACTGAGTACTACCTACGTGCCAGGATATTTTCAAATGCTTTACATTATTTAATCCTCACAGCAATCTTCTAAGATAGTGCCTAGTTTTCTGGGGCTGTGTTAACCAAGTTACACAAACTGAGTGACTTAAACAACAGAAATATTACCTCACAGTCCTGGAGGCCAGAAGTCTGAGACCACGGTGTCTGCAGGGTTGGTTCCCCAGGGGCTGCAGGGAGAATCTGCTGCGTGCCTCTCTCCTGGCTTCTGGTGCCACACTGTCAATCTTTGGCAGCCCTCAGCTTAGAGCTGCATCACCCCAACTCTGCCTTCATTTGCATGCGGCATTCTCCCTGTGTGCATGTCTGTGTCCAAATTTCCTCTATTTATAAGGATACCAGTCTCATTGGACAGGGCCCACCCTGATGACTTTATCATAACTTGATCATCAGCAAAGGCCCTGTTTCCAAATGAGGTCACATACAGAGGTACTCAGAGTTGAGACTTCAACATCTTTTGGGGGGGACATAATTCAACCCATAACAGGTATCTGTTTCACAGATGAGGAAACAGATACAGAGAGATGAGTAACACATTCTCGGGTGCGAGGTCACAAGGCTAATGCACTGGAGTGTGTACAGTGTGTGAAAAAAGGGGACCCAGCACAGACCCCTGTGGGACACTGACACCCAGGAGACAGACATGAGACCCCACTTCTGTGACCTCAGTCAACTGCACGGCAAATGGGTGCCTGACTTAAGGGAAACCCATCTGCCGGCTTGTCACTGGCCTGCAAGGCAGGTGCACCTCACCCTGAAGAGTGGCTGCTTCACTGACCAGGTTCCCCTCTGGAGGAGAAGCACAGAGAGGAGCAGCCTGGTGGGAGCAGAAATGGAAAGACATACAGGAAAGCCAGGCAGTAGTGGAGAACACACAGACCGGGGCAGCCCTGAGTGAACAGAAGGAGAAGCTAACTAAACGTAGGAAAGAAAAGGAGAGGTGATGATGGCATCAGCTGAGACACAGAAGCAGAGGCAGGGAGAGGATGAGTCATCATGAGATCAAAAGAAACGTGCATCTGTGGGAAGGGGAAGGGAACCGGCCGAGAGCCACCCCGCACCATGCATTGGGCACTCCAGTTCTCAGGATGGAGGACCCTTCTTCACTGAGTTCTGGGAGGTCACGATTCCCACCCATACTGACATCCACACTTATCCTTACATTAATCTCTCTCTTTTTTTGTTTTGTTTTGTTTCCTTCAACCTTAAAATAATCTAACTCAAACACCCACAGATACAAGAATAAAGCATCATTGAAGCTAATGGAAGAGATGCTTCAAGAAGGAAATGGTCGATGGTATCAAATATTACAGAAAGATAAGTCATATAAGCACTTAAAAAGTAACAGGGATTTGCTAACGACAGTGGGAGAGCTGAGTGAGTGGAGACAGACAGAAGCCAGGTTGTAACAAGTGATTAAAGGAATGGGAGGTTAAGGGAGGCCAGGGGAAGGTCGGGGGGGGGGGGGGGGGGGGGAGACATTTGTAATACCTTAAGCAATAAAACAAAATTTAAAAAAATAATTAAAATAAAATAAAATAAAATAAAATAAAATAAAATAAAGGAATGGAAGGTAAGACCAGAAAGGCAGAAATATAAACCACACTTTCACATGCTTCTGCTGTGAAGATAAAGAGGGAAATGAAGCTCTAAGCAGAACTTGTGGGGTAGAGGGAGTGATTTTTTTTTTTAAGTGAGATTTAAATATATTTTAAATTTTTTATTTAATTTATTGGGGTGACATTGGTTAATGAAATTACATAGGTTTCAATCCGCATATTTAAATGCAGGTGGAAATAAGCCATTAACGTAGGTGAGGTTGAAAACAGTTGAGAGAGTGGAAAACAACCGGTGAAACTAAGTTGCTGAGGATGCAAGTGGTCGGGGAGAAGCAGGTAGAGGCAGTAACCTGAGACAGGAAGAAGGAAGAGAGCAAGGTTGGGTGTGGACACATAGCAGGCTGTATTAGGATCTGATATGAAAGGTATTTCCTGTAATGGCTTCTATTTTCTGAGTGAAATAGGAGATGAGATTATCTGCTGACAATGAAGAGGAAAGAGACAGGGGAAGAACCTCGAGGCAGAGAAGAATATTTGCAATAATCACTTTGGAAAATGGCAGTGAAATCTCACCGGGAAAACGGTGAATGACTACCATTTAGTACAGAGGGCTCCGATGAGATCAAAGGCCACGAATTTAGTATGAAACTTAGCTGTGATTTTGTGATTTCCTCCAGTCTCATTCAGTGCGCAGGAAAAGCAGCAGAAACATTGGTAGTTGGGATTAATTCAAATTTGAGGGTAAACGGGCAAGGGAAAAGGGAGTTTAAGGGTTAGGAAGGGGATGATTGAAAAAATGAACAATAATATCCACATGGGCTGCCGATGGAGTGGGGATGGGCAAGGCCAGGAGGGACATCATATGAGGACCAAGGAATCTCAAAGAAGAGCTATTTGGGAGGAAGAAAAGAGGTCTGGGATGATAGGAGGTTAAGATTTTAGAGGCAGAGAAGTTCTAGGTCATTAGATGATCCCGAATTTGACCATCTGTCACAGATGCTGACTGTGGGTCTGCCCAGCTTCTCTTGCTTTGGGGAACTTTCTGTCTGTCATTACGTGTGTTTCTGGGTGAACAGCTCATCCCAGGGCCTCGGCCCCCCCTCACCCCCCCTCACTGCGAGGGTTGCCATGGGATGCAGATCAGTGTGTTCATCCCCTGGCTACCTACAGTGCGTGGTCCAGGGGTGGCGACATGACCAAGAAGAGATCAGACTCTTTTTTGAGATTTCTCCCATGGATGTTGGAGGCAGAGAGTCTCTTTTTCTCAGCTCCTGAGCTGGAAAGACCGTGTAGCTGCTTGTGAGCATCTTTCCTGGCAGCACGGAGGGCCCCTCTGCAGAAGGAGAAAGTGAGACCAACGTACAAAGACAAGCCGACCAGGCAGAGGTGGAAGACGGACAGAAGCAAAAAGAATCCCGAGAATTCTAAATCCCTGGATCTAGCCATGCTGAACCTGGTCTACCCCTGCATCTTTCAAATGACTCTCCCCCACCCCCACCCCCCAATTCTCTCTTTGGCTTAAGCTAGTCTAAATTGGATTTCTGTAAACTGCAGTCAAGGGTGTGAGTTGCTGAAACAAAAGCACAGAAAGGTACGAGAGCTGGGAAGGCCAAGAAACTGAAGATAAGGCAAAATAACAACAAAAGAACAAAAAATAATAATAAAGATAAGGCAAAGGAATAACCGTATGGAGGTTGCGTAGGGAAAAGAGAAGCATGCAGACCCCTCTTGCTGATGAAAGGTGGGATGTGCAAAAATGTGAATAAAGTAGAAAGAGCCTTCCTGGTCAAAGGTTGTGTTGTGTAACCATGAAATGCTTCCCCAGGGAAAATTCGTTTCTGTTTCTAAGTCCTAAGTATTATTGCCGTGTCAATAATGCACACGTTCTTTAACAGCTTTTATGCCCACCACACCTTGACCTTGAATCACTCGCTGTTCATCTATGAGACAGACTATGAGGTAAAACTGAAATTCAGATAAATCAGATTAACTTTTCTCCCTGAGATACTTCATGCAATTATTTAAATGTCTCAACAATGACCAGAATAATGGCCTCAGTAGCAACTATCGCTCAAGTGTATTTGGTAGGAGACTTTGTGTTAAATATTTTAAAACTCTATTTAGAAAAGTCACATCAACCTAATGCATTTTATTGGACAACATAAAATACACATGAGTATTATGGAAGAACACAGTCTGACACAAGAATGTGAAGCTGGCTGCCAATGCTAGGACAGATGCACCAAGGCAAAGCCAACAGCCAGCAGGCAATTTAACCAGGAAGACATGGCTTTATTAAAGTGATTCTGGATTTGTCCAAAGGACAGTTAATGTGTGCGTGGATTATATACACAGACAGAAGGTATTTTTCTTATCCCATATGATGGTATGCTTTCTATCAGAAATCTGTAAGGGTTATGTTCAGATATTTTTAATTTTTATGTATGTGTTAAAGACTATTGTATATATGTTTGAGTCATATATTGGGAATGTTATATAAATATATATTCAGATAAATGGAATGAATTGTGTATTATAAAGTGCAGTACTAGTAATGATGGACCATTCTGAGCCTCATAGAAATATAGAAATATAGGGTGTCCCCCAAAAACATATATACACACTTTGACTAATTACAAAGGCCATGTTTATTAAAATGCATTTCATTTTCAAAATTAAGCTATCAGCTGTTGAAGTGTGTATACATGTTTTGGAGACATGCTATATAAGTGATGATAAGTCAAACGTGGGAAAACAATATTATAACAGCGTATGTCTTTAAAGTGATGTTGTTAGATGTATTTTTTGAATAGTGTAGAAATAAATTGACAGAGAAAATAAAAAGTTTATTAAAGACTGCATTTGGAGAATGTACAAAATCAGTGTTCCCACCCTCGCCCCTACCACCACCACCGCGACTGCTTCCTGTGGTCTGGGCCACGCAGGGCCTCTCAGCATCCCCATCCTCCAGGCACCCAGAGGTGCAGCCGCCGCCTCCACTATGGCTGAGTGTGGGTCCACAGCAGCAGCCACGCATCTGGACTACATGTGGGGAGCTCCCCGGGGAAACCGAGGCTGCCCTCCTGCCTGCTGCACACAGCTCCTGTCCTCACAGGGCTGGGCAGGCGTGTTTCCTCAGTTGTGAAACACTACTTCATACTATCTTTGTTCATGAAGGAGAAGCCGGCAGAGGCGACCCACCCCTGTGGCCATCCTTGGTCACTCTCCCTCTGTGTGGCCTGTCGTCCAGCCTGCAAGTATCAAACTCATTTCCTCTCATCTAGACTTTTTAAATATATTTTTAAATTAATTTCAGAGAAGAAGGAAGTGGGGGAGAGAGATAGAAACATCAATGATGAGAGTCATTGATCGGCTGCCACCGGCATGCCCCACACTGGGGATCGAGTCCAAAACCTGGGCATGTGCCCTGACTGGGAATTGAACCATGACCTCCTAGTTCATGGATCAATGTTCAACCACTGAGCCACGCCACCTGAGCTAGACTTTTCATTTTCTCTTAATATTTGGCTATAATCTACTTTTCTCTCTCCTTTAATTAGACACCAATGCTTTTCTCAAGGACTGAAAAAAAAAATTGATGTGGCAGAAATATGATAATCACCCAAAAGAGTAACATGTTTTTCTCTTGGAAATTAAAAAAATATATAAATTCCTGAAAAATATCTGTGAAATAGAAATTTAAAAGGAAGGCAGAAAGTGAGAGATATTCATAATAAAATCTGGATTCTGAAAAAGTACGCTCGCTATGACTGTGTTTTATATATTGGTAAATAAAACTGTGTAGGCTGTCTTCATCTTATCGGTTTCATGTTAATGGCTCCATTTTGAAAGTACTGAGATCAGCCCTGTTCAAACATTAAAAAATTACCACCTAATGCAATCTGGCAGCAACATTTGAAAATACATAGGTTTCTTAGAGTACCTCAGACTATGCATGTTTTATCCAAATAAGTAGGTACATTTCTTTTTTAAAGAAATCATATGGATTACACTCATAAACCTTAATTACTTCTGGACTGCAAGTCTTGACTATATGCAGGCAATTGTCACCAAAACACAGGGAGCCAGGAGAAACTGGAGGATGGTGGAGTAGCAGAGAAGACACGGCTTTTGAGTCAACGTAGAGTCCCTCCCGGTTCTGTCACCAACCAACTGCAATCTTGGGTAGGTGACACCCTCTCAGAGCCCCAGAGAGGTCGTAAAATAAAAACATCAAAGCTTCTCTGTGTGGTGGTTATGAGAATTAAGTTGGGTACTAAAGCCCTGAGTCATAAGAGATACTCCATAAGTAGTAATTCTCTACTGACAGTTTTCGTTCTAGATATGCAATCTAGCGGAATTCTTCTGGGTCCCAAAGTGCCAACAAATGAAATACCAGGTGTTTTTAGTGGCGAACATTTATCTACCTTTGAGATTCTTTGTTGTCAATGATGGATTCTCACTCTATCACCAAAGTATAGAATATTCACCTATTGGTCAAATTTCAAAGGTTTGGAGAATTTGTTCAATTGAGCATTGTGTCCCATGCCTTAGCTCCTCAAGAGATCCAGTGTTCAATGAAGAAGTTTTCAGTGGCTTTGCAGGTGCCTGTCTTGCCTGGTAGTCACATCTTTGAGGCCAGCACAGGTGACAAAGTGATGCTGATGGGAATGGATCAGTCTTTCAAGACATTTGATGATTTCATAGTCAGGAAGAGCAAGGCTGGTCATGTTCAAGCCCAGCATCTGGGAAACCACCTCCCTAAAGTCCACCAGCTGGAATATCAAACAGAAACACAGTAACTGAGACAGCAAATGTGTCAACTACTGCTGAGCCAAATGCAACAACAACAAAAAACATGGAAAACCCAGGTGTGCATGAGGCAGGTAAGTGACTTACTCTCATTAACCTTAGTTCTCTCATTTATAAAATAAGAAGGCTAGCCTACTAAATTACCTCTGAAGTCCTTTCAGGCACCAACCTTCAGCAATTTCATAACCACTTTTCTGATGAGCCAATTCATGTGGTATTGGCTACCAAGTCAAGAATCCCAATTAAGCAACCATGAATAAGACTCTGACCTAACTAAGATTTCATTTCTCACTTCCACGGTAGGAATAACTACAGACCTATCTCCCGGGGCTGTTCTGGAACCAAATGAAACGATGGCTGTGTATGTGTTCTGCATACTAGGAGGTGCTTTACAAATGATAGAGTGGTCGTGCCCATGGTCATAAGTCCTTATGCTCTAGAATGCTACTGGCAATGAACCTCTCAAACTAAAGGAAGAACAAATGGCAAGAAAGTTATGAGCTCATGACAACAGAAGGGCTTCTAAATGATACTCAAATCACATCAGACAGATCACCACCATAACACTGGACTCTCTGGAAACCCCTAGTAGTCCATCACACACACACACTGAGGCGGGTAGGGGGAGGACTGGAGACAATGGTGGAAATGTGCCTCACACCCCTTCCAATTCTCATAGACTGGTTGGTGATCCCAGGCTGAAGCAGAAGCAGATAAATCAGGGACAGCTGGGCGATGCCTCACTAGAGGTGCCTTCCATCTTAGGAGAAGTGTGATCTACCCTGAAGACAGATATTACATGCAGATCTGCCTTCCAAACATTCCCACCCTATGCTAGTTCGCTTCCCAGCCTTCTCCCTACGCTGAGTCCAACTTGGGAAACATAACGCTTTCTCCAGCCTTGTCTCCCTGATGAAAAGGTTTCCTTGAAGTTCCCCATCCTTTCAAATATGGCCAAAGCTCTTAATTCTGGAGTGGTTTGACTCGGAGAATGCTCACGCGTCATTTGGCCTTCCTTGACCCTGCCTGACACATGAGCCAGAGCAGAGGCAGCCAGAGAGAAAAATATCCTAGGATCAGAGTCCACTCTGGGCCCCTGGAGCACCAGAGAATGAGATGAAAGCCAAAGCATCGGGGGTCAGGCTGCCCGGGACATGCTTCTTCCCGCCTGACCTCTTGATGTGCTCACCAGATAACACTCTCCTCCTTGGACTGGCGAGCAAATAAGACCTGCTTTATGGTTTACATCTGGGTTTGGTTGGCCTTCAAGTCTGGGTGCCACCATTGGAGATTTGGGACTATTTCCTGCAGCTTATCTCTATGGAGATGAGGTTTATCCTGACCTTCCGAGGCTGAAGCCCTGGTGACCATCAGAAGATGTGGGATGATGCAACCTCCAGAAGCAATCAGCGAGCATCATAAAAACCTCCCCATAACCAGAACCTGGCTTTTCACAGGCTTTCCGTTGCTTTGATAAGAATGTCTTTTTCTTTCCTACAATCTGTGCCATGAAAATAGGAATTATTTTTCTTAGTGGAATAAATCATAATGGTTCTTTTTTTAAAATATATTTTATTGATTTTTTACAGAGAGGGAGAGGGATAGAGAGTTAGAAACATCAATGAGAGAGAAACATCGATCAGCTGCCTCCTGCACACTCCCCACTGGGGATGTGCCCACAACCAAGGTACATGCCCTTGACCGGAATTGAACCTGGGACCCTTGAGTCCGCAGGCTGACGCCCTATCCACTGAGCAAAACCAGTCAGGGCCATAATGGTTCTTTTAATGCCAAAAAAAAAGATGCTAGATGGCAGGCAGAGACGTTGAAGTGATATAGAAAGTTCTGTAAATTGCCTGGCTGGCATGGCTCAGTGGTTGAGCATCAACCTATGAACCAGAGGTCACAGTTCAATTCCCATCAGGGCACATGCACAGATTGTGGGTTCAATCTCCAGTGTGGGGCGTGCAGGAGGCAACCACTCAATGATTCTTATCATTAATGTCTCTATCTCTCTCTCTCCCTTTCCCTTCCTCTCTGAAATCAATAAAAATATTTTTTTTAAAAAAGAATGTTCAGTAAATTGTTTATGAAGAAATGTGTGAATAATAATCAAGCTTTGGAATTGTCCTATCTTTCCTAAGTAGGAAGGTTTCATCACCAGGTGTCTACCCACCTGCTTTTCTCTCTTTTCTGCTTCCTCCAGAGATTTCCTTAGCGTCTTCAATTCGCTGGTCACCACTTCTATCGTGTGCCTGGCCCTCTCCTTGTCCTCCTGGGCCTCATGCTCGGTAGTGTCCAGTTCCGACCTGACGGACATGAGCTTCTTCTCAGCCTTCTCCTTCATCTTCTCCAGTTTGTCTCTGGATTTACTGAGGTCTTCAATGGCTTTGGTCTGTTCCAGAGTTTTAATCTAAGAAGACAAGAGAATGCTGATCTCTCTTGTGTATTTACTTAGAAAAACTGCATAAATAAGTCATGGGTCAATGGAATTCACTGAACTCATAATTTTTCGATGGGTAAGAATAAAATCTTTATATAAACTTTGTCAAACATATGTGCAGGATGAACATGTCTTAAGACAGTTATCGTTTTTAAACAACATATCAGAGTACCATTATTTGGAAAATTAATGAGATAAAATGGGAGGTAGCGTGATTCTGGAGTTGAATATTAAAATGAGGCCTGCTGGTTCTAATATGCAGATTCCATGAGCAACTGGCCCTTTTTGCCCCTCCAATGGGTCACGCCTGGTTTGGATGCTTTAGGAAGAGCACAGTGTCTGCTCTGGGAGTGTTTTACCACAAGGAGGCCCCGCCTCCCATCCCCTGGGCAAGCTGCGTCTCTGCTGTGAGGAAGATCTACAGCAGCACTTTTCTGGGGAAATGTCTTCTGACTTTACCCGTGAGGCGCACTTGCCTGCAAGGAGCCAGGACATCGCGGTCGTCCATATTGGGACGTGCAAGTGATAACATTTAAAATATGATCTGTGCACATGCAGTTACATACTCATGCCATCAAAATATCTGGACCAGATTCTTCCCTTCTTCTCTGTATTCACTGGAAATCGGACACCTCAAATCCAGGCAGAACGTCACCCCATCTATCTACCCTCCTCGCTACCTGATACAGCTCAACTCCCAGAGACCAACATTGCACACCGGCACCTGCCTGACTCTTCTCATTTCTTCCCACGCAAATTTCTACATCATGAAACCCTACAGGATCCCTAAAATCATAGTCGCCCTCATTTTAAAGACGTGTTTTCATTTTCTGGACTTAACATCACCCTGTTTGAGTGACTTTTCCCACAGCAACTACAGCTCTATTTCGAATATGAAAGAGCCACTAACCTGAGCTAAATTGCTGACTTGTGTAATTTTTGCACTTTTCCCACAACTCTAGAAAACCAGCGGAAGGTTTCCTCTTTTTTCTGGCGTGTCCACGGTGGGGCCGGCACTCTTTCGCAGAAGCGTGTACGGTGACCAGCGCAAAGCAACAAGGGAGCGAAGCCGAGCACTTGCCTTAAGCTCATGGGTGTCAGCCAGTTTGGCTTTGAGCTCAGTGTTCGATTCCCGGCACGCGCTCAGGTCCTTCTGCAGCCTCTCCACCTGCTTCTGTAACTTCCGTGTGGCGGCACTGGCCTCGTCCCTCTCCACAGCCAGGCCCGTCCGCAGCCGCTTCTCTTCTTCCAGCTGCGCTATCTTCTGCCGGAGGAGGTTCAAGTGCAGTTCTTTGCTCTCCAGTCTGTCTTTCTGGGTCTTGAGCTGGTTTGCCACAAACAGGAAGTTTTGCATTGAACAGCCAGTAAACATAAATGAATTACTCAGATAATGTTGATCTTTGTCCACACTTCAATAAGCCTCATGGCTAAATCATTTTAAAAAATGGTACTAGATTCCTTCTCCTGATTGCATTTTTATTTCTATCTCTTGAAGAATTAATTTTGTAGCTGCAAAGTATGAGATTGAACAGCCAGAGAAAATGCACAGAGAAATAGGCTCTCAACACCTGACTCCCTCCAACATAATGTTCATCTAATAAAAATGTAAAATTACTGTTAAGACAATGGAAATGAGCCCAGCTGGTGCGGCTCAGTGGTTGAGCATCAACCTATGAACAAGGAGGTCAAGGTCTGGTTCCCATTCAGGGCACATGCTTGGGTTGCGGGCTCGATCCCCGGTGTGGGGCGTGCAGGAGGCAGCCAATCAATGATCCTCTCTCATCATTGATGTTTCTATCTCCCTCTCCCTCTCCCTTCCTCTCTGAAATCACTAAAATATTTTTTTTAAAAAAAACAACTAAAATGGACTTATCAAGGGCAGAATATAGTAAAACAAAGAGACAAAATCCTCTCCAACACCCCACAGCAACTCTACTTGCCCTGGTCTTTCCTGAAAGAAGACAGGGTGCAAATTAGCACCAAAAACCTAGACTGACTCATCTCCATCCCTCAGTATGTGAGTAGTCTAGCTTGCTTTAAAGTTCATATATTTTTAAAGTAAGTGATACCAAGAAACATTGTTTAGAATAAGTGATACCAGGGAAAAAAATTTTTAAATATATTTTATTGATTTTTTTACAGAGAGGAAGGGAGAGGGATAGAGAGTTAGAAACATTGATGAGAGAGAAACATCGACCAGCTGCCTCCTGCACACCCCCGACTGGGGATGTGCTTGCAACCAAGGTACATGCCCTTGACTGGAATCAAACCTGGGACCCTTGAGTCTGCAGGCTGACGCTCTATCCACTGAGCCAAACCGGTTAGGGCAGGAAACATTTTTTAAAGTTTTGTTTATATATTTAAAATCTTAGAAATAAAAGGGACTTGAAGGAAGTTTGAGTTCATCAGTGTCTTTATTACATGCCTGGCCTATACCATCCACAAACCAAGCAGGTCCTGAAACAGCACTTATCATTGACAATTAAACTTGATGAAGGAAATTATAGTGGTTTTTAGAAAAAGATTGTGGGCTCTAAGAGGAGAAAAAAAACCTCGTGGGCTTCACATGTCACAATTAGTGAGTGGACTATTAAGTACAGAAACCTCTTTCATCTGTTACAAAAATTAGGAATGAGAATCATGTAGAATTATAGAATGTTAGAGCTGAGTAACGTCATATTTTTCCTAATTTTTTTTTTAGTCCTCACCTGAGGATATTTTTCCATTGATTTTTAGAAAGAGTGGAAGAGAGAGGGAAAGACAGAGAGAAATATCAATGTGAGAGAAACAAATTGATTGGTTGCCTCCTGCATGAGCCCCTACCAGGGTCCGGGCCAGTACATGTCCTTGACAGGAATTGAACCGGGGACCCTTTGGGCTGCAGGCTCTACCCACTGAGCAAAACCAGCTGGGACACGTTTTCCCCCATTACTGACTGCATTTATTAAGTGTTCAGAGGTGTGAAGAACTAACGGGAATGTGGGCTTGAGTACCTTGCCTAACGGTGACAGCAATGTCCCTGCCCGGAACCCTTGGTAACACGGCCCTTTCAATATTTCTCTAACTAACCTCCCTTCCTGGAGCTTCCTCATGTTGAAGTCCACTCTATTGCAAATTTACACTAGCAAGTTCTGTGCACACGTAATTTTAATAATTACACAAGACTTAAGAAAAAATGGTATTAGATATTGACAAAAAATTCAGTTATCTGAGGGAAACTTCAGAAAAAATTGTAGCTCCATTCAATGTCTCTGATGGTAACAGGGGTTGTCTCCTTTCTTTTTAAAATATTCCCAAAGATACAGTACGTGGAGAGGAGGTCAAATGTAAATAGAGCATCTTCTATGAGCCAAGCGTTCAAAATGCTATTTATTAGAAATGTACAGCCTCCTGAAGGAGGTGCTGTCCCATCTTCGGTATGAGGAGAGGGAGAGAGGAATGCAGTTTCCCAAGGTCACAGAGCTTGGCGGAGCCAAACTGGGAACCCAGATGGGACTCATTACATGGCCTGCGCACTGTAACTCTGCCACAGGATTTTCCCCTAAGAACTATTATAAGGATACATTTGTGTTTTCCTTTTTCCTTCCCCAATGCCAATAATTACATAACTAATAATTATATTTTTATCCTCTTCATGCATTCATTTATTTAGTCTAAACTGTTTCTAACTGTCCCTTTGAGTGAATGAAAATCTCTTCTCTCTACGTTCTAGTCTAATAGAGCTTTTACAAACGCAGAGACTGCTAACTGTTCCCCAATTCTCCTCTCCCATAGTTATAGAAACAGCACGTTTTTCAGCTAGGTAAATGGCTAGCCAGAGTAAAGATTACTGTTTCAAGCCTCCCTTGCAGCTAGCTTTAACCATCAGAACATATTCCATGGGACATAAACACAAGCTCATGGAGCAATTTCTGGGAACCTCCTTTAAGACAGCTCATGTCTGCTCTTTTGCATCCCTCTCCTGCATCCCTTCCTTCTCCAACTTCCCTGCTGGAACACAGATATAATATTTCTAAAAACTATTTTTAACCATGAGGATAAGGACCACCCTAGGGATGGGTGACCAATGAGCTTAAATGAGCTGGGTTCCTTCAAAACTTCACAGAGCTGAGCTGTCACACTAGCCCTAAGCTGCCTACTTCCAGGAATTCATGCAACAGAAGAAAAACAAAACACTTCTACTTGTTTAAGCCACTGTTATTTTGGGTCTTTATTACTCATAGTCTAACATAACCTTAGGTGATACCTGCCATCACTCAGACTTGAAACAGATTCTAAACACATATTATTATAGTCATGTTTCCTGGCCACATTGGTAATACGGTAGCAGTAAGTTATATTTCAATATTAAAGTTTCACAGATATTCATTCTCTCAACATTGGCAAGTTTCCACCTCTCCTACCTTTCTCTGTAAATTGTGGGCGATGGTCTTATTTTCAATGACGGCATTGCTCTCGAGGCGTACCAGCTGCTCTGCACGAGCTAAAACTACATCTAGCCGCATGTCAAAACCAAGTTCAGCAGCCATCTGGTCCAATTTCATTTTCTCTGAGAGCTGGTCCAGAAATTTAAGATACTACACCCAAGAACAAAAATGAAAATGGGACACAAAAATAAAGTTAACAGGTGATCTCACACAATCCTCCCCTTTCTCCCAAATTTACAGGTAGTTCTCATTAAACCCAGTAGGAACCTGGCCCCCCAACACCAAAGTTTGGTAATGAATTCCTGACCTACCCTGCCAGCTCCATGTCCTGCTCCTTGACCATATTCTCTTGACTCTCCTGGTCAGTGACCTTGATGTTCAATCTAATATTATACACTCTTCTTAACCTTGCCATATGACAGATTTGCATGCTTCCAGCTATTTCTCCATCTCTCTGCTTTGCTACATGCTGCTGCCACCATGCCCCTGCTAGGCTAATCCAGCCCCAGGCATCCACCCATCCAGACCTTCCATGGAGATGTTTCCCACCCTATGTGGCCCAGGCCTCAAAAGTGGAAAATGAGGACTTAACCAGTTGCCACAACACTCTCTATACAAACAACCTTTGGACAACATTTTTGCTTAGAGAAAATGTATTTAAGAGTTGTTAATGTATCATATAGTTAAAGGAACAACACTCCAAAATGGAGTTGTTATCAGGAAAGTCGAAGTTCACATTTTATTCATTTTTAAAAAATATATATTTTATTGATTTTTTACAGAGAAGAAGGGAAAGGGATAGAGAGTTAGAAATATCAACGAGAGAGAAACATCAATCAGCTGCCTCCTGCACTCCCCCTACTGGGGATGTGCCCACAACCAAGGTACATGCCCTTGACCAGAATCGAACCTGGGACAGTTCAGTCAGCAGGCCAATGCTCTATCCACTGAGCCAAACCAGGTAGGGCAAAGTTCACATTTTAACAGGTTAAAATGACAATGTTCTGGGACCTTCCTCCACTTGATTTCTGTGGCTCAGCTGGCCATGCCAGATGTAGCGTAATGTCTACTAAGTACTTGCTGGATAACCAGATCGATCAATGTGCTTTCTGTGTCATCATTCCATGATTTGGGTTCCATCTTTGAGATTTTTTTCTCATGGCAATAACTCGGGCAATTTCATGTATAAATAAATACAAATTCCTGACAACTGAAGCAATCCATTGCTTTTTTAATCCTCACCCAAGTATATGTTTATTGATTTTAGAGAAAGAGGGAGAGAGGAAAGGAGGGAGGGAGGGAGGGAGGGAGGGGAGGAGGGAGGGAGGGAGGGAGGAAGGGAGGGAAGGAGGGAGGGAGGGAGGGAGGGAAGGAAAACATCCATGTGATAAAGAAACATGCCCTGAGCAGGAATCAAACCTGCAACCTATTATCTTCTAATCTGAACTTTCTAAGAATCCCAACTGGGCTCCCTACCTTTAGTGTCTGGAACTTCAGAGCCATTCTGCCTTCAGAAAACCTTTGTCTTTTCCTCAAAACCCTTTTATGCCTCCCCATTACCTATAGGATAAAGCCTCCAGTAATGAGCTTGACCTACCTCAATTATCCCTACCTGCCTCCAGAGCCACCTCCCACCTTTGGCCTCACCCAGTCTCTTTGTGCCTCATTCATCTTCTAAACAGTCCTATTACACCTCCCTTCCTTCATCCCTCCTGCTGTTCCCTCTGCCTCAGGTCCCTTCCCCACTCTTCTGCCGGACAAATTCCTACCTGTTCTTTAAAGCCCCTCACATATGTCACCTGTGGAATCTGCCCCTTCTCCCCACTAAAATGCTACTTACCCTTCAATGATCAACTCAACTATAGTCTCCCTGTAAAATCATCCCTTTATACAGAAGCTATCACTCTTTCCACTGGGCTCCTGCTGCTCTTTCTTAATCAGTACCCCTGTTATACACTTATAGTCTTTAGTACAGCAAATTATTTGAATGACTGGCTCCTCTATTGAATTATGAGCCATTTAAGATGAATCGTGAGTTATGCATTCATACCTTACCCTCCAAGCCTTCAGCATCTCATATATAACAGCTGTCCAATATATTCGTTAAGTTTAATTAGATATAATTGAATGATTAGATTTCATTTGAATCAAGGAAGTGCCAAACAATAGGAAGAGACTTCAAAACAATACCCATTGTTCCTTGAAATTTACTCATGATTCAGAGCGTAACCATCTATCGAATTGCTGCAAAACTCAGAATAATTTCAGGTAAAATACTACAGTGCAACAGATGTATCCACCCATGGACATGCCCTCCGGTTATTACCTTTTGCTTCTCAAAACTCAGGTTGTCTCGCAAAACATCTCCGGACACCAGCTCCCCCTCCAGGTGTGTCAGCTGACCCTGAAGGGCCTCCAGCTTGTGCTCAGCTTTCTGAGCTCTCTGCAGGGCTTTCTGGTGAAACCCAGACTCATTTTCCAACTGTTTAACAAGCTCAGATATTTGGGCTTCAAGCTGGGAAACCATCTGGAAACAAACAAAACAAGAATAAGCCTTGTTTTCAATGCGCTGAAGTGTTAAAATCTACTGCTCAGTGCAAACAGCATATTATTTATATCAACATCATCCAGATTCTTCAGAAAAATGGATTAAGAAATAGGTAATTTGAAATAAATCTGTATCCATTACCTAATAAAATATTTTTGATTGGCCTTTTTAATTTTTATCTCATTCCTCAAATAAGTTACTCCATAAATGTTTATGGATAACATTTACTTACCCCTAAAACTGCCATTAATTTAGGAATCTTAAAGCTTAGTTGGAAAAAGAGTTCAGACAGATAGTACTTTTAAAACCTATACAAGTGTCAAAAAAAAAACTATATAAGTATCATTCTTCTTCTACCATCTGTAGTGGTTTAAAGACTATGCAGTGAGTTCATCTTGATAAGCAACCTTGAGAAGTTATCAGTGAATTCAAGAGCACAAAGCTACAGGGTGGGGCAAAAGTAGATTGACAGGTGTTCATATGGGAAAGAATACAATAAGTGAAAATAAAATACGAGAATAAACTCTGTTTCATGTACTCACAACTGGAAACCCACTTGTGCCCCACCCTGCATTGCTTCAAGCTCCTTCTCCATTTTCTATTGAGTACGGTTACTCCTTCACTAACCGTCAGTGGTGCTGCCTCTGGGCTACACAGTTATGGGGCAATGTTATCGTCTGAACATGTGAAAGGTCAAAATTATTTTAATATGGTGATTCTGCATAGGATCAATGGCAGTGTACAAGCAGGCAGGACATAAGGTGACTGCTTCCCTGCTGAATGCCCCAAGACTCGCACGACCCCTCACTTGCCCAGTGCTTCCACCCTTCTGTGAAGTTGCTCTCTTTGTCCTGACCTTCCCTTAAACCAAGAACATAAGTTTACCAAAGACCGCAGGTTGGATGTGAGGGCGATCTGGCTGCAACATCTGTTACCCCATTGATCGCCAGGGTTGATTCGGCTGATCTGGCTGGCTAGGCGGGTGTCCCCCTCCTCCCTCACCGATCCATGTGCGTCCCGTCCCTCCGGAAGCTGCGCACTGGGTCGAAGAGGACGACCCCCCACACACACACTCCCCCCCCCCCCCCCCCCCCGCCCCAGGAGAGGACCAGTCTTCGGTCAAGGGTATACGAGTAGCTGCGCTACCTTGCTAGAACCTCCAAACAAGCTCTCAAAGACCGCAGGTATACTTTGAGAAACTCAAATTGATTCTTGCAAATCCAGTTTTCATAAAACGTTGAATTCAATAAAAACACCCAGTGTGAGTGATAAATTTTGTTTTGATGGTTTTGATGGTTTGTTTTCGAAAAGGAGAGGGGGGAAAGTAGTAGATATTTACATAATAGTACCATTCTCACAGAAATTGAAATATCTTGGTTTCAGATTTACTGCTTTCGTTTAAAAAAAAACAACAAAAAAAAAACTTCTGTTTGTCTATCTATAAACAACCATGCTTAAAGGCAAGAAGAAATTAAAACTGTGTTAAATATTTTGAAACAATCAGATTTGTTCTGAGTTACCCTCAGAGCTTAAGCTGAGGATCAATAGTTATAAATCAGAAAAAGAATTCACTTCAATGTAAGAAAAAAAATTTTCCCTGGTCCCTATAATTATAAAGTAATGCATACCCATTGTAAAAGATCCATTCAGAACAAAAAAAAACCACATAAATCAGCCAAAAAAATAATCCCCGTGATCTCACTGCCCAGAGATAGCAATTATTAATATTTTCAAATAACTTATTGCATGCACTGTTTAAATATCATCGAGATGACACTATATTTGCCATTTTATCTTTTTGCTTTTACCTCACACTTTAAGCAACTTTCCATGTCAGCTAGTAGACTCCCAGTTGCTGGAGGTGGCCAGAAGTTGGCCAATCATTAGTTAAGAATGTGCTGGGGTGGGTTAAAGTGCTCTAATCAGAAATGATAGACTACTTGACCTCTAAACTCTTTAATCCTGTACGTCTATCGTTTTCAAGGTCCCAGGGCTGTTTCCATTAATTCTAGACCTCTGAGGGTGCTGGAAATCAAATATTTATGGCAAGCTGCTCAATGCCACATCCAAGGAATTATATTTCCCAAGGAAATTTCAAATTTCATTACAGAATATGAGACTCTGAGAACCATCATTTCATATTTCCCATCCTAACTAATGATAGATCTGATCTTAATGCAAGAGAAAGGTATGCTTGTCTTGGTACAACATACCAAGTACAACCTACAAAACAATGGCCATCAACATCGTCCCCAAGATACTGCCTCCTGGGGACTGTTTAATGATATCATATTATACAGCACATTCCTATGCAACAGAAAATGTGGTTCCACATTTATCTTCATGTGGGAAATGAGTCTTTCTACCTGAAGATCATTCAACACTTCTCCTATCCCACAGAAACACAGAAAACCTCAACTGGAGAGATGGGAAACTGAGTGATCACTTAGCCACAGTCAGCACACTTCCATAGAAATCAATCCGTAAAGACTCCAGTTCGAAGATGACACATTGAACAACTGCAGGAAGCTAGACTGAGGAAGTAATACTGACCCTGAAGGAAGAAGCAGACATCCTAATGTAGACCAGACTGTGGGACAGGGACTTAGGTGTCCGATCGTCCTGGTTTCAAATTCCAACTCTACTACTTGCCAGTGTGTTAACCAAAGCAAGTAATTAACCTCTTTGAAATGTACAGACTTTGTTATGATAATTAGGTGAGATCATTTAGATCATTTGAGTAGCACGGTATTTACACTCAATTGAAGTTCACCACACCGCATACATTTTTACCATCAGTATCACTCCTGCAGTATGTTGTTTCAGTCAGTGCTATGCTTTTGTCATACAGAGTTCAAGGGGCCTTTTGGGAAGTGTCCTGTGTCCTACGTCATGTTTCTCTACTTATTTTCAGCCCACAAAGCCTGAAGTCTTTCTAAAAAGGACAAATAAGGGACAAGCATGTTGAATCAAAGGTGAGAGGGACTGCGCTGAATCCTTACCCTGTGTGAACCCAAGAGTGTCCCATGGACCTTGAAGACTCAGCAGAGTAGAACTTGTAAAACCACCAGGATGTCGATGGTGAACTGTGCAGATCCACCAGCTGCCCTCTCAAGGTTCCGGTGTCCAGAGAGGATCAAACAGCTGAGAACCTCCCCATACTCCATGCATCAGAACTCGGCTTCATAAGCTTACTGAGGTCTCAGTGGATACACTACCAAGTTTTTTCAGAGCTAAATTTACATAAAAGTATCTAATAAATGAATGTTCCAATCTGACTCCATTCTTGGGAACATCAGATGCCAGTGCTTGGATGAACATAGATGTCCCACCGAAACTGGTGGTATGATTTCCACACCAAGAAGTCTGAAGATTCACGAAGCATTTCTTTCTCTCTTTTTCTTAATATCGACTATTAATATACCCCTGATAGTCTATGGGACAGAATGTGCCATGGATTTCGGCACTAGATAAAGGTAGGGAATGGGGGGAGGGAAGGGGGGGATGTAATAAAGAATACCTACCTCAATTGTTTTTAAACAAAAAAGGACACTGAAGTAAACCACACTTCAAACCCAAGCAGCTTGATTTTTGGAAGGGAAGTAATAATGCCCTAAAGAATTAATTCACTTCCCAAGGACAAGTTGTTGTTGATTTCACCAAAGAGGTTCTTTTGCACTAAGTTTGAGCCAAATGGAAACACGAGAGCTCTAAACTGGAGAAGGAGCCACTTGAGTCACTTAAGGACCAGTGCCTTTTGGACTTAAATGACTCTTCTGATTATTCAAGTTATTCACTTAAGAAATATATAAAATAAGTTATCAGGAGCCAGGTGGAACATCTATCAAATTCTCCTTCCTTCCTGTCAGTATGTGTGGCTGACACTATTGACTACCTAATCCTTTAGTTGACTAACTTTTGTTATGGGGTAAATTAGGTCCCCCAAAAAGAGGTATGTTGAAGTCCCCCAGTACCTCAGACTTTATTTGGAAATGGAGTCTCTTTTTTATTTAAATTTTTTATTGTTTGAAGTGTTACATGAGTCTTCTTTTCCCCCCATTGAAATGGAGTCTTTACAGAGATAATCAAGTTAAAATGAGGTCATTAGGGTGGTCCCTAGTCCAATGTGACTCATATCCTTATGTAAAGGGGAAGTTTGGACACAGAGACACATACTAATAAAAGGAAAATGATGTGAAAACAGAGAGAACAAGCCAAGTGGTAGCTGAGGCTGCCAGAAGCCAGGCGAGAGGCATGGGGCAGATTCCCTACCACACCCTCAGAAGAAACCAATCCTGCTGACGGCTTGATTTGGGACTTCTAGTCTCCAGGGCTGTGAGACAATACACTTCTATTGTCTAAGATCTTCCTTCTCCAGTTCATGGTACTTTGTTACAGCTATCCTAGGATATTAATACACTCTAGGGCAACGGTTCTCAACCTGCGGGTCGCGACGCTTTTGGCGGTCGAATGACCCTTTCACAGGGGTCACCTAAGACCATCCTGCATATCAAATATTTACATTATGATTCATAACAGTAGCAACATTACAGTGATGAAGTAGCAACAAAAATAATTTTATGGTTGGGTCACAACATGAGGAACTATATTTAAAGGGCCAGAAGGTTGAGAACCACTGCTCTAGGGGCTGGGAGAGCCCAAATCCCTATCTGTTCATTCTTCCCAGTGCCCTGTAGCCAGGGGTGACTATGTGACACACTTTTGGACAATGAAAGGCCAATGGGAGTCTGTGGAAGCTTCTTGGTAAATGTTTGCTCAGGAGACTTGAAGGCTAAGAACAGCGCAGAATGATGAGCTCAGGAGGGGGCGTGTGGACTTGTGGGACACACCTCAGGTCCTTCGGGACACGGGCTGGGTCCCCGCAGCTCTCACAGAGCTGTCCGACCAAGATGCACGCCAATGGGGAAAACAGAGCCTTACGTGTACATAAAGCAGGACAGAAGAGCTTGGTCTAGATCAGTGGTTCTCAACCTTCCTAATGCCGCAACCCTTTAATACAGTTCCTCATGTTGTGGTGACCCCCAATTTCATTGTTACAAATTGAACATAATTAAAGCATAGTGATTAATCACAAAAGCAATATGTAATTACATATGTGTTTTCCGATGGTCTTAGGCAACCCCTGCCAAAGGGGTCACGACCCAAAGGTTGAGAACCGCTGGTCTAGATAAATGTTTGTGAGCCTCTATTAATTTATCTTTAATTTAGGAAATGACATGGAAATCAATCACAGTCATAATTCTCATGCAGATGATTAACCAGTGAGGCAACATCTAAAAGGGAGACAAAAATTTTGGCCTCCCCCTATGTCCGTAGCAGCACAATTTACAATAGCTAAGATTTGGAAACAGCCTACGTGCCCATCAGCAGATGAGTGAATAAAAAAATAAAACTATGGCCAAAGCCGGTTTGAATCAGTGGATAGAGCGTCAGCCTGGGGACTGAAGGGTCCCAGGTTCGATTCCGGTCAGGGGCATGTGCCTGGGTTGCGGGCACATCCCCAGTAGGGAGTGTGCAGGAGGCAGCTGATCGATGTTTCTCTCTCATTGATGTTTCTGACTCTCTATCTCTCTCCCTTCCTCTCTGTAAAAAATCAATAAAATATATTTAAAAAAAATTATGGTACAGCTACACAATGGACACTATGTGGCAATAAAAAAGGAAGAACTCTTACCATTTACTGCAGCATGGATGGACTTGAAGAATATTATGCTAAGCCAAATAAGCCAGTCAGAGAAAGATAAGTATCACATGATCTCACTCATATGTGGAATCTAATGAACCAAATAAACTAATGATCAAAAATAGACTCAGAGATATAGAAGCATGAACAAACTGTTGAACCTCAGAGGGAAGGCAGGGGAGGGTGGGTTGGAAGAGATCAACCAATGAACTTGTATGCATATATGCATAACCCAGGGACACAGATAATGCGGTGGTGAGGGGGTGGTGAGGGTCTGGCGAGGAGAGGGGGAGTGGGCTGGAAGAGGTTAATGGGAGGGGGGAGGACCTATGTAATACTTTCAACAATAAAGATTTTTCTTTTTTAATTTGGCCTCAAAATTCTAAACTAAAACCTGAAAATGTCGCAACTTTCTGTCATTGTGCAAGACGTCATTTCAAAAACACGTGTTACGAGTGTCCTGAAATTTCAAGGCTAAATAACATCTAAATACTCATGTAGAAATCCTGGAAATGGACAGTAGAATGTTTCTTTAAAAGAGTGGTTTTCAAGGGGGGGGGGGTAAGTTCACCCCCCCTCCAGGGGCACATGGCAATGTCTGGACACATGTTTGGTTGTCACAAGCTGTGGAAAAAGAAATGTGAGTGGTATCTAGTGGGGAGAAGTCCAGAGCTGCTGCTGACCATCCTACAGGGCACAAAATGGCCCCCAAACAAACGACCGCCCAGCCCCAAATTTCAACAGTGCCCACGCTGAGGAAGTCTGCTCCCTAAGATATAGTAACGCTTTCAAAAAAGAATATTAGATTTTGCTATAAGCATGAAAGCAAGGAACAATAGAAATGGCTGCTTGAAAAAGCGTGGGTGGTGTCCTGATGAGAATTGCAAATAACGCAGAGTAGGAATGAAGAGCAAAGAGGTAAACAAGAAAAGCAGGAGGCGACCCGGAGTGGAGAGCCCCGCCAGAGCCCAGCCTGAGCCCGCCGTGGACCTCCCCGTGGGGGTCACTCAATTTTTGACTGTATTTGACCACGGCAGCTGGCAGGGTATGCCGCCTCCCAACAAACACATTCATCCATTTGTACGGCTCCCGCTATTCAGAAACATCTCTAAGACAATATATGAAACCCATTTTCTCCTGATTTTACTTGAAGATGAGTCACACAAGAGGCTGGCTATATGCTTGATTTCAGGCTTTTAAGTGGGGAGAGCGGCTACTTAAAAAAAATTACAGGGTGGGAAAGGCAGACAAAGGCACTAAGGACACTGCATCATTGTAATTGTTATGGGAAGTGGGGGAAGGCCATCCAGCCTAACCAGTTTACACCGTTTTGCTTTACAAAATAAACATATACATTATGCTGACAATTTTGTGCCACATTTCACATGCTGGAATTAAAACAGCTTCTGAGAACATTTGGGGAAATAGCAGAGGGAAGCAATAAAATGAAATGGCAAAGAACCATTAGCTATTGAAGTCCATCTATTACTATTCAAGGTAAATAGCCTAATGAAGTCCTTCTTTCTCAGTTCTGTAAATAACTTCCTTCCCCCATCTAGGGCCTATCTGTGTACTGAATCACAAGGAAAACGGGGTTCCTCTCACAGACCCACACTTCTTACAAGGACGAGCACTTGATATCCACAAAGAGGAGAACCCCATACTGGACAAAGCGGTCACGGGGGTTGCTCCTAGAGCACACGTGAATGCTACGGAATTCTTGAAGGGGATTTAAAATGCTATATTGCTAGAGGAGATTGCTAGTGCAGCCATGAACTCTGAGTTAACGATCACTCTAAGGTGTTCGGGAACATTAAGAAATGGACATGCGCATTGTCTCCTTTTGACCACGCCTGTAAATACTAGTAGAAGAAACAGTTCCTAATGGAAGTACACATAGAGTTTGGGTATGACTCACTTTAAACCTCATTAATTAGAACTTCAATCATTTGCACTGGATGATAACTTAGAGTTGGGCTGAAGTTGACTAAGCAAAGCTTTACAGAACGTGAGATTTATTAATAGTATAAACAAGATAACAAAATTAAATAAGCTCCAGTCATAGGTGCGAATCAAATCATTTTTCTCCACTTGTTACAAAGGTCCCCTAAAAGGCTGTTTGAGGCACCTCCACATTAGCAAAAGGAGGAGCGAAGGAGGGAGAGGGGGAGAAGCAGGGGCAGCAACAGTGCACATTTATTGTTGCTACTTGTCACACGGCGTGTGAAGGACATAACAACAACTTGTTTTGCATTAAGCACTGGCAGTAAACAACCACCTTATGAGACAGGTACTTAGAGATCTAGGAATGCTTACTTGCAATTCCAAAATCCAAAACGATCTGAAACCTGGCAGCCTTTCTGTAACTCATTTACCGATAAAGCTTGGACAGCCCCGATTTGGCAGCAAGCCCTGGCCCGAGGTGACAAGAGACTCTGCATGAGCTGGGAGGGCCGCACGTGGAGGGGCTGCTCACGGGTGTCACTGCAGAACGATGCGTGTGGTAGATTACAGGGCCTGTCCCTGGCCCCACCGAGGGGGGCTGTGGCAGACTGCCTCCTCTATCGCCTTTCTAAACTCCGAAAAATTCTGAATTCAAAAACACATTGGACCCCAGGGGCTTCAGATAAGCGGTGTGGACTGTGCTGTCCCTGTACTGAAGGTGAGTGAACACAATCTCCCAGGCCATACTCTGCGGAACCTGCCCCAGGTCACACCTGGAGGGAAGGAGTGTGCGGCAGAGACAGGACCCACAACGTAGTCAGCAGTTGCGTGAGTGACTCTCCAGGCTTGGTAAGTACGATACATCATTGAAAGTTAGAAATTGAAACCACGTTTAAATGATACCTTTCACTCACTCAGTTAACGCAGTTACTGAGGATGCGAAGTGAATGAGTGCACTGTCCTGGAGAGGCCTCACTCACCCTTTTCTGGCTCTCTTCCTGGCTGTCCATTTCTCGAATCTTCTCCAGAATGGCCTCCTCTGTGGACCCAATCATGCCCAAGCTGCCCCTAAGGAGGTCTGCAATTTTCTCCCTAAACGAGGTGTGCTGGCTTTGCGAGGCTGCGGCCGCCTCCAGACTGGCCTTCAAACTTCTCTCCAACTCGCAAGAGTCTTTCTTCAAGAGGCTCAGCTGCTGCTTCGAAGCATCCCAGGCCCGCTGGCCTGCAAGCAGCCTTTCTCGGAAGATCTGAACTTCCCTTTCCAGAGCTTCCTTTGCCTCTACAGCACTGAGCAAGTCCTAAGACAATGACATAGAGTGAGAACAAAAACATTAGCGGCCAATGGGAGGCACCTACGCTAGATTTTTAAGGATTCGGGGTTTAATCCTCATTCCATTTTAAAATCGAAATCATCTCTTCAGAAAGTTATTAAATTGTAAAGGCTATGTCAGGTAAATTTAGGTGTCTAAAAAAGAGAAGAGATATATGCCCTAGTCAGGTAGCTTAATTGGTTAGAGTGTCATCCCCATATATCAAGGTTACAGACTTGATACCTGGTCTGGGCACATACAAGAAGCAACCAATGAATGCATAAATAAGGGGAACAATAAATCAATGTTTCTCTCTCTCTCTCTCTCTCTCTCTCTCTCTCTCTCAAATGAATCAATAAATTTAAAAAAATCTTTTAATATATTTTTATTGATTTCAGAGAGGAAGGGAGAGGGAGAGAGAGATAGAAACATCAATATTGAGAGAGAATCACTGATTGGCTGCCACCTGCATGCCCCCTACTGGGGACTGAGCCCACAACTCAGGCACGTTTCCTGACTAGGAATCTAACCTTGACCTCCTGGTTCATAGGTCGATGCTCAACCACTGAGCCATGCTGGCCGGGCAACAAATAAAATTTTTTTAAAGATAAGAGATATAAATCAGGGCTAAGAAAAAAATAAAATTGACATATAAGCCTTTTATATGTGGACTTCTGGAAAGAGTTAATAAAAAAACAATCATTGGGGGGCAGGGGAGACTGGCTGAAGGTCAATGGGGGGGAAAAAGGAAACATATGTACTACTATTTGCAATACTTTAAACAATAAAACAAATTTTAAAAAAAAATGTTGACTAATATAGTAGTAGATTCAATCCATATCTAGTACTGTATGGTCACAAAACCATTAGTTCTCAAGCTTGGCAGGGAAATTGATTTTGATAAAACAGTAAACCCTTAGACTCCTAACTAAATACTAAAAATTAACTAGAGGTGTCTCTTTAATACTAGTCTAAATAATGCAATGTTCTCATAGGAACATCATTGCATAGAGAGTAAGGTCTTTCTTTCAATATTAATTAGCTGTGTATCCCCTTTTCTCATGAAGACAAACTAAAACTGGCAGGACCTGAAGAAAGGAGCAGAGATGACTAGCTATTTGGTGGGTGGGAGAATTAAAAGAAGAGGGAGGTAAACAACCATACGGAGAATAATAATTTCAATGAATGTAAAATGTATCATTAGGTTCATAAACATAATGAAAGGCATAGGGAAGGTTACCTGAGCACCTATTTCTATTTACCATAATCTAGAATGTTCCAAAGAGACAGAGAAGGGCATCTTTAAAATTCATTTTTAAAAAACCAACACTTGTTGACGTCAAGTTCCAAAACACAGGAGTTCACATTAAATAAGATTAAGCAGTTGGTTGACCAGCTCTGCTATAGTATTGCAGCCTATTGAACTGACAAAAATAGTTCATTTTTTATTAAAAATAGTAGTTAGGGTAAAAAAAAACAAAACTAAAAAGCAACAATATCTTTGAGTAACAGATTCTACAACTACACTAGCCAGTAACATTTCAGGCTGCTAGTTAAAATGCAATCATGCCTTTTGCATTAAAACTGAGTTTTAAGAGAAATTTACCTCCACCAGCAGCATGTAGACAGGGAAAATATTACTTGAAATGCTCCTCCCTACTTTTTATTTATAAAAGAGAATGTCTTACTTTCCCCCCCCCTTTCGGTGATTTTTGTATTTAATCAAGGAAGCCTCAGGCATCAATGTGAAATAAAAGTCATCGCGTGGAGAGGTAGTTAGAGAAGCTGCCCTTTCAGAGATGTAATAAACTAATTGCGGGACCTATTTTGTGAGACGCTTTGCTCTTCGAGGTCCTGGCAGCGGCTCTGTATCCCTGCTCCCTCTCCCAGCCAGCCCTCTGCAAAGAAGCCCCCCCACTGCTGATTGCATGTCGGCCCTTAGAGTAACGAGTCAAGGACCCCTGATCACAAATACGATGTTTTAACGCTTCACTGATGTCTTTTCAGATGGTAATACAATAGCTGCTCAATTTCAGTAACCAGTATCAGGGCTGGTGATGACAAGCGAGGCCTATTATATTTCACTTGGAAACACCAATCCTAATGTGTGGTTAGAAAGCTGAGGTCCTAACTTCCAGGATGCATGGATTAAAAAAATATTTTTTTTTTGTTAATCCTCACCCGAGGATATTTTCCCATTGATTTTAGGAGAGAGTGGAAGGGAGGGGTAGAGAGCAAGAGAGAGAAACATCAATGTGAGAGAGAGACATCAAGTGATAGCCTCCCACACGTGCCCAGACCAGGCTGAGGACTGAGCCTGCAACTGGAATCAAACCCATGCCCTTCAGTTCGAGGGCCAATGCTCTAATCACTGAGCAAAACCGGCTAAGGCTCATGGATAGAAATTCTAATCTCCTCTGTTCTAAAACCCCATAGAATATTGGATATTAATTTTTATATGAAAGAAAACCCTTAATGCAAAATAAGGGAGTTTCCATGGCCAATATACTGTTAACCAAGTATTTTCAAAAGGTCCCCCCAAAACATATCAGACACTGGAGTACTATAGACTTACTATCAGTTTGGAGTAAACTACCCAATTGGCAGCTTACACCAGAGACCAATAAACACAGTAAAAATAGTACAGCCCTAAGGGATTTTTTCCACCTCAATGTCAGACCGTGGTCTTACTGCCTTAGCGACAAGGACTGAAACAGTCCACTAGTGAGTCCAAAGCACAAACACGTGTCCAGTAAAAATCAGAAAACTCATCTGGGATCGTGGGGGCAGTGGCACATGGCAGCGGATCTGATTTCTTTCCGGGACATGTTTCAGGCCAGTGAACGATTTGCTAATTCGCGTATGAAATGCAGAACTGGGAGCCAGTGACAGGCCTTGGGGACAGCCACTCTCCCGGCGCTCTGATTAAGCACTTCAGGGCACAGGGCTGATCTGCTGGGCACAGATGTCCTCAGACTGCAAATGCAATTACCTGCAGAGCTATCAGGAGGCAGCGGCCAGAGTGGAGTCTGGTTGCGTGGTTACCTCAAGGATACCCTGAAGTAATGTGACATGGGTATCGCGGGCCAGGACCTGAGGCTGCTGTCAGGCCACACTGACATGCAAATCAGGGCTGACCTCCATGGGGAACCACATCTGCAAATAAGGTCAGGCCCTATCAAGACAGCAACAGCTGTCCCTGTACTAAATTTACTTTAATTTAGGAATCTTTAGATTCAGTCCTACTAATGCAACAAATGAATAATGATACTTTTGCAAATACTTTTAACAAAGATAATTGTAAGTGATATGAGTTAGGCATTCTATTTAACTTCTTAATTAAATGCATGTCTTCATTAATTGCCAATTAAATGCATTGAGTAATGAAACCAAAGGTTTGTGATTTAAAAACACAGTTGATTCCTATTATAATGTTGCTAGCTATTTATTATATGGATTTGGGTATGCGTGAGCTCAAACTGCCTCTTAAAAAATACAATGACTAATGTCCGGGTGGCAAACCTCTGGCTCTGGCTAAATTCATCCAAACCCAGACAGATCTTGTGAAATTAAAAACCAGTTGGCTGCTTCTACCTCCTGCAGTTAAGGTGAACAAATAAACTCAGAAATCCTCCCCAAACAGGCACTTTCATACATTGCTGGTAGAAGTGTGAATAGATATGCTAGGTACATATTTAAACCAAAATATGTAACAAAATGTAATAGGCACATATCCGGTGGCCCTGCAATTCCAGTCTTTAAAATATACCTGGAGATTATTAAATATGGAAAATAACGCATGTGCAAAGTTATTCAATCATAGGTAGCAAAAGAGTAGGTACTACATGAATATTCACTGGAATGTGACTGGTTAAATAGGAGATGCCCATCCCCCGAACATTATGTAGTCTTAAAAAGAACGGAGGAAACTTTTTATACACTGATATGAAAGGCTCTCTTAGATATAGTTAGTGAAAAAAGTCAAGTGCCTAACCATGTGTCTAGTACAGGGGTGGGCAAACTTTTTGACTCGAGGGCCACAATGGGTTCTTAAACTGGACCGGAGGGCCGGAACAAAAGCATGGATGGAGTGTTTGTGTGAACTAATATAAATTCAAAGTAAACATCATTACATAAAAGGGTACGGTCTCTTTTTTTTTTTAGTTTTATTCATTTCAAACGGGCCGGATCCGGCCCGTGGGCCGTAGTTTGCCCCCCGCTGGTCTAGTACCATTTGTACCTAAATAAAAAGAGAATCTCCACATATATGCATAGGCGACTGCCAGTTCTGATCATCTCTAGAGAAGGGAACTGTAGCCAGTGGGCAGAAGTGGAAGGAAGATGACACAGAACAGTGGCAACTCTGAGAACACCCAGGGAATCTGGGTCCATTAAAGTTCTGTCAATAGTGATATGGACACACACACATGCACATGCACACACATGCATGCACACACACACTAAACTTAGGCTGCATAAGTAAAGTATCTAGAATAAGGGAGGTGATGTCCTGCTATTTCTATTTCCCCGTTTCTATTTCCCTTGAACCAAACCAAGCCTGAAGTTTGCATTTGGTTCTGGGATACAAATTTTAATAGAGATAAAACCCTCCTAGAACAGTGCTACTCAAACTGTGAATAAAACTCTAGTGTAACTCCTACAACTGTTCCCAGTTCCAACAAGATAATTTCAGAAATTAAAGATAAGAGCAGTAATTTCTATAGCAGTTTGGCTTTTTTTTATTTACTATAACAACTTATTTAATAACCTTATATAACACTATCTACTTCAGGTATTATGATGAAATTTTCTGTGGATGAGAGCATTGACATCAATTTTTGAATCAGGTATAGACCCTTCGGGTTTTATAGAACTGACACAGGAGCTACATACCTGTTGTGCAAATAAGAACACGTTGCATGTGATGGTTTAAGGTTGTTTTGCCAACCATTACCCAAAAGTATAAAGTATATCAAACACAGTCCATTTCTTTCATCAAAAGAATTTAAATTTCCATAGAAAGATAAATTAAATCTATACCTTTACACAATAAATTGATAAAACTGTCTACAGATGAATACTTGAAAATGGATTTTGAAAACACACTTGCTTTACTTTGGAGACAAGTTACAAATAAATATCTTGAGCTCTCTGAAATTGCTTTAAAACCTCTTCTAGTATCAACAATCCTTTGTGAGATTCGTTTTCTACTGTAAGTGCTTTAAAAGCAAAACATAGAAAAAGTTTAATATAAATTAGTCCCTGCTAGAAGCATTGTCATCAACCCAACCAAGATGACAAAGGTTAACAAGCAGGAAGCTAGCTCGTTATCACAATAAAACTTTCAACAAATCAACAAACGACAAGTGCTGGAGAGGATGTGGAGAAAAAGGAACACTTGTGCACTGCTGGTGGGAATGCAGACTGGTGCAGCCACTATGGAAGACAGTATGGAGTTTCCTTAAAAAACTGAAAATGGAACTCCCATTTGACCCTGTGATCCCACTTCTAGGAATATATCCCAAGAAACCAGAAACACCAATCAGAAAGGATATATGCACCCCTATGTTCATAGCAGCACAATTCACCATAGCTAAGATCTGGAAACAGCCTAAGTGCCCATCAGTAGATGAATGGATTAGAAAACTGTGGTACATCTACACGATGGAATACTATGCTGCTCTAAAAAGGAAGGAACTCTTACCATTTGCAACGTCATGGATGGAACTGGAGAGCATTATGCTAAGTGAAATAAGCCAGTCAATAAAGGAAAAATATCACATGATCTCACTCATTCGTGGACAATAGAGACCATTATAAACTTTTGAACAATAATAGATACAGAGGCAGAGCTGCCTCACACAGATTGTCGAGCTGCAGCGGGAAGGCCGGGGAGGGTTGGGGGGCAGGAGGTAGGGGGGTAAGAGATCAACTAAAGGACTTGTATGCATGCATATAAGCATAACCAATGGACATAAGACACTGGGTGATAGGGGAGGCTAGGGGACTGTCTAGGGTGGGGGGATAAAATGGATACATATGTAATACCCTTTGTAATACTTTAAGCAAAAAAAAAAAAAAAACAAAGTGAGCACACAGGACTTCAATACAGGGAATTTTAGTCCTAACTTCTTGTTCAGATACAATTGCGGAATGGCAAAAGCTGTCAGTACAATAGTGTTTTCTGCATTAACCCTGCACGCACACTTTCAAGAAAGAAAGTGCACAGTGTATGTGATTCTTTTCCCCACGTTTATTCTGATTATATTTATCCAAATTATATTTATATTAACTTTATGTCTGTGGCTTCTGATACTTAAAATGCAAACTTATGCTTTTTGTGTCTTTTAAAAATAATTTTTCCATGAATTCACTTTATTGATATTTTTTACAAAAGTATTGGTTAGCAATAAATTAAAAATAAATCTGTAGGAAAAACTAATCCTTCCCACAGATAGTTTGAGGAAAGCTGTACAAGAGAACATTCAGAGTTCAGAAAGGAGAAGGGTGAAAGTCTTTCCTGTTCTAAGAGGAAATGGTAGCCCTCACCAGTTTGGTTCAGTGGATAGAGCATCAGCCCGAGGACTGAAAGGTCTCAGGTTCAATTCTGATCAAGGGCATGTACCTCGGTTGCAGGCTCTATCCACGAATCAATGTCTCTCTCTCACATGGATGTTTCTCTCTGTGTGTCTCTCCCCCTCCCTTCCACTCTCTAAAAATCTATGGAAAAATTTCCCCAGGTGAAGATTAACAACAAAAGAGGAAATGGGAACAGAACTGGGACATTTGTCCTGTAGATGTCTTCATCTAATTGAAGGTAAAAAGGAGAATAGGTCTGTTCTGCGTGGGCTCATGATCTAATGGCGTGCCCACTGCATAGTAACATCTCACTTCAAAATGAGGAATACCTTTCCCGAATTTGAGCTATCCCAAAGGCAACACCAATCTTGGGAAATAGTGAAAATTCAGCTCAAGTTAAATTCTCGTCACTGACTCAATGAATACAAGTTGACAATGAATGTAGCTGCCCATGAAGCCAGTATGTCCCGCCCGGGCTTCCCTGCAGTCAACACTGCCCTAACCTGGTCAGACTGTGCCCCAAGGACCATGGACAGTTCCCAGCTGGAAATGTGAAGAGGGACATCATCCAAATGAAACGGATTCAGCATCATATGCTAAGATTAAACCCATAATAAAAATATTTAGGTAGTTCTGCTATTTAAATGCTGTTTTAATTTATTTTAAATGTATGAACAGAACCTCAAGGCCAAGGAATGGAGACTTATAGTTACAGAGCATAAATAAATTACAAACCTTGACAATGTATATACCATAATATTTTTTACATGGAAAGTAGAAATAGGGGAGTAAAAAGTAGGAGTCATTAAGTTCCTCACATTCTATATCAGAAAATCTAAAGATACTATCTCACATTGTTGGCTCAAGAACAGAAATGTATTACTTTAACATCTTAATGGCAATTATCAGAAGTTAAAAAAAAAAAGAGTGTAAGATTGAGACTAGATAGAAGTGGAAGAAGAGAGGACTTGAAATTTTACTTTGGAATCTTATCAACACGTTTAGTTGTAATTACATGAGCAGATCATTATTTTAGTGTTATTTTCATTTTAATTCCTTTCCCAGAGTCTAGAATTCTCCCAACCTCACACATGATAAGAAAGAAAATTCAAGCAAGGAAAGTTTGAAAGATCTAGGCTGTTTTGCCAGAAGAAGAGACTTAGAAATCCATGATAAATGTCTTCGAATACTTGAAGAGTAATCATGAGAGGGGATTCCCATTTATTCTGTGACATTTCACCAAGAAAGAACCAGGATGTGAACATGAATTACTAGTATAGGGCTTCTGAGCCTGACTTGCTACAATGAAGAACTGCCAAACCATCAGGACTGCACAGAGGAGGTGAATTCCCTGCCTCTGGTGGAGTTCAAGGAAAGGCTGGACCCTAGCTACACAGGGACATTTTAAAGATGGTACTTATTTTACATACAGTTAGATGACCTGGACTTAAAAGACCTTCAGCAGCACATATACTAAAATTGGAATGACAGAGAGGAGATTAATGTGGCCCCTGCACAAGGATGACATGCAAATTCATGAAGTGTTTTATATTTAATCAATACTAGATAGATAGATAGATGATAGATAGATAGATAGATAGATAGATAGATAGATAGATAGATAAAGACCTTGAGCTCACTTTTGACATGATTCTATGACTGTAGAGATCTTTAGTTTCCTTAGTAATTTATCCTGTCCAGCAATTTCTCACTTCCAGAAACTATTTCCATATGTCTGTACTTTTAATCTCTGGATAAAAGAAAATAAATAGGAAAGGAAAATCAAACACTGAGCATCAATCCTGTACTGTGCATGTCCTCAGGACTCTATGTATATCATTCAATCCTAAGAATAATTGTAAGAGACAAAGCCTTAAATAATGTTCCTATTTGACAGGCAAGAAACTGAGATTCAAAGAGGTAAAGTCAGATGCCTGCGATCATAGAGCCAAATGATGCTAGAGCCTGGATAAAAACCCAACAGCCTGTACACCACTCTGCTCTCCGTGACTCCCGTACGTCTTCCTTCTTACATAACAGTACGGCTGGCTGACAAACCAAGAAAGCAGAGGAGACATGCCCTGGAGTCTGCCTGACTCCAAAACCAGTATTCTTTCCTAGCGTCAGTTCTAACTATGAGAACTGAAGGAAATGTGGACAGTGTGGAGGAAAAAGAAACCACTTGAAACCCAATAAGTATGTTTAATTTCTGATCCACTCATTTGAACTTCTGATGTCTGTACGAATGTGTGTGTGGCTTGTGTGGATAAAGTGACTACTTCTCTCAACGTTGGATGATTTCACGATAACCAAGAGAAAAGATGCCAATCTTTGACAGTTTTTAAAACATACTTCAATGTCCACTACTAAAGATTTTAAATAAGATATATTTCCATACATGTAATGAACCACCTGGATTTCTATTGGGGAAATTTTCATAAAGTAACTTGAATAGAGTCATTAAGGAAACCAGAAAATCCGAGTTTGGTGGAAGCAGCCCCGGCCCCGCGGATACCTGTACCTCCGCAGTCTTTCTGGACTTCACTAATAAAGTAAGTTTCCTACCTCAAAAACAGAGCTTTAGAAAGCATTATGAAGACTCTTGCTGAGACCAGCAATGTGTCGGGAAAACCGCTTGACAGTATTTTTCAGTAATAAATCTTTGGAGTCGTAACCCTATGAATGAGGACTTTATTAAAGACCACAAATTTTTTATTGCCCACATTTTTTTTACAATTTTTATTATGTTGGCAGGAACTTCATCCCAAAGTGAATGTGTTTCCAAAGTCTGAACAACATTGCATCAGTCGTTTACAAGTAAAGACACTTATGTAAGAAAAGGAATGAGTTCTGGTTTTTGTAATGTGCTCTTATAACACATTTTCATTTCCTACAGCTAATCTTCAGAAATGCATTTTTATAGATAAATATTAAGTTCCTAATTTTCAATCCTGATAATTCAATAACTACTATTTATAATTGATTAAAGTTATTCATTCACTGGGGAAATTTACATAGCTACAGGTTGTTGTTCCACTAACAAATAATTTTTGGCCTCAGACTTGTAGGTAGAATGTAGCTGTGAATATACAAGTAAAGGGGATTATTGATGACAGCATAATAACTTAATGACAGAGTGAAAATCCCAGCTTTGCTACTTAATTGCTGTGTGAACTTGAGCCAAGTACATAACCTCTTTGAGTACTTAATACAATGACTGTGTTAATGGCAAGTGCTTGATAAATGGTGACCATACTAATGATTGCCAATAGTATTCATGTAAAATGTCTGAGAGCCTTAAACCTCACTCAGAAGGTTTACTCACAAGTAAAACATTAAGAGTGTAATTCTGAAATAATTTTATGTATATCATAAGACAGAGCAAATGAGTAAATATTGTTGAGATCCAAAAGATACAAAATAAAAGGATATTAAGAAAACACTAGAATATTGCTTTTTATTAAAAACTAGAGGCCCGATGGACGAAATTCATGCAAGGGGCTCAGCCCTTGCAGATCCGACTTGGTCCGGAAGGTCATCTGGACAGTCATTCTGCTATTTGGTCTAATTAGCATATTAGCTCTTTATTATATAGGACTAGAGGCCCGGTGCACAAAAATTTGTGCACTGGAGGGGGGGTCCCTCAGCCCGGCCTGTGCCCTCTCGCAGTCTGGGACCCCTTGGGAGATAACGACCTGCTGGCTTAGGCCTGCTCCCGGGTGGCAGAGGGCAGGCCCAATCCCTAGGTGCAGCCCCTGGTCGGGCTCAGAGCAGGGCTGATTGGGGAGTTGGGACGCCACTCCCTGTCATGCACAGAGCAGGGTGGATCAGGAGGTTGCGATGCCACCCTCAGTCACGCTCAGGGTAGGGCCGATTGGGGGGTTGGGGCACCGCCCCCCATCACACTCAAGGCAGGGTCAATGGGGAGGTTGCGGCGCAACCCCCTGTCACGCACAGAGCAGGGCCCATCAGGGGGTTGGGGAGCTCCCCCCGTCACGCACAGAGCAGGGCCAATCATGGGGTTGGGGCGCCGCCACTGTCACACTCAGGGCAGGGCCGATGGGGAGGTTATGGCTCTACCCCGTCACACACAGAGCAGGGCCCGTGGGGAGGGGGGGGTTGGGGCGCCGCACCCTGTCACACACAGAGCCGCAGGGCAATCAGGGGGTTGGGGAGCTCCCCCCTATCAGGCACAGAGCAGGGATGATCAGGGGGTTGGGGTGCCTTCCCCTGTCACAAACAGAGCAGGGCGGATAGGGACGTTGTGGCCCCACCCCCTGTCACACACAGAGCTGCAGGGCAATCAGGGGGTTTGGGCGCTGCCCCCTGTCACGCTGATCCCGGTGCTGGGAGGCCTCGAGGCTCCGCTGATCCCGGTGCTGGGAGGCATATTACCCTTTTACTATATAGGATAGAGGCCTGGTGCATGGGTGGGGGCCGGCTGGTTTGCCCTGAAGGGTGTCCTGGATCAGGGTGGGGGTCCCCACTGGGGTGCCTGGCCAGCCTGGATGAGGGGATAATGGCTGTTTTCAACTGGTCACACACCCTTCAGGGTGGGGGTCCCCATTGGGGTGCCTGGCCAGTCTGGATGAGGGGCTGAGGGCTGTTTTCAGGCTGGCAGGTGACTGAAGCTTCCAACTGCTCCTTTTTTTCTTTTTTTTCTTTTTTATTCTGGGCCAGCTTTAGCTCTGAGGCTTGGCTCCAGCTCTTAGGCCTCGGCTGCTGAAAGCAGGTATCTGGTTTGTTTGGGTTCTATAATCGAAACACTGTTTCAACTCCAGCTCTGAGATCCTGGCTGGCTGAAAGCAGGTTTCTGGGGTTTTGTTTAGCTTCTATATTTGTAACAATGTTTCAAACTGCAAGCTCAGAGGCCGGCAGCGGCAGGCAGGGAATGTTGGAGTCCTCCGTCACTGAAGCAATCAAGCCTCATGTTCGCTTCAAGCTGCCTGGCTGCCAGCCGCCATCTTGGCTGGCAGTTAATTTGCATATCACCCTAATTAGCCAATGGGAAGGGTAGCGGAGGTATGGCTAATTACCATGTTTCTCTTTTATTAGATAGGATACCAGGTAATATTGTCAAAATAAAATAAAATGTTTAATAAGACTGAGTTTTTGTTTGTTTTTCTTGTTTGTTCATTTGTTGCTTTCAGTTTTATATCCCACATATGAGTGAAATCTTATGGTTCTTGACTTTTTCTGTCTAACTTACTTCATGTAGAGTGATAGACACAGATAACAGTATGTGGTTACCAGAGAGAAGAGGGGTGGGAGGTTAGTAAAAGGTAACGGGGTCAAATATATAGTGACAGAGTAAGATCTGACTTTGGGTGGTGGGCTCACAATGCAATATACAAATGATGCCATCATAGAACTGTATACCTATATAATTTTATTAACCAATGTCACCCAGATAAATTTCTTTAAAAAAATAAATTAAATACCACTATACATTTATTACTAAAAATGTATTTCTAGATCTGTCCACGGAAAGCAATAACACCCCCAACAGCAGCGAGCCTACAAAGCCTAAATCTTGTTTCTAAGCACCGTTCACCAGCAAAAGGAAACAAAGGTCCTTAGCGAACAGGCTCATTTTAGTTCTGTAGCCTGAAAACTGCAAGTGACCTAAGGCAGCTTCTGTCAGAAAGCAAGGAAGCGATGAGAGACTACAGGAGTCAGGGTACAAGCTACAGAGACCATCTTCGTGGGGCTCCTGCTGGCCAAATGTGATAGATTTTGAGCACACACACAAAAAAGAATTGATTTCAACACAGTAAATAAGTAAAAATCCATGTGTCCATAGAATTGAAAAGAAAAGGAAAGAAAATAAAAGCTTTTCTATACAGAAAAATGCCAGCTAATAAGTAGAATGGTAAAATAAGAATATTACCACTTTGCCACCACCCTTGGTGTAATCCAAGCAAGAATCGATGGATGCTAAAGTCAATGGGAACAGAATTCACCTGCCAATTACCACCCCACAGATACCTTATGTAAAAGCATACCTTTACACTAAAGAGATGGGCAATAAACTTAGCGTCAGCAACAATGGAACATTCTAAATCAGTTGCCCCCAATGTGATGCAATATTAAGCATACAACTTTACCACTGAAATAGTCTTGCCAAAAAGGTTTTCTCTGCATCCAATCCAGACTCTAGCTACCACTTTAAGTGTATAGGGTATAGAAAAACAAGTTAAACAATATCATGAAGATACAGTCAGAGCACTTCTCCCCAACAAGTCAATGCTATTCTTAAAAAAAACTATAAAAGGCTAAAAATAACAAAAAAATGCAATGAGTAAACCTAGACTGGATCCAAATGTGGAGACAAAAACAGCTATAAAAGATATTCTTATAGAGTGATGACAGCTGAATGTAGAATATTAGGTGATTATTGGTTATTGTTGTGTAACAAATGACCCCAAACTTAGGGCTAAATACAACAGATGTCTATCATCTCACAGTCCCCAGGGGTCCGGAGTGTGGGCATGACTTAGCTGGGTGTTTCTGACTGAAGGCTTCTCATGGGTTACAGTCAAGTTGTTGATCAGGGTGACAGTCATCTCAAGACTCCACTGAAGGAGAATTCACTTCCATGCTCACTCACATGGTAGCCGACAGACCTCACTTGCTGGCCACATAGGCCTTACCACAGGCTGGCTGAGGGGCCTCACCACATGGCAGTTGGCTCCCACCAAAGCAATGACTCAAGAGAGATGAAAAAAAGTGCATCTAAGATTGAAGTCAGTCTTTTTATAAGCCAACTCAAAAGTGACATCCTATCACTTCTGACATATTATAGTCACTGGAAGTGAGTCACTTAGTCCAGCCCACACACAAGGGGAGAGGAATTAAATTCCACATCTCAGGGGAAGACAAAAAACTTGTGGGCTTGAAACCACCACAGATGATCTCACGGCTTTATTGTTAACTCTGAGATACAAAAAATGGCATTGTGGTGATGTAGGATAGTGTCCTTACTCTTATGATACATATGCTGAAATAGCTAGATACAATACATATAACGTCTGCAAACTATTTTCAAGTGGTTGTCCAAATGCGTGCGTGCGTGTGTGTGTGTGTGTGTGTGTGTGTGCATGTGTAAAGTAATAAAACAAATATTCAAGATGCTAACAAGTGTTACATTTTGGTGGATGGGTGTTCACTGTATTCCTTCACTCTTTCTATATATTTTAAGTTTTTTCATAAGAAAATGTTGGAGTAGCCCGGCCGGCATGGCTCAGTGGTTGAGCATCAACCTATGAACTAGGAGGTCACGGTTTGATTCCTGATCAGAGCACATGCCCGGGTTGCAGGCTCAATCCCCAGTGTGGGGCGTGCAGGAGGCAGCCAATCAATGACTCTCTCTCATCACTGATGTTTCTCTCTCTCTCTCTCTCTCTCTTTCTCTCTCTCTCTCTCTCTATTCCTCTCTGAAATCAATAAAAATATATTTTTTTAAAAAAAGGAAAAAAGAAAATGTTGGAGTAAAGTAATGTACTTGATCTTTTCAAATTAGCTAGAACCACAGCAAAGGATTGCTATGGACTGAATTGTGTCTCCCCTAAATTCATATGTTGAGGCCTTCATGTCCATTGTGGTGGTGTTTGGAGATGGAACCCTTGAGAGATAATTAGGTTTAGGTGACATCATGAGGGTATTGTCCTCATGCTGGGATTGGTGCCCTTGTAGGAAGAGACACCAGACAGCTTTCTCCCTCTCTGCCACGTGAGGACACAGTGAGAAGGCAGCCATCTGCAAGCCAGGAAGACAGCTCTCTCCAGGACCCTTCATCTTGCTCTTCCAGCCTCCAGAACCATGAGAAATAAATGTCCACTGCGTGCGCCACACAGTCTGTGGTATCTGGTATGGCGCCTCGAGCTAACACAAGGGCTTTGAAATGACTGAAGCTACTTGGTAACAATGACAAAACCTTTGCTCTTTTCAGCAAAGCTAATGTGTCAGGAGAAGAAATCCAGTGGTAAGAAGGGATTTGTGATGCAGGGAATTGGGAAGGGCGGGCATGGAAAGTATTATCATGACTGTGGATCGTTTCACATTCTAACCGCCCATCCCATCCAGTTTGGCAGTAATCACTGGAGGCATGGAAGGCCCACAAGGAGACCCCACAAGAATGGCTCCTAGCCCTGACTGGTTTGGCTCAGTGGATGGAGCGTCGGCCTGCGGACGGACGGGTCCCAGGTTCGATTCCAGTCAAGGGCATGTACCTTGGTTGCGGGCATATCCCCAGTGGGGGGTGTGCAGGAGGCAGCTGATTGATGTTCCTAAATCTCTATCCCTCTCCCTTCCTTGCTGGAAAAAATCAATAAAATATATTAAAAAAAAAAAGAAAAAAAGAATGGCTCCTTGTACTGCATCCCAGTCCAGAAGCCCTTGAGCTTCTGGGAGACCACTGGACCTTGGCCCCTCACGGAGCCTCTCTTTTTCAGCATTAGTCATTATCTAATTCCAAATTCTGTCCCCATTACTATTTAATCCTTTCCTCTATATTTTAGTAACTGTACTCGCTCAGTTTTGCTTTTGGAAATTGATCATTACTTTTTTCTTCTTCATTATTGTTGAAAGTATTACAGGTGACCCCTTTTTTCTCCTACTGACCCCTTATAGCCCGCCCCCACCCCCCACCCCAGGCCTTCACCACCCTATTGTCTGTGTCCATGGGTTATGCATATATGCATACAAGTTCTTAGCTTGATCTCTTACGGCCCATCCTCCCACCTCCTTGATCATTACTATTAATCCCAGAATTGGTTTCTTTGCCACAAAATTTTATGAAAATATAATTAAAGGTTTATACAGTGTTAAAAGATTTACAGTATTAATTCTCATGCTTAAACAGGTTCTAGCTATTTGATAAGATCAAGCAACTCACTATAAAAATAAAAGTTTAGAATTAAGAGTCCGTTTCCTTTGGCAACATGTCTCAAAATTATAATACCCATATTCTTTGACCCTGCAAGTCTGCTTCTAGAATTCTGTCTTACTGATATATTCTCACACACAAGATACAAGATTATTGATAGCGCTCTTGTTTATGATACTATGTAGTGTATTACCATTTTTAAAAAAGAGGAAAACATAGTGTACAGAATATGCTGTCCTTGTTAAAAATAAATAAAAAGAGTAAGCATATGCATATATGGTCGTGGAATGGTTCTAGAAAGGTATATAAGAAGCTGTTAATAGAGGTTGCCTCTGAGGACAACTGGGGGGCTGGAGGCAGTGGGTAATAGTATATGGTGAAATATACTATTTCACCATATACTATTGTGTCCCTTTAGAATTGTATATCTTGTTCAAAAACATAAATTTTACAAAATGTAATCCTTATGCTTCAAGTCAGACATTCTCCACAACCCTGTGCCTTTAAGTGTTTCGTATTTCTTTTTGTCCTAGTTTTCTAGCTACGCCTCACAGGCCCCTCAGGGCCCCGAGTCCCATGCCGCCCGGCCTCGGCTCGCGCAGCCCCAGGGACTGGTCTGGACAGCAGGTGCGCTCACCTGCATCCAGTTTCCAATTTCTGCTCCCATATCAGAACATGCCACACACAGATGCACACACGCTTCCTGGTACCTGGTGCAGCCTGTCTCTCTCCTCGGCGCAGGAGGCGGCTCTCTTCTGCTCTCTGTTCACTTGGGAAACCAGCCTCATGATCGTCTCTCGGCTGGCTTTTGCCTCCATCTCATGGACATTCACGGTCTCTTCAAGAGTAACAAGTTGTCCTTTCAGAGACGTATTTTCCATGCCCAGCTCCCTGAGCTGAAGAGAAAGCAATCGCAGCTGTCCCACGGGAATAACGAGTTCACACCACTTTCTCCAAGCCACTCCGTCCCTATCCCTCGACGACTGCACTGTTATATGCCGATTGTGGAAGCTCTCCCCTCCGTCCACTCAAAGGTCACCTGTGCAAAGGCTGCCTCTATCTCATGGGCGGGCCCAGTGGTCAAATTAAAATTAATCAAAAGGTAGGCCCAGGGTAACAGTGATGAGAGCTCAGCTAAAAGCTCCAGACAGGACAAGCACCCTGACGTCTAACTAACTGAGGGAAGGTGATGATCTACAAGGTTACAGCAACCAGGGCCACGGGCGTGTGGAAAAGGGGCACCAGCTGCATGCAAGGCGCTGCCTGGCACAGGAGAGGGATGCAGAGAGAAAGCAGGACTTTTAAAAACAAGTCCTTCGAATTGATGCAAGCATAGCAAAGTCCTGAACTGCGTGCTCCAACTGTGGCAATCACTGGGATTAGTGGGGCATTGCATTCTCTATGTTGCACATTTGCGTTAACTGGGAGCATCAGTAAGATTGCAAGATATACAAAGATGGAACTCATCTTAACATTATACTCGAGAAATATCCCAAAAATGACACACACTGTTTTTGCTGTTGGTGTGTGTTTCTGTCTCAACTCAAAACAAACAAAATCTTCCTAAGACACAGCATTAAAATGAATAACTCATTGTATTTGACAATCTAAATATATTTTAGACAAACACAATCAATCCTTTCTGGAGAATAATTAATCTCCAAAAATGCTAGAAAGGATCTTGGAACTGAGCCTCAGAGATGTGACATGGTTTGTCCCAGGTCACACACTCAATGCATGCTACATTTGGGCCATGTCCCATTCTCTCGTCACCCCCAGACTCAGCCACAGCTTTTCTTTTCACAGCACATGTCAAAATGACCCCTAAATGTCTTTTTCATATGCATACAAACACCTTTAGAATTAAATCTTCATCTGATATCTTTTCATTCTTCTTATCTGGATCTAAGCAGTCCCGAAGACGAGCTAGAAATTCCTCATGTTCCTTGCAATTCTTCGACATTTGATTCTTATTCTCCTCGTTTTCCTTTACACGCTTTCTATCAGGCGAATAACAAATAAGTCATCAAACAAAGTCCAGAACTTAAGTTCTTTATGGGAAATCATCACTTTCATCACAATAGTTCCCCAGACCCAGAGCACATTATTGCCATGCAAACCCTGTAAAGGAAGGAGAAAATGGAAGCAATTCTGGGGCATCTACACTCTGCAGAAATGTAGGAAAATCTTCATGGCATCTTAGATCTAGTAACAGCAAGGGAGACAGACAGATTCTCTATCAGCTGTCCCCAACCTTCTAGGATGTGCACAGGTGACAGGCCCAACCCCATGGTCTCTGTTGGGGCCTCAGGGGGAAGCAGGAGAGGGCTGCTACATTGGTGCTAGGGCACCAGGCTTATTTTAGAAGGGTTATTTCCAGCATTCCCTAGCTCATGGCCAAGGATAACTATGACAAAAAGTACATCGGGCCCGGCTGACATGGCTCAGTGCTTGAGCGTCTACCTATGAACCGGGAGGTCCAGTTCAATTCCCAGTCAGGACACATGCCTGGGTTACGGGCTTGATACCCAGTGTGGGGTGTGCAGGAGGCAGCTGATCAATGATTCTCTCTCATCATTGATGTTTCTCTCTCCTCTCTCCTTCTCCCTTCCTCTCTAAAATAAATAAAAATTTAAAAGCACATCAGAAGCAGGGGATGCTCCCACCTCTGGAAAAGATCATTATTAATTCTCACATACCCAGAGTTTTTAAAGCATATTGGAAGGGGCCAGTCAAGGGAAATCAGTCAATTTATGCTCTGCTACAAATACTTGATTTCAAATCTCAGGTAGGTTTGCTGAGATAACACAGTCTATTTCTCATGCTTTAACTCTTAGAGACTAAGAGATCCTCCTCAAAAAAATAGACATATTTTAAAGGCAAATTAGAAATCATTTCAGTAATTTGGTACCATTTTTTTTTACTACTCTAGATAATAAACATGATTATTGCTTTCCCTCTCTGCCATGTTGAGTGTTTACTGCATATTCTTTTCCCTCCATTCAAAGATTAACAAAGCATGTAATTGAATAGACTCAAAAGCATATCCTATTCCTATTTAGAAAAATGTATAAAAATCAAAGACCAACATCAATATCTCTCTCAGTTCTTATTTTCAGCAGATGGAAGGTAATATGTGTCCAGTCTCCTGGCTCATGAAAGGCACAATTAATACTATAGCTCTGACTGATTTATATAGACGATTCCACACATTAACCCTGAGATTTCAGTCTCATTTCTCTACTCCAAGGATTTCTAAAGTATTTCCACTTCTATGTGCATTTCACTTTTAGCCAGCAAAGTTGCAGGAGTCTATCCTAAGGACATAATCACAGAAATGTGGAATTATGAATGCCCATGGATACTCATTGTGTGTCGGTTTTGAGTATCTATTAAAGGTGCTAAAGATACAGTAGTAAACAAAAAAAATAAAGAACCTTGCCCTCATGAAGCTTATGTTCTAAACGGGAAGATGAACAATAAGTAAAATATTAATGTGTGTAGAAGGTATATTAGAAAAGGACTGAAGAGGAAAAAATTAAGCAGGAGAAGATAAGATATATTTGGGGGGAGTGGGGTAACATTTTAGACCTGGTCACTCATGGAAGCCATCACTGGGAAGGTGACTTTTTAAAAAAATGTTTTATAAGAGTTTATTTGAGCCAAAACTGATGACAATGCCAGGAAGTAAGATTTCAAATGTGTCCTGAGAAGGTGACTTTTGAGGGAAGACCTAAAGTTGGCAGAGACAGCCAGATACTATCTGGGGGAAAGAGCTTTTCTAGGAAAGGGATCGGTAAGTATAAAAGTCCTGAGGCAGGTTCACACCTGTTGTGTTCAAGGGTCAGCAAAGAAGCCAGACAGCTGGAATGGAAAGGATAGAGGAGAGAATGGAAGCAAAACAAGGTCAGGACGAGCCTATTAGATCATAGAAAACACTGTCTCTACCCTGGGTGAGAAGAGAAGTCATGGAGAGCTCTGAGCAGAGGACTGACAGGATCTAATTTGTGCTTTTGCAGGATCACTCTGACTGCATGGGGCACAGGCAGAAGCAGGAAAACCATTAGGAGGCTCTTGTAACAATCCAGGTGACAGGTGATATTTGCTTGGACCAGGTTCGTGGCAATGAGGGTGTCAGTTGGATGCCATCGAAGATTAGATATATTTTGAAGGTAGAGATAGATTATGAGATTTACTGAAGGATCAGACACAGAATGTGGAAAAGAAAGAGGGCAAAGGATGATGCGAGATTTCTGACTTGATCAACTAGAAGAATGAACTTATCACTAACTGCCATGAGAAAATGTGCAGGAGTATTCCGTGGAAACACCAGGAGCTCAGTGTTGGACACGTGAAGTCTGAGCTGCTTGTTGGACGGTCACATGGAGATGTGTGGGTCTTGAATTCTGGGGAGAGATCCGGGCTAGATATAGAGATGTGGGAGTCACTAGCATTTACATCATTCTTAAAGTCATGAGACTAGAAGAGATTACCAAGAGAGTGGACTTAGAAATGTGAAGAGATTCCGGGACTGAGCCTGGGGCACTCCAATATTGTGAAGTCAAGGAGATGAGAAGGAAACGGCAAAAACCATGACAGAGCAGGCAGAAGGGTCAGGGAGAGAGTGGGCATGTGTAGTCCTCAAAGCCAAAAGAAGACAGAGTTTCAGGGAGAAACCAACTGTGACTGATGTACTGACAGGTCAAGTAAGATAAGGACTAAATCATTTCATTTGCAATGTGTGGTCATTGGTCAGCTTAGTGAGTGGATTCAGTGAGGGCAGATCTAAGAGAGAAGGAGAGAGGAGAGAAGTTGGAAGTGAGTATATACAAACACTTTAATGAGTTTTGCTCTCCTAAGGTGAAGGAGAAAAAGGACTAGACCTGGAAGTGTTGGGTTTTTTTTGTCAAGATGGAATAAGTCAAATAAATACCAAGTATTTTATTAGTAAAGTTATTACACATAGAATTTAAAAGCATATTTAGTTCTCAGTTTTTTTCTTGATTATCACCTTTCGCCAGAGCCAAGTGTATGGAGAACGTAGATTTCATGAGCTCTGCATAAACTGGCATAAACTGGCAATAAGACCGAATGAGGAGTGTTTGGGGCGGTCTGGGCTGCAAGGGTATTTTTGTACATAGCTACTGAATTTAATGCCTCCCTCTGTGCACAACTCCACCACCTGCACCTGTGGTTAAACCTCTACTTAGAGGAAATCTCCAAATTGTATATAGAAGCATTCACAGCCCTACACATGTTGAGGACAATGCTGTTTGTTAAGACTCTTGGTGACATTTAGAAATGAACTTGGGGGGAAATTTCAAGACTCCAAACGTCTCTGAACCTGACGTCAGTAATATTTTTTTTTCCAAATTGAGTTTCCAGCCTAATGCGAGCTCTCTGAACATTCAAAGGTGCACCTTGCTATCAGAAGCTAGTATTTTAAACAAACTCAACTAAGAATACACTAAAGTACCCTTACTGTAATTCCTCGTCTAGTTCTACAACCTTCCTCTTTAGCTCCTGGTTGTCCTTGATTGCGGCATGAGCCGTGATTTCGGTCCTCATTTTGGAAGCGGACAGGGCTGCCGATTCATCTTCCAGCTCCTGCACCCTGTCTCTCAGCGAGCTGAGGAGGGAGGCCTTCCTCGCGTTGTTCTCTTTGTAGTTCTCCATCTCGGCTTTCAGTTCCTGACAGGAAGCTTCTTTAGAAAGCATTTTGGACCGGAGGTCTCGAAGCTTAATATGGAAAAGAAATGAAAAGACCAAAAGGCTTTCAATGGCATAAGTTTGAAGAAACCCAAAACCGTAATTGCAAATTGCACTCTTTTATTCATGACCTCATCCACCTTCCCTTTTGTTTCTTCATATATGTATCTGTATTACCAGATGGGAACTTATGCCTTAATAATAGGCTTCATGTTCTGTTTTATTGGTGTGTTTTTTTTTCCAAAACCAATTGAGCAATGCCTTGTGGTAATTTACTCTCACTCAAGAGACATGTGTGGTGTGTTCTGCAAAAGGCAATAAAACATTTTGCAATGGTAACCCATTTTCTTAAATGCATATTCCTGCTATTGCTGCTAAAATGAAACAAGGAGCCTACATGCTCTATTTGTAATTTCATGGCCACAACTACTTCCCTTACAGGATTTATACAAAGGAAACATTTTGACTTCTATGAAGTCTATGGCATCAAAATGCTGCACAATGTATGTGCCCTATTAAGTCATGCTATCAGGCCCACCCTATAAGAAACCATTATGAATGCATGTACTTCTTTGGAACTGTGAGCATGCATCATACATGTATATTCTCATTCTCTCTCTCTCTCTCTCTCTCTCTCTCTCTCTCTCTCTCTCTCTCCCCCTCTCTCCCTCTCTCCCTCTCTCTCATCTCCCTCTCTCTCTCATCTCCCTAATACATTATCAACTCGTGTTTTAGTAAGGTCCTGGCAGCCCCGTGAAACCGATAGTTACCTCACAGACAAGCCCAGGCTCCTCAAGCTCAAGGCCACCAGGCTGTGAGCAGAATGGGTCTAAAGAGACTCCCTCAGAAATTCCACAACAGACCTGATCCAGCCCAGAGGGGAGGGGGACCCCAGTCCTCTTGCTAGAATTTCCCCCGCAATCAGAACTGTCACAAGAAAGGGCTTGAGAATTCCCTCCTGTGGGCTCCAGCCTGCAAGCAATCCACCTTAAAGGGACTTAGTCCAGAAGAAGCTAACGGTCCTCCAAAGCCCAGGCAGCTGCAACCCAGAGAGCTCGGGGGGCCCAGGTCTCTCAAGGAGGCAGGGCTTCTCTGAGATGGAGAAGGCAGCCCCTGCCACCAGGCTGAGCAGCATGACACATGCATAACCTTTCAGGAATCCTCCCCAACGGGGAGGTGGGCACACAGGAAGAGAATCAGTGTCAGCTTTGCCGAAAGGTTTAAGTCTGTGGCCTGCTGTTCTGTTTGTAATCGCCTCTCTGCTCTGCCTTACTCTACCAGAAGCTGAGGGTCCCGTTTCTGAGTTAGGAAGATACATAATCTTACCTCGGACTGAGCACATTCAAATTTGACCAAAGTGGCTGCAAGTTCACTTCGGGCGTTTTCGGCCACATTCCGATAGTGGTTTAATTGCTCCCGAGTGGCTGGGGCTTCCAGGAGATGGTCGTAAATTTCCTGATAGGGTTCCCCAAAAGACAAAATAGAAAGGAGAGTGAAAACAACCTTTCTGTGCAGCTGTGCGGAGCAAGATTAAATACAGACGCGGCCTCCGTGTCCACATGTGTCCAAATGCTGCCTAGAGGCGGGCTTTGTTCCCGGCATTTCATGCTCACTCCCAAAATGCTACGGGAGGCAGGAGGCCGCCGGGAAAGGCGATGTGCTCCCCCAGGAAGGCATTAAGAATTGGCCTGCGTCCCTGTAGAGGCTTCCTCCCCACCCCCACTCCCACCCCCACCCCAGCCCAAATGCTATTCGGCCTCGGACCAGAACCTACAGACAACAAAGAACAGCCAGAAGAGACACCATGGGACATGGCATGGAACTAGGAGGCAGTTTCCTTGGTAATTATTCACTATGCTCTTTGTTCTCAATCTCATAGTCTCTCTCCAGATCATGAAGGTGACTTGGGTCGCCTGAGGAGTCCTCGCCCATCAAGAAAGGACCTGCCCACAGCTGATGGGGGCCAGTGCAGAAATACAGACCCCAGCATGGCCAAACTGCCCCAATTTTTCAAGACAAGTCATATATCCAGGCTTTTCGAAGTAAAAAATCTACAGTTTTTGCAGCTTGGCAACTAATTTTAATGTTTAAAAAAGAAACACCGTGTGACCCAAATAAACACATCTGCAGAGCAGATCTGATGGGTTTGGTCTGTGTGTCACTCAAGTTCCTGTGTGTCACTCACACTATAACGCCTGCTTCCTTCAGCTTGAGCAGACACTTACACCCACCTCCATGGAGTGTCCAGGGCCTGTGGTCTTTGGGAAAGACACACAAGAAAGCCACTCGTTTTGAAGGAATATGAAAGAGGTCACATAAAGGAGGATTTCCTGGAATTATCTAAGTGGCCCCAGGGGACACACCAGTAAAACCTGTTTATGACTGCCCAGCCACTCAACTGCCAAAGACTACTGTTTGGAAATACTCATGAATGCAAAGTCATTCTAAAGCCCTTAACTTTCCAACAAGCGTTGTCATGGCCAGTGTGTTTCAGGCCACAAAATGCCAAACAAAACCTTCAGTGCACTTAGGAACAGCCAGTGTTTGCCAATCACAACATATCCAAGAAGACGGTAGGTATGTACTCCTGGGGAGAAGACATAAAACTTTTAACTGCATCTAATAAGAGAACCACATCCTGTTCAGCCTCACTCAGCTTTCAGAAGGAACTTCTCCGCCCTAACCACCACAGCAATATTTTCTGAAATCTGCCATGGGTAGTAAGGACCTGGGTCACTGAGGAGAAGTTGGAACTGCAATATGCTTGGCACACAATTTATAAAATTCATTAAGAAAATAAGTTCAGCCTCGCCAGTGTGGCTCGGCGGTTGAGTGTCGACCCAGGAACCAAGAGGTCGCCAGTTCAATTCAGTCGGGGGCACATGCCCACAACTTCGGGCTTGATCCCCAGTAGGGGGTGTGCAAGAGGCACCCGATCAATGATGTTCCTCTTTCATCAATGTTCCTATCTCTCTCTCCCTCTCCCGTTCTGTCTCTCTAAAAATCAATAAAAACGTATTTTAAAAAACAACAGAAAGAAAATAAGTTCTTCAATAGCTATGATTATTTCTTCCAATGACTAGTATCATTTTTCAGGCAATGGAGTCGTATACCAAAATTTTACATTTCCTTCTTATGAAAATACATTGGGTCCATTGAACATAATATTGAGAGCCTCAGAAGACAGTTCAGACATGGCCCTTCGTTGTAGGAGGTTGCAATCTAATGCAGACACTACCAGAAGCATTAACATCTTCAAATGTCCATTGGTGAAAGAAACTACACATGGAGATGTCACTGCTGCTGATACTGGGTCAGGACCTAAATTAAGAAGACTAGATGAATGGGTTTAGAAGACCATGGCCACGTCAATGACCAGCAGACTGGAGAGTACCTATCAATAAATATTTACTGAAGGCCTACTCTGGGTCAGGCACCGCGCTTCCTGTCTCATAAGAAAAACATCAGTCCTCACACAACCACATGACTGACTGAATAATTACAAACTGAAATGAATGCAAGGAAGGAAAGAATGAAGCCGATAACAGAGGACAGTGGCTTAAGACTCAGGAAGTGGAAAGGAAAGATCTCCCTAAAAAAGCGAGGATTAGGTAGGAATTAAAAAGGCAAAGTGTACTGAAGCAGGAGCAACACACATCATTCCAACAGCAAAAAGTACAAGCAGCGGTCCTGTGGCAGACGTATGCCCTGTGTCTCTCTCAAGGGTCTGAGAGAGGCAGCGAGGTTGAAGGACAAAAACAGATGAAGGACAGTGGGGCCAGGGCTGCTAAGGCTGCTGGGAGCTCATTCATCTATCGTAGGACGCGATAGGGCTTCTTTTTCAGAATATTCTGGCTACTCCTACTTGTGCATTTTACCATGTGAAATTCAGAGTCAGCTTGTCAAATTCCCAAATACCCTGTTGGGTTTTTTATTGGGACTGTGTTAATTTTATAAATAAATTTAAGGAAAATTGACATCTTTTGAATGTTGAGTATTCTAAATAAAATCATTTTTTTCCATTTGTTCACGATTTATATGTCCCTTAGCTATGATGATTAATTTTATGTGTATACTTGACTGAGTCACAGGGTACCCAGATACTTGGTTAAACATGATTCTGGGTGTGTCTGTGAGGGTGTTTCTGGATGAGACTGACATTTGCAATGGCTGACTGAGTAAAACAGATTGCCCTTCCCACGGGGGGTGGGCCTCATCCAACCCACGGAAGGCTGCCTAGAACACAAAGGCTGAGAAAGAGAATTTGCTCTCTGTCTGAAGCTGGAACATCAGTCTCTTCCAGACGCTAGACTCAGACTCAGGGTGGAACTTACCCATCGGCTCCCCCGAGTCTCCAGCTCACCAAAGGCAGATCTTAGGACTTCGCAGCCTCCATTATGGCAGGAGCCAATTCCTTATCCTAAATCTCTTTCTTTAAAATTAAAGCTGAAAGAACACAGGAATGTATTTATTCACGGCTGAGCTTTTCCTCTTAGCCCTTCCTTTCTACCCCATACATGCTCACGGAGTCTTCTTCGTGGCTGTCTTCCAGACAGTCTTCAATTTGGCTTGGACTTCTCGGACCTGAGTTAAGAGCTTTGTGGCGCTGGTGACCCTTTGTTTTCTGGGTCTGTTATGGATTTCTGTGACATAGCACTGTGCTCAGAGCACACCATCAGCATTCAGGAATGACAGTCACTGCTGTACACCAGTGTGGCTGCCCACCGTCCGTGCAGAACTGGGTCCACCCAGACTGGAAAGTGCCCTTAGGTACCAGCCATTGTGTATTTGCACCATCATCCTTCCTATGTTATTCCTACTTCAGGAAATTTATTGAGGCTTCTATGAATGCTCAATTTTATGAGTGCCCCAGGGGCACTGAAATGGAAGGTGTAGTCTCTGTCTTCCGGGCTGAGGTCAAGTCTCCTATCCTATATAATAAAAGGCTAATATGCAAATTGACCGAGCAGTGGAATGACTGGTTGCTATGATGCGCACTGACCACCAAGGGGCAGACACTCAATGCAGGAGCTGCCCCATGGTGGTCAGTGAGCTCCCACAGGGAAGCGCCGCTCAGCCAGAAGCCGGGATCATGGCTGGAGAGTGCAGTAATGGTGGCAGGAACCTCTCCTACCTTTGTGCTTAAGGATGTCCGACTGCCAGCTTAGGCCTGCTCCCTGCAGGGAATGGGCCTAAGCCATCAGTCAGATATCTCCCGAGGCTCCTGGACTGCCAGAGGATGAAGGCCGGGCTGAGGGAACCCCTCAGTGCATGAATTTCATGCACCAGGACTCTAGTTACTACATAATTCTCTATCACCTTATAGCAGTTGTATTCTTGCCTCAGACATGCTGGTGCTGTTTCACTTGGTGCAGTTCCGAACTTCCACATCTTCCTTGTGAACTGTACCATGCAGCATCAGAGCATGCCTTTATTTGTCTCGCTTCATCCTTTCTGCTCAGAGTTCAACCTTCTCGGATATTGAGATCATGATCCCTGGTTTCCTTGTGGTTGCATCTGACTACGTATATCTTTGTTCCATCTTCTTACTTTCTTTAAGTATGTTTGTTAAATTGATTTTTCAAATACAGAGGGAGGGAGAGGGAGAGAGAGACAAACATCAATGAGAGAGAAACATCAATTGGCTGCCTCCTGCACACCCACTACTGGGGATCGAGTCAGCAACCTGGGCATGTGCCCTGACTGGGATTTGAACTGGTGATCTCTTGGTGCATGGGATGATGCTCAACTACTGAGCCACACTGGCCAACCCCATATTTTTATTTTCAACCTTTCCATATCACTTTGTTTCAGGAGTCTCATCTATATATATAAAAGCATAATATGCAAAGTGTCCCCTCAAGAGTTCGACCGACCAGGAGTTCAATCGCTCACTATGACGTGCGCTGACCATGAGGAGGCAGCGGGGAACGAAGGAAGGCCCCGGCCGGCAGCCAGTAGCCGCTAGGGACCCTACCTGTGCACGAATTTCATGCACTGGGTTTCTAGTATATAAATAAAGTTGGGTTTGGCTTTGCAGTCCATTCTAAATTTCTTTTTCCCTTACTGGATGACTTTACTACAATTACATTTGCTAATATGACAGATAATCTTGGTCTTAGTTCTGCTGCATTATTTCATGTTATGCTTCTTTACTGCTCTTTCAAAATCTTTCACTACGGTGTCTGTTTGCTCTGCTATGTCTTGTGTTTCATCTGATAATTAGGAAGGTCTGTATTTTTCTTCTAGTTTCAACTTTATAACTATAACTTTAAATAATACCTTTTGGATACATTTCATCCCTCTATTTCTTTAGATAATATCCACTAATTCACTGCAATGGCATATCTCCTCTTCCTTATCCCTTTTATGCCCCGCTTCCAACTTCTAATTTATCTTCATACTATCATTTTCGGTACTTCCCTTGCAACTGTAGCTGTAAATTATTAGATGAAAGAAATAAAAATACTTATGCTACCTCTCACCTTCCTTCCTCTTATGCTAGTAGTTTTCTCTTCAGGGGGCTCTAAATAAATAGATGCTTAATCTCTTTTGCATGTATTCCATTTCGTTCGTTTTCTGCCTATTCCTTTTTCATTCTTTATTGTCCTGTCATTTTTCTCCTCCTCATTTCTTCTCTATGCCTGCCTATCTGCCTGTGTACCTTACAATTTTGCTATTATTTCTGTGATAGTTTCGCTGTTTTTGTCTCTTTCTGAGCTCTGCCAGATCGCATTTCATCTCCTTTTCCTGCCTTGCCATGTCTTCCTTGAGGTCCTAGGTCTCTGCCTTCTGAACACGCTTCAGATAAGCATTGGCTTCTTTCAATTATTTTATTTGCAATGAAATGTCCGGTCACAATTTCTTCTTGCATCATAGCAACGGTTTCTGGCAGATATTCTTCACCTGTCGTATTTGTCCTGTTCCTTAGCCTCCACCCCTTTCTTGTCGGTGCTGTTTTTGCTACTGCTGCTGTCGTAGCCTCAAATACTAGGAATTCCTGTGCTGTTTCCTTTAGATTGCTGGGTAGGAGGTGCGTTTTGCTGCACCAGCTGTGGAAGAGGTGTGTGTGCAAACAGGGGTGAGAAAGTAGGGTCATTTGTGTTCTAACCAAGCAGAAGTTCCCCTAAGACACCGGGCTTTGTAACTGTATTTGACCCATATGTCATTCCAGCCCATGGAGAGAAGCGACTGGAGGGCTTATCGCAATGCAGGCCTTCCATGAGCCCACTGCCCCCAGCTTCCTACAAATCTGGCCTGTGGAGTGATTTTTATTACACTCTCCTGCCCCTGCTTTTTTGGAACCGGGAGGTGCAGGGAAGCTCCCACCGCCAGTCCACACCCTCCATCTTCTCTTACAAACATGCGATTTCTGTTGGGCTTCCCTGGGTTTGCCACTGTCACTGGGAAAAGGAGCTTTCCTAGCTTCTTCCACTCTCTGCAGCTGGGGAGCCCCGGCATGCACGCAGCCTCCGCTGCTTTGGGAAGAACTTACACTTATTTTGTGACTTAGGATTTCAGCCATCTCTTGGTTACATCGAAAAATGAAGTTTGGCCCTAACCGCTTTGGCTCAGTGGATAGAGCGCTGGCCTGCGGACTGAAAGGTCCCAGGTTTGATTCCAGTCAAGGGCATGTACCTTGGTTGCGGGCAACATCCCCAGTTGTGGGTGAGCAGGAGGCAGCTGATCAATGGTTCTTTCTCTCTCATGGATGTTTCTAGCTCTCTATCCCTCTCTTTAAAAATAAATCAATTATATATATATATATTTTTTAAATGGAATTTGTTTCTCATTTTCTTTGTTGCTTGTAGCTAGTTTCCAAGAACAGAAGGGAGAAGTGCTCTCTGTTGCCATTTTTAAACTAGAAGCAATGAGATAGATTTTTATTTTTAACTAAATGGCCCTTTGGTGGCATTTAAAATGCCCTTTTTAAAAATATTCTCATTTTGAAAACTATCTAATTAAAACAATGTGATGCTCAGCAGGAAATTAACAAGATGATCAATAGACCCTCAGGAAGAGTCCTTGGTCTCTATTCCGGGGCAGAATTTAGTGGATGAAAACAGATGCATCAGAAAGTAGGGAAAGAAGATATTGGTCAATGAATAGTGAAGCTAATTACTAAAGAAAAAAGAAAGATTAGAGCTGCGTTACCCACTATAACCCAAAATAAATTTTAGACTTAAAATAGTGAATATAAAAATGCAGCCCTGGACGGTTTTCTCCGTGGTTAGAGCATCAGCCTGCGGACTGAAGGATCCCAGGTTCAATTCTGATCCAGGGTGCGTACTACAGTTGCAGGCTCCATCCAGCGCCCATGCAGGAGACAACCAATCAATGTGTCTCTCTCATACCAATGTTTCTCTCTGTGTGTCTCTCCCATTCCCTTCCATTCTCTCTAAAAAAAACAATGAAAAATCCTCCGGTGAGGATTAACAAAATTAATTAGTTAATTGGTTAACTAATAATAGAAGTTTCTTTTAAAATGCAATAATATAAAGTACTATAAATTCATAGTTATCTTGTCTCAAAAGGATTTTCTAAGCAGAGAAACAATAGAAGAATGTCAAAAAAATCACAGAAGACAACAAAAATTTAAAACCTATGTATTAGAAATGTATAAACAGAAATTAAAGTGAAAGATCAAACTGGAAAAACATTGGCAAAAGTAATATAGTCAAAACCTTAATATACAAAGAATCTACTCAAACCAATAACAAACCATGCCCAAAAAGAAAATTTATACAGAAAAACTAACAATTATGGGCAGTACTATAAACAGCTAATACAGTGAAAAGTATCCTACCTCACTGGTCATCAATTAAATACAAATTATAATATCAGTGCAATAGTATTTCTGATCTTTAAACTTAGCAACATTTGAAGTATACTTACTAATCAAGTGTATTAAGAGAGAGTTCTATGAGAAAGACATGTTAACACAGTGCTCATAGAAAGGAACATGGTACAAAATTTCTAGAAAGGAATTTGGTAGTATGGATTAATAGACTTTAAAAGTTAACACTATTTGTCCTACTTATAATCTTATCTAAGGAAATGAAAACATACCCAATGATTAAATACAAAAATATTCAGAAAGGCATTCTTTAGCAAAATTTTCCCCAAAATCTGCAATAGCAAAAACTTAGGAACCATTAGGCTCAACAACAAAAATCTGAAGCCAGAGGTCACAGTGTGAATATGCCCAGGTTGCAGGCTCCATCAATCCCCAGTGTGGGGCGTGCAGGAGACAGCCAATCAATAATTCTCTATCATTGTTGTTTCTATCTTTCTCTCCCTCTCCCTTCCTCTCTGAAATCAATAAAAATATTTTTAAAGTATATATTTAGCATTAACTGTAAAATTAAGTATCATTTAAAATAAAAAATACCGCCCTGACCGGTTTGGCTCAGTGGATAGAGCGTCGGCCTGCGGACTGAAGGGTGCCAGGTTCGATTCCGGCCAATGGCATGTATCTTGGTGGCGGGCACATCCCCAGTAGGGAATGTGCAGGAAGCAGCTGAATCGATGTTTCTCTCTCATCGATGTTTCTAACTCTCTATTCCTCTCCTCCCTTCCTCTCGGTAAAAAAACCAATAAAATATATTTTCAAAAATAAAATAAAAAATACTGAAAAGAGAATGTTAACTGTATTATCTTTTAGTTATAGGACTAGATTTTATTTTCTTCTTTATTATGTGTTTCTATATTTTCCAAATCCTTTACAATGACCATGTATTACTTTCATATTCAGAAGAATAAACATTATCCCCTTAAATTAAAAAAGAGTAGCAAGTACAAGGTTAAAATGTACAAAAAATGACAAATTCTGCTATGCAATGTCTTTATGAAGAACATGAGAACAAAGAAACAGCCCAGGTAGCACAGAGGACTTGAACGCATGTGAGCACAGACACATCCGGTTCTCTTAATCAAGCCTCCTGAAATTTGTAATATTTTTTGAAAATTCTTCAACTTTTTCAATAATAAACAATCTTCACTTTTAAAAAAAAACTAATTTTACCCTTTTCAAAGTGGCACGATTAAAAACTCATCCATTTGTCCTCACATGAGCATAATCTAAGTTATTAGGTATCTTTCAGCTAACCCATAAAGCAATTTTATGTTAATTTTAGAAAGCCAGCTACACATGATTTGATTCTGCTGCTGATATTATTATGATAATGATGGAAATTGTCTCACTGGGTGGCTCATAGTCTTTTCAGAATAAAGGATGGCTTCAAAGCTCAATGGCAAAAAGAAGAGATAAGCGTATTCATAATTTAGTACACAATGTGCCCAATTATCTGACCTAGGGACAATGTCTTGGGGCCAGTCTTGCTACTACGGTATTTGGTTGTCTTATTATCCCAGGGACAAAAAAAAAATAAGAAGAAAATGACTGCCTACCTCTGGCACACAAAATCTCCTAAGTCCACTCCTATCTTTCTATCCTATGAGCACTTTGCCTTTGTTCCAGCCTTTTTCCATACTGCAGTGCACAATTGTATGACCAAGGCTCTCCCCATTATCGAATCGAATCAATCTCTCTCTCTCTCTCTCTCTCTCTCTCTCTCTCTCTCTCTCTCCCTCCCTCCCTCCCTTCACCCTCCTCCTTCCCCTTTTCCTTCTCTGCCTAGTCTTCCCCCTTCCCCATCCTCCCCTCCTCTCTCTCCCTCTCCCTCTCCTTCCCTTCCTCCTTCTTCAGGCTTCCTGTGCTGCCCAGTAAGCAATTCCTTCTAAGAACCTCCCCGCTGGCCTCCAACTTCTTCCCACCGAGCAAAGTTTCTGCCGTAACTTACAGCGCATAAATCAACTCCTGACCAGCCGAAACCGGTTTGGCTCAGTGGATAGAGCGTCGGCCTGCGGACTGAAAGGTCCCAGGTTCGATTCCGGTCAAGGGCATGTACCTGGGTTGCGGGCACATCCCCAGTGGGAGATGTGCAGGAGGCAGCTGATCGATGTTTCTCTCTCATCGATGTTTCTAACTCTCTATCTCTCTCCCTTCCTCTCTGTAAAAAATCAATAAAATATATTTAAAAAAAAAAAAAAACTCCTGAACAATGTACTGCTCCGACCTCAGCCTGTTCCGTCCCATTTTGACTACCCATCAGTTCTCCTGCTTTGAAGGACTTTCCTGGCCCCTCCTGCCTTTTCCCTTATTTCTGCATTTGTTTCAGCGGCTCCCTAATGCCTGCAGGGAATAGTGTGATGGGTGTGGGATCCAGAAAAGTAATCTAAGCATCTACGTCTTAGCAGTTGTGGGGAAAGGTTTGGAAGAAGACATTTCAGCATAAAATCAAGTTTTGTTGGAAAGCTGGCCTATTATTTTTACATTATTTTCCCAGTCCTTTTGTCTTGGGTATCACTCTTATTCACCTAAAATCCCTTCTGATTCAATATCTCTACTGAGAAAAAAAAATACAGCATTCCAAAAGATTCTTAATATAATTGCTCTACTAAAAGAAATTAAGGGTTCTTTTCATTGGGTGGGGAGGGGTTAACAATCCTATGAGTAGAGATGATTTTTATCCCCTCACCAAAAAAATGAGACCAGTTAGGCCTAAATAAAATTATATTACCAGCCCTAACCGGTTTGGCTCAGTGGATAGAGCGTGGGCCTGCAAACTGAAGGGTCCCACGTTCGATTCCGGTCAAGGGTATGGACCTTGGTTGCAGGCACATCCCCAGTAGGGGGTGTGCAGGAGGCAGCTGATCAATGTTCCTCTTACCAATGTTTCAAACACTCTATCCCTCTCCTTTTCCCTTCTTCTCTATAAAAAATCAATAAAATATATATTTTTAAAAAATTACATTACCAAATATCAAACAACTAGTAGTGGGTCTGAAAGCAACAATTGCTTTTCTATGCTATATCAGTTTAAAGTAAGCTTAAGTGTGTTTAAAGAATGGGTATGTACTATGTACCCCCACTGCCAGGGGCACTTGGGCATATACCCTATGACCCCCAATTCTACTCCTAATTCTGCATGATGTTCATGGTTTTTAGTGTTCATTGGTTGTTCAACTATTGAATATCCACACAGTCCCATCCATAAGAGGGGAATCTAGAAAGTAGGTAAAGGAACTGAACTCTTTGGAGCAACATGGATAGATCTCATAAATATACTATTTTTTAAATAAAGTAAATTAGAGAACAAAACTAACAGCATGATACCATCTATGTTCTTAAAATACATGTTAAACAAAATAATATATTTTCTATAGGCATAAGTATGAACACAAAAAGTATGTTTGTTTTGTTTTGGGGGGGGTTTAATACTTTTATTAACTTCAGAGAGAGGAAGGGAGAGGGAGAGAGATAGAAACATCAATGGTGAGAGCGAATCATTGATCGACTGCCTTCTGCACACACCCTACTGGGGACTGAGCCCACAACCTGGGGATGTGCCCTTGACCAGAACTGAACCTGGGACCCTTCAGTCCTCAGGCCAATGTTCTATCTCTGAGCCAAATCGGCGAGGGCCAAAAAGTATGTTTAATGGTCTGCCAAACTTCATTGCCTCTGAAGTGACTATTCTTAATATTAAAATTAATTTTTAATTAATTAAGCAAAAGACAAGTGAAAGCATGTTTGAAGAGTCCAATTACTAGATTCTCAATTTCCATATCCTAGTGTGCCACCTTAAGAAACTGAGTTCCATGTTTTCTAATTCCTTCCTGGCTGCAGAGGCGGCAGGAAACCCTGAACTTGAACCTCAGCATCACAAGGGAGGCAGAAGCAGAAAGAATCCGAGTTTCAGCAATACTTGGAATGTGTTTTTTGTGCAACTACAACATTTTGACTACATTTGGTACAGAAAGTTCACCATTAAAATAAAAGGAATATAAATAATATGATAGCCAAAATAGTAAGAATCTTCAAAAATTAAAACAATTCAATGATTTTTTAATGTCTTTATTAACTGTGAAAAAGGATCTCCAATTATCCAAAGACAAGCCAGAGAGAGAGGAAAGGACCTAAATAACTTCTGTGTTGCATTAAATCCCTGCTTTCTCTGCCAACGTGGCCCTTAGCTCTGCCCACAGAAAACTCAACAGAGCCCGGCTGGTGTGGCTCAGTGGTTGACCAGATCAGGAGGTCACGGTTCGATTCTCGGTCAGGGCACATGCCCGGGTTGCGGACTCAACCCCCAGTGTGGGACATGCTGGAGGCAGCCGATCAATGATTCTCTCTCATCATTGATGTTTCTTTCTCTCTCTCCTTCTCCCTTTTTCTCTCAAATCAATAAAATATATTTTTTTAAAAAGAAAAGAAAACTCAATAGAAATGACACTGAGTCATCATATCTGGTAGCATGTCTTCCATTAGAAGGAAGGCCTGACATCCAGCCCACACACTGCTGAAGCTACGCCTCCCCAGAGGCCCGTTTTAGAAAAAATGAGAAGACAGTGGGAAACGTTAGTAACGTGTAATCTGGAGGTTTCACTTTACAAAGAAGTCAAATAATTTGCAACCTCTTCTAAGAATACTTGCAAGAAGACAACAAGAATTAAGTTTTCTCCTTTGTGTCCAGAATAAATAGGATTACAGGCAGATTTCAAACTTTAAACTGCAGTGCTTAGCAACTTTCATTACAGGAAAACAATAAGAACGCTCTCAGCTCGCTCGACAGGACAGACTCCAGTGGGCAGACTCCTGCTTAGGACCCTTCCTTTTGAAGGACAGAACCCATAGCTCCGTCATCATCAGAGCTCACCCTCTCTGCCCCCATGACCTGCATCCCATCCTCATGAAGAAGAACACGACGGGAGGCATCTGGGGAAGATCAGAGAAGGGTCAAAGGCCAACAAGAAAATCAGCTAAGCCAGTGCGTACACCTCAGTGGCAACCCTCTCCCCCTTCTAGTTACCGTTTAAAAGTCTTCCCAATCCGCTTATCAGGGGAATCACTTTGTAAGTTATAGGAATGTCTAACCACTATGCCATATACCTGTTAACTAATGCAATTCTGAATGTCAACTGTAATTGAAAAGCAAAAACCCTTTTTAATAAGTCTTCTAAAATCATTTTCCTCAGCCCAGTTTCCTTTAGAACCTGATCAATCAGGGCTCCCACTGACCACCCAGCTAACTTTCAAATACCCTCTCAGAGCAACGGGTGCTTCTCCTCCACAACACCAAACACAAAGGTGAGGAACAAAGTCTACGGGTAATTAAGCATTTAATGTCTCACTCCCTCAGAAGACTGTGATGTTCACGACATCATACCTCACAGCCACTCTCAGGACCTCACGATGCAAATAACCATTTGTAGAATGAATGGATGGATGGATGCGCTTTTGACTATTATCTTAGCCCTCCCGTTTGATCCACTCCACACTCGCATCCCATCCTCATCTGTCGTATCAAGTGCCATCAGTCCCTAGCGCTGGCTGATGTCTCCTGAGGCCCTCTGCACTGTGGTGTGTTGGTGTAGAAAGCCCACACGTTCTCCCACTCTGCCCGTCTCAGCCTGCCCCTGTCCCCGAAGCACTGACAAACCAGCAACCATGGATACATCCCATAACCATCAGTTCCCACAGGACAGAAGTTGCCTTCTCTTTGCCTCTGTGGGAGTTCTAGAACATCCTTTCCAATAACTGAATAGCTTCTCCTCTACCATGGCAGGATCAGAAACTAACGGTAAGTCCCCACGCCACCCTGTTAGGGTTTCCATTAATCTTTACAGTCTACCAAAGGTCTAGATTTCAGAGGATGACTTTAACGTCCATCCAAAGTTTAAGGTGTATTGCTTATCCTATGTCAAACCAAGAACAACAGGCCTAGCCTATCTGGCTCAGTAGACAGAGCGTCGGTTTGTGGACCAAAGGGTCCCAGGTTCAATTCCGGTCAAGGGCACATATCTCAGTTGCAGGCTCCTCCCTGACCGGGCCCTGGTCTGGGCACATGCAGGAGGCAACCAATCAATGTGTTTCTCTCTGTCTTTCCCTCTCTCTTCCATTCTCTCTAAAAGATCAATGGAATAATATCCTTGGGTGAGGATTAACTAAAAAATAAATAACTAAGTAAATAAATAAATGCACACATCCTATCTAATAAAAGAGAAAAATGGTAATTGGCGTACGACGATACCCTTTTCATTGGCTAATCAGGGCTATATGCAAATTAACTGCCAACTAAGATTGGCAGTTAACTGCCAACTATGATTGGCAGTTAACTGCCAACTATGATTGGCAGTTAACTGCCAACAAGATGGCGGTTAATTTGCATATGTAGGCACAATGCAGGGAGGCGAAAGGGAAAGCAGGAAGAAGCCCCCTGCCACTGACAGTGATCGGAAACCCAGGGGGGAGCTAAGAGCTGGGGGGCAGGGCAAAGGCGGCCCTGGGGCCGCCTTTGCCCTGCCCCCCAGCCATGATCGGAGAATCAGGCGCCTTTCCCGCCCTGGCCAGTGATAGCAGGAAGTAGGGGTGGAGCCAGTGATGGTAGCTGGGCACGGTCGAAGCTGGCAGTCCCGGGAGCTAGGGGTCCCTTGCCTGGGCCTAAAGCGAAGCCCACAATCGCGGGGCTGCTGCAGCTGTGGGTCCCCACTGCCCGGGCCGGACACCTAGGCCAGAGGCCTCAGGCCTGGTGAAGGGGCCAATCCGGTGATTGGTGATCGGAGGGTGATGAGGGTCAACTCCTCTGGCCGAGGCATCAGGCCTGGGTGGGGGGTGGTGCCGGGGATTGGGGGGATATGATGGTCCCCTTGCCCAGGCCTGAAGCCTGGGTCAGAGGCGTCAGGCTTGGGCGGGGGGTGGAGCAAGCGATCAGAGGGAGACGGGGGTCCCCTGCCCAGGCATGATTCCTGGGCCAGAGGCCTCAGGCCTGGGCGGGGGCCAGAGCCAGTGATCAGGGGAAGATGGGGGTCCCCTGTCCAAGCCTGACACCTCTGGCGGAGGCGTCAGGCCTGGGCAAGGGGCCGATCAGGTGATCGGAGGGTGATGGGGGTCTACGCCTCTGGCCGAGGCATCAGGCCTGGGCAAGGGGCTGATCCTGCGATTGGAGGGTGATGGGGGTCAACGCCTGAGGGCTCCCAGTATGTGAGAGGGGGCAGGCTGGGCTGAGGGACACTCCCCTCCCCACACACACACCCAGTGCACGAATTTCGTGCACCGGGCCCCTAGTATATAAATAAATAAATGAAACAAGAACAACAAAAAGGAAGTAAACAAATGGCAATAAAGAAAAAAAAACTTGAGAGCTAAGAATAAGAAGCAAGTGTCTGATAAATGCTCTTGGTGCTGAGCTCTTGCTAGAGGTGGGCCACAGTTTGACCTTCCAAGCAGATCAACATGGGTCACACAATCCACAGGGTAAAGCTAACACACGTTGAGTAACAGCACACCTACTCACTACAGGAAATCATGACAATATTTCAAAACCCGAGAAGTAATCCAACGAGTAATGCTAAGTCCTTGTTCAGCAAAAACACTTCCGTAGCAAGATCAAAACCATGGAGTCCAAGCAGACATCTCCCCAGGGTTCTGGCTTTTCTAGGATAATTTGGAAGTAGAGCATAGAAGGAATTAATGCCTGTTCATTGGCCGATCCTCTGAATATCATTTGACAACATTAACTAAGTTAATATCAGAAACACATTTTTGGGACCTCTTGTCCGGGTTTGAAGCCTGCATTCCTCATCATCTGGACCCAGCTTCCTGCTGAGACCAGTGAAATACGTCCTGTTAGGCGAGACTAGCGACCTCATATATCTAACCAACTTACCAAGCTCTCAAATGTCATATATCCTAAGCTGATTTAATACTTTTAAAGCATTTCCACATCAGGATTGAAAATGGTTCTGCCAAAACTTCATCCAAAATTAAGTGTAGACTGATGCAATAGTGTGTGTTTAAAAAAAAAAAAGAAAAGAAAACATAATTGGGGCCACGCTATAACTTTGTATCCTATCTTCTTCGCTAAATATGAATATGTTCCCACTAGTCTCTAAAACGTTAAGAGATGCACAATATTCCATTATAAAGCTGTAAATTAATCTGACCATTCTACCTTTGGACATTTAGTTCTTTTTCCAATCTGTCACTATCATAAATGTGTTGAAATTTCCAATTTTTTCTTTAGAATAAATTCCTGGGAGACAACTGGGTTAAAGTGACTTAAAATTTTTAAGGATCTTGGTACATATTACACATAAAGTAGCACCAAGTTACATCCCCACCAATAATTTATGACATTAAGAGTCATTGCTTCATCAGTCCCGTCTCAATATTTTTTATATAACCTTGAAGATGCCTTAATTTTAATATTTATCACATGAATAATAATAATATTAACAGTCATTTTTTGAGGACTTGGTATAACAGACACAACATAAGCACTTCACTAACGTTACTGCACTCAATCCTGAGATCAATTCTTGTGAAGGATGAGGAGCTCAGCGCTGGCCAACGGCCCACAGGCAGGCAGCGACGGAAACCAACCTCAAACTCACAGGTCGAGCTGATCCCACATCCATCCTTTTACCTGAGGCCTGCAAATGCTTTTGTTTATGAAAGCTTATGAGTATGAAAGCTTATGAGTATGGATTGGTGGAATAAACTCAAATATTATTTATGAATAATTGGTACACGTGTACTACTGTATATACTAGGCACATTACCAAATAGTATATCAAAAATATGAAGCTGAGATGAAGATAAATAAAAATTCAAATGTTTCCTTCCTGCACCTCCCATTAATCATGGTGCATGCCCTCTGTAGCCACAAGCCCATTTTAGAAAGCACAGCCCGTCCCTTCCACACTAGATTATGTCTACCACTCATGTACGCTCCATGAGGACAGGCCCTGTGTCTGTTTTTACTGGCACAGAGTAGGCACTCATGAAATACATGCTGGATATAAACAGGTGAATGATTCAGCTACAAGGTTGTGGGTTTCAGGACAAAACAGAGAATCGATTATATTTGTATCCCTAGCACCAAGCATTTGCCTACACATGCTGAACACCCCTATCAATGTCTTTTCAATAGATACCCTTCCAATGTTTGTGAAACAAATGAATGAATGATGGATGGATGATAGAGGGGTGGACACGGGTGGATGAGTAGATGAATGAACAGAATGCAAAGGCTTCTTCCTCTCTGCTCACAGTTTAGGGTTAGCATATCAAAGATAAAAACACCTGGCCAAACTTACTTACTTTATTATAATAACTCCTTACTACTGCTAAACAAAGGCATGTTGGGACAAGTATAGGTGGAATTTCACTCCCCTCTTGTAAAAGTAGAAAATAATGCATATTTTTTAAATTAGCCCTAGCTAGAAATCAACCTAGAACAGCCGTGGGCAAACTACGGCCCGCGGGCCAGATCCGGCCCGTTTGAAATGAATAAAAAAAAAAATAAAAAAAAAAGACCGTACCCTTTTATGTAATGATGTTTACTTTGAATTTATATTATTTCACACAAACACTCCATCCATGCTTTTGTTCCGGCCCTCCGGTCCAGTTTAAGAACCCATTGTGGCCCTCGAGTCAAAAAGTTTGCCCACCCCTGACCTAGAACATACTGTAGATATGAGCTTTAGAAGATGCTGGAGAAGATGGGAGATAGTTGGCCCAGATACACTGGGGAGGCAAGGCCATGAATGATTCATCCACATCTTGTTAGATAAGGAGAAAACTTTAACACATCTATCAAATATTTACCTTGAAGGGACCAAAATTAAAAGCCTTCATCCTCGCTAAAGGTCCCTTGCTATCTATTTGTATAGATTACTCTGTATCTTGCTATGAAAACATCTCAGCTAATAAGTTTGCAATTGTTTCTTTAACTCATCCTCTCTTTAGAAACTTCCTGTCCTTGTCAACCCTTGTCTAACAGCTAATCGTGTTCTCAAGGTTTACATGCCAGATGTATGTTATGGAAAATTACATTAATTCGCACTCTATAACCTCCATATCTTTCTTCTGTAACCTTGCTGATATATGTCACTTAAGTTTTCTTGTTGATCAGGCAACATTAAGATGTTTTGTCTTACCTCTTCCTTCAGTTGTGACTGCAGTAAATAATCTGTTTCTAAAAATAGCATAAGTGTGGACTTTTTCTCTAACGATCTTTAAACAACTATCAGCCTCTCTTTGCTTATTTCCTTTCTTGAGGTAGATATTATCACCTCACCAGAATGCAAACTCCAAAAAGACATTATTATTTATAGCCACCAGGTAATAAATACTTATTATGCTAGGTCTGTATTAAGCCTGATTCAAATGCAATGCCACTTAATTCTGAGAGCAACCACCTGAAGCTGTTACTATCCACATTGCATAAAAAGGAAATTCTGTTTCAAAGAGGATAAGCAATTTGATCAAATCTCACAGCTGTGTTTTTTGGCTCTCCTCCTCTCCGCTCTCCTTCCCTCCTCTTCTTGCCTCTCCCCTCATCTTATCTCAATGCTAACCTCTCTTACTCTGGCTGACTCTACCCAGCCATCACATTGCCTGCTTTCAGTCCTTAACTTGACCTTCCCAAACTCTCAATCTATTTAAATTAGGTTCTTGTGTTATTTGCTCTCATATTCCCAACACTTATCTTTCATATAATCACCAACAGTAACTATTTTTTAATTGTATGATTATTCATACTTCATATATATATATATATATATCCCCCACTAGCTATAATGTCCCTAGAGGTAGGAAAATGCCTGTTTTGTTCACCACTGTGTCCCCACTGACTGGGTGTCAGTAAATATCTCTGGAATAAATGAAGGAAGGAATGAAATGGCACAGCCAGAATTCAAGCCAAAGCCTGTCTGACTCTCATGTGTTTTATTCACTATGTTATTGTCCCATATATATCTGGTTAAATGTTAAAACTATCATTTCTCCCTAAATTGAATTACTTTATGACCTTCAATATTGCTGCCTGTAAGTCTGGCTGTTGTAATGAGTTGCATTTCCATAACTAATGTTAAGTTCAAAAAATTTAACTTCAATAAGATTCATAAATCTCTTTCCAACCACTTTTTGGAAGATTCCTCCTGTTTTCTATAAGTCCATAACTGTTGTACAACTTGGGTCACCTTAGAAGCTTCTATTTTAATTAAATATAAAGGTCTTTTTTTTAATATATTTTATTTATTTTTCACAGAGAGGAAGGGAGAGAGATAGAGAGTTAGAAACATCGATGAGAGAGAAACATCGATCAGCTGCCTCCCGCACATTCCCTACTGGGGATGTGCCCGCAACCCAGGTACATGCCCCCAACCGGAATCGAACCCGGGACCCTTCAGTCCACAAGCCGACACTCTATCCACTGAGCCAAACCGGTTTCGGCAAATATAAAGGTCTTTGAAGTATTTTTTAATCTGTTCACATTAGCAAGATAACTTCTTAGGCTGGATGCAAACAAAGGCACAGGCAAATTAATTAACTTCAGGTCCTATTTTAAGTGATAAGCAGTATTTCAGGATTTAAATTGGCTATATCCCCATGGGAGGTATTGGGTGTAGGACTGTTAAGGCTAATGATGAATGCAGATTTGGGAACATTGTCACATATGGAATGGCTCTGTGAGAGGAATGATGGAAACAAAAATCTCTGCTGATAACTAGATTGGACATTTTCTTCATCAGTATCCTCTTTAACATGTCTTTTCACATGTTAAAAATTCTAAAACTCTTCCCAAATGGGATTTTTCCACTTCATCAATTATAAAACACTTGATAAATTACTTTAAAGTGAATTTTTTCCAAGAAGTATGGTGTCAGATGGGTACTAGACTTATTGGGGTGATCTATACTAATAAAAGAGAAAAATGGTAATTGGCGTACGGCGATACCCTTTTCATTGGCTAATCAGGGCTATATGCAAATTAACTGCCAACTAAGATTGGCAGTTAACTGCCAACAAGATGGCGGTTAATTTGCATATGTAGGCACAATGCAGGGAGGCAAAAGGGAAAGCAGGAAGAAGCCCCCTGCCACTGACAGTGATCCGAAACCCAGGGGGGAGCTAAGAGCTGGGGGGCAGGGCAAAGGCAGAGAATCAGGTGCCTTTTCCGCCCTGGCCAGTGATAGCAGGAAGTAGGGGTGGAGCCAGCGATGGGAGCTGGGCACGGTCGAAGCTGGCAGTCCCAGGAGCTAGGGGTCCCTTGCCCGGGCCTAAAGCGAATCCCACGATCGTGGGGCCACTGCAGCTGTGGGTCCCTGCTGCCCGGGCCGGACGCCTCAGCCAGAGGCTTCCTGCAGGGGCAGGGGCGGAGCCCACACGATCGCGGCGCCCCCCACTGCCACTGCAGGTCCCCGCTGCCCGGGCTGGATGCCTAGGCCAGAGGCGTCAGGCCTGGGCAAGGGGCCGATCCTGCGATTGGAGGGTGATGGGGGTCAATGCCTGAGGGCTTCCCAGTATGTGAGAGGGGGCAGGCTAGGCTGAGGGACACTCCCTCCCCCCCCCCACCCAGTGCACGAATTTCGTGCACCGGGCCCCTAGTCATTATATAAATGTCTAATCACTATGTTGTACACCTGAAACTAAAATAATATTGTATGTCAACTGTAATTGATAAATAAACACACAAATAATAAATAGACTTCCTTTGGAATTCTCTACTACTACCTATTTCATTTACTCTGAAGTAAAAGAGACTTAGGGAAATGTGATCATTATAGTAAGGTCTTAAATTGTTCCCCTTTGCACAGACATTGAGATAGACTATGATGACATGAATATACTAAAAAATACATTTCCGTACAAAACTGACAGGGAGGTTCAAGAGGGAAAAATCACAGGGCAAATTCAGTCAATGAAAAGGAAGTTATTTCAGTCACCTGGAAATAGAATTCAAATATTTATTTTTATAAACAATATTTAAAATAGTTTATTCAACACTACACATGTAGCTGTAAGAACCATAATCAATAGTTGTGCTGGTATAAGTAAGAGAGCGGTGCTACTGGTCAACCTCAGCAATGCATTTGAACTTCTCTGCCTCAGATCAAAGCAACAATTTCAAAGGGAAAAAAATTGGAAGTGAAACAAAGGAAAAAGAAACCTTGGTTAAAGGACAAAGTGTAAATAATTCCTGTGCAGCAAATGTTACTCTCTTTTTCAATTAAAAAAATTTAAGTTGTCCTTGAACACAGAAAAAGTAAGTCTTTAGTCAACTTAATGCAAGTACAAACTAAGAAGCATTCACTATTGTTTCAGAAAGGCTACACGTTATACTTACCAACATTAAGTAAATCACACACAACCTTTTTAAAAAGACACAAAGGAAAACCTGCTCTCTGATTGGTGTTCAAAAGTTCTTTGCTTCTTCCTGTTTTTTTTAATGCTTTCTCGCATGCTTCATTCTAAAGCCAGATGGTCCAGGAATAATTAGATACCAAGAGAAACCAAGTGTTGCAGTTAAATAAGATTGGGTGTGTAAATAAATTAGCTGGTTATTAATTTTTTAACTTTTTAATTGAAATGATTTTTGACAGACAAAAGTTGCAAAATTAGAACAAGGAGTTTCTGCATCCTTTCCAGCTGCCCCTAAGGTTAATAACTTGCATAACTAAGGTACATTTATTAAATCCAGGAATTTAACATTGGTACAATACTATTAACTATACAGGCCTATTCAAATTCCACCAGCGTTTCCATTAATGTCCTTTTTCTGGTCCAGGAGTCAATCTAAACCCCCACAATGCACTTAGTTGTCATGTCTCCTCCAATCGCAACCTTGACATTTGTGCAGTTATTTGTGGAAAATCCTGCAAGGTGGGTTTGTCTAGTGTTTTCTCATGATTAGATGGTCGTCATTTATTTTGGATAGCTTAAAGCCCTGTTTTATTTAAAACAAGGGGGAAACATCTAATTACTTTTCTAGTTCAATCCTGACCAATAGAGCACGGTTTGTAGGATTTTGTCCAAGTAATTATTAGTTCATAGTCTAAAGGTATTTATCTCCTTGGGCAAGGGGGAAATGTCATCCTCTTAATGTTTATAGCAGCGGTTCTCAACCTGTGGGTCGCGACCCCTTTGGGGGTCGAACAACCCTTTTACAGGGGTCACCTAAGACCATCGGAAAACACATATATAATTACATATTGTTTCTGTGATTAATCACTATGCTTTAATTATGTTCAATTTGTAACAATGAAACTGGGGGTCACCACAACATGAGGAACTGTATTAAAGGGTCGCGGCATTAGGAAGGTTGAGAACCAATGTTTTATAGCCTTATTCCCAACTTTTCATGTACTTTTCCTCACAATGGCTTAACCAAGTTTGTATTTTTAGCTCTTTTACTGTCTCCTTTACAAATTTTTATCTATCAGATACTAACAGAAGTGTGTTAAAAAATGTTTTGCTCTGTTTATGAATTTGCCTATATCTCTTTATAGATTTTTGCTTCTGTCAATTTTTATTTTATATATTTTGGGGCTATATTTTTACATGCATATACATTTCGAATTGTTACAACTTTCTTATGAATGAAATTTTTTATTATTATGAAATAAAAATATAATTTGTATCATTTTAGTGACTCTATCTGAAGACCTATGAACCAGGAGGTCGGGGTTCAATTCCCAGTCAGGGCACATGCCCATGTTACAGGCTCGATCCCCAGTAGAGGGCATGCAGGAGGCAGCCAATCAATGATTCTCTCCCTTCCTATCTGAAATCAATAAAAGAATAATAGTAGTAAATATTAATAAGCACTTACTCTGTGACTCTGTGGGTGCTTTACATTGAACTGTGAAGTCCCAAAACTGCACTAAGTGATACATGTTATGATCCCATTTTCAGAAGAAACTAAAGTTCTGAGACATTAAGTAAAATTTTTTTACCCAGGGTGTCACACAGATAAGTGATATCACTAGGACTGCTTGAACCCAAGAATAAGTCCCTGCAGTACTTTACTTCTTCATATAGTTACATACTATCCCTGTTTTGAATTTTAATCTGTTTTTCAGTGCATCATGGAGTGGTAGGAAAAGTACTAAACTTTCAAAAGAAAGATTTTTAAGTCCCCACTCCATCATTAGCTAATTAAGCAAGAATTTCATTATCTACATAATGGGAAATTCCTGTCTTGCCTACATGACTTACAGGACTGTCTCAGGTGAAGTTACTTTCCAAACTGGAAAAGTAATTGTAATAAATGCTGGCCTTCCTGCTTCTACTTTTATTCTCAATAATATTTAGGTCTTCCAGGTCAATTGAAATCTTGGGTGTGGTGGATATTTTCCTTTATGTAGACAGTAAAATGTATCCAAAAATATCAATGTGAATCTATAAAATTATGCAACATGATCACTTATTTACTGCTAAAACTTATTTTTCCACATTTACAGTGAAAACTCTGGCAGATAGAACTCATTAGAAACATCACCAACAGTGGGACAAACTGCCGGCATGTGCTGCCCGGTGTGATGCACTGAGTGAGCCACATCACTTACACACTGCTCTTCCCAAAACCTCAACATGGAACACAGTCAGGAAAACCTATTCTACAAAACTAATGACCAGACTCTGCAAAACCTACCTCATCTAAGACAAAGAAAGGTGGAGGGACTGGCTATTCCAGGTTACAGAGACTAAAGACACATAACAACGAAGTGCAAAGTCTGGTCCTGAAATAAAAAAAAGAATTTGCAGTAAACAGCATTATTGGGACAATTGGCAAAATTTTAGTAGATAGTGTACATTAGATAATAGTATTGCAACAAGGTTAAGCATCCTAAATTTGATCATTATATTGTGTTCTTAAGAAAGATACACTAGAGCCGTGGTCGGCAAACTGCTGCTCGCGAGCCACATGCCGCTCTTTGGCCTCTTGAGTGTGGCTTTTCCACAAAATACCACGTGCAGGCGCACACGTACAGTGCGACTGAAACTTCGTGGCCCATGCGCAGAAGTCGGTATTTTGTGGAAGAGCCACACTCAGGGGCCAAAGAGCAGCATGTGGCTCGCGAGCCACGATTTGCCGAGCCACAGTTTGCCTACCACTGCACTAGAGTATTTAGAGATAAAGGGCCATGATGTCTGTAATTTACTTTCAATTGGTTCACCAAACAAATATAAATAATATAAAAAATATTACATAATTATGCATGGGCCGACATTCTTAACTCACAGAGGACACCACACTGGGATAAAATATGCATATATAAAATGGAAGAAAAAATAGTTTCATTTGTACAAGTATTAGTTTTCCACAAACATGCCAAGAATCAGAGAAATCTGCACATAGGGCAGATGACACTAAGGCAACATTCACAGCGGAATATTAGCAGTCCTGTAGCATGTTGGAGAACCCGCTCCATGTTCTGAATGTAAGAGCGTCCCCAGGGATTTTTGTGGTCAGTGTGGCTAAGCTGAGAACATCTCCGTGTTAGAAATTCAGCTGAACACAGCTCCCCGGTCTCCAGCAACCACCACCGACACACACTGTGCTTGATGGGATCCTGATGCCACGTCCAGAAGGGAACTAACCTAGGCTGAGCCAGTCGTGTGTGTGTGTGTGTGTGTGTGTGTGTGTGTGTGAGAGAGAGAGAGAGAGAGAGAGAGAGAGAGAGAGAGAGAGAGAGAGAGAGAGAGAGAGATAACATAGGCTGAGCCAGGGATGGGTGTGTGTGTGTGTGTGTGTGATTACATACCTGATGCCTGAAAATTACCCTAAGTACCTGCTGGGAAATTAACAAGTAAATGAATCCAATGACAACTGAATTAACAACATGCCTGGGGTGATTAGCAACCGAAAGGACAGAGACCTTGCTCAGGACTGAGATTAACCCTACCCCACCCGATTTTAAAGAAATTGCTCTAAATCATGTCTTAGTAGCTAAGTAGTGTAAGGTAAATGAAAGTATTATTTGCTATCGGGGGCGGGGGGGAGCGGGGGTGTTGGGAGGGTCTACAGGAGAGGGACACACTGTTCAAACAAAAAGGTCAGAGAAGCAAACTGGTACAACCTAAACTCAGACGCACTCCACAGACTCAGGCCGAGCCCCGAACTTCCTAAGATGAACCGCCCGCTGGCAATTCCAGTCCACGTGCAGGGCAGAACGCACCGACTCCGACCTCCCCGCGAAGTTCGCGCGCGGGGCCTCCACGCCCGGGGCTCTCCCCGCGCAGCGAGAGGCGGCCCGCCACCCCCGCGCGCACCCGCGGCTGGGACCGTACCTCGGGCGCGGGCGACGAGTCATCGCCGGTCGGGTCCAGGCGCCTGGGGCGGCCGGAGGATGCTCCCCGGCTCATGCCGACCCGAGCCCGAGGCGCGCACGGCCCGACTCCAGAGCAAGGCTGCGGCGCGGGGAGCGGGTGGCGCGTCTCCCGGGGCAACCGGTAAACACGCGGGCGACAGCGAGACCGGGCGCCGGCGGCGCCCTGGTGACCCCGGCTGCCTTCCGCCCGAGCACCCGGGGTCGACCCCAATCCTCCCGAGGGTGTCTCCTGGCTTCCAGGGCCCCATCTGGCCAGGCCGAGGCTTGGCTGAGCGACGGACACCTGCCAGAGCGCCTGGGGGACAGCGGGGTTGGAGGTGATCTTCACCGAGATTCCGCTTGTGTTGGGGGACAAGTGACAGCCAGTGGCCCGTGTGAGCGGTGCTGGCGTGCGCGAGGTGGAGGCGCGTGTAGACGCAAAGGTGAAGGAGCAATTATGTAGCACTTACTGTGTGCAAATGCTTCTGCTCCAAGCTCCAAGCTCGTGGGCTCGAAGCCTGTGCGGTTGCGGGGAGCCGGGGGAGGGGCGGCGCTGGTTAAGGATTGAAGTTCTGCTGATCTGGGAACCGAGCGAGCGCAGTGCGTTTTCATTGGGTTTGGGCTCCCCTGATTGTGCGGCCCGTCCTGGTGGGCGTGCTCTCACTTAACCTTCCCAGCAAGGCTGCGGGAAACGCACCTAATCGCAACTCTGTTAGTAACAGCCTTAGCTTCTCACGAAACACGTGCGTTCTTTTAAGAGCTGTTCTGTGTTTCCCATGGCTGACCTCAACTAAAACAAGATTATGAAGTGGATATTAGGATTGGGTCTTTTTAAGATGAGTTACCGGTCCCAGGGAAAGAAAATGTATTGTCCAAGGGTGTACAGCTCAGCAGAGACAAAGGGTCAGACCCCAGACCGTAAGACTCAAGCACAGAGAAGGTGAGCAACCCCACAATTTGTGGCAGAAGCTAAAGATGGAACCCACATTCACCTGACTTTGCCCAGTTCAAACTCAGACACGAGGCAGCTTTTCTTGGATTCCATCCCAGCAATCACCTACAAGCATCCACTGTAAGTCTGAGAATTCCTTGGCCTTGACAAAGGCTTTTGATTTTACAGCAACATTGCCACATACCCACACCAGAATCACCTCAATGCTTTCACTTCACGCAGTTCTTTAAAAAAGGAAAAAAGTCCTTAGTGGAAACTATTAATAGTATGGTTTGTAGTAAATGTTTCCAGGTTGCACTTTCTCTTTGCAGCAGAATCACAATGAGTTTGTTAAATTGTCAATGAAATGGCACCACTAGAGGAGACATGTCACAACTGCTGGTGAAACTCAAGGCCCCTGAAAGAGAACCACCCTGAGAAAGTCCCTTCTCTGTTAACTCGACATCTGACTGTTTTAGAATTCAATTTTATAAAGTCTAAGTCTAGTCATTCCGGTCAACCTTATCACTCTTCTTCATGGCAACAGAACATATGACTTCGCAGGCTTAAAACATTGGTGTTGATGACGGACGTGTTTATTAAGTGGATGGGAGGAATCCTTCCACAATGCATCTCAAGTCATCACTATGCACATTTTACATATCTTACCATTTCATCTGTCGGTTATACCTCAATAAAGCTGAAAAAACACACACAATAGAGAAAAATGTTAATCGGTGCTAAACAGGTTTTTCTCTAGTGCAAGAAGTGTACTTTCGTGTTGAGTAGCAACAGAAAAAGTGATTGGCCTGACCCCTGCCCAGATGCCTTTGAACTTTCTGGGACATTAAGACATGAGCCACGTGACTCTTCAAGGCAGCAACTGGTGGTGTGCCTTGGAGAGCCGAGAAAGAGCACTCTGGGTGTGGATGTGTGTCTGCGTGGACCCCGGAGGGGACACTTTGGGACTAGCCTGCACTATGATGGTAGCGCATACAGGCCGGCAGTGGGGGAAACCCTGCGTATGATGACAGTTTAAGCAGGAAGGGAAGTAAAAATGCAGATGCTCCAGCCAGATTTCTCCCCAAACCGCTCGTGTGGGCAACATATGATGACCCATAATGCCTCCGCTCAGGAAGCTACCGGCTGTGGGACCAAATACACCTCCAACTGCTTCTTTATGGAAGAGGGATGTTCCTCATTGGACGCCAGGCTGAGTTTGGACCATGGGGGGCAGGAACTCTTCTGCTAGCCAACCATTTGATGAGCAACATTATGAATGCGGACCCAAAGGAAGATGGCAGGGCAACCTTTGGGGGTGGGGTGGGGGGGGTGTTGGAGAAGACGGGGAGAATGAGCAGGCCTGCAGGAAGGGCTGTCACAGGCCAGGTGAGAGCAGGGACAGGTGCGAGTGGCGGTAGTGACGGTGGGAAGGGGACGATTTCGAGGTGGAATCAACCTGGGTCTGAGGTTCCCAACCGCCTGGAAGCCTGCTGAGGCCTGAAAGGCAGCGAGGAGATAAAGCAGTGGAGACAGAAGAGAGAGTTCAATTTGGGACAAATTTAGTCTGAGGCGCTGATAGGGGAAAGCAAACAAATTTTACAGTTTGGGAACAGGGAGCCCTGCGCATATCCAGCTGAAGCCAGAATTTCCAGCTCATTCTGCTATCATGTTAAATTTTATCCTGAAATATGTTTATGAAGCTGGCTCGCTGACATGTGTGTTACACAAACATATCAGAGACCAGATAAAAATGCCTCCTGCGTAGCTGGGAGAGGCAGCGAAGACCATCTCTCTTCTGGCCCTTGGGCTTTTATTTCGGGGCTTTCTTGTTTGCTTGCTTGTCTTGCCAGGATACATGTTTCTCATAAGAAAACTTACAATATGATAACAACTTTGGGGCTTTTACTTATATTTAGAAACCTGTCACTGAAACCACTCCTATGACATTTTAGTTGTCTACAGATGGTTTTAGACGACTATGATTGACATATTTTCCTTAGCAACTGAATGAAATGCTGCCAAAGACAGCAAACAACGACTTCAGTTGTCTAACGGAAGATTCTTTGGTGAAATATAGACCACCACACTCTACTGCTTCCATAACTGACACAGCACTGAAGGGTCCTCAGAGCCACTCTCAACCCTTGCTTGGACTTAGTTCAGGAGTTTTGCTGATCTCTATTTGGTCTCTTGAAGAAAAGAGTCTTTAGCAATGATTTTAGTTTTATCAATTAGTCCTAGAACAAATCCAGTCCCTTTATTTGTTCTAATAAGACAACACAGCTAGTTGCAAAACAATTTACCAGTGTCACTTCCAAAAATCTACATAAATTTACAGACACTTACTTTTAAAGTGTAGTTTCTTTTATTTCCCCATACATATGACTGTTCCAATAGATTTTATACCTAAAATAAATGTGATCCATTTCATAACTTTCCTATAGGATAATTAAGCTTAGAGAACCACTGATACCTGGCTACATGGAAAATTACCAACTCAAGGACCTTGGGTTTCATTGTTAAATTACAGGTTGTTCTTTTCAAGAGCAAAATCCTTATCAAAAATTGAAAGTACTTTAAAAATATTTTAGCTGAGTAAATATAATTTCCTGAAAAACATCCATGAAAATATATATTTTCTGGACTTTATTTTACTTTAAATTCAACAAGTTTTCATCTACATTTCCTCAACTAGTCAAAAAGATGTGTTGTACATAATACCATCCTTCATAGCCTTACCGAAGTGAGCTTTCAGTTGTAAACTTTCAGGTTTAAAATAGTTTAATATTTTAGGAAAAACATAGAAGGATTAACTGGACAATCGATATTAACATTTTTCAATTCCAAGGGGAGAGAACACTTTCTGGCAAACTGTCAGAACCACCACCTCCCCATGTGTCTCTTCAAAACAAAACAAAACCAAGAAATCACTAATCAGGAGGATTATGGGAAGTCTGAGGTGAAGCAAGTGCCCTAAAGGTCGTCCTTGATTCCTCTCCCCTCCACATCCCCTCGCAGCTAGCTAATCTATTTTCAAACCCATGCAAGAATTGTTTTTCTAAACCTGATCAGATTACTTCTCTGTTCTAAAACTTTCAAGGAAATCCCACTGTTTATTGGAAAAGAGGAAAAATCTTAACACCATAGACCTCATTTTTTTTTAAGAAATAATTTTCAGAGGTTATTATTTTCTTCCTCAAATCAACTCTTTGGGGTGGATTTTATTATCCTCTTATTACAAATTGAAAACTACAGTTCAGCGAGGGAGCTTGCTTATGTTCACACCAGTAAGGTCTTTCAAGTGAGGACTCCAAGTTCTTGGTTATTGATATTATCCCACTGCCAGAGTGTCTCAAACACTGAACCCATCCACTCTGCCGGGTGTGTTACCCTGTGCAACCCATGCTCAGTCCAGACTGACAGATATGATTGGTCAGGTGGTGTCCTGCACAGCGCACTGCATTTCAAAGGCCACCATTCACAATAGAGACCTTTTTGCTATTTTGAAATTTCTTTGTATATTTATTACACTTTTGTTGATTTTCAAAGATGTGGGATTTATACACTTATCATGACATTTTTTCAACGTATATGACTAAAGTGTCTTTTCTAAAAGGTTCAATATATACCAGATGCTTGGATTTATGCAGTAGGAAAAAGTGGGCAAGGATGTGGGGAAAGGGGAACATTTGTGCACTGTTGGTGGGACTGCAAATTGGTGCAGCCACTATAAGAAACAGTATGGAGGTTCCTCAAAAAATTAAAAATAGAACTGCCATATGACCCAGCAATCCTACTTCTGGGTGTTTACTCAAAGAAATCCAAATTCAAAAAGATATATGCTTCCCTATGTTCACTGTAGCATTATTTGTAATAGCCAAGCTATGGGAGCCAACCAAGTGCCCATCAATAGATGAGTGGCTAAAAAAGCTGTGGTACTACATATATACCATGGACTATTACTCAGCATAAGAAGAATGAAATATTATCATTGCGACAACATGGGAGGACATAAAGGGTATTGTGCTAAGTGAAATAAGTCAGACAGAGAAAGACAAAAACCATATGATTTCACTTGCATATGGAATCTAAATAAACACACAAAACAGAAACAAACTCATAGATACAGAGAACAAACTGACAGTCACCAGATGGGAGGGGCGTTGAGTGGTTGGATGAAAAAGGGGAAAAGATTAAGTACAAATTGGCAGTTACAACATAGTCATGGGGATGTAAAGTACAGCTTAGGAAATATAGTCACTAATATGGTAATGACTATGTATGGTGCCAGGTGAACGCGAGACTCATCAGGGGTTCACTTCGTAAGTTATATAAATGTCTAACCACTATGCTGTACACCTGAAACTAATATAATATAGAATGTCAACTGTAATTAAAAAGTAAACAAAACTTAATAAAATAGAGCAACTTAAGTTTCTAAATTTAAAAAAAAATGGGTTTCTGATCAGCACATATCTTTGTGAATTCCATACTTGTGAATTCACCTACTCACTGAAATTTAATTGCAACTCCCAGGCCAATACTCAACAATGCTTTCTCGGTCAATCGCCGATGCACAGAGTGGTGAGAGATCTGAGTCATCGGCATGCACGTCCCCAGCTGAGGTCCCACAAGGCGACACTCTGCCTTCTGGTTTCAGTTTCTACTGTAAACAAGGGTCTGGTTCAAGGTCTATTAAGTGCAACTTCTTTTTTTGCATTTTTGTGCTTTTTCTGCGGGAGGGGGTGATTTCACTGTTTAAAATGACTCCATTCTTAGTGCTGAAGTTCTGGCTAGTGTTCCTAAGCATAATAAGGCTGCGATGTATGTCATGGAGAAAACAGTGTGTTAGAGAAGCTGCACTGAGGCCTGGGTTTAGTGCTGCTGGCTGTGAGTTCAACGTTATTGAATCTACAATAAATATTAAAGTATCTTTAAACAGAAATGCACACAGAACAAGGTTCTATATTGATCAGTTAATGAAAATGCTGTGACCAAAGGCGAACACTGTATCTCCCCCAGCAGCAATAGTTCAGGATTTGCTGAAGTAGTGTTAGGAGCAACTTTATAGAACATAACTACTATGAAGAACAAAAACCATCTGCATTCCATGGCAACCTGTCACTGATTAAACCTGACATTCATATTGCAGTTTGTATGATCTTCTGTTTGTTTATTATACAGAATGGTTGGTGTCTTTGAGTTGCAAGTTTAAGTCTACAAATATTTTCATTGTGACAACTGCCATTAAATGACTAATATTTAACAATGTGATAATTAAATGGTATAAGCCAAATGTACTTCCAACCAATTCAGGTATATGACCATATAATATGTTTTTTAATTATATATTCTTGTTCAAAACTATCCACCTGAATTAAAAATAGATTTTCCAAAACACCCTACTAATACAATGTTTTGGAAATTTGTCACACATGATAGAATGCTGGAAAAAAATCTATAAATCTTGTTATTTTTTTCTGCCTCCTAGTATTTTTTATTCTATATCTGAAAGTCTTTAGTGATGAAAAAATAAAGGAAAGAGTAAAAATAAGTTCAAAGATTTGCAGAATTTATCATGCTTCAAAAGCAGGCCAAATGTTACTTGAAAAAAAAAATAATAACTTTTAAATGTATTTACCCTATAGTACTTCAGTGTGGTTTTTAAAATAAAATTAATAGTATCAGCAAAAAGAGGCAGGGGTCAAAATTTCTTGTGCATAATACTTTCGGAAGCATCAAAGAGATTATGAAATTCTTTGAAGAAAAATGAAGCCATGATGCTTACAAAAATATTTGTGGTGATCATAAAGCAATGCCATCTTTAAAAGAGAGGTTTACAATATTGAAAGAATATCACTGCTGCATCACTTCGGTAGATATATTACTGAAAAATTAGAACGGATACATGATGGCAGGTTTTTCCCAGTCAAAAGCCAACCCGTGGTGCCAGGTGGGTACTGGAAATACAGCGGGGACATTTTGTAAAGTATATGATTGTCTAACCACTATGATGTACACCTTAGACTGATACAAAATAATACTGACTATTACGGTGAGAGATCTTGTCCTTTATAAGAAATACTACAAGTCCTTGAATTTATCCCTGGACTTGGAGGCCTTCAAACAGTGGCTAAATGGCCGGATCCTGGAGCCAGGCTGCCTGGAATGAAATCCTGGCTTTGCCATTTCCTAGCCTTGTGATCCTGGGAAAATTTGTCCACCTCCTTGGGCCTACTTCCCCATCTGTATTACAGAGGTAATAACAGTTCTTAACCCCGGGGTTGTTGCAAGGATTGCATGCGTTAATGCATATAAAGTGCCTAGTACAGAATCTGGAACAAAGTATGTACAGAAGTGTTAGCTATTAGCATTATATTCTCAAACACAGAATAGAACATTCCCGCACAAGACACTGCAAAAAAGGATTTGAAAAGCAAAGTGTTTATTCTTATTCTAAGTTACTCTAAACTTTGGAAGATCACAGGCTTAAAAAAGTTTGTTGTTGTTCTTTGACTACTCAGCATATGAGAACAAATTCTTAAAGCATGTTCCATACCTTCGGAAAATGAGAATGTGAGAAAGAGGGTGCAGTGGTCACTGGAAGCAACAGAGCTGCCTCATCTCCAAGAACTTAGGAATCAACTGGCCTCCTTTGATTAAGCCAAAGCAGAGATATGCAAACACCTTATAAAGACACTATTTCCCAGCCAGGAAAGCACTGTGCTTCACTGAACACATTAGCGCATATACAAAAAAGAATTTGATAATCACAGGTGAGGCCAATGCGCAGTGGAGGCTCGGGGGGAAAGTGATGGGCCTCCAATGTTAATGTCTTGTCCATCTGTGACAACTTCTTTCTCACCTAAATTGATAAGTACACCTTCACATCTTTTAAGAACAAGGTTCCACCCTCAATGCCTGCAAGCCCGTGGCCACGAAGTCATCCCCAGGGACCTCGTCTTCACTCAGAGTCCTCATCCATTCACAGGACGTGCTAGAGCAGGGGTGGGCAAACTTTTTGACTCGAGGGCCACAATGGGTTCTTAAACTGGACTGGAGGGCCGGAACAAAAGCATGGATGGAGTGTTTGTGTGAACTAATATAAATTCAAAGTAAACATCATTACATAAAAGGGTACGGTCTTTTTTTTTTTTTTTTTAGTTTTATTAATTTCAAACGGGCCGGATCCGGCCTGCGGGCCATAGTTTGCCCACGGCTGGGCTAGAGTGTTCAAGAGCAGAGGCCCAGGGGCCCCTGAGGTCACGGTATGTCCAGGCAGGACTACTCTAAGACAGAGCTGAAAAATAAAGGCTTTTTTTTTCTTCAGGTTCGTTTTTGCTCCCACAAGTTGAAGTTTTTGAAGGACCAATGTTAAAAATTCCACCCCAAAATATGATAATTTGCCAAACATTCCATTAAAATCAACTTTTAAAAGCAAATGCGGTTTCTAAATTAAGCAACACCCAGTTTCTTCTGGATCTTTTAAATGTCCTTATTATTTTGGAAAATCTTATGGCTTTGGGTGGGGGAGTGTGGGATTTTCCTAACCCCACTTTAGACATGCTTTAGGTTTCTTTTCAAATGATGCCAGCTTTCTTTCAAAAAGCAACAAATAATCCTTGTTTAAAAAATAAAAAAAAAAGTCTGTGGAAGTTGAGAGCGAAGACTGTTCCTCATGCACTGCTTTGGCTTCTTGGGACTGATTCTAACTGCCCGCTGAGGTTTTCACAAAAGTCTTCAAAAACACTGCAGTGGCTTTCTTGATTCAGACCAGGCTACCTTTTATTACTAATTGAGGTTGAGCCAACCCTATACATACCTATAAAGTGATCCTCATCTACTCCTCTCTCAACAACATCACCAAAATAGTCTAATTTTTGGAAAGAGATTTTATCTTCTGCTGATTCACTGATATGACCTCAATTAAAATACCCTCTTTTAAAGCTTGCATTACTAGCCATAAATTTCCTTGGTCTATAAAACTGCCTCTAATAAAAGAGAAAGAAAAGGAAGAAGCAAGATACAGGAAGCCAAGTGCACAGCTAATCATCTTTTGAAGAAGCGAACACCTCAGCCTACCCAGGCACAGATGTCCGTAGGTTTCATCATTGACTCCGCACACTGGTTCATGAGTGCACACTGCCTTTATTTCCCCTGGTAAATCAGCCACAATTACCATGTAAAAGTTCCTGACAATGCTAGTAGGTTGGGAAAGGCCTCACTGGGAAAGGCTGCCCATCACACCTGGAATAAAAACTCCAAGTCCTTGCCCTGACCGGTTTGGCTCAGTGGATGGAGTGTCGGCCTGCGGACTGAAGGGTGCCAGGTTCGATTCCGGCCAAGGGCACGTATCTTGGTTGCAGGCACATCCCCAGTAGGGAGTGTGCAGGAAGCAGCTGAATCGATGTTTCTCTCTCATGAGTGTTCCTAACTCTCTATTCCTCTCCTTCTCCCTTCCTCTCTGAAAAAAAAAAAAAAAAAGAACTCCAAGTCCTTTCCATGGTCCTCAAGACCCCACCTGACCTAGCCAGTCTCCCCAGCGCTCTGTCCACACCTCCTTCTTTTTCCTGAAACATGGCAAGCACATGCCCACCCCAGGGCCCTTCACACCCGTATTTCCCTACGGCTGGACCTCTCACTTCCCAGATGGCTGCATGGCTACTTCATGTACTTTATTCGGCTCTGTAATAAAATCTGACCTGCTGCAGTGGCTTTCCCTGACCACTCTGTCGAAAATAGCCTCTTCTTCCCCCACTCTCCTTCCCAGGACACATCACTTCCTAATATGAAATCTTTCACAGACTTGTTTCCCCTCACTGGACTGTAAGCTCCTAGAGGATGGATTTTTAGTTTGTTCATTACTATATCTCCAACACTGAAAACAGTACCTAAGACTTAATTGTTGCTCAGTAAATAATTGTGAAACAAATAAAATAATGAATTCCCCAGAGAATTTGTAGAAACTGATTATTACTCTTTCCAGCTCAAAAACATTTAGGTCCCAACATTCTCAAACCATGGCTCGTTTTTACAGCCGAATGGCTCAGAGTCTCTTGAAATCCTGATACAAACAGTAACATAGATGAATCTCAAGGGCATTACGCTAAGTGAAAGAAGCCGATCTCCAAAGATGTGTATTGTATGATTTCATTTCTAAGACATTTTGGAAAGGACAAAGCTATAAGCATAAACAACAGATCTATGGAGCCAGGAGTTTGGGGTGGGGGCACAGGAGACTATACAGATATAGCGTGAGGGAATTTTGGGGGGTTAGGCCAAATGTTACCTCAAAACAATAACTTTTAAATGTATTTGCTCTATAGTACTTTTGTATGGTTTTTAAAATAAGATTAATGGTATCAGCAAAAAGTGGCAGGGATCATCATCTTATACATCAGAATCACCAAGGGAAATCAGCCAATCTTTCAATGGGTTAAACAGAGATGAATATAGAGAAAAACTAGAGTTTTCCATGAAGAAAAAATGACATAAACAAAGTAGAAAGAAGGAAGTAGAATTTTCCATAAAGGCAAAATGCCAACTTTTGTGCCAGAAGAGTAAATAGGATTACCTGTCTTCGTGTATGGCAAACAAACAAACAAACATACATAGACAATTAGATCATGAAATTAGATCAGAGCTAAAAATGAGTTTCCGCTTATGTATAAGGACGTTAAGTAGCAGAATAATTGGACACCTCGCTAAAAATCACATAGTTAATTAGTAATAGAGCTGGAACTGAAATTCAGATCCCTTGCCCATGTTACCAACTCTTTGAACAAGAACTTACCTCAATAATGAACAGTCACTGATGGGTCTTCTCTAAGATTCCATTATTAGGGTTTCAGCCATTCAAATCACATTCCATTTGGGAACCGATGAGAAAGGATCTAGAAATATAAAATTAAAGCATACTTTTACAGATTAATATAAAATTGTGCCTCATTTAATTTTAAATGACTTATCAGTAATGCTATCAAAGATTGGGCAAGAAGGGTAATCATTTATATGAACAAATTTTAGATTGCACCAAGACAGAAAAACAATTTTTGGTTGGAAGAATGAGCCAGTTCATTCTTGTCAAATCACTTCCATCTGTTCTCAAAAATAATTTCCTTTCAAAATAACTACCCACTGTTTTTCAGCTGGTTGGTGGCATGAAACATAAGAGGCATCCTTTCATTACTGGGTTTGCTGATGCTCAGCCCTCTACATCAAAGGTTTTGCAGAATACTTCCTTTCTCAATGTGGTGTTCAGACTATTGTAAAATTCCATGAATTCGTATGTGCCCTATGATAGGAAATATAATGATACAGAAAAATAATATATTCTCAGTCGCCTCCATTCCAAATTATTTTAAAGCATAAAGTTGAGTCATCTCACGGATTGGGTGTCGACCTATAAACCAGAAGGTCATGATTCGATTCCTAGTCAGGGCATTCGCCCAAGTTTGGGGCTCAATCCGCAGGGTGGGGCATGCGGGAAGCAGCCAATCAATGATTCTCTCTTATCGTTGTGCGCTCGCTCTCTCTCTCTCTCTCCCCCCTTCTCTCTCCTCCTCCTTCCCTTCCTCCCTTCATCTCTGAAGTCAATAAAAATATATTTGAAAAAATAAAGCATAAAATTGATATTTAGGTCAGTTTTTTTTCTTCTACAGAGACTTTAAAATATTTATTAACTCATAATAGGGCTTACTATCCACCTAATCCGAGGGCTCATATGTCCATTGATAGTATATTTACTCATTTTAAAAAAGAATTTAATTACATGGTTACAACTTATGCTAATAACATAGTAACTTCAAATAAAAGCCTTAACTTGAGTTTTAGAGTTCAGCAGATAGAAGTTTAAGCTTTGGCTCTGTCATTGACTAGTTGAGTAGCCTTATGTTATTTGAAAACACGCAGACTCGGTGCTTTTATATGCTTAATGTAATAAAAAATTTGCTTTCAGGATTTTTATGAGGATATTATGCCACATTATGAGTAAAGCACTTAATATTGTGCTGCTTTTCAAAAGAGGACATACAGAAGGCCAAGAGACATATGAAAATATGCTCCAAGTCATTAATCATCCGAGAGATGCAAATCAAACAACAATGAGGTACCACCTCACACCTGTCAGAATAGCTGTCATCAACAAATCAACAAATGACAAGTGCTGGCGAGGATGCAGAGAAAAAGGAACCCTTGTGCACTGCTGGTGGGAAAGCAGACTGGTGCAGCCACTGTGGAGAACAGTATGGAGTTTCTTCAAAAAAAATTAAAAATGCAACTTCCATTTGACCCAGTAATACCACTTCTAGGAATATATCCCAAGAAAACAGAATCACCAATCAGAAAGGATGTATGCACCGTTATGTTCATAGCAGCACAATTTACAATAGCTAAGATTTGGTAACAGCCTAAGTGCCCATTGGTATTAAGTGAAGTGTGAGATGGGAAGAGAAAAGACAGTATAAAGTGTCTTCTCTTTCCTGCAAGAAATAAAAAATAAAAATAAACCTAACATGCCTTTCACCAACTTTGTGAAAAATAAAGGAAAATGGAAAGAAACGGAGAAAAATAAGGTGTTCTTAACTTGCTTTCATGCCATAAACTTTTCCAAATAAGATATCTAAATTTTTGACAGTGATAAAATAGTATTTCAAAATAGCTAAACCACTGTGACATCATATTAAAAGATCTGTGGTTTCTACAAGTGACAAAAGTACAGGTGCAGCTAATATTGCTGAGGTTCGTGGCCCATATTCAAAATGGAATACTAAATTTCAATTCAATATTCATAAAAATAAAGATGACATGTTCCCCACCCAAGTCTTCAGGCCACCTGGATTCTGTCTGCTGAACTCCTTGGACACCAAATCTCTCTGTTGGAGACAAACCAAGCTCAATTTGTACCTTCTTAAATGTGCAATAGAATTGGAATATTAGTTCCTTTAAATTTTTTCAATCATAGTAGAAATTAATTTGCTGTATTAAAATTTACAAAATAAGGAAACAAAGATAGTATCGCTTGTTTCCTTCAAGCACAGATTATAAGCAAATAGAAAGAAATCTTTTAAAAATGTATATATTTTTATTGGTTTCAGAGAGGAAGGGAGAGGGAGAAACAGAAACATCAATGATGAAAGAGAATCATTAATTGGCTGCCTCCTGCATGCCCACACTGGGTATGGAGCTCACAACCCAGGCATGTGTCCTGTCTGGGAATGGAACCATGACCTCCTGGCTCATAGGTCAATGCTCAACCAATGAGCCACACTGGCTGGGCTAGAAAGAAATCATTTTTGTTTTCTTACTAAGTTTCTTGTGTGACTTTTCTACATTGTTACAATGCTATTTCTTTTTTCCGTTTTCCCTAAATTTTAATTTTGCTTCCAAATTCACGTTTTGATATACTTCTACAATAAACCACTGTAATGTTTTGTTGTATTGTACATATACAAAAAAATTCAGCCAAGAAAAGCATGAGGACACAATTGTATTGTCTTTGACCTGTGTTTTACCACGGCAGATGCCAGAACCCTGGCTCCAGCGTAACGATTTGAAAGTTGAAACCACAGGAATGTGTGCCGTCAACAATGAAAATTATACTCGGCCAGCGTTTCTTGCTGAAATCTCTGTAGTAAATAGTACAGAAGAAAAATCTAGCCACTTTATTATGCTAACGGATCTCCCCCTTGTGCCTAAACTTTGTATTGAACTCAAGCAGAACTGAAAGTCATCAGCATGGTATATAGCATGAGTTTTTTAAGTAAGGAAAAAAGCAACTTCCCTTTCTCATGTAAAGCAATTACTCAATAGGTTGGGGCTGAAAGTCTAATACAAACACTGTCTAGGGGGGTGGTGGCTTCAAATGACTCACAGTCACTGAAGACTTGCAAGTCTTAGTGGCACTAAGTTGCCTGAAGATGTTCACTTCCTTTTCTTTTATAATAGCAGAAGTTTTGAAAACGACATAGCAAAAGAAAATATGGTCTAGCTATATGATGAAACGGTATAGACACTTTAAAAATCACATTTTTTAAGAATTTCTAACAAATGGGAAGCTGATCACAATATTGAAGGAATAAAACAGTATTCAAAGAGGCACACACTTATGGAAAACTCCCAATTCTATATTCCTAATCCGTTCGATCAGTACTAGCTGATCTAATTGGTCAGGCTTTCTAGCAGATCCTTCTCACCCTTCAGGCTTCAATTTCAACAGCATCACCTCAGAAGTTTAAAAGTTACTTTAGCCGAAGCCGGTTTGGCTCGGTGGATGGAGCGTCGGCCTGCGGACTGAGGGGTCCCAGGTTTGATTCCGGTCAAGGGCATGTACCTGGGTTGCAGGCACATCCCCAGTGGGAGATGTGCAGGAGGCAGCTGATCGATGTTTCTCTCTCATCGATGTTTCTGGCTTTCTGTCTCTCTCCCTTCCTCTCTGTGAAAAATCAATGAAATATATTTAAAAAAATAAAAATAAAAAAATAAAATAAGTTACTTTAAATGCTGGAATGTGTCACCTATCAGTCATTCATTGAGCACCTCCTCTGTGGCTGGGGGGGGGGGGACAAATTCCTGAAGACACTGTCGTCAGAGGCTGCCCCCCAAAATGCATGGCTAATGAGAATCAATATTGGAAGTGTCTTTGGTAAGAACCAATCTTCCTTCTACTTTCTAAAAGATCTGAAAATGGGGTGAACATTAAATACACTGGAAGGGGGAAATGTCACCCACCACAGAAACACAGAAAGGCAGGAGACAACGTGAGTGGCGGTCTCTCACGGGGGGAGGGGGGGGTGTCATCATATCCTAACTAATGCTCCACATGCAACAGTAACTCCTGCCTTTAGTTTACAAAGGAAGGGGAAGATGCGGTTAGGGAATATCCAGGTGGCCACTAGAGGATGCCAGAACGCTGCTATCTTTCAGCAGGACTCGGGTTTCCCTAGGGAAATCCAGATTTGACATTGAATGTAGCTCAATTTGACCAGAAATAACTTCTCCTTTTCCAGTAAAATGGTGAGAATGTGACTTAGGGCACACAGTTAACAGGAAACAGGGATTTATGAGTCTTGGACCATTACAGAGCCCCAGATCATACTGCTATCCAAGAAAAAAACAAAACAAAACACTTTATCCCCTCAGCAGGAACTAATTGCTAATTAGTTCCTAAACTAGTTCAATAGTGAGAATTTGGGGCTATGAGTCTAACACAAACACTTATTAGTTCACTAAACTAGGAAAAAGTTATAAAAGTAAAATGACAGCAATAATAAAAACAAACCAACCAGACAAAAACTTTAGGAGTTAAAACATACTTCAGAATTTAAAAAAAAAAAAAAAATGTTAAACAGTATGATCCTGCTTTCTTATCTTAGAAATGTAAAAAATATGTCTACACATGAAGAAAAACTTAGAAATACATATATCAAAATCTTAACAGGAACATTTGGAGGTAGTCGGATTATGTTCTTGTTTTCCCCTCTGCTTTATTCATTTTCTACAATTTCACGATGTCACTTATTGTTTACTGTGTCAGACATGACATTAGCATTTTATCTAGGTAATAAGACAAGCATGTGTGGAAGTGTTCCGTGTCCCTGAGCCTCAACCCTAGTCCAGCAAAAAAGGAGGGAGTAGCCGGCCAGCATGGCTCAGGGTTTGAGTGTTGACCTATGAACCAGGAGGTCATGGTTTGACTCAGGACACATGCCCAAGTTGCAGGCTCAATCCCCAGTGTGGGGCATGCAGGAAGCAACCAATCAATGATTCTTTCTCATCACTGATGTTTCCATCTCTATCTCCCTTCCTCTTTAAAATAAATAAAAATATATTTTTTAAAAGAAGAAGAAAGGAAGGAGCTAGAATAGAGAAAAGCTTTGTGGAGGCAGAAGCACCCAACAAGGCTCAGTGGGATTCAGGGCAGACAGAGCTGTTAGGAAAATGAGTGGGAGGGGGAATTTTAATTAATCTAACTCTGCATTGTTTTCAATCCACTCTATAATTTTCAGAAAATGTAAGTAAAGGGTTTGGACAGCGTTGAAATTGCCTTTTGTGAAGGATCTTTGCTAGAAACATGACCTTGAGGTTGAACAGGGGTTCTGGTTTTATAAAGGTTCAAAAGCATTATTGTGTTTTATCAAACACAAAATATTGCCCCCAGTTGTTTGGGTTTTTTTCAGATATCACAAAGCCGCTATATTACAAAGCCGCTGTTTTCAAAACTGCCTGGTACTGGCACAAGAACAGACATATAGACCAGTAGAATAGAACGGAGAACCCAGAAATCGACCCTAGCCATTATGCTCAATTAATATTTGACAAAGGAGGGAAAAGCATACAATGGAGTCAAGATAGTCTCTTCAATAAATGGTGTTGGGAAAATTGGACAGATACATGCAAAAAAAAAAAAAAAGAAAAAGAAAGAAAGAAACTTGACCACCAACTTACACCATACACAAAAATAAACTCAAAATGGATAAAGGACTGCCCTAACCGGTTTGGCTTAGTGGATAGAGTGTCGGCCTGCGGACTGAAAGGTCCCAGGTTCGATTCCCGTCAAGGGCATGTACCTTGGTTGCGGGCACATCCCCAGTGGGGGGTGTGTAGGAGGCAGCTGATCAATGTTTCTCTCTCATTGATGTTTCTGACTCTCTCTCTCCCTTCCTCTCTGTAAAAAATCAATAAAATATATTTTTAAAAAATGGATAAAGGACTTAAACATAAGATGGGAAACCATAAAAATCTTAAAAGAATCCATAGGCAGCAAAATATTAGACATATGTCATGGCAATATCTTTACCGATACAGTTCCTAGGATAATGGAAAGTAAGGAGAAAATAAATGGGACTACATCAAAATCAAAAGCTTCTACACAGCAAAAGAAACCATCAAAAAAAAAAAAAAAAACAAGAGAGCCCACTACATACATGGGAAAACATATTTGCCAATGTTATATCCGATAAGGGCCTAATCTCCAAAATGTATAAGGAACTCGTACAACTTAACAAAAGGAAGATAAAAAAATCCAATGAAAAAAATGGGCAAAGGACCTAACTAGACACTTTTCAAAAGTGGACATACAGAAGGCCAAGAGACATATGAAAACATGCTCAAAGTCACTAATCATCTGAGAGATGCACATCAAAATGACCATGAGGTACCATCTCACACCTGTCAGAATGGCTGTCATCAACAAATCAACAAACGACAAAGTGCTGGAGAGGATGCGGAGAAAAAGGAACCCTCGTGCACTGCTGGTGGGAATGCAGACAGGTACAGCCACTGTGGAGAACAGTATGGAGTTTCCTCAAAAAATTAAAAATAGTCCTGATTGGTTTGGCTCAGTGGATAGAGTGTTAGCCTGCAGACTGAAGGGTCCCAGGTTCAATTCCAGTCAAGGGCATGTGCCTTGGTTGCGGGCACATCCCAGTGGAGGGTGTGCAGGAGGCAGCTGATCGATGTTTCTCTCTCATGGGTGTTTCTAACTCTCTATCCCTCTTCCTTCCTCTTTGTAAAAAATCAATAAAATATATATTTTTAAAAAAATTAAAAATGGAACTCCTATTAGACCCAGTGATCCCATTTCTAGGAAAATATCCCAAGAAATCAGAAACACCAATCAGAAAGGATGTATGCACCGTTATGTTCATAGCAGCACAATTTACAATAGCTAAGGTTTGGAAACAGCCTAAGTGCCCATCAGCAGATGGGTGGATTAGAAAACTGTGGTACATGTACACGGTGGAATACTATGCTGCTGTAAAAAAGGAAAACTCTTACCATTTGCAACAGCATGGATGGACCTATAGAGCATTATGCTAAGTGAAATAAGCCAGTCAGAGAAAGATAAGTATCACATGATCTCAGTCATTTGTGGAATATAATAAACAACATAAACTGATGAACAAAAATAGATCCAGAGACAAAGAAGCATCCAACAGACCATCAAACCTCAGAGGGAAGGCAGGGGAGGGTGGCGGGGGTGGAGGGGGTAAGAGATCAACCAAAGGACTTACATGCATGCATAGAAGTATAACCAATGGACACAGACAGTAAGGGGGGTGTGTCCTGGGGGGTGGGATCGATCAATGGGGGGAAATTTAAATTTAAAAATAGATTAATTAATTAATTAATTATCCCTACAAATTTTGTTCATCTGCTGTTCTATCAAAAAGGAGAAAAAAACACCATCCCCCATTGATTTACCTGCCCTTCATCTACATTTCCATCATAATACACCTGATACTGAATCTATGTCTTGATAAAAAACATTGCATAAAATTCATGAGCTGCTTTATCCAGGAGTTACTTCATACTTAACCAAGTATGGTATCAGCAGTTGAAACAATCGCAGATGCCATTTTGGGAAACCTGCCCCCAAAGCCTCAGCTTTCCCCATCCCATCATGCTACTCTGCCTGCGCCAAACCTACAGGCCAAATTTGCTGGAATGGAAACAAGTGTGGGAGCGGGAAAGGACTGTAGGCAGCCCTGTCCACTGGGTGCCTTGGTCCCTCACTTCAGTGGCTCTTAAGGATGTTAAGCAGCAGTTTAAAAGCCAATGTTTTGCAACAAAAGAGAAAACAGATAAAACTTCATCAAAATCTAAAAGTTTTGTGTTGCAAATGATACCATGAAGAAAGTAAAAAGACAAAACTACAGAATGGGAGAAAACATTTGCAAATTATTATCTGATGAGACTTGTATGCAGAACCAACTCTTACAACTCAATAATAAAATCTAATTTTAAGTGGACAAAGGAATTAAAAGCATTTCTCCAAGACATACAAATCACCAATAAGCACATGAAAATATGCACATCATTTCTCATTAGGGATATACAAATTAAAACCACAATGAGATACCACTTCATACCCAGCAGCATGGCTAAAATAAAAAACACAGACAATAACAAGTGCTGACAAGAATGGAGAAATCGGAGCCCTCATACATTGCTGGTAGAAATGTAAAATGTTGTAAACACTTTTGAACAGTTTGGCAGTTCCTCAAACCATTAAAACTCAGCTGCCATATGATCTAGTACTTTCTCCCAAGAGAACTGAAAACTGTACTAAAAAGAAAAGTGTACATGTTCATAATAGCATTATTCTCAAAAAAGTGGAAAACCAAATGTCCGTCCACCAATAAATGGACAAATATGGATTATCCATGTGGTATATCCATACAATGGAGTATGACTCAGCAATAAAGAATGACGTACTGGCACGCACTGCATCTCATGAACCTTGGAAAGAAATAGGTCAAACCAACACTCGGTGTCCCCCAAGTGGGACACAGGCCCTGACACCACCCTGGAGCAACACCCCACCAAGGCCTTTATGTTTGGCGTAGGTACAGTCACCAAAAGACCACATAGTTTATGGTTCATATCTGCATAGGCAAATCCACAGACAGAAAGTAGACTACTGGTTGCCAAGTGCTGAGAGGGGAGTGGGGAATGACTGTCAGTGGGTACAGGGTTTCTTTCAGGGGTGATGCAAATGTTCTGAAATTAGATTTTGGTAATGGATGCACAACCCTGTGAATATACTAAAATGCTATCCACTTAAATGGATGAATCATGTATGTAAATCATATCTCAAAAAAAATTGGTTAAAAAATCAACTAGTGAAACTATAGGAGGGCTTTTTTCTGCTAAGCATTTGTTTAAATGCAACCTTGACTTCCTCTTCCAGAGGGTACCTTTCTTGCTTCCTTGTTCTCTTTCTTGTAGGAGGGGGTGAACTACTTCCTCAGACATCCTAATTTCATGTTGATAAAACATGGTAAAAATATAAAACATCCAGTGCTTTGGAAAATGAAATATATTATACCATAGGTCACACTGTGACTGTAAAGATGACACAAATGTTCAATTGTGTTCTAACTTATGTCAAGTGTCAGCAAATAATTCTAATATGCTCAGTATTTAAGTAACTTAATGTTTATAACAGGAACATATGTAGATAAGGAAAGAGTAAATTCAAAATATGCAGCTTTATATAAATACTAGTGTCCCGATGCACGGACTTGTGCACATTGAAAGGAAATTACTTAGAAGAAATATTTTAATATCGCTATTCATTTCTTGCTAATGAAAATAGGATTCTACCAAGTCTCCTATCTACCTACTCCAGGACTTCTGTGAGGATCAAATGAGATGAAACATAGGAAAATACTACACAAACGTTTGGTTAAACTATAAAATGTTTGCACCTGGCTATAAAGCAAGTCATGTTTCTGGGCTGAAGAAACTCCAAGGTTGCCAGTCACTAGGGAGAGGAAGCCGGGCATTGCTCTGTGACGTCATTACCCGGCCACAGCCACCGTTTCTAGGCTGGGCTGTGGGCTGCATTTTGCGCCATGGGGTCTTGGCAGCGTTGGCTGTGATTTGGTGGGGTATCGCTCCAGGGTGGTGGTGGGGCCTGTGTCCCACTTGGGGGAAGCCGAGTGTTGGTTTGTCGGTGCCAGGTCCGTGGTGCCATTTATTTTAAAATGGCCAGTGCACGTCATGGCAGCTTCTGCGTTGAGCATCTAACCCCTGGCAGTCATTGCTCATCATAGCTACCAGTCGGACGGATGGATACTTATCCTTTTATATATATAGACTTTACAAACAAATGTTAAACACTTAAAGGCATACAATATAATTTCATTTAATGATACAATTTAAGTACTGCTTTGGCAATATCTATAGTATACATTATGAGTTTCTTCATTATATACACCTCATTTTAAATCTCCCCTTCTTGACTTTCCCCACTAGAAAATAAAACCAATGTGACTCTCAGTACAATTCATTTTATTATTCTAGTGCAAGAAAACATTTCTAGGTTTATTTCCAATTTCAGTTTCAAAACAAACTGACCTGAAACATATTGTTTTTAATACTGGTGATCACCAATAAATATGTAAGAATATAAAAAAGATTCAACTCGTTGGTAGTACTCCAAATTCAATGCACAAGAATCTTTTCTATCTAAAGCATATTTTAAAACTGCCAAGCGATCTAAAAATCTGTTCATTTAAAACATGTTAAAATACTATATTTCAGTTGACCACAAATAGAATGCAAAAGGTATTATGTTTTTCTTCAAATATCATTTATTTCATTCTGTTCAATTTTGTGCTCCCTACAATTCCAAAGGTCAATCAAAATCCAAATGTAGGCAAATGAAACAGGCAACTGAAATTAAATAAAACTTAAGAACAAAAGTATACTTAAATTATGAGGTAAGTTTTACTTTCATGTGTTCAAATATCACAGTTGTAAGAAATGCCCCTCTTTATAAAGCATATTTAAGATGTATATTTTTACAGAGCCCTTATTTCTAGAGCCCCAAATCAAGTTAAATAAAATTCCATGCTTCCTAGGATATTAAATACCATGCAGCATAGTATTTTCTGTAAAAAGTTTATTTATTCCCTTATATTGCTTTCTGCCCAATTAAAAATAAGCTGATGAAAACCATTTGAAATTATGCATGTAACTTGAAATAAGTCACTAAGATTCCAACATAAATGCAAAGACCTGTGACTAGTTTAACCCATCTATCCCCAAAACAATGTATGGGGCAAAATGTTCAAAGAAAAAGGCATCCAGAGTATATAACTGAGCCCCAAGAAGCCCAGCTGCTCAGTGCTAAAGCAAAGCAGTCACGTGACTAAATTCACACACTGCTTTTCCGAGGACGATTGTTGCCTGTCAGATCTTTCTACATAAGTCAGAGTTCAGAAACCAAGTCAAAGTGGACCATCAAACTGAAATACTCCATATTTCCCAGTGGTCAGCCAGTTGGGCTCAGAGGCCATGAGCTGTTCACCTTGCCCGGGCTGCAGACCAACCTGAATCTCCGCTTTTAACGTGCGGATGCTGCAGAGGGGGGCGGGATGGAAGCCGTTCAAAGCTTGGTGGAACGGAACAGTAAACTCCCATTTTCTGTCACCCGTCAACTTCCTGTAATTCAAATCACCCTTGAATAAAATTAAATGTGCCTTTTGTAGTTCAGCATATAAGTCAGGAGCAACCTGAGACATTGCACAGAATTCATGAGGCAGTGTCCAAAATATATGATCATGGTAAACCCACCTGCCCGTCTTAACATAATTTTCCCAGTTGGCCCCACACTCAGATACCCACTTATGATCAGAATATTTTACTTGTTCAATCAGCCAATTAAAATCATGTATAGTAGTATCAGAAACAAACCATGGAATCATTTTTCCATAAAAATGGATCTCGGTAGCTAATTTAGAAGACAACAAGAAGTCGGCTAATATTAAATCTGTAACAAGTTCGAACCCAGAATTATCCAGAACAATATCCACTCTAACAATAGATGCTTTTTCTCTTGTTTTCTTGCGATTGCTAAGCAATGACCAAAGATGTTCCATGTCATTCACTAAAATGAAAGGCTTTAGGTCTTCCAAAGAATTTATTACATTGGTCTTCTGAGAACTGGATTCCCCACCTGATAGAGACAGATCACACTTATTTCCCCACAGTGAAATCTGAAAAAGAAAAAGTACAAAACATTTACCCTTCTTCTGAATAACCAACAAAAACTAACATGCAGGATGTCGGGGACAGGGTTGCTAAAAGTATTCATAAAATTCATTTCTACAGAACGCCCATCAAATCCACTTTGCATGATGTTGTATAGAAAGGTAAAACAGCCCTGCCCTTGTGGCTAAATTGGTTGAGCATCATCCCATGCACCAAAAGGTCTCAGGTTTGATTCCTGGTCAGGGCACATGCCTGGGTTGCAGGATTGATTCCAGTAGGGGGTGTGCATGAGGCAGGTGACCAATGTTTCTTTCTCTCTCACATTGATGTTTCTCTCTCTCTCCCTTTCCCTTCCTCCCTCTATAAAATCATAAACAAACACATTATTTTTTAAGAAAAGGGAAAACACTAAAACTTTTAATTGGTTAGTATGTAGTGAAATTTTAAAAACTGGTTTGAATGATTTTAATGACCCATATCATTTAATCAGAATGAAATTTTTTGCTTCTTGCAGATATAAGAACAAGATCCAAAAAGAAGCCACAAAGTTTACTTTATAATTCAGTGTCAAGAGAAAAGTAAGTGACTTTTTTCCTCCCAGCCCCACCCCTAACCCCCCAAAAACCTGCTCAATTTCTGTGAGTAAATCCAGTCTCCCTAGGATTTAGTTCTCTCACTTGTAAAATAAAGAAATTGGACAAGGGGATGTCTAGTCTAAAGACCCTTCCAACTCTAATAATCTATCATTCCACTTTAAACTGAAACAATACTCAAGCTTATTTTGTGGGAAATGGCATATAACCTTCTTCCTAAAGCTATAACTAAAAGTACGTGTGTAGGAGTGCAGGCTCTGGAAGCAGGCAGGCCTGGGCTCAAGTCCCTGCATTTCCAATTAACAACCACTGGTAAGTACAGACCCCCAAGGCTCAGGTTATGCAACTAAAAAATGAGATAAAAATAGTATTTACCTCACAGAGTTATTGCGAGAATTGACATAATGGGTGTAAGTAATGTATCCAATAACTAGCATATAGAAGTACTCAATAAATAGTAGCCAAAACAGATTCTACTTTTATGATTCAAAATAAGAGGAAAATGCATGTTCCAACCAAGAATACTATTTTTAAAGGATTAAGTGTATACACACACACACCTACACACACACATTTTTTTAGGTGTAAGTCCAACTCTGATAAAGAAACATGCACTGGTGTAGACGGTGGCCCCCCCAGCTGAGGTCAGGGTCTGTTGGCCTCCTGCATATTCCCAGTCTGTGATTAAGTCTATATTGATTTGTGCCCTTATCTGATTGTCTATATTCCCTCAAGACTACAAGTTCTATGCCAGCAAGGATTGGTCTGTTTTCTCACCATTACATGCCTGCCATTGAGAACAATGTTTGATAGAGTAGACATGGCAATGTTTGTGTGGCAGGGGTGGAGTTTTATAGTTTTAAGAACAGGTCAACATTCCCACAGACTGAAACAGCTGGGAGCTCCTTGCAGGAGGTTAACCTGCTGGTGCTCACGAACAGTGACGGGGGCAGCTTTGGCTCCTTGACTGGGGAGCAGAGCAGCAATTTTGGGTAGCGGCCGAAGCAGGTGACAGAAAACAGATTGGTACTCCTTCTTCTCACAACTTATTATACTCATGGGACGAAAAACGTATTATATACAAAGGCTGTGAAAGAATGACCGAGCTGTGGATAATGAGTAACGTGCTGCTTTTCTTCTCTCAATTCTAAGCTAAACATAAAGGATAGTTCAGAGGAGACAAGATAATTGGGTTTACTAGTTAACAATACCCTGACCTTTCCCTCTTCATCACTCAGCTTGCTCCGCTTGCCCTACAAGTTCCACGTCCCACAACCTGTCTGGAGCCTCTACTTTCCAAGTATATTCAGAATCTTGAGAGATTTAACATCTCTGATGCTACCAATTGGACCTGAGTCATTTTCATAACAGATCTCCAGGTTCTACCCTGAGCCTCTTTGGTCTGTTTTCAGAAGTAATCCTTGAAATAAGTCATTTAATGTTACTCCTCTGATCCAAACCCTCTAATACCTTCCCATTTCCTTCTAGGAATCAAACCTGCCTTCTGTGGCCCTTCCAGCCCCTCCTCTTACCTCTCTCATTTCCAACAGAATCCCCTCTCGGTTCTCACACCGGACATGCCTGTGATCTGCTGCTTCACCCGCTTCAGGCTTCCCCCAGGGCACGGTCTCAGCCGGTCCTTCCTGGCTCAATATGGCCTCCCGCACCCAACACTCCTGGGCCCCTTCCCTGCGTTATTTCTCTTCATAACATTTTCTGACATCTCCTTCTGGAAATGTTTCTAACTTTTCCTAGGCAGTCAGGGCTGGGGAACTACTGCGTACAACTACACATTTTCAAACCGCTCCGAACCTAGTATATAAATGTAAGGATGTCTTGAATGAGAATTTAAAACTAAACTTACACAAGCTTGATGAAGAAGTGTAATGAGGCTGTATGAAATAGGACAGTTTCTACCTGATGATGACGACAGCACATCCTGTGTTCCAGACTCTGCGCAGTACTCACGTGAATGAATCCAGGTTCTCACATCAAATTATGAGGTGTTCAATACCACCGTCATTGAACAGACACAGAAACTACAGGTCAGAGAAATTAAGTAACTTGCTCAGGTCCAATCACAAATAAGCGACAAAGCAGACACTGAGGCCCAAGTCAGGCTGGGCCAACCAAACGACTGTGAAGTATTCTCTCAAGAATGACAGAACCTATGAAGCCACGAACATCACCCGCAGGTGCAGTAGAAGAGATTGCAAAACCCATTTTCAGAGCTCAAATGGATTGTCATCTCTTGAATTACACTACTACTAAAATGATAAATGATCAATGATAACTAAAACGACAATGTATATCCGGGCTTTGTTGTTAAATGTGTACCAGTCTGTTTTTTAACTATTTAACTCAACAAATATACTCAGGAGATGAATGCTCACATTTACCTGAAGAAGTTTAAAAAACTCATCTTTCAACTGATTTTCATCCAGGTGCTCAATTATTTGCATCAGCTCTCGCAGGTGAATACATAAAGCCATGATGGATTCCTGCGACTCGAAGAAGTTTTGTTCTTTCGATTCTTTAAATACATCAAAGTCATCAATTGGTGGACTAAAGTGAGAGAAAAACATAAGTGAAACATTTATATAACTCTGCATCTTTTTCCCATATGTTTGAGTAATTGCATTCTTTAAAGGAAAGAGAATAGTAGCATTTGGTCTCAAAAATGACAGATAACTGTCCAGCCGGAGTGGCTCAGTGGTTGAGTGTCGTCCCAAGCACCAAAAAGTCTCAGGTTCAATTCCCGGTCAGGGCACATGCCCAGGTTGCAGGCTCGATCCCCAGTGGGGGGGTAGGGGGTACAGAAGGCAGCCGATCGATGATTCTCTCTCTCCCTCTCCCTTCCTCTCTGAAATCAATTATTATATATATATTTTTTTTTAAATGACAGGTAACACACTATATATAACATAGGTCAAGTTACACAAAAATGATAATCAAAGTACACAAAATCCCCCAAACTCATTTTAATTAACTGCCAAAAGTGCCCTGGAAGTATTAAATAATTAGTGACCATATTCATAATTATTTACCCCATTTCCAGGGCAAAAGGAGAAAGAGAAATAAAATTTTAAGACAACTGCTTCAGTTTAACAAACATTTTTTTGGGTGCTCAAGTGGATTCCAAATAACAAGCATATGGATAGAAACAGAATATCTGAATATAATGTAGTAAACACTAAGATTCGAACATAGGAGCATTATGGGAACACAATGACTACTTGAGATAAATCAGATCATACTAATGTAAGTTTTATGATATTGACATATTTTGATCATTTATGTGTAGATTTTTAGTTTGGTTTTTTTTTTGGTAACTTTTACTCCCAAGTTGACTGTAACCAATGGTGATATATGTGCCATGATGTGCTATATTCACATGCTGTCTGTGGGAAACTGTTTATTGCCTTCACTATCTGATAAGCATAGACAGAGAAACCCCCCCCCCCAAGGCTGGGTGCCTTTGAAGCCCTCCCAAAGGTCAGAGCTAGGTGCCACCTCTGTTTGTCCAGACAGTGGTAGCTGAAACTACTCCCCCATTTATTATTATGTAAATCCTTGCTGATGGGCTAGTCTGCCTGTTGCAGGGGGTGACCTGCCTAGGGCTATGCTATGGGTGCATCCCAGATCAATAAAAGCTTGGTGAGGCCTGAGCACAGAGAGGAAGTCCTTCGGGACTTGTCGCCTGGTCCCCCAATATTGCAAAATTATCTCGTGTCTTTTTCTCTCATTTGTTGTGCGGCTCCTCTTTCAGATACTGAACCCTACTCCACGCGAGTCGTGGAAGGAAACACTCAACAGCTGTCCAATGAGATCAAATGATATTAATATTGCCCTACAAAAGCATAACTAAGAAGGTATAAATACTAACTGAATGGCCTAAACAGAATCAACTGTGAAGACCGTTCAGATGATCTGATCTTCTAAATTAGGGTACATTTAGATCTACTCATGTAGCTACCTTAGGGTGAAAACAATGACTCGGTTATGGGATTGATTTAAAAACAAAAACATACCAGACTTGCCCTAACCGGTTTGGCTCAGTGGACAGAGCGTCGGCCTGCGGACTGGGGGGTCCCAGGTTCGATTCTGGTCAGGGGCATGTACCTTGGTTGCGGGCACATGCCCAGTAGGGAGTGTGCAGGAGGCAGCTGATCAATGTTTCTAACTCGCTATCCCTCTCCTTTCCTCTCTGTAAAAAAATCAATAAAATATATTTGAAAAACAAAAACAAAAACATAGCAGGCTGTATAATCCAAATGAGTGCTGGCTCCTTCCAGCACCAGCCAGCTCGGGCGTGCACCCTTATTCCAAAGATGCTGCCACTGCTCAAAGCACTTTCTGAATGGTCTTCAGAACCTGAGGCACATGGCTAACCGTCCTGTCGGTGCTCGCTCATCTTCACCCTTTGGAGTTCATTTCTTTTTGGAGACAGCCAAACGTCACTCAGAGCATTGTCAGTAGAATCAAATCAAACGGAGTAAACATTTTTGGTCAAAAATGAGGAGTGACTAAAACATAATGAGACATATTCATTTTGAGGCTTGTAAACTGGCTCTGAAAGAAATTCCAAAGAATGAAAAGGTGTTTTTAGCAATGGCAGCACTGCTGAAATAAATCTGTACCTCCAAGCGACTTAAAAAATAAAAACTGGCTGGATACATAGGCTCCAGTGCTGGGGTCAGAAAATTACAGCTTGCAGACCCAACCTAGCCCACCACCTGTTGTGCCTGACCTGCAAGCTAAGAATGGTTTTACATTTTTGAATGGTTGGAAACAATCGAAAGAATATTTTGTGACACATGAAATTACGATGCCAGTGCCCATAAATGAAGTTTAGCTGGAACACAGCCATGCTCATTCTTTTATGTGGCGTCCAGAGCTGTTTTCGCACTGCAGCGACAGGGCTGAGGAGCTTCGACAGACCATGTGGCCCCAACAGCCTGAAATATTTACTCTCTGGCCTTTTACCAAAAAAACTTTCCCAACCTTTGTTCTAGTGTTTTATTTTTTTTTTAATGTTTTTTATTGATTTTAGAGAGACAGGAAGGGAGAGGGATAGAGAAACAGAAACATCCATGAGAAACATCGATTGGCTGTCTCCTGCACGCCCCCTAGTGGGGATGGAGCCTTCAATCCATCTCAACCGCTGAGCCACACCAGCTGGGCTGTTCTAGTTTATTAACAAATTGTTCATTAGTTTAAAGTCACACCTCATATTAAGAATGAGCTTTATTTCTTGTATTTAAGAGAGTAAACTCACATCACTATGTATGATTTCTGATTTTTAAATGTTTGCTATTTTAGAATTTACTAAAGCTGCTTATGTGCATACACTATGACCTGGTGATTCACTCCTAGGTACATCTCCAACAAAAATACACCCGTATGTTCACAGGCATTTGAATGTTTATAGCAGCACTCTTTTTGTTTTTTAATTAAATCTTTATTGTTGAAAGTATTACATGTTTCCTTATTTGCCCCACTGATCCCTCTAGCCTCCCCCCCACCCCCCATTACCCCCCTCCCCCGCCACAAGCCTTCACCACCCTACTGTCTGTGTCCATGGGTTATGCATATATGCATACAAGTTCTTTGGTTGATCTCTTCCCACCTATCCACCCTCCCTCGCCTTCCCTCTAAAGCAGCACTCTTTATAATCACTGCAAAATAAAAACTATTCAAATACCTATCAACAATAGAAGAGCTAAAAAGATTGTGATATACTCATATATTGCAATACTATATAGAAATGAGTTATTTACAATTATATGCAAACAATAGGGATGAATCTCAGCAACATAATGCTGAATGAAAGAAATCAGATACCAAAATACATCCCATGTAATTTCACTGGAATGAAATTTTAAAACAGGCAAAACTAACAGATCAAGGCAGTGGTTCTCCTTGAGGGGCCAGGATGGCAGTGAACGGAGGGGGATCCACGGGGGCTCCTGGAGTCCTAGGACGGGTCTGCCTCCTGATCTGGACACTAGGGACGCAAGCATGTTCTGGTAAAGTTGCTGAACAGTTAAGATATGTGCACTGGTCTGTATGTACATTACACTTTAATAAAAGCTTTTAAGATGCCTTCTATTTTCTCTGTGCTATTGATTCCTTATACCAAATTAACTGACATATAATCTAGTTTTATAAATAAAACGAATGTTTACTTTGCCCTTTGTTATAATAATTATTTCAAATTAACATCTTTTTCCTCAATAAGTATAATATGTTTTACTCATGAAGAAAAATAAGTTTTTGTAAGAATTTTTCATTAGTTCCTACTTCAGATATTTCAATCTATGTCTACTCCGGGCACGTGGATTATAATTGCCAAGAATCTATTATAGTGATAACACCTGCAGCATGCCCAGAAGTGCCATTAATAGCTGTTGAACTAAATTCATGTTTCCACTGGTTTTTATTTTCAAACTTATCATTTTATAATGTCAAAAAAAGCATAAGTTATCTGAACGTTTATTTGATGGTTATATACTTACCTCTGGATAACTGCTTCATGAATTCTACGATACATGTAGCATTCTACAAACAGCCATGGTGAGTAGAACCACCTTGGTTTTCCATCACTGTCATTTAAAAGACCCTGTTGATGTTCTAGGTACTGATTCCATATGTCAGTATCAGCAAACTTCTCAACCAAGGGGACAATTGGTTTGTCTGTCTGTGATTCATTCCGCAATTTAGAAAGAAGAGAAATTGCTTTCTTTTCAGCTTCTATGCCTTTCTACAGAAATAGGGAAGAAACATTTACACATATTAAAAAATATATAATCTATATGTAAATAATTAAATTTTACATATATTTTATATTTAAATATACACGAATACTTCCTCTAGGGTAGCACATTTTTATGGACCTAAACTTAAAAAGGAAAGAAATACTATATTACAAAACTACATCTTATGTGTTCACAAACTATTATAAACATTTAAATTTAGAATTAAGTTGAAAATCAAATCACACACACACACATCTCATATCAACATTATCCTGCCTTATCTATTCTGCCAGGTTTTTTTTTTAAGTTTCATCTAATAACTAGTCCCTTCATTATCTTCAAGTGGAATGACCATTATCAAAGAGGGGAAACAGCTTAGTATGTTTGCTAAAGATTTAAGAAAATAATTAAAGTTCAAATACATTTCATACCTCTCCATGTTTCTCAAACATTTCATTTTTATGTCGATGCAATGTATCAATAGCCTTGGTTAGGATCTGTGGTATTCTGTCTTTAATTGTAAGATATGCAAACGACCTAGAAAAAGGAATCACATACATAGTGTATAACTTAGTGGCACTGATACTAGAAGACTGGTCATCTTTTCGTTTCTGGGGCAACTCATTTAAATTAAAATTCCTTTTCATACAACCATTATAAGGAAAATCAGCATTGTCTGGCTACCACTATATTAAGACAGGAAAATCTGACAACTCCTCTGGTAAGTCATCAAAGCTAGGCAGTCTTTGTGCCTCTAACCCGATTCTCCCCGGAAATCTGTTAAATCCTTACCTTTCCCGATCTATTACTTTTATTCTCCTTAATCAGAAACTAGTTTAACGATGTGATAGGACAAAAAAAGAATTACTCTAAAAATCAAACAGGCTCTCCTCCCACATCAATTGCTAAGTGACACCATCTACTTAGAATGAACAAGGCCGTGGATGTGAAACGGCTTGCAAGACTCTACTGTATTAGAAAAACAAGGATAGTTATGATCCTGCTGCTTTCTTTTCTCTGTCTTAGCCAATTTTAATTCTTTTCAAAGGCTTTTCCTGCTGCCTTCTCTACCTGCACGATGACTCCTTCCATCCTGTTCTGTCCCTAAGCAAAATTAAGGCATGTTACCAGCTCACACTCCCAACCAAAAAAAAAAAAAAAGGTTTTCTAAAAGTGTAAAAGAAAGCTAATAAGGGAAAACTTGAGTATATTTGCATTTAAAAATTAAACATAGTCGAGTTTAGACCTACAAACACCCAGATTTACAGATTATCATTTTATATGTAATGAAATACAGCACACAGTTAGAAAACAAGCAGACTTTAGCCAGTGGTGAAATTCTGTGCAGTTTTTAGAGAGCACAAAACTGAGCTGATCAATTCACTTACATCATCAGAGACAAAGTAAAAACAAAGAAAGTTGACATAATCATTTTGTAAATACCTCTGCCCAAACACCTATTCTAACTTTAAGATGGGATCAGCACAATTCTGAAAACTCAAATATCTCCCTGGCCAGTTGGTCATCACCCAGGTGACCAAGATAGGGAGCATGCAGGAGGCAACCAACCCACTGATGACAGATGTTTAACTCTCACACTGATGTTTCTCTCCCTGCCTCTCTCTAAAAATCAATTAGAAAAAACAATATAAAAACTCAAATATCTTACTGAAATTTTTTAAATATTGGGTTATACCCTGAGTAACTGAGGTTTCCTCAAAAGACAACGATAAAACTACAGTGAATGAGCACCGACCCACGCACCAAGCTGTTGCTCAGGGCACATGTCCAGGCTGCAGGCCAGTCCCCAGTCCGGGGTGCTCAGGAGGCAGCCCATATCCATATTGATGCTTCTCCCTCCCCCGTTTCTCTCTAAAATCGAGAAGAACATTTTTTTTAAGTATACATTTTAAAAAATCAGAAGACGCCGATTCTGTGTTACTTTGAGTAACCTAAAGTGGTTAGGTTATAATATGTGTGATAACCACTGTAATCAGAATTTAACGTTTAATCGTCACTAGGAGGCCTGGCACAGTAACTCCGTGGGTTAGCGTGCTACCCCAGTGTGCCAAGGCTGTGGGTTTGAGACCGTCAGGGCGCATCCGAGAGTCCACCAGGAAATGCATACATAAGTGGAACGACTAATCAATGTTTCTTTCTCTCTCGCCCTTCCTCTCTGTCTAAAATCAATTTTAAAAAAATGCTTTTTAAAACACTACTAGTTCCCTGGGGGGAGAGAAGGAGCGTTAAGTGAGGTGACACTTGAGTCCTCCCAAGCAGCAGCTACAAAGCAGTGCTTTGAAGATTGTGCTTGGCTGTCAAGCTCGCATTGCTCTTTCTCCAGCTACTGAGTGTCCTCAGAGGCCTGGGCCCGGGGCAGGTACCCTCCGGGTCAGCGCTCGGGCAGCGAGCGAACCCTCCTCCCGGCCGCACCCCAAGTGCCCGCCGAAAGGGGGCCACCGGCGTCTCTCTCTCTCTGGCCTCCCTGGAGTAGACCGAGGTCACTTTCTTACGAGTGTTCTCGTGTTTTGCAATAAGTGGGAAGAAGGGCGTAGCTCCAATAGTAAACGTGACCGTTCAATGTATACCAACGGATTTTTTTTACGGTGTCCACAACTTTACCCGGTAGGATTCTCAACAGCAGGATTACGGCTTAACCTAACCGGCACGCTAGAAGAAACACATTCTCCATTCATCTGAGATTCCTTTTACAGGGAATTTGACCACCACCTCCCTCGGCGCCCCCGCCCCGCCCCCCGGAAAGAAAGCGCGTTTATTGAACCGTGAAAGCCATGCTCCGCAGCACCCAGAAACAGGCAGGAGGGCGTCGCACATGCGGGGTAACACCGCGGCACAGACCACCGTGAGGACAGGGGGGCTGCCCGGTGCGAGCGGCTGTTGGCGCCCCAGAACGCCGGCAGGATCGCGGCGGGGTCCGGGGTGGGCTCAGCCGGACTCCCGGCCCGGTCCCGGGTCGGGGAGACGCCACGAGCCACCGCAAGGAAGATGCTGCGCCGCCGGCGCGAGCGCGGAGCCGCCGACCCGAGCGCGGAGCCGGGAGAGCCACCCGGCCCCGCCTCGCCCCCGCGCAGCCGGCCGCCCGGGGAAGCGCCACCCGCCGGCAGGACTGAGCCGCCGCGCGGCTTCCCGACCGGTTACCCACAGCCTCCCGGCGAGGCCCGGCTTCACGCAAAGCTGGGGAAGAGGGAAGAGAGCGGGGCACTGGGCGAGGCAAGCGACACCGACCCTTCGTCCTGTCCCGACAGAGGCGGCGGAGAAGCCGCCATCGCCTTCGGCGTCCCCCGCGCAGACGCTGGGGTCTCGCCCGCCGCAGGAAGGGAGGCGGGGCCGGCCCGGAGGAGGAGCTGCGAAAGGCCGCGCCGCGGCTTAAAAAAAAGTGCTTTTGAACAAAGAAACTTTATTTGTTGCCCGTGGAAGGGACAAACAACGACCGGCTCTGGGACGTGGAGATCTTCCGGGGACGGAGGCGGGGACAGCAGAGGGCGACCTGAGAAGCGGAACCCGGAAGCGGGCGGGAGGCGGAAGCCAGCAGGCACCGGGAGGTCCCAGGGACCAGGGAGCGGAAAAGGTCGCGGCGCGGTCACGTGGCCTGGCAGTCACGTGGACCGGGAAGCTCGCGCTCCGCCGGGCCCGGAGCTCTGTGCGCCTGCGCAGTGCCGCGCACTGGGAGCGGCCCAGTGCGGGAGTGGGTTGGCTCTGGGGACGGGAAAGCTGTCGCCACCAGTCTCTTTCCTCTGCGGCCGGGCCCCCTTCTCTTCCGGCGGAGAGGTTAGTGCACTGCCTGCCCCGGCAGTCCGTGAGGCCCTGCGCGGGGGCCCCCGCCTGCCTGGAACCTCCGCATGACAGTGTCACCGGGACCGCCGTGGTGCTCTGCGCGTAACGGTGCTCTTTGGTCCACTTAGCGGGGAGTGAAAAGCACTCACCCCACACACACTCCTCCGAGCCGGTGCACAGCGGTCACTGCACAGCTGAAATAGCTTTGAAGTTAAGGGATTGGAAGGTATGTTCCCGAAGATTAAGGTCACTTGGCCACTGATACTGTTTTCGTAGGAAATGTGCCCAAGAACCGAGTAGCTGCTTTGTATTGCATACAAAAAATAGGAGTTGAATGCCTACTGTGTGCTGGGCACTGTGGCCAAGGGGACAGCGTGAACCAAAGACAAACCTCAATCCGAAGTTTAGAGGGGAGACAAATCTATCCCTTCCTCTTCTATTTTTCCTTCTAGCATTGTTGCTGTTTAATGTATATTTTGCTGATTTACCATGTTTATTGTCTTGTCAAAAAGATAGGGATTGTTAGTCATTTTCCTGAATTTTCAGCAAGTAGGACAGTGTCTACCTACCACATGATAGGAACCCAGTTCACATGTGTTGTGTGTGTTAATAAACTGAAAACGTAAGGTATGCAAGGGATGTTACATGCAAGGAGAGCTATAAAGGGGAGGAAGATAGAGAATGGGTGCTGACTGTACATTTTAAATGAAGTGGTTGGGGAAGGAGACGTTTGAGCCAAGGTCTGAAGAAGGTGAGGGAATGAGGCTTGCAGAGACCTGGCAGGAGAGCATAAGAAACAGTAAATGCAAAGATCCAGAGGCCAGAGTGAAGAGCAAAATGAGCAAGGGAAAGGGCTGTGGGAGATGTTAGAGTGCTGCAGCGCCAGAGAATGCAGGGCCACACAAGCTATTTTAAGATTTCTGGCTTTTACTTATAGTGAAATATGAGGCCATTGTCAGATTTTCTACAAAGAAAAGATGTGATCTGACTTCAGTGTTCGAAGGATCACTTTGGTGACTGTTGAGCAGAATCTGCAGGAGCCCAAGAACAGACACAGGGAGGATACGATGTGGAGCTATTACCGTAACCTTTGGGAGAGAGCGCGTGGACCAGGTGGCAGGAACTAGCTGGAATAAAGCGAGTGGGGTTTGCTGACGAGTTGGGTATAGAGAGTGAAGAGAAGAGCCAAGGTGGCCTCCAGGTTTTGGGCTTCCGCAAAGATAAGGATGTGATTGCTATTTCACGAAAGGGGGCGAGAGACTGTGGGAAGAATAGGATTTGTAGGTAGATTTCAGAAACTGAGTTTTGAGAATGCTACATTTTGTGTGTGAATGAGAGTGGTTTAGAGGTAAGTTTTTGATACTCATTAAGGAGTAAGATGGTATAAGATCATGAAGTTGGGTGAGATCACCACGATCTGAGAAGAGAGAAGAGAAGTGGCGAAAATACTGAGCCTTAGCTCGTTCCATTCTTGAGGGGTTGAGAAACCAGCCAGAGACCAGAGCTGCCACCAGTGCGGTAGGTAAGCGGCCCGTGGGGACTCCTAGAAGAAGCCTAGGGAAGAAGGTGCTCCCAGGAGGGTGGAGTGATCAGCTGTATCAGATGTTGCTGATAAGTCAGGTAAACTGAAGACAGAGAAGTGCCCATTGGACTCAGAAATGTCGAGGTCATTGGTGACATTGACAGGTGGTAAAGTGTTTGGGATGAAAGCCTGATTGGAGTGCGTTTGAGAAAAGTCAGAGACGAGGAGTCAGAGGCAGCAAATAAAACTCTAAAAGGAAGGGAGCTCAGAGAAAAGGTATAGTATATGGGAGGGAAGATGGAGCCAGGGAAGAGTTGGTTTTATCAGATGGGAGAAATGCAAGCATCGTTGTATGCTGATAGGAATGTGCCAGTAAAGAGGAAAAAATAAATGGCATAGAAGAAAGAGGGGAGAAGAGCTGAATCATTCCTTCTGTAGAACTGACACGCTAACCACTGAGTGACACCAGCCAGGGCTTTGAGTGTTTCTTGGATGTGCTCTGGCTGGAGGTAGAACCTGGTATTATTATTTATTAATTACTGTATTATTTTCCATATGAATAATTGTAAACCAACTTTTGCCCCACCCTAACCCTGAACACCCCCCACCCCTGTCCTGTCCTCCCTCCGTTCCTGTGGTACAGTGCTATGGGGACAAGTGTTTGGGGAACTGGAAAAGCCTCGGTTTTAATTACATCGCTGCAACTCGCTAACTGACCAGTGAGCCTCTTTAAGCCTCAGTCTCCTGACCTGGAGGAGGAGGGAGAGATAGAAACATCAATGATGAGAGGGAATCACTGATCAGCTGCCTCCTGCACACCCCTCACTGGGATTGAGCCCACAACCCGGACATGTGCCCTTGACCGGAATCAAACCGGGACCCTTCAGTCCACAGTCCGACGCTCTATCCATTGAGCCAAATCAACTAGGGCCTAAGATACGTTTCTTAAACATCCTTTGGCCCTGTGAGTCTCACATTTGAAAGCTCTGGCTTCCCCCTACCCACAGAAACGCTCTAGGATCGCTTATGATCTGGCCACTGCTCCTTGTCAGTGCTGATCGCTGAGGCAGCTCTCTCCCGCCTCCCCTGAAGTTGCACTTGTTTGTCAGGTAAACACAACTGTGTACCTGGGTGTTTGATTTGCTGATCCCTCTGCCCTTTTGACCCAGTTCAACTGTCACCTCTGACTTTGTCCTGCCCTCGCCTTACCCCAGATGCTCCCTTCCCAGGCCCAACAGCAATTCGTGCCGTAGAGGTCACAACGTTAATGTCTGTTTCCCCTGCTGGACAGTGAATCCTGAGATCGCTGACTCCCACTTGTATCTCCACACCTAACCTGTGATTTTGTAACATATTTTTAATTGCCTGCTACAGGCTTACTTGGAAAGAATAAATATTCTATACTATAAATAGTGGGGGAAATTACTTATGTAGTCTGGTTTCTTTGTGTGAAAAGAAAGTGTGTCTATGTCTGTCTGTCTGTCTGACATCCCGTATCCTCACTGCCATGCCCACCCCCAACCTGAAAAGCACCTTCCCCTTCGAGTAGCAGCTTAAATCCTCCTGGGATCCTTTCCTGACACTTCCTGTAGAGTGGGCCCAGCTCCTGCGTGGCTCTCAGTGCCTTGCAATAGGTCTTTGCTAGGGCATAGAGCAGTGATGGCGAACCTATGACACACGTGTCAGAAGTGACAGGCGAACTCATTTTTTTGGTTGATTTTTCTATAAATCTTGGTTTTACTATGGTTGCAAATATCAAAAAATTTCTATATGTGACACGGCACCAGAGTTAAGTTACGGTTTTTCAAAATGCTGAAACGCCGAGCTCAGAAGGTTCGCCATCACTGCCCCAGGGTTTTTCCACTGAGTTACAGTGAACAGATGGGGATCCTGTCCCCCCAGGAGACCGTTGGCACCACGATGGCAGGGACCCTGTCCTTTCATGGAAGCATGCCTGACCCCAGCTCATTGCTACCTCACTGTAAAGGCTGAATACATTTTGAATAAAGGAATTTATAAGGACAGATTTTTAAAAATAGATATGCTAATGAAGTAAATGGAGAGTTCTCGCAACTCTTTCTTTTTTAAGGCCCTTGTCATGTCAGCTTTATAATCTTGTAATCTTCCAGAAAAAAGGCCAAAGGTTGATTAGAGGAAAAGTAGCAGAAATACTTGTATCTATTTGTAATCTTTTTTTTTTTTCTGCTAGACTTAGGTTAAGATGAATCTGTTTTGCAAATATTTTTACAGAAATATGCCTGTTACCTAGGAAAATATTATGTATTTTTTGAAACTTTAAGAAACAACAACACTTGAACTTCGAATTCTTTTCCTTCTAGCTTGGAATGTGGTCATGTCAGCCAGACTTCTCCATGCCCTGGCCGGATCCCACTGCGTTTTATCAAAAGCATGTCAGCGCCAAAGACTGGCTCATCGGACAGGAAAACCACTTAAGGAACTTGAGAGCGCAACACGCGGCGCCCTGGCGAGAAGTCAGACCTTGGATTTGTTCTTTCCTGATACCGCAGCTGGTGGTTTGAAAGAGTCCCGGGTCCTGGAAATGAACCTGAACGCATCAAACACAAGCATGTTCCCTGCTTCCAGCACTGCACGTTGCCACGGTGAACAAGCACGCCTCCCCACCAGGAAGTCTCTGGGCCCGCACCGGATGACTCACAAACCAAATCGATTAGGTCCTAAGTGGTTTATAAAAATCATCGAGAGGCATTGCTCATCCACGTCAACAGAAACGCTGGTTCCTAAACAAGACTTTCCGCAGATCAAGAGATCACTAAAAGCTTCGAGGACCCGGCAACCGTCCAGGACCAACCTTCCGGTTCTGTCCGTGAACGAGGTAAAAACATGGTGGGGGCCTGCGGTGGAGGAAGAATCGCTCCCTCTCTAGGCTAGCACGGATCGCACACCAGCTCAGCAATTTTTTCATCAAGATCTTTGCCAAAGAGTAAAACTTACTATATTCAAAGGGAATCAAAATCTTAATGTTAAGAATTATTGAGTCAGCCCTGACCGGTTTGGCTCAGTGGCTAGAGCGTCAACCTGTGGACTGAAGAGTCCCAGGTTCGATTCCGGTCAAGGGCATCTACCTTGGTTGCGGGCACATCCCCAGTGGCGGGTGTGCAGGAGGCAGCTGATCGATGTTTCTCTTTCATCGATGTTTCTGACTCTCTGTCCCTCTCTCTTCCTCTCTGTAAAAAATCAATATAATATTAAAAAAAAAAAAGAATTAGTGAGACATATAAAGACAAACTATAGGTGATTAAATGTACAAATATAGTTTACGAAAGGCCTAGTTATTGGCCTAAGGAAATTTTGCAAAAGAAGACTACTGCCAGGATTCTTGTTCCAGCATCTAGAAGGGTTCAGGAAATCTGGAGAAGGGCTGTGTATAACTAAAATAAGAGTCCAAAGACAAAACATAATTTTGAAAGGCAGGAAGTCAGAGAAGACTTAGTTAAATGAACTAAGTTTTCTTCGTCTCAGGACCCCTTGCTTTTTATTAGCACAATTTGTCTTAAGGCGAGGTAGATCTATAGACTTCAAAGGGTAGGGTTAGGGACAGAATCCATTGTCAGATTGGAAGAATTTGCCTATGGCTATTCAGGTGTTTGGTCAGTAGGAGGCAATAACATGTAGATGAAGATGCCCTGAGCTGTCTGGCTGCCAACAATCATCCCTTTTCAGGTTTGGAGAAATGCCTTTAGCCATTCTCAACAGGCGACAACATATGTGACTCTGCCCTTGTTGAGTCCCCAGGTTCCATCAACCTTTTGATGAAACTCTTGCAATTATGACATGCTGGAATTGGCTTCCAAGCAGGCTAGTATTAAATGCAGTCTAGCAATGGTCCCCTAAAAACACCCATTTAAAAAAATCAAACTGAAGGAATTCTTTATTCAATTAGGAATTAATTTTTTTAGTAGCTGTGCAGACAGGTAAGCATTCATTAGTCCATGGGACTGCATGGGTGGGGTGGGGTGGGGTGGGGTGGGGTGGTGAGATGACGTGGCAAGGTCAAATCAGAAGGCAGGGGGAAGGTTTTTGCTTTTTTATTCTTTGAAGGTTGAAGGGGTATTTTTGTTCACTATTACAAGGTATATGGGAATTTCTCAGCTATAATCACATTTCCCGTCTAAATGAGAAATATTTAGGGTCAGGATCAAGCCCTTTGTTAACCTTCTTATCTTGCATAATACCTAGAACTGTGCCTTGTACTTATAAATGTTTATTAAGTTGGGAAGGATGGGAAAGAGGCAAAGGAATTTTTTCTATGTCTGTATTCCTCATCATCAAAAAATAGGAATGTGGCCCTGTAGGTGGCTCAGGTGATTGAGGGTTTGATCTCTGGTCGGGTGTGCGGGAGGAAACAACCAATCAATGTCAATGTCTCTCTCTCTCTCTCTCTCCCCCTCCCTCTCCCTCCCCCCCCCCTTCCTCACCCTCTAAAAATCAATAATAACATATCCTTGGGTGAGGTTTTTTTTTATTTTTAAAGGAATGTAGAATATTTAAAACTTGATCAGGCCTGCTGAATCTATCAGAAAACAGGTTAGAATGTCTGTCTGAACATCTCAATTCTGAGTGGACCCTAAGCATGTTTAATTTTGTTGTGTGTGTTTCTTTTAAGTATATTTTTATTGATTTCAGAGAGGAAGGGAGGGGGAGAGAGAGATAGAAACATCAGTGACGAGAGAGAATCATTGATCAGCTGCCTCCTGCATTCCCCTACTGGGGATCGAGCCCACAACCAGGGCATGTGCCCTTGACCGGAATCGAAACTGGGATCTGTCAGTCCGCAGGCTGATGCTCTATCCACTGAGCCAAACCAGCTAGGGCTTGTTGTGATTTTTTACTGGGCTGTTGGCTTCCTTTGAAAGGATCTACAGACCCTCATTACTGATCTTCAGATTATGAAGTTAGGCATCGACGAATAATTTTCATTTTGGATTCTGCTTTTGTTTAAATTCTTGTATGGCCCCTCTGAACCCAGTATATAAAGGATGGAAGAGCTCCGTGTGAACTTCTCTCATTTCTTCTTCCTAGCTCCTGATGTTTTATTATATCATTCAGCTTTGTGGTGGTCCAGGAAATCCAGTATCTAAGTGACTGAGATGAATTTAAGCATAAAAACCCCAATTCATGGCAGGTACAAAAAGAGGAAGATGAACTCCCTTTTTCCTTTTGTTCTGTCGAGCAGCATAGAGCAGAAGCAGGTTTCTTAGGAAGATCCTGACAAGGTCAAAGATGTTATTTTTGTTGTTGTTGTCGGTTATAAAACGTCAAAGAGGCATTACTTCTCTGGGCTAGCCTTAGATTCGGGAGCAATTATCCTGAATTCCATTGTTTTATTTTTCTGTAGGACTTTTCTTCTGTTTCGAAGAAAGGATTTGAAGTAGATTTTTCAAAATTTAATACAGTGACAAGTGAGGTAATAAAAGCATTACATTTACAATAGAGCAAACAATTGACATGAACAGAGAAATAAAGATTATCAAGTACTTGGTATGACCAATTCATTAGTTCTGCAAAGCCCAATGGAGGAAATCCTCCTGAGTTATATATTTCTTGTTGTCTAACAGAGAAAAAAAGAAAGACATAAAAATGTCTTACGAGAAATTAGTTCCTCCATCCCCAAATGTTGGGAGTCACTTATATCCCAGGGCCTCATGTAGGAGAGATTATCTGTATAAAAGCCTAATATGTTAACTGTCTGACCGAGCAGTCAACCAACCAGTCACCAGTGGCATGCACTGACCACCAGGGGGCAGATGCTCCAACCGGTAGGTTAGCTTGCTGCTGGGGTCCGGCCAATTGGGACAGGGCCAGACACATCCTGGAGTCCTCCTGCGGTCCCTCCCGCGGTTCCTCCCCAGCCACCGGTCCCAATCGGCCCTCAAAGGGACTGGGCAAGATGGCCCTGAGCGACCCAGATCGCCAGCCAGGCAGAGGGACCCCATCCTGCATGAATTTCGTGCACCGGGCCCCTAATGTAACAGAATTGATGTGACTTCAGTTAGGGTTTTGCAAAAACAGAAACAATGGTCTCTCTAAAAGCACAGGAAAATAATAGAAAAACTTGCATTTCTGAAAGCATTTCTAAAGTGATTGAAATAATATAATTTTGGAACATTGTTTTCTGATCTTTTCATGGGTGACCATAGTCTTGAGAGGTGAGTAGGATCTAGCCCTGGGGCTGAAGGTTGGCTTTTATCTTCCCCAAGTGCAGGGCCACTTATCTCCTTCGTAGAGCTCTAGCCCTTTCTGCCCCTCTGGACCGACCGAGACAGGGAGGGCCTCTCTTTTGTACTAGGAATCGGGTGTGATTTGTCTCGTTCCCTGAGTGCTCCTGAGCTCGCCCACACAGCATGGGCATGCACTTGGAACTGACAGAATGAGGTTCATCACCTCTGTCGGAATCAGCTCTGCCTGGTCTCATTGGCAGAGATCATGACCTACTGAGATATCAACCCCCATCCCACTGGCTCATCATTTATCATGGCGACCACAGTGCTGCTGGCATGTCCTGTCTTTAGGAGCAGGATGCAGAGCATAAGGACCCCGGCCCTGGCTACATGGAGCCCGCCTGTGCAGGGAGTGCTGGAATGCCCCGGCGTGGTCTCAGCCCAACACCACAGTGTATTGTAAACTTAACTAATGGGTTGTTACTTTTTTTATTTCTATAGAAGAATTGATGAGCAGTGAAACCACTTTTTTTTATTCATTTTCTTTTAAAGAGAGAGGAAGGGGGGGGAGAGGGAGAGAGAGAGAGAGAGAGAGAGAGAGAGAGAGAGAGAGAGAAACATCTATCAGTTGCCTCCCACGTGCGCACCAACGAGGGATCAAACCTGCAACCTGGGTATGCGCTCTGACTGGGAATCGTACCCACAACCTTTTGGTTTATACTAGTAGATTGTTAATTTTTTAAAAAATATTATTTTATTGATTTTTTACAGAGAGGAAGGGAGAGGGATAGAGAGTTAGAAACATCGATGAGAGAAACATCGATCAGCTGTCTCCTGCACACCCCCTACTGGGGATGTGCCCGCAACCAAGGTACATGCCCTTGACCGAATCAAACCTGGGACCCTTCAGTCCGCAGGCCGACGCTCTATCCACTGAGCCAAACCGGTTAGGGCTGTTAATTTTTTTTTAATGAAGTAGAATATGGAAAGTATCAGAATGCATTACAAGTGGTAAAGGTGAAAAATATTGTTTGGGGAAACGGTGTCAGTTGCTGGTGTGTGCATATGCGCATATATCTGCTGTGTATGTGAAAGGACTTCTCACCATAGGTTGCAGTCAAAAAGCTTGAAAGCTAAAGCATTGTAACAGTAACGTAAAATGTACCTGTTTAATGAGCTTCACCTACAATCTGTACATATCAGGAAAGACATGCATTTCCCCCTTATGGTAGGGAAGCAGCATTGCTGTAATGTGCTAATGTTCTTCAGGAACAGAATGTGAACAAAATAAACTTTCCTTTTTAAGACAAGTGTCTCATCAGAGCGTGTGATGCTAAAACAGGAATCATGTATAGCTTTCTAGCCCCATCTGCTGGAACGTGTTTTCTGTGGCCAGGAAAAAAAACAACCACCCATAACCGAAAGTGCTGTGGTTTTCTTGGCTTTCGGTTGTTTTGTTTTTAACATTTTAAAATAGGAAGGCCTAAATTTAGGTCTTAAATCCAAGAACTATTTTTGGTTGGTTTGGCACATTTATTTAAGAGCAAGTTGTTGACCCCATTTTAAAACCTGAAATTTGTACTATGTGTGTGTATGTATAAAGTGCTTACTAAATAAGGATTCATTATAAAAATTAAGTAAAAGGCATATATGAAAATGAAAGCTTTGTACAAAGTAGTAACACTTTGAATTAATAGGAGGAAATGCAAAATCAGGACACTTCGTAATTCTCTTTCCTTTTACCAAATAGATTTAAATACAGTCTTGCAATTTAAGAGCAAAAGGAAAAAAAAAAGTCTACCAAATCAGACTGAAAAACTTTGTGAATCACTTATTAGTAGAAGAAGCCATAAGTTAAACAGATTCGGGTTAAGGAGGACACAGAAAGTAGTGCGGCAGCCATGTACGCCGTGTGATACTGGCTAGAACTTTTAGCCAAACTAAATGGGACCCAGGAGAGAAGGACACAGGACAATCTTTAGGGAATCTGCAGAGAAGGTCCTTGGATTGGCTAAGGGAAAACAGGTTGTGTTTTAAAATGTATTTATAATCTGACTCTTTGGAGCTCAGAATAAATTTTCTCCTGGAAATGGTGATGAAATGCTTTGCCTTGCCCCATTTTTGAGAGTGCAAAAGAGTGAACATTTTCAGCACAGATGGGCCTGGCCAGTACCAAACGGGGGTGACGTAGACGAGACAGCAGGGAGTGGGAGGCTGTGTGGGCTGGGGGACCCGCCCCTCCTTAACCCTAGTCGATTATTGCCAGTTCTTCCGCATGATCAAAAGATGGTGGAAATCTGGATTTTGTGTAAAATTGTAATTTATTGTTGATGGGAGAAAGGAAGGAATTAATATACTCCTTTTCTTGAATTTCATACCAGGGCTGGAACAGAAAAGGAAAGACTTTAGGAGCTGAGATGAGTGAGTCCCAGGAATAACTTTTGATTTAGTGACTCACCTCTTTTGATCAGTGATGGGCTAAAGCCCCATATTTATCAAAGGAATAGAATTACTCGTTCTGATCAGTAGATATTAATACAGAAAGTTAGGAATATGTGAATGTTCAGATGTAATTTACTTGATAAACTTTTTAACCTCCCATAAATTTTGGTGGTTTAATAACTAAGAAATGTTGAGCATTTGTGCCAGTCAGGGTTCTAAGTAGTGGACATCGATCACCTTGTTTAAACTTTACAACAACCCTAAAAGGCAGGCATTACTATTATTTTGATTTTTAAAAATTAATCCAGTCCTGTGCCTGAACTCTTAGCACCTGTGCCAGTAGCTTTTGACTTTACTGACCTCATCCCAAAGTGAGAAACGTATTTTATATTATATATATACATAGTGACCCTCTATACATACTTAGACATGTCTAAGTGACAGAAAACTTCACCAAATAAAATGCATCCTTACTATGAATAATGTACTCTAATATTTTCTATTTTATTCTGTTTAGTTTTGTTTTCCAGCTGGTTTGGGCCACTAAACTGATATCAGGATGCACTATGGGTTGTGACTGACAGTTTGAGAAAAACACTGCACTGGACCGTCTTTGCATGTGTGTACTGTACAGACACAAATCATGAATGTTTACGTGTACACACGGACGAGACGGTGCAGGAACCAAACCCGGGTGCATTCTCAGATATATGAAACGTTGTGCTTAATATTAACCAGAGTACAAGATCTATAATTCCTTTGTAGATTTCAAATAATCTCTGCTTGTACAGGCTGGTGACAGGTTATTAAATGACCTTAAATAATAACGTGGCTGTGAATAAGAGTCATGGGAACTCGGGGTTGGAGAGACTTTTTGAATAGCATGTCATCCAATCAATCAATCAATAAATAAATAGCGTGTCACCCAGGCACCCATATGATGCGAAGTCCTCCGTATCTTCGCTCACTCTGTGCCTGAACTCTCAGGATAGCCATCCGCCGTCTTGGCTGGCAGGAGCAAGTTCTCTCACACTCAGCAGCAACCTGTCTGCCTGCTGCCCTTCCTCCTCTTTCATACATCCCTTGTATGAGTCTTTGAGATGTTTGGAAAAACACTAGCTTTGCAAGATGGAGCCTGTAAGGTGACAGCAACCATTGCAGACACTTCGGCTGCCCGGTGACCCCTGTCATGCTAATCTCGCCGAAACAGGGCCTGATGCACTGCACGGCGTTTGCAACTGCGGATGAGTATCACCTGGGCGCGCTCTCGCAAGACCTGGCCTCCCAAGGATATGTGGAAGTGACAAGCCTGCCTAGAGGTACATCTCCGTGAGCCTGGGGCCAAGTATGTCCAAATGCATTAGGAAATGCTTTTCCTCTGATACTGTCTTAAGTCTGCACTTGCTTCAGTTTCATTTTCTATTTAAAGGATTGCATCACAAAAGTGGTGGTTGAACCGCTTCATACAAAGATAAGAAATTAGAATGTAGTTTATGGGAGCTCAGTTCTCAGATTAAAATCAAAAAGACCTGTTATGCTGCACAGCATCACTAGTACCGTGGGTGATGAAGGCCATGGCAGTTCATTGCTGCCGCATTAAAATGTTACTTTAGTGTTACTGCAGAACCAGATTGATAGAGATGTTGGGGAAAGCCTTTAAAGAAAAATGTACCATATAATCCAAGACTTTAAAGCTAAGGAAATGAGCTAAAAGATGGACACAATATCAAAATAACCTTAACCGACGATATTAGACTACTGTCAGGAAGGATTTTTGAGAAAATAGCCTGCCCTATATTAAAAAAATAAGTAACTTGGAACACTTTGATGGAAATTCATGAATTTACCTCAAAGTAGCAAAACTAGTAGGTTGAAAACCCCCTGCTACAGAGAAAGTTCTTACAGGAATTCTCACATGAAGTAGTACAAATACCATTATGCTTTCTCAGCCTTGATGATCTGAACAGATTGTTTGTTCTATTTGATGGCAAAAACAGGCATAATTGACTTAGAAACACGGAGCTCTGTCCAGGGCCCCTAAAGCGGAGTCGCCCTTGGCCGCCGGGTAGGGTGGCCTGGGCGCTGCACACCGGGGCTGCTTGCACCTCCATTTATGCTGCTCGGCTACAGGTGAACTAGTTAGAGTTCACCCAAAAAAAGGTGGTTTAGGGTTTGGTCCCTATCTGAATTCCCTAGCTTCTAGCAGAAATTCTGAAACTTTGAAGATCCTAATTTGAGGTTAAGAAATTATATAACTTTTTACATATTAATATTAATATATGTATTAATTGATATATTAATATATTTATAACTTATAGAATAGTATATATTTGTAACAACTTATGGATGAGTATTTGTATATTGATATTTATTTAATATTTAAAAGGTTAAAATATTTCAACGTTACAGGTGACCATGGTGGTAGTTCTCATAATTAACTTTGAAATGGTCAGTAGCTTTGTTTCTGTATATTTTTTTTTACTCTCAATTTCCACAGTATCATTTAAAATTCAGGAAGATTAGTCGTTTGAGAATTATATTATTAATATATAAAATTATAAATAAAATGGTATTTAAAGGATGAGAATATATAAATGGTTCATCACATTTTATTTTAAATTTTGTAGAAAGAAGTTTATTTCTTGAGCTTGAGTTGTATTGAAACTAAGACTTGAATAATAATTAACTGGCCTAGTGATTACTGAATCAAAATGGGTATGAATGAGCAGTTTTAAATAGCACTAATAGTTTCACAGGTTGTTGAATGTTTTGTGAAAGTCATGTCCTACAGCCTTTTCCTGTTCATGGAACATTTTCAGAAAACCTTAGTAGGAAGATGGACAGCGTGTTAATAGAGTGCTTAATGGTGTATGAAGAAATGACCATGAGTTCTTGATTAAACGTTTATAGGTGCCTTTTAAACCTTGTGTCACCTCGTGACATAGCTTTTCAGTCATTTATTTTAAATCACAGATGCAGCCAATATTTTGGTGATGGGTGTGGAAAACTCTGCAAAAGAAGGTGATCCTGGAACAATATTCTTCTTCAGGTAAGACAAGAAAGAACCCCACTGGGAGGTGGACGCGTGGGCGGGTAATGTGGTCTTTAAAGGTCAGGTGTGCCTCCCTCCCCTCTCATAGTGAGTTTGTGGTTTAAATGTATCCTTTGATTCTTATTACATCCAGGAGGGTTTGTCAGTTTTAGGGATCTTCTGGTAAATCCTCCTGTAAAATAATTTTTAAAAGCAGTAAGTAGCCCTATCCGGTTTGGCTCAGTGGATAGAGCATCGGCCTGTGGACTCAAAGGTCCCAGGTTCGATTCCGGTCAAGGGCATGTACCTTGGTTGTGGGCACATCCCCAGTGGGGAGTGTGCAGGAGGCAGCTCATCGATGTTTCTCTCTCATCGATGTTTCTAACTCTCTAACCCTCTCCCCTCCTCTCTGTAAGAAATCAATAAAATATATGAAAAGCAGTAAATAATCTTCCCCTGCCTTGTCTCTTTAAGTCTGGATTTGCATTTACTAAGTACAGGTAAAGCATCCATTTTCCATTCATCTTCAGGCCCCTTACATATCAGCCTCTGGCTGCCTGCCCTGCTGCCTTTCCTTCCTTTTCTTCCTCTCCCTGTGCAGCTCTTTAACTGATGTTTTAGCCGCTTTACCTGTCCAGACACTTTGACTGCGACCTGGCTCACACTCACTCCATTACTGAAAGGTTGCTTTAATGTCAGACACTGCCGAGTGGCTGAGGGGAAGGGTAACGATAGTGGAAACCACTTAGAATAATTTCATACTACCCTCCCAACATTTGAGGAAGGTCCATTATTCCCATATTGCAGCTGAGGAAACGGGGGAGGGGCAGGGGAGTGTCAGGGGAATTAAGTGAATTATCCACAATCAGGGGACTTACAAGTGGCAGAACAGAAACATGAGCATCCGGAAGCACCCAGACTTTGTGGTCTTCATCCTTGTAGTTCAGGGTGGGGAACCCTTTTTCTGCCACAGGTCGTTTGGATATTTATAACATCATTCTCGGGCCATACAAAATTAGCAACTTAAAAATCAGCCTCCTGTACTTGGTCAAACAATTAACTCACCCCTGATGCCTCGACGGGGCCAGACCAGGTGATTCTGTGGGCCTTGTAGGGCCTGAGCCGGACGTTCCCCCCCCCCCCCCCCCGTGTGGTTGATGATAACTGGAAGCCCTATCATTGCCTCTGTCCATGACTCATCTTTTGATGTTACTTTGAAGATAATTCAGAGTTCAGCGTGTAGTCCCAGTAGAATAGTGGGAGGAATTTGAATTCTGAGGTCAGTGCCGTCCATTAGAAATATAATGCCAGCCGCAAACACAAGCTTCATGTGTAGTGATACATGTTATAGCCACATTTTTTAAAGTTAAAAAGAAGATGAATTTAATTTTGAATAACACTAATAAGATCATATAATGCCTGAAATTAAATTTAGTAGTGTATTTTATTTAACTCAACATACCTCAAATATTATCATTTCAACATGTAATCAATCAATAATTAATGACATTATACATTATTTCTTTCCCCTAAGCGTACGGCAGGATAATTTTAAATTTTTTCCCAACTGTAGTTTACATTCAGTATTACTTTGTATTAGTTCCCGGTGTGTGACATTTTACATTCTTCTCTGCATACCGAGTCTTTGAAACCTGGTGTGTCTCACAGTGCAGCATCTCTCGGTTTGGGCCAGGCCTATGTCAAGTGCTCATAGCCACAGCCCAGCTCCAGACAGAGGTGCACCGTGCCCGGGACCTCTCGTGTGCCTGACAGTGACCCTCTGAATGACTGCTCTGGCTGTGGCTTTAAATGCCTCTCAGATCCGTGTCCTGAGACTCTGTGCTGGCCTTCCGCAACAACTTCCTCCCTGGTCTCCTGCCTGTCTCCTCACCCCACCAGTCTGTGTGCCTGTCACAGGCAGGATAATTTTTCAATAGGTCTTTCTGGTCACTATCCTCTCCTGCTTAAAGTTCTATGGAATTTGAGTCAACTTATCAAAGCACAAAGTTCCTCCCTGCCTCCACCCTGATTGCCCACTACTGCCCCACGTCCACAGCCATGCAAAATACTAGCTGTTCTGAGAGGGCGCCCGTCCCTCCCACCTTCTCCCTGAGCCCAGGGTGTGCCCTCTGCTGGTTGCCTCCTCTCCTCCTCTCCTGTGGCTGGCTTGCTGGTCCTTCGGGAACTGTCCATCCGGTGCGCGTCCAGGTATATGCTGCTTAATTCTGTCAGAGCACTGGTTACATGCTGTTGTAATGGGCAGTCTAGGATCAGTCCTGTTGTAATGGGCAGTCTAGGATCAGTCCTGTTGTAATGGGCAGTCTAGGATCAGTCTTTCCAGATTGGACGTTCTGTGAGGATAGGAACTAGGCCATCCTCATCTTTTAGTCCAGATGCTAAGTGCATTGCTTAAGAAATGTCTGAAGGCTGCTAGGGGGTCAGGATATTTTACCTTCCTTCCATTTCCACCCTTCCTTCCTCCAGGGCAATAACCCAGAGCCATAACTCCTCTTTTTTAAAAAATATATTTTATTGATTTTTTACAGAGAGGAAGGGAGAGGGGTAGAGAGTTAGGAACATCGATGAGAGAGAAACATTGATCAGCTGCCTCCTGCACACTCCCTACTGGGGATGTGCCCGCAACCAAGGTACATGCCCTTGACCGGAATCGAACCTGGGACCCTTCAGTCTGCAGGCCGATTGCCTATCCACTGAGCCAAACCAGTCAGGGCATAACTCCCTTTTTTATGTACTGCTTAAACAGCTCCACACGCAGACTGCAGAAATCAAAACAAGTTGTTTATAGCTTTTAGGCCTTAAATTCTATCAAAGCCAGAATTGGATTGCGAGGCTCCTGCGGCTTCCTTGTCTTTCTGCCATAAGCACTGAGGATGGGGGCCTCACTCCCCAGGTGCCTGTGCCACCTGAGGCTTTCATCCATCTCAGTCTCTTTAGTCCGCAGCTATGAAGCATGGCCCTCTATTCTTTTCCTATAGCAGAATCTGTAGGAGAGCTAAGACGAGTCTCAAAAATGTCCTTATTCTGATTTTTGTACAGCAAAATTGAAGCAAATATACAACAGTCTAGATACGTCATTCCATAGTATTAAGAAAGAGTTATTTATTCTGAAAACCATGCGAGAAATCATGAATTGTTGAGAGGTCAGGTTTTCTCAAGGGCTCAAAGAGTAGCTTTTGTTTTGGCATATCCACCTAGGAACCATAATGTCAAATCAGTAAAAATCACATATTTTTAAATTGCATTCTGGATACATTCTAGAAGTCACCCAAGCAAGGCTTTATGTATGACCCTAAAGCATGTATTCTAGCTTTAACTTCGTTGATTCTTTTATTCTTTTAAATTAGGGAAGGAGCTGCTGTGTTCTGGAATGTAAAAGACAAAACTGTGAGTATAAATAAGGTGTAAAAGTATAAAAATATAGTTTTCTGAGAATAAATTGTTAACGCTTAACAATCTGAGCCACTGGGAGATAAATTAACAGGTAATCTACAACTTGTTTGCTCTGCATTATGTCATATTTATCCTAGCAGTTTCATCTTCCAAAATACATTCTATTTTGGCTTATAAATTTCCTGCATTCTCTGAGCATACGCTAATTTTTGGAGAATCAAAACAATCCTAGGTACACTCCAGTCAGAAGGAAGTATACTCCATACATGGTAACCTACAAAATGAATAACGTTACACACAGTTCTCAGGGAGCTGGTCCTCTGAGTCTTATTTTTAGATCAGTTTTCTAGGACTTTACCACTCACAGGAAACAGTTTCTCCAGTACCCCAGTCAGGATTTGTTTAATACAACCTTTTTAGAGGCAGTTTGAGCATACACATCAAAGATTTGTATATAACTCGGCGATTTACATCTAGAAAGTTATCCAAAGGAAATGGTTGCAGTTATGCATGGTGGATGATGCATGAGGTTCATCAACACATTGTTTACAATAGCAAAATGGAGAAATAACCAAAATACATGATAGTAAGAAGTTCGTTAAATACTACAAATTTTACGAGTTTACTACTGTAGTAAATGTAGAATATAATACAGCTCTTAAAAATCATGTGGAAAAATATTCCTAGAAAGTGGTGGAAAATGTGTGTACAATACAGTTAAATTAAAAAAGCAGGTTACAAACTATAACTAATATAATAGCAGAGTTGGTTAGAAAAATAGACCTCATAGAATTCCAGTTTTACAAAGAGTAAACACACACATACACACACACACACACACACACACACACACGGAGGTAACTGGGGGCGTTTCCTGAAGGAAAGGGAAATAAAAATGACTGGCAAGAAAAAGATGATACAGATTGGCTATTTGAAGTGATAAAGATATAAAAGGCTGATAATACCAGGGTTTTTAAAGAATGCTTTCATAAATGTTTGGATTCTAAAATTGGAAAACTATTTGGGAGAGCGGTTTTGCAAAATTTATCAAAATTGTAAGTGTGCATGCCTTTGACCTAGCAATTCCTAAAGAAATAGTCCCACAAGGCCATGCAGATACACACGTACGGATGTGCACTTCGTCCTAGTGGAGAGAGGACTCCCCCCACATGGGTGCACATTTAGGACAGTTAACCAGACTGCAGTTTCTGCATGAAAACGTTCCTATACGCACTATGATCCCATCCTATATAATAAAAGCGTAATATGCTAAGTGTCCGACCGATCCATCGACCATTCAGTCAACCACTCAACCAGTTGCTATGACACACACTAACCACTAGGGGGGCAGATACTCCGACCGGTAGTTTCGCTTGCTGCTGGGGTCTGGACGATCGTGACTGGGCGAGAGGGCCCTGACTGGCCCCATCCCTGCCCAGGCTGAGGGACCCCACCTGTGCTCGAATTCGTGCCCTGGGCCTCCAGTTTCCTATAGAAAGCAAAGTAAATGTACTGTATACACACGGGAAAAAAGTGGGGGGCTGTGCACGGAGTTGAATGGTTCTGGGGTGGGGGGGATTAGGCGTTTAGGAGAGCAGGGCGAGTTTGTCACTTTTGGGACCTCTGTGCTATTTAAATTGTTTAAAGTCTGTTACTTAATGTTTTTCAAAAGTTAAATTTAAAGAATACAGACCGTAATTTTACTAGGGGTTTTCTTTGGGTGGTGGGATAATGATAATTTTTATTTTCTTCTTTATGCTCTTTTGTGTTTTCCAAATATAAAGACAAATGAATATGTCTTCCTGGTGAGTTTACTGTCACAATGAATTTGCCTTTTCCTTATGAACTGAACAGCAGGAGAAATGCCGTCCACTGTAATGAGAACGTCACACACTTCGCACGGAAGGAGCCGGGTCATTTCAGCCTCATCTTCCTTTCCTTCCAGATGAAGCATGTGATGCAGGTTCTGGAGAAGCACGAAGTGCAGCCCTACGAGACCGCGCTGGTGCACTGGGAGAACGAGGAGCTCAACTACATAAAAACAGAGTGAGCGGCGGCCACCAGTTCACGGGGAGCGCACCTGGGACAGCGAGGGACAAGCAGCCGAGATGAACGATAGATGAATTCGTAGACTAGTGTTAAGAAAACAGGTGTTGGTACAAATGCAAAGCTTAAAAATACAGGGTGGGCAAAGGTAGGTCTACAGTTGTTGGTATGGAAAATAATACAATAATTAATAAATAATGTAAGAACAGACTCTGTTCTGTGTACTCACAACAAGTAAACCTACTTTTGCCCACCCCTGCATAATACCACTTTTTTTTACCTTCTTGGGCTACTCATAAATCAAAACAAACAGCCTAACTCCAAAATGGTAAGCAGCCTAAATCAGTAAAATAGTATGCCTTCATCCGAACGAACCCCTCAGATTATTCCAGTAGTTTTCTCTCGAGTCCATTTTTCCCTATTGATACATTTTGGCATTAACAGGATGTAATGAGGGAGTGATCTAAGAGGACCACTTGCAGAAATGGGTCCTGGCATACTATCCCAGGGGGGATGTATGGGCTGTCTCGGCAAGGGGTGGGAGTAATGAGAGATGTTAGGGGTAGAGAGAAGGCAGTAGGAACCAGGTTGGAAGGTCTTTTTCCCAGGGAGTTACTTGTCTGGCGGAATACTCAGAAAGGAAGAGCTTCAGGACCATTAGGAAGACACGGAAAGCCTGGATGGGTACGAGTGAGGAGTGATCACCAGGAAAGACGATCCACTTGCCTATGCCAGCACGGGTCTACGTGCTTTTCGTGCATCAGTTCATTGACTCCTGGCAGAAACCCTGTCATTGCCCCAGGGCACCTGACCAGGGAGTGAGGACCTGGGCCCATGGCCGCGGTAGTTGAAAGTGGGATGTGAACCTAAGACACACCACAAAATGAGGAGCTGATGGAATTTTAGTAATTATTAAGCACTTGGCCTTGGGCCCTAGTTACCATGAACCCCCTTTTGTGCTCCACCTCCAGATCGAACTGCTGCTTCCTAGGTACTCCCCCCACCCACACACACACACACACACACACACACGCACACACGCTCCCGTCTCATTCTCGCTGTTAGTCTGAGGAGGGGTCAGGTCCTTATTTCTTTGGCCCAGCGTCAGTGATTTGGTTTCATTTAGTGAGACACCTCACCCCGCCGGCAGCCCGGCGTGGTGGTCTTGTGGGCCCTGCCTGTGACTCCGGCCGCCTCCCCCAGCTCTGGCGAGGCCTGGGCTCCTTCACAAGTCTCACATCTGTGGGAAGACTCACCCTATTCTTCTCCCACTCGCTTCTGATGTTTATGTTCCCATTCCCTCCATTGCCCGTCTCCCCAGTCCCTCCCAGAGCTCTCTACATGTGCAGCTTCGTTTTTTGTTTTTTTAATCCTCGCCTGAGGATATGTTTTTAATTATTATTTTAGAGAGGAAGGGAGAGAGAAAGAGGGAAACATCCATCCTTTGCCTTCCGTGCGCGCCCCTACGGGGATGGAATATATCAGCCCGCAGCCTTTGACGCACGGGCTGACACTGCAACCAGCCAAGCCCCTGGCCAGGACCCCTCAGTTCTCACAGCTGCCATCTTCCTCCCACCCACACTACATCAGTGTGATTTTAAATTACACTGTCTATACTTTTAATTCAACACTTTTTTCAGTTAACAATTTATTGTGATTATTTTTCCTTTCCATTAAAGATCCTTCCAAGATATGCATTATAACTTTTTGTGGGATACTATAAACCAACCATTCTCCTGTTGAACATGTCTTCTTAATTTTTTACTATTAAACATTGGACCATGAAGTTTTTTGTACATAAATCTTCACATCTTTTATTTTCTTAGAATGAATTTCGAGACGTGGAATTACTTGAATCAAAGGGTATAAGGACATTTATAAGACTCTTGATACAAATTACCAAAATGACCTCTAGAAAGATTCTAAGGTGACTTTTTCAAAAGAAAAAAATTAAGTGCTTTTTAAGACGGACAGGATACATTTTGTTTCCCTCTACACAGGGGGCAGTCGAAACTGCACCGAGGAGAAATCAGGTTAAACTCAGAGCTAGATGTGGATGACGCCATCCTAGAGAAATTCGCCTTCTCCAATGCTCTCTGCCTTTCAGGTGAGTTAATATTACTTATCCGAGGAAGGACTGCATAGTCTTCATCTCAAGGGAAGTTGAAGTATTTAGTAAAGATTTGGACGTGTTTTTATAGAATACTCAGCAAAGCTTTAGCATTCCTTTTTTTTCTTCAAGAGAAAAAAAATAGAATATAAATATCTGTGCTGAAGCTCCTCATTCCTTATGAACCGTATGGATAAAGCTTACCCCCTCCAAAAACATTTTATGTTGTTACTACCTGTTTTCCTCTCCTCTGTGTGGCGATCATTCTTAGCTGGTCTCTAGTGCAGGCAGGAAAGCCCCGCCCTGTGTGACTGGCACAGGCCTCTGGAGAAAAATACACTCGTTTTTCACAGAAAGGGGAGGGTCACATGGCTCTGTTTTTCTGAAAGGTCCATGCACCTGATGAAACTGTACAAGTTCCTTAAGAATTTGTTTGCCCTCAGTCTGCACTGTGGCCTGTCCACACCACCCGGGGCGGCCCAGGCATTTCTGAGCTGTACTCACGGCCCCAAGGAATTGAGGGGGCAGGGAGCCTGTCCCTGCCCCACCTATGCAGCCGCCCTTTGTCCCGGGATGTAGCTCATTCTCTCTGGTTTTCAAGCTACAATCTTAGAAAATCAGAAATTCTATTAAATGTAGCTTTGGACTGCCAGCACGGCTTGGAAATCAACTTCATTTCTTCTTTTGCCACTTTAGTGCTGTCCCTTATGATGGTTAACTGTTCTTAAATTTCACTTTCAAGTTGTTAGCAGATTTGCATCTTAGAGCAGCATTCGCCAACCTTTCGGACCTCAGGGACCACCAGTGGTCTGTGGACCACCGGTTGGCGATCACTGTCTTAGAGTATTGTTGACGTGGCAGGAAAGGTACTGTGCCCTTCTGCATTCTGTATAAATGTGAAGGTGATGATAAGGAAATGATCCATTGTGAAATTTTTCCCCAGTGAAACTGGCTATTTGGGAAGCATCACTGGATCAATTTGTGGAATCTATTCAGTCAATTCCAGAGGTAATTATACCCATTTTATGCTTGCTTTCAAGGATTGATTTCTGTTTGGGAAAAATGCAAATTTTCCACTATACCCATATATTTAGGAGTACAATAAAATAATAATAAACATTAGAAAAAGTTATACTTTAAGAAAAAAAAGAATCCCACTTACGTATAAAATGATGAATAAGAAACTTCATATTTGTTTCATTTTTCATTTCCTTTTTCTTTTCTTACTGATTTCAGAGGAAGGGAGAGGGGGACAGAGATAGAAACATCAATGAGAATCATTGATCTGCTGCCTCCTGCACGCCCCACTCTGGGATCAAGCCTGCAACCCGGGCATGTGCCCTGACCAGAAATCAAACCATGACCTCCTGGTTCATGGGCTGCCACTTAACCACTGACCCATACCGGCCGGGCTGTTTTTACTTTTCAAGTGTAAAATTCAAATTACTTTCCTCTGATGCTGCAGTATTCTTAATGTAACTGCATTAAAGAAAAAAAAAGTGAAGTGTTTCCTCTAAGGAAGGAAGTTATGACCACTTTTCTTGATTAAAAAAGGTATTTTGCTAAATTGTGAAAAATAGTGGCATGAAAAATGCATATAAAGTTATATCAAAACTTGAAAATACATTAAAAATCAAGCTTGCTTTAATCTTTTTACCGTGAAAGAATAATTATACTTGGGATAAGAGGTCCTGAATTTTTTTTGTGTTAATCCTCACAGGATATTTTTCCATTGCTTTTCAGAGTGGAAGGAAAGGAGGGGGGAGAGAGAAACACTGATGTGAGAGAGACACATTGAATGGTTGCCTGCTACATGCACCCCAACAATGCCCCTGGGGCGGGGAGGGATCCCAAAACCCAGGTATGTGCCCTTGATCAGGAATTGAACCCTTGACCTTTCGGTGCTTGAGCCGATGCTCTAACCACTGAGCAGCACCAGTCAGGGCAGAGGTTTTTAATTTTTAATAAAAGATTAGAAACGTACAATATAGAAAATGCTGGTAAGGAAGGAAATGAAAAGGGGAATATAAAATTTCTACCTAATGAGATTAAGTATTTTTTATTAGAGTGACATGATTGGGAAACAGTCATCCAAGAGATGTCTGTTGGATAATGCTTCAGAATTTGCTTTATGGTCCTCTTACCTATGCAGATATATGTGTAAGTATGTATGTTTTCTTTTTCCCTCCCAAATAGGCTTTAAAAACTGGGAGGAAAGTGAAACTATCTCACGAAGAAGTTATGCAGAAAATGGGTGAACTCTTTGCCCTCAGGTAAAATGTTCCCAGTAAATATTTCATGTATTTAATGATCTCAAGAAGACATTCCTGTAGTTCTAAAGTAAAGAGTCAACATTTGCACCTTTGTGGGACTTGGAGCTGTTTTCATTTCATTGGAGCTGTTTTCATTTCGTTCTTTATAAGCATGGAGAATCCTTACTTATGAGAAGCAGTGGGCTGTATTAGGCCTGAACTGAAGAAAGCCTGCATGTGCAAAAGAGATCAGAGTTAATCTGCATTAAACCTACATGAGAGCATAGGTGATGTTCTTTGAAGGTAGGAAGATACCTTCTAGCATTTGGATGATGGGAATTCTCAGTAAAAACACGTCACTGCATCAGAATGCTAAATAGATCTAATTGCTCCAGACAAGCTATATACCACATTTCATTGATAGACACATAAGATGCCCCAGGAGAGGAATGGCTGTCACTTAAAACTATGATACTGTGCATTTTTAAAAATATATATTTTTATTGATTTCAGAGAGGAAGGGAGGAGATAGAAATATCAATGTTGAGAGAGAATCATTGATTGGATGCCTTCTGCACGCCCCACACTGGGGATTGAGCCTGCAACCAGGGCATGTCGCCTGATCAGGAATCGTAAAGTGACGTCCTGGTTCATAGCTTGATGCTCAACTCCTGAGCCAGGCCAGCAGGGCTGTGATACAGTGCTTTATCACAGAGCTTCGATCTTGCACTTGCTGAAATAGCTCTTTTAGTTTTATTTGGGTGTAAATTCTATCACATTCTCTCTCGGTCATACATAAAAAGGAAAGCATAAGGGAAAGAAATAAAGGCATTGACATTTAAGTCACAGCTGCCACCTGTAAGATAACATACCAATTTTAAAGATGCCTCCCATTTTCAGAGATGTTAAATTGGGAAGAACTGTCTTAAAATTGATGAAACATAGTAATGCGTCATTTTAAGTAAGTGTGTGAAAAAGTTCCAATTTGTTATTGTCGTTTTATGGAAGGGAAATCTTGACTCTTGGGAGTTGTTTCAGTAGGCCGCCTTGTTCAGTGTTTCATCCCCTCCAGTGTATGGGATGAGACTAGAGTTCATTGTAAGCAGTTGACCTGAGATTGTTTCCACATCCTCTTTAGATACTCGGCCTGGAGAGCGGTGGTCCCTGTTTCATCATCTACGCATTTCTCATAGCTCAGGGACCCTAACTCAGGGTGCATCCACCAGGAGCACCCACAGCAGATCTAAGCCTTGAGTTCTCTAAGAGGTGGGGTAGAGAGAGCCCCTCCTCTTGTCTTGGGAATGCAAGCAGAATTTGATATAGCCAATTATCGTATCAAAACTCAGAAGTTAGGAATAAATATGCTTAGGTTTGTGAATAGTTTCTGTAGAGTCCTGCTGTTCTTATCCAAAGTTTTCTTCTCTTTACAATAAAAGTGCTCATGTGTTATTAAAAGGAATGTAGTCAATCTGTGATAAAAACATGCACAAATTATATACGGTATGATTGCCTTTGTGTAGACCAACAGAAATAAATACCCATGTTCATCTTGATATGTGTACATACCACACATACTAGTACATGTGCACACATGCATGCGTGTATGCACAGGAAAAGGTCTGGAAGGACACAGCAACATGTTTGCAGGGCCTGAAGTATTTGAGTTGTGTGTTGGGTTAAGAGGCCTTAACCACTTTTTTTCTGAATTCTTCTCTAGGTTTTTCCTTTTTTATAGTAAGCTATTTATATGTTACTTCTACAACTTAGGTTTCATTTAAAAGTAAGCTTACTCCTCTTATGTAAAAATAGATAGAAATTACAAAAGAGATAATGTCTCTCTCACACACATACACTGGAAAGCTACAGGGGAAGCTAGCTAACAGTGTTTACCTGTAGAGGGTAGGGGATAGAAGAGAGGAAGTTGGTAATAAGAAGAGGAGTAAGAGTGGTCGATCTTTACCTTTTTCTTTTTTACTTTGAGCCATGTTAATTCCTATCCACACAAAAAAAATATGTTTGGGTATACTGTAAAACTTTTTAGTAAAAAAAAAGTAGAAACAAGGTTTCATTTTGTTTCCAAATTACTTCATAAATAATACTAATAGTAAAGATTGAATTCGTTAGCGATTTTTAAAATTCTTTTAAACTTGTTTCTCAGAAATATTACAAAGATCAGCAATTGTCAATAAAGCACCGAGTATAAAAAATAATAGAGACCATGATTTTTAATTCAAGATAGAAAATAAAAAGTTATGATTTTCCTTTTTTTTAAGACACCGTATAAACTTGAGTTCAGACTTCTTGATCACTCCAGATTTCTACTGGGACAGAGAAAACCTGGAAGAACTTTACGATAAAACTTGTCGGTTCCTAAGCATCACTCGTAGAGTTAAGGTATGTATTTGCACTATTACGGGGGACACAGTGTTGCCTATAATTTGCATAACTATGTGAAGACAGACTTTAAGAAACTGTATTTAATTGCTTTTGGAAAAATATTTGACTTCTGTTCAGATCTCTAGATTTCCCCTTTTCTGTCTATAATTTTCAACTCTTTGTGTAAAAGCATATTCTGATCTTTGCTCTGCAGACTAGATAAGATTGGTGAGTTTGGAGGCCTAGTGGCCCATAAGGAAGTTCTCATCAAGTTTCAAACGATTTTCATAGGGTCTGGAACTGTAATAGTGACGGCGAGAAGAGAGATGCATTCTTAGAAAAATCCTCTAAGCAAATCAAGTACTTGGTCATGGAAGGCCAGAGAGGGGAAAGAGTAAGGATGATGATGTTTGTCTGTGAACGCTGGGTAGAAAAATGGGAAGAGAGGTGGGGAGGAGGAGGGGAGAATGTAAATTTAAGATAAGCTGTACCGGCTCACACAACAGAGCACGGCTGAGTTTGGAATGGGGACTGTCTGCTGCACAGACCCAAACAGGTCGTCAGGCCTGCTTCCCTCCTCAGCAGACTCCGTACCAGTTTGGCCTCATTCTTTCCTTCTCAGTGGCATTCTCTGAGATGGGACAATGGGGTGTGGGGAGAGGGGCTATCCAGACTGACATTTCACTCTGCCTGGCAACTTCGAAGGATCGGGACATGAGTCTGAGCCCGGGCCTGTACCTACCCCGTCTACCCTCTGGCTCCTCAGGAGGGTTTCAGGCGGCGGCCGATACCATGATCAGCATCATATGGTAACTCCCTGAAGGAAGGGGGGCAGGAGGGAAGGGCGCTGGTCAGACAACCTAACTCTGAGGAATCAAGTGCCATCGGAGCACTGAGGGGAAGAAGCAGGTCGGAGAGGTGTCACAAAGGCTGTGCCTTCAAGGTTGAAGGGGAAGCCATCATCCAAAGCGTGATTGGACTAAATGGTCCAGAACTGTTTGATGTTATGAAGGCAATGGTAGAGGTTTAAAGTCTTGAGCAGGGGACTGACATGATCTAACCTGTTTGGAATGAGAAGCTAAAACCACTGTAAAAGAAAGGAAACCCCCTGGAGGTCTACCAGTATTAAGACACGGTAAGCAGGACAGATTGGCGCCTCTTAGAGCCCCAGATAACTGTAGGGAGTGGGGATTAAAGATTAAAGGTTTCTGTCCTGGGTAACTGAGAAGATAGTGACCTGATTTGAGATAGGGAACCCAAGAGGGTAACCTTGAACAGTAGGTCAATGTGAGTTTGAGAAATGCTAAATTTTGAGGTGCTGGCAGGAAACCCAAAAGATGTTTTTATAGGCAGTCAGAAATTCAGAGAAATCAAGAATAAGCATTTATATTTGAGAGTTATCAGAAAATAGTTCTGCCCTGGCCCGTTTGGCTCAGTGGATAGGGTGTCGGCCTGCGGACTGAAAGGTCCCAGGTTCGATTCCAATCAAGGGCATGGGCCCAGGTTGCAGGCTCCATCCCCAGTAAGGGGTGTGCAGGAGGCAGGCTAGCAATGATTCTCTCATCATTGATGTTTCTATCTATTTCTCCCTCTCCTTTCCGCTCTGAAATCAATAAAAATATATTTTTTTAAAAAAGAAAATAATAGTTCTAACCAGTGGCACCCAAATAAATTCAATAAAAAAGATAAATTTAAGAAAAAATAAAATAATTTATATTGGTCTTTCCCAAAATGTGATACATACACTTGCACAAATTAATGTAGGTGACATGTGGACCCTGAGATAACACTGAAGCAAGTAACACCTCCACTTACTGTCCAGGAGAAAGGCTTTGTTTGGTGTTAGTGGGTCTTGAATGGTCCTCTATTGGATGTTCATATCCTGTCTTAACAGGTGTCAGACTCAGTTTTGTGTAGACAACAAGCACTATTTCCCATAGCACTGGTTTTCCATTGATGGTACTGGTTTTTAAATAAACATTTCTATGTACAGTCTTCTGGAATTTAATAGTACACTTGGCACATGTATCACAGAAGTAGTGATGGTAGGACAGAAATGACTGACGTTTAGGAAGTATCTGCACAAACCAGAATAGGTCAGATCACGTAAGAGAGCTGGAGGACAAGGACACGATCAGGCCTTTGGGAAATGTCACTCAAAGGCAAGATGAAGTAGAGAAGACTCAGGAAAAGAATGGCGGTCAGAGGTAGACCTTAGTTCTTAAGGAAGGGAAAGCAAAGGAAACATCCATTTCAAAGTGTGGTCAGATGCTTGAGTCAACTGAGGTTTAGAATCTAACCAAAAGTTGTTAGGTTTCGTATTAGGGGCTTGGAAGTTTCAGGGGAGTGGTGGTAATATATACAATTCCTAAAGCTTAAGGAATAAGTTGGAGGATGAGGAGGCAGAGGAAGAACATGTAGGTTCCTTAGTCAAAGTTGAAAGAAAATGGAGAGTTGGGTCAGTATTTTGAAGAGAGAAGTAAGCTTGGATGAGCTGCATGATATAAACCAAGACCAAGCAGCCAACAAAACTAGGAAGAGGAAGAAAGGGAGGGAGGAAGGAAAAAACAAAAGCATTGTCCTGTACATTTATACCTAAGAGGTACTACAAGGTGACCGTATGTCCGGAAACATGCTACCAGTGTGGTCCATGTGCCCGGGCTCATTAGTAAGGTTGTTTACGTTAGTGCACCATATTATGGTTTTACTAGAGGCCCAATGTACAAAATTCATGCAAGGACCTTGGCCCCGGCCACTGCCCGCCATTGTGGGCAGGGACCTGCCTCAGCCCCACCCACTGCAGCTTTGTCTGGAAGGAAGGACGGCCAGTCTAATTAGCATATTACTTTTATTATTATACAGCACGTAACACATTTCAGTCAAACCCAAACATGCATCTGTAACGTGTCTCAAGTTTCCACTGACCAAACCTGCATCTTCAGCACACCCCATAAGTAATCAAGGGGAATAAAACTATTTTTTAAAATGTTCCCAGACTTGACAATTTCCAAAAGAAAGTGAGCTACAGAGATATTTAGGAGGTATAACTTGCCAGTGGTCACATTCAAGTCCCAAATGCAAAGGTTCTGTATTCTATGAACCCCCTCAACCAATCTGAGGAAGGCATCAGCCAGCAGAACCTCTGCAGTTCAGCGCTAAAAACAGTACCATCTAGTGGTGAGTGTGCAGCAGGTCGTGATATTGTTTGTGGGATGTGACAGTGAATTGTAGTATAAGGTAGGTTAATCATTGTTTCTGTTACCTTAAGGCCATGCTGAATGAACCATGTTTCACCTTTGCCTTTCATAACTGCTAAAATCCACGGGCAGCCACCAAAAAACTAGGACTCAGAGACTAATTTATATTTAGATCTTCCATCAAAACCTGACCAATAAGAGCTTCAGTATGCAAAGTACTTCTTGCAGTTCAATCTGTACATACAAAATATCTCTAGACCAGTGGTTCTCAACCTTGGCTGCACATTAAAATCACCTGGGAGTCTTTTTAAAATCCTGGTTTCTGGGCCTCATCCTCCGGAAATTCTGTTTCTTTGTTATGGGATGGGGCCACAACATTAGTAACAAAGAAACAGAATTTCCGGAGGATGAGGCCCAGAAGTCAGGATTTTAAAAAGATTCCCAGGTGATTCTAATGTGCAGCCAAGGTTGAGAACCACTGCTCTAGATGGATGCACGAGACAGGGAATATTGGCAGGTTGCCTTAAGGGAGAGAACTGAGGAGTGAGAATTGAAAGGATGCCTTTTCACTGTATACCTATTTCAAACCTGTACAATTTTGAAGCATGTGACCATATTACTTATTTGCTGAATTAAATGTGTTGAGGTACAGGATACTTTTTATGTCCCTATTTTTTATTTTTTTACTATTTTTCTCATGCAGGTCATGAATGAAAAACTTCAGCACTGCATGGAGCTGACAGACCTAATGCGGAACCACCTGACAGAGAAGAGGGCACTCCGCCTGGAGTGGATGATCGTCATCCTCATCACCATAGAGGTAAGTCACCTTTTCATGAAAATGAGAAGTTGGCATAGAAAATGCTAGGGAGAAAGAACATGACTTTGTTCCAATTACTAAGTCTATTTGGAAGTGAGGTTAAGTTTCAGGTGGCTATGGTTATATTTTATAAATGCATTCTGATTTTTTAAAAAGTACATTTTAAAATATGGCATTTAGAGAAAGTTCTGGCTATAAATGTACAATGTAAAGCCCACAGCAAGTGCCTGAGCCGCAGAGCTGAGCTGCCACATGGGAAAGACACGTATTTACTGTTTCTTCAGAATTCTTCATTAATCGCCTCCTTGGAAGAGTCATCTTAGCTTGTACCAGTAATTTGCCATGAAATTATTAACTCTCGCTTTTTTTTCACCCTAAGGTAATGTTTGAGTTGGGACGAGTATTTTTATAATCGAGTGATGACCAAAGGAAAAGTGTTATTGCAAGACATAATTCAAGCTCTACAATCAAAAATAAATGTTCATGGTTGGGGGGAAGTCTCATTTATTTAATAAGTATTTAATTTTTTTAATCAAGAAGTTATAATCTTCTTCTGTTCCTAAATGTATTGCTGCTTAAATAAAACTTATGAAGAATCTAATGCTTGGGACTGTTAACACTGATCACTTGAAAGAAAAATGTCGATTTTAATTTAAAGAACTTTGGATACACTTAGCATCTAGGAAATCTAAGCAAAGATACTCAGTAAAGCCTACGGCTTAGCTTTTGGACACTGCTACTAACCTATCCCCAGAGAATCCCAATCATGGCCTTGGCTAGGAAACCTTGCAGGAACTCAGGAATGTTATCTACATACTAGAGGCCAGGTGCATGAAATTCGTGCACAGATGGGGTCCTTAGGCCTGGCCGGCTATCAGGGCCTATTGGGGCCATCTCACCCAGCCTCGATGAGGCTGCTGGACAGGGCCTCCCAGATGAGGGGGGCGTGGGGGAAGGGATCGCAGAAGGTTTGCCGGCTGTGGGGACAGACTGGGGGAGGTTGGTTGGCTGCAGGAGCACAATGACCACCAGAGGGCAGCTCCTGTGTTGAGCATCTTCCCCCTCGTGGTCAGTGTGCATCATAGCGACTGGCTGACCAGTCGTTCCAGTTGTTGTGGTCATTTGGATGACTGTACAATGGGACAGTAGCTATGATGTGCACTGACTACCAAGGGACAGATGCTCAATGCAGGAGCTACCCCGATGGTCAGTGTGCTCCCACAGCCAGCCAATCTCCCGTGTCCCCTCCCCACACCCCCACTCCTGGCTGGTCCCGATCAGCCCTGATCGCTGGCCTGGCTGAGGGACCCCACCCATGCACGAATTCGTGCACCAGGCCTCTAGTATAAAATAAGACGGGCAGTGCAGCCGGTGTGTCTCTGTGGTTGAGCATCAACCTGTGAACAGGAAGTCACAGTTCAATTCCTGGTCAAAGCATATGTCCAGGTGGTGGGCTCAATCCCCAGTGTGGGGTATGCAGGAGGCAGCCAATCGATGTTTCTCTCATCAATGTTTCTATCTCTGTATCCTTCTCCCCTTTCTAAAAATCAATAGAAACATTTTTTAAAAACAAAGTCTTTATCTTCATTTGCCTTTTTATGCATAACTGTCCCACTGCTGTCCCACCCCAGTGAAATTAAATGTTCTTTTTCTTATATTCTATACATACTGATAAAAAGGATTATTCTGTTTAAAATGGGGACACTGTCATTTTGCAACTTAACTGTATAGCATTCTACCAAGAGAACCGACATCCATACACCTACCGATGACTCCATTTGCTGTGCCTGTGAGAAGGTGACCATCCTGGTGTCTTTTGCAGCACTTGACGAGAGTTCTCAAGTAGCAGTCTTCTGAGGTATTTATACCCCAAGGGCATCAAAGACGTTCCAAGGAGCACATGGGCATGGATAGTTCAGTAACTGCTTTCTAGATCAAGTTCCACACGAGCCCCTCCATAAAACTGCTGTGTACAGGCACACACCTGCAATCAGTCTTCCCATCAAAACTGTACAGAAGGCATCGCTCACCCAGCTTGAATCCAAGTTTGGTGTCCACTATATTTAAAAACCTTTAGGTATATTTAACCTGTAAAACCTTTGGGAAGCCAAACAGGACAATTTAAAATACTGGTCAATGAAGCCTCCTTTAACTAAGACCATGATATCCCCACCTAGTAAGAAGGGCGTTTCCACCCTAGCCGGGTTTGACTCAGTGGATAGGACATTGGCCTGTGGACTGAAGGGTCCCGGCTTCGATTCCAGTCAAGGGGTCAAGGGCACATGCCCGGGTTGTGGGCTTGATCCCCAGTAGGGGGTGTGCAGGAGGCAGCCAATCAATTATTCTCATCATTGATGTTTCTCTCCCTCTCCCTTCCATATATTTTTTTTAGCCCTGGCTGGTTTGGTTCAGTAGAGTGTTGGCCTGCGGACTGAAGGGTCCTGGGTTTGATTCCAGTCGGGGGTGCATGCCTGGGTTGCAGGCTTGATCCCCAATGGAAGGCATGCAGGAGGCAGCTGATTGATGATTCTCATCATTGATGTTTCTATCTCTCCCTCTCTGAAATCAGTAAGAATATATTTAAAAATTTTTTTTTCTTAAAAGGGGAGTTTCCAATAAAATTTTACCCCAGCATCAACAAACGATTTGCTGTATGGTTCAAGAGTGCATTCATTATAAAACAATTTTAATATAAAAAAACATGAACATATGGTGCCTTATGGTCATGGCAAATTAAAATTTAACATTTCAACTTATACACAAGTATGTTGCAAAGAAATAAAGATAAACAATAAGGCCTTCAAGCATAAAAATTTACTGTATTAGGGTGATGTTTTTGTGGTGGAAATTTAACAAATACAGGTTTCCAGGGAGAAAGATCAATGTTAGATCTGAATCATTACATAGCTGCATCACCTTGGGCAAATCACTGAACCTCTCTGGGCCTGTTTCCTCATCTGTCTAATGGGTTTAATTAAAGTACTACCTCAGCTCAAAATCCACATAGGATGAGATTAAACAGAGATGGAAAAGCCCCCCCGCCCCCTTGAATCCACAGTTCAGAAACATTACTGAGACTTAGATGTTAGTGAATCCTGCATAGAAATGTCTGGAGTGGTTCATCTATATAAATAAAAGTCTAATTGTTTGACCGGGAGTTCAACTGCTTGCTATGACATGTGCTGACCACCAGGGGGCGGCACAAAACATGGCAGGCATCGGCGACGCAGCACTGGCAGTGGAAAGGCTGCTGGCCCCAATGGGCCCCGATAAGAGCAGGATGGGGGCAGGATGGTGGAGCAGGTGAGCAGGTGGCACCAGGCCAAGGTGGGTGCGAGCAGGGGCCCGATTACCCCATCAATTACCCCACAGACTGCGACCAGCGGCAGGGGGCGGGGCTGCCACCCAGCTCCCAGGCGCCGAGGTTGCCGGGTGGAGGGCCTGGTCCTGATGGATCACCCCGCAGGGCAGGATGGTGGAGCAGGTGAGGATGGTGCCAGGCGAGGCTGCAAGGCTGGGGGTGAGGGCTGGGGCTGCGAGGCTGGAGCCCAATTCCCGCAGGCCACCCCAAGGGACCCTACCCATGCAGAAATTCATGCACCGGGCCTAGAGTGTATGTGTGTGTGTGTGTGTGTGTGTGTGTGTGTGTGTGTGTGTGTAAAATAAAAGGCTAATATGCAAATCAACCGAATGGTGTAACAACCGGTTGCTATGATGTTCACTGACCACCAGGGGGCAGATGCTCAATGCAAGAGCTGCCCCATGGTGGTCAGTATGCTGCCACAGCGGGGGCACCGCTCAGCCAGAAGCCCTGAGCCAGGCTCACGGCGAGCGCAGCAGCGGTGGTGGGAGCCTCTCCCACCTCCACAGCAGTGCTAAGGATGTCCGACTGATGACTCTCAGACTGCGAGAGAGTGCAGGCTGGGCTGAGGAACCCTCCCCACCACTGAGTGCACGAATTTTGTGCACTGGGCCTCTAGTGTATATATAAAAGGCTAAATGCTAAGTGTCCTTCCCACCGTCCGACTGGTTGCTACGATGTGCACTGACCACCATGGGGCAAATGCTCAATGCAGGAGCTGCCAAGCTGCAGTGACTTGGCAGCAGCGGTTCTCGGGTGACACACCCTGAAACCAGAGAGGAGGGAGCCCAATTCCTCACGGGGCCACGTGATTCCACCTTCGGCTGTGGGTTGTTGTTGCTGGGCACTGTGGGCCCCAAATCTGGTTTACTGCACACTGAATCTGTGCTCCACACCCTGTACGACAGCAACTTTGCCGCGTGCCCTCTCGCACTCTGGGACCCCTTGGCGGATATCAGAAGGCCAGTTTCCGCTCGATCCCCACAGGCCAGGCCAAGGGACCCCACCTGCCGGAGGGACCCCGCTCACTCCACAGACACCAGGGAGGGACCACGGGAGGTTGGCTCCAGGGTGTGTCCAGCCCTTCTTGCCCAGTTCTGCCCCACCCGAAACCTTCTAATTAATTTCCTTTCAATGTGCACAAATCCGTGCACCAGGCCACTAGTCGTATATAATAAAAGCGTAACATGCAAATCAACCGAATGGCAGAACAACTGGTCACTATGATGCGCACTGACCATCGGGGCAGACATTCAATGCAGGAGCTCCACAGTGGGAGCACTGCTGAGCCAGAAGCCAGGCTCACGGCTGGCAAGTGCAGTGGCGGGAGCCTCTCCCACCTCCACTGCAGATGGGCAGTAAGGAGTGAGGGAGTCCCAGACTGCGAGAGGGATGTCTGACTGCCAGCTGAGGCAGACATCCCCTGAGGGGTCCCGGACTGCAAGAGGCGCAGGCCAGGCTGAGGGACAGCCCCCCACCCCCACCCCAGTACACAAATCTCATGCACCAGGCCTCTAGTTTAAATATAAAGCAGTTTAAATATAAATATTTCCATTGCTTAAAAGGCTTTTTAAACTACAGATTTTACACATACCAAGTAGCAGCCAGCGGGCATTCTGGGGTGCCTAGATTACTGCAGTAGTCAAAGGCAGAAATGTTTCTATATGCAAAATCAATAGTTTTTAGGATTATCATGTTTTTGTTTTGTTTGTTTTTTTAAATATATATTTTTATTAATTTCAGAGAAGAAGGGAGAGGGAGAGGGAAGTAGAAACATCAATGATGAGAGAGAATCATTGATCGGCTGCTTCCTGCACATCCCACACTGGGGATCCAGCCTCCAACCCAGGCCATGTGCCCTGCCTGGGAATTGAACCATGACCTCCTGGACCTCCTGGTTCATAGGTCGACGCTCAACCACTGAGCCACGCTGGCCGAGCAGGATTATCATGTTTTGACAAAATAATCACATCCTCCTATTTTTAATTACTGACCTGTCTTTCTACCACTTAGAGCAGTTTTTCCCAAGTCTGGTGCTCAGACCACTGCTTCAGTAAATAGCTGGGTTTCCAGGGTTACTGATTCCTGTGTTCTACAATCTGAGCCTGAGGCTGCAGTTACCAACCTGTTTTTTACAACTCTCCAAGAGATTCTTAGGCTTACTAAACTCTGAGAACCACTAACTTAGAGCCTATTAATTGGTTTATACTGTTTATACAGATATTAAGTAATTCGTTAGCACCTCTTGCTCCACTTAATGTACTAAGTACTAAATCTCAGGGACTCAATTCTCCTTTCCACAACCAATCTTCTCAAACTCCCATCTCCCTGCCTTTACAAATTGTGTGTCACTGTGCTGGGAGGTGATGAGAACGAGGAATATTTTGAGTACCTTCAGTCCAAATCTATTCACTTGCAATTCTTTCTGAGAGTTCTGAATTGGCTGTTTTTAAAGATTTAAAGTCTCTCTTCCAAATTCCCTTTCCTCAATGAAGATTTCCTCACAGAGCAGCGGTTCTCAACCTGCGGGTCGCGACCCTTTTGGTGGTTGAACGACCCTTTCACAGGGGTCGCCTAAGACCATCCTGCATATCGGATATTTACATTAGGGTTCATAACAGTAGCAACATTACAGTTATGAAGTAGCAACAAAAATAATTTTATGGTTGGGTCACCACAAGAGGAACCGTATTTAAAGGGCCAGAAGGTTGAGAACCACTGTCACAGAGGGTTAACAAAACGAAATTTTTTAAATGCTGCATTCTCACTCCTTCAGCACAATGAAACAAAACACAGATTTACTGGTACAACCAGTGCTTTAGAGCAGAATGGGAACTGTCAGGAGTCCTGGTGGTTAAGAGAAACCAGAAAGGTGTTTAACCCCTAGAGTGCCGGGAGCGAGATCGCACTCCTCCTGTCTTTCGCCCAAAGTGCCGGGAGCTGGGAGCGCTATCGTGCTCCTCCTGCAGTGTCACTATTAGATGCTAGTAGTTCGCTCTTTATTGACAGATGGCACCTAAGTGCAGATTTCCTAAACTGCTGTAAAATCAGCAAAAATGCCTTGGCAATTTTAGCATAGTTCTAGGATATTGGTTGGCTCAAAGGGTTAAGAAAAAAGCAGCCATTATCCAATCTGTTACAGTAAAAGTGTAAGATAATTTACTGCATCCTCACGTATTACTCAGAAAAGCATAATGAATTAAAAAAAAAAAAATCAAGGAAGGCCTTGGAAATTGATCCTAGCTTCACTCACACTACCAATGTCAGGGTCTCCTCCTGCTCCTTGTGCCATTAAGCCAAACTAGTCTTAGAACAAATCCTTCTAGCTCCAGTTTCCATGAAAATTTCACAGCAGAAAGTAGTATAGTTGTCTTTACACTCGAACCCTGATTATCTTTAAGTTATAACATCTTTTAGGTCCTGGAAATGTGCTAATTGCTATAGTTATAACCGTAGTACAATCTCGTGGTCAGTATACAGACAGCATCAGAAGCTAACAAGTAGTTTCAATTCTTTTAATAAGTACAGGTGATCCTTGAACAACATAGCTTTGAACCGCGCAGCCCATCTATAAGCTGATTTTTTTCAATAAATATAGTTGGCCCTTCGTATCCACAGACTTCTCATCAATCAAAGAAGCCAGCCATCTCCAGATTCAATCAACCATCGATCAAAAACAGTAGTTCACATTCCCAAGAGCAGTTTCCCAACCGGGGATTCTCAACCATGGATCAAAAAACTGTTTTCGATAGGTTGAATCCACAGACTCAAAGGGCCGAATGGAGAGTTAAAAGTTGAAAGTATAACTACTATTATGTAAAAGCTTACAAACTGGCAGACTAGAGGACAACAGTTATACACTATAACTTCTTTAGAAAAGATTTCTTAAAAATCAGCCGATTTTCTCATCTTTTCAGCATAGATTATTCATGACAAAAGTCAGAGAAAAACTGGTGTTTTTTCCCCCGAGAATACATGAGCCCGCTTTCTCAAATTTAAGACTGAGGAGAGAATGAGATTAGATGCCCTCAGAGAAAAAAGTGAATTAAGCATGATAATTACTTAAAGACTGACATTTTAGCAAGGCTTCCGGTTCAACCCTAATTCATCCATAAAGAGGAAAAGTATAGAACTGTGTGTGTTACTAAAAACGCCAAATTCTTTGATACTTCTCCTTGAAGACATGAAGATAATACCGTTCCAGTTGGCCACAGGCTGACCTTAGTGACTTGCTTTTAACTCACAGCAAGTGACAGTGATGGTGCGGCTTCCTCCTTGGCTCTTTCTTGTTTCGCTTTTTCTGGGGGAAGCCAAGCACCACCACACCGTGAGGACACTCAGGAGCCCAATGGGAAAATACTGAGACTTGCCAACTGCGAGCATTAACCTGCTGGAGTGTGGGCCGCCTTAGAAGCACATCTTCTGGCCCAGTCAACATATTGACTCTAAGTAACCTGGTCAAAGACCCTGACCCAGAACCACCTACCTAATTAAGCTGCTCCCGGATTCCTGACCCACAGAAACTGTATGAGATAAACAAGTGATCTTCAAACTCGGCACCCTGATCCATTTGTGATTGATGAAATCCATTTAAGGCACCACAATCAGCTATATATATATATATATATATATATATATATATATATATATATATATATATATATATATATATATTTATATATATATTTATAAATAAATAAATAAATAAATAAACGAACTAGTTACAAAAGATAGCAGAGTATATAACTGATAACAAGTACTACTAGTTCCTGAAAATTGTTTCAATTTTATATATTTATGTACATTTAACAAAGCATATGTCTTAGAATCACAACTGAAAAAGTTTGAAACCCACAAGCCTACACTTAGGTTTAAGACAAAATGTTCCCTAAAGTATAGGAACTCTTGAGGGAATATGGTCTCAACAACAACCAACTATAAAATGAGCATTTTCTATAAATTTTATAACCAAACCAATAAAATATAAGAGACGCTCAAAATACATATTTTCAGACTTATATGTTAAGCTTGATATAAAACACAAAAGGCATGGCAGACTTGTACGTGTAGCTTGTAAAAGCATGTCACTGTCCAAACCTAAGAGGTTACCCATAAAATTGTGTAGTGCAAAAGCTGCTCTGGGATACACCCACATTTATTAGTATGTTACTTTAATAAACAATGTTAAAGGAAATTCCATCTTCAACCTGCGCACACACACCAATTTCTGCGAAAAACAAGTACAGTATTATTAAATTGCTTTCTGCCCACAGTCCAAGGCTCACTGGACCTATCTCTTCAGGACACAGCAAGCATATTTTTCTCATGTACCTCAGCATAACTTATCAAAACTTTCAGCACTACAAGAGTTTGCAGAATATTTATGTATAACAACTTTTGATGAATCCACTCAGATTATTTATTTGCTTGCACTATGATTTTCTTGGGAAATGTGTGAAACTATTTTTGAACGCCTAATCTGCCAAATGTATTTCCAAAATGCAAACTCAGCACATAAACACTAAACAGAAAATTTAACTTACTTTTCTTATTACTTAACTCAGGTTACTTGTGGCTCCCCCACAACCAGACTAACAGCTTTCCCTGGAGACACTAGTCCTTCTTACAAAGACTAAGTTTTCTCCCCAAACTTTGCGTTTGCATCCATTTAATTATTTCTACTCCAAGTTGCAGAAAGCAGATATAATCTGTACAGCATCCCTTATAATGCTATGACCTGATGGTAACTAAAAGTCAAACTAATTAGCATACTTGACAAAATCTAAGAATGCATGTCTATGCCTTGAGAGAACTAGCAGCAAAACAACTGACCATTTCTAAATTCAAGAACAGCAGCTCTAGCCCAGCAGGCTGGCTCAGTGGTTGAGCGTCGACCTATGAATTAGGAGGTCACGGTTCAATTCTCGGTCAGGACACATGCCTAGGTTGTGGGCTCCATTCCATGTGGGGTGTGCAGGAGGCAGCCGATCAATGATTCTCTCTCATCACTGATGTTTCTCTCTCTTTCTCTCCCTTCCTTTCTCTGAAATCAATAAAAATATTTTAAAAATAAAGAATAGCAGCTCTTGAAGAAAAGTCTAGGCCAGTCCTTGACAGTACTTTTCTCTAGGAATAAGATTGAGTTTCAGGGATAACCACTGGATCTATTTTTATACAATTACATAGGATGTAGTATTGAGAAACTATTCATTCATTTTAAGAATAAGCAGTTCTACCCAGCTGGCGTAGCTCAGTGGTTGAGCGTGGACCTATGAACCAGAAAGTCACTGTCCGATTCCTGATCAGGGCACATGCCCAGGTTGCAGCCTTGAGCTCCAGTGTGGGGTGTACAGCATGCAGCTGATCAGATCAATGATTCTCATCATTGATGTTTCTCTCTCTCCCTTTCTCATTTTAAAAAATCTTTTTTTTTAAAAAAAAAAGCATCGTTTCTTTGACTCAAAGCCAATTACTTGAAACACATAAGCAAGTTCCTACACTTCAGGGCTTTCATCTAAACCTTCAGCATTAGTTTCGCCAACTTTTTCTCTTTAGTTTCTCTTAAACCAGTTCACCCTCCATGTAAGCACTCCATCATATTATAAACTTGAAAGTTCAGAGTCAAGGTCTAAAAGAACTAAGGACCCAAACATCTTTAATAGGACTTTCTACCAATCAAAACCACTTTAGTTTCCCAGTAAGATGAAACAGATCTCAACTGGAGAGCCTGGCCTGTCAGCCTGAAGGCCAACTTTGATGTTTAGCGATAATGCACCAGAAATACTTAAACCAGGGTCAGAATTTGGTTTTGTAGGCAGACATTTAACCACTCATGTCATTTACCTCGCTGAACAAATAAGAGAAGTCCAAGGCAGGTATGCATAAATCCATTACCCACGTTTGGACCACCAGTTACACAGCTGCCGACTCCTTCTCCAGAGGGAAGCAGTCGCCGGCAGCACCGTGGAACTACCCGGGTCACTGGATCAAACGCAGAGTTTCAGAAGGGACACTTCTTTCTGTATGTGCATTAGCTGTCTAAGATAGTAATCGTGCCTTAAATACCTGTGAACTATGTGCCAGGGCACTGGGCTATGTAAACCAACATGGGCTGGACAACAAATCAAGGACCTTATGACCAAGACAACCCGCTCTCAAACCAAGTACCCTGCAAACTGCCGCCTCCATTCCCCGAACCATCAAGCCGCATTCATTTTTAAGACTTCAAAATACTGTACATGTAAGTTATAACATCCAGTCCTCAAGGGGCTACGCTGTGCTTCCAAAGACATAAAACGCTAGCAAAACGGCAGCAACACACCAGTAAACTTTAAAAGGTTAAGAATGACTACCCGACCAAGTCCCCTCGCCTGCCCTCTGGCAGCTCGGGGCGCCCCTGCGAAAAGGTCTGGGACCTCTGCATTCACAGACCGGCCGACTCTGGACACCAAAGCCAACAGCAGAGGGAACTGTCCTTAGGTAGCAAACACGCCTTGCAGACGGATATTTTTGGACCAAAGCTTCAAAAGCTAAAACCCAGTGACTGAAATAAACAACCGATTCAATCCCGACAGAAACTTCTTCGATCACACCCAGCACCCAGCTAGTCTGCTGGCACCTCTGCCTCCACACACAGCACCAAGGCATGGCTCTCCCATCGCCGCTGGTGACAACAGGTATCCGTGACTTATCATCTCGGTGGCTCTCAAGTCCACTGCATCTCGAGTCCTAAAGTTAGAAACGTAGGTCAGTAAGGGAGGTCAGGGGACAAAGGGACGGGCCGCGAGAGGTACAGCACCGGGAGCCTGCAGGGGCGTCCGACCAGCAGCTCCCCCGAGCATCCCTCCCCGGAGCATCCCTCCCCCGAGCATCCCTCCCGGGTCCTCCTACCGAAACCCCGCACGTAAACACGGGGCTCGTGACTCGGGCCTCCGGCCCCGGTGCGCGGAGAGCAGTTCCTCGCCGCGGCTGCACATGGCCTGCAGAAGTTCGGCGGAGGCGGAGCGCGGAGCCCGGGTGGGAGCGGCAGCGGAGCGAGCGCTGCAGGCGGCGGCGGCCGAGCAGCAGGAGGCGGAGGCGGAGGCGGGCGAGGGGGAGGGGAGGCGGCGGAGGGGGGCGGAGGGGCTCTTGCCGCCACTGCGCTCGCCGCCTCCCCCCCGGCGGGAGCCGCTCGCAGCCTCTGCACTAGTCGCTCCGCTCGCTCGGTCATGTGACCTTAACGTAACCGGACAGGAAAAGCCCCGCCGCCGCCGCCGCCGGAGACACCGACCGCGGCGGCAGCAGCAGCAGCAGCGAGAGGCGGCGGCGGCGGGCAGGGCACGGCCAGGCCGCCCGGCGGTGCCTCCTCCACACCCCGCGCCACCGCGGCACCGGCGACAGGTAAGCGCGCACCGCCTCCGCTCCCGGGCTGGCGCCCACGTGCCGCCCCCGGCCCGGGCTCCGGGAAGGCGGAGGGGCGGGGGGCACCGGGCTCGCAAACGGTTCCGGCGGAGACGGTGGCAACAAAGGCGACGAATGCCCCCGGCCCGGCTCCGGGCGAAGGCAGGCGGAGGGCCCGGGTCCCTCGGGAACGCGGTTCTGGGAAGTGAGGGCAGGGGCGCCCTGGGGGCGGCGGCGGCGGCGCCTGGCGCCGGGCTCTGGCCGCCTGACAAAACCATCCCCCGGAGCCAGGCGGCGGCGAGTCGGCGGCAGCTCCATCCGGGGCTTTGCGGGAGGGGGAGGGGACGGAAGCCGAGAGGGCGGGCGGCGGATCGGAGGGGAGGAGGGAGGGAGAAAGAGGAGGGGGCGATTCGCGTTCCGTTCCCCATCGCCGGTCCCTCCCTTCCCGCCGCCACCGCGAAGTGCGTCCTGGCGGCGGCCGGTGAGCGTCCCGCGCCGGAGCCCCGAGAGGTTGGCCCGTCAGGTGCGTAATCCTGCCGCCGCCTCCTGCTGCCGCCGCTGCTGCTTCGGCGGCCAGGCCGCGAGCTGCGGAAGTGGGCTGGGGGAGGGGAGCGGGAGAGGGAGGGGGAGGGGAGGGATCCGGTCCGACCGGAGCAGGCCCGGCCTCTCTGGCGCGTCTCCCAGCTGCAGCGGCTCCTACAGCTGCTGCCGCTACTGCCGCGGCTCCGCCTCCCGGCCGCGGGCGGGGGCGCGCACGCGCGCTTCCGGCTCCCTGGGTCTCGCGCTGTCTCCGGCTCTCGCGCGCGCTCTTCCCGCTCCCTGTCTGGCCACCGCCCGCCCCTGGCGCCGGGGCTGCTGCGCCGGCCGGGGCGTCGCGCACGGCGTAGGCGTCGGCATTGTGTTAAACTCCGCGGGACTTGGGAGAGCGCGCGCGCACGCGGGGCCGCGCAGCCCGAGTGCGTCGCCCCTCCCCTCCCGTCCCCTCCCCTCCGCTCCCCTCCCAGTCCCCGGAGGCTGGGGCGGGCCGAGGTGCGCGGCGCCCGGACCTCCCGGCCCCCTCGGGTCTGGCCGGCCCCGCCCCCTGGAGCGGGCGGAGCCGGCGGGGCGGCCGTTGCCCGTCTCTCCCGCGGGTCGGGGAGACGGAGGCCTTCCTGGGCGCCGCCGCGGCCCCACGGCGGGTGTGGGCGCGCCGAGCGGGAGGCCTCGGGCTTCCGCCCCGCGGGCGATGTGCGCCTCCGACGGGGCCGAGCTGCGCTGTGGTTTCTGGCCGCTGCGCCTCGCGGCGGGGGTGCGGCGTGCGAGCCGCGCCCCGGGCAACACAGCCCTCACCCCGAAGGGGTCCCCGAAAGGGAGGAAGGTCGGGGGTGCTGAGGCCGCTCCCCAGCCCCGTGGAACCCCCAAACCACTGACGTTCAAACTGTCCGCAGAGAGACCTGGTGGTACGGAACATGCTCAGGAGGCGAGGGTTTTGTCGCTGGGAGCTGGTGGTGAATCCAGAGGGCAACACAGAAAGCGGGCCGCGCGGAAATGCAGTTGTTGCCACGCCATTTGCTGCAAAAACTTGGAGCCGCCGAGCTAATGGTGCCTTAGGGGAACATCCCGGGCTCGGCTCCCCACCCACCTGCAGTGTCCATTTGCTCATCGGAAAGTGGGCTCCCTTAGTGTGAGTCTCAGTGGTATTCATTTTCAGACGTTACTGTCTTGGTGAAATAAAATATTGAAAGGTCAGACTCCCTGGCTCCCAGAACTGCAAGGGGCTCTGGGTTTCCTTAACCTTGGCCCCCCCCCTTTCCTTTCAGACCATCTGTGTTGACCCCGACCCAGCTCAGGAGCAGCGTGCACATAGCACTAGCGTTTCAATCCGAGAGGCCTGAGATTTAAATAGTAGAAAATCAGAGTTAAGACATTTTAAATCCTCATTTCTCTAATTTATTATAAACCAGAAATAATTATTAATTTTTTTTTTCTGTTCTAAATACCCTTGGTGTCTATCCAGGGTGTTTTGAGGTCATTAAAAGGTAATTTTTAAGAAAGAAAGATAATACCACATTCCTTTAAACTGGGTGTTTCTCACTTACATGCCTGGTTTATATAAGGTTATCTTCTAGCCAAAGAATTGACCCGATGTTGAAACCATCATGAGATCTCCAAGTACAAGAAGTAATACGCCAGTGTTAGTGCCACCGATGGTCCCCAGTGAAGGAGTCCTCAGAGTGGCCGATGAGCGACCCCCAAGCTTTAGTGTCCAGTCCAGCTGCTTGCTCTGGAGTTTTCAAGTTTCTCCTCTCTTCAGAGAGGAAGCAAATAGGCGCTCCACAAACTCCCACCAAAATACTCCAGCAGCAGAGAATAAGCCCTAGGCACGTTTTAGCTCATAGAATAAAAGCTTCCACCGTGACGGTTTCTTTTTTATTTTAAAGAATTAACAAAATAAAACTTTGCACTGTCCTCCAAAGTCTACACTTTCGTAAAAATTCTATGAAATAACCCTCTAAGAACATGTACCTGCATAAGGGGGTATGCTTTTCCCAGCTTGGGAATTACTGAAGTAGAGTTAGGAAGTTGAAGGAGAGCTCAGGCTGGTATGTCACATTGGCTGGGATCAGCTTCGTCAGACCTGGAGCCTCCCCTGCCACCTCCTGTCTCTCATCTCAAGGCCCACGCATCTGTCCCTGAAGTAACCGGGAATCTGGGCAAGTAGTGTGGCAGCAAGCTGTCACAGTAAAGGGAGAACTGCTGGTTGGCTGGACACTGTGCCATACATTTCAGAATGCACCTGGTGAAAGGGCATTTATCATTTTACCCACTGCCTTACGGTCTTCAGGTTGCAAAGCGTGACCCTGAAAACCTAAAAGGAAGTTGAGAATTTTTATTTCCTAAAGAAACAAAAGGCAAAGTAAACCTTCGAAGCATTAGATTGAGAACAGTTTTAAACCTTTTTTATGCTCGAATAGGTTATAATTCTTATTAGCAAATTAAACTTAAAAAATTAAAATATTACTTTGAATCAATAGTGAATACATAAGATCCAGTGTTTTACAATGCTAATAGGTCATTAAGGGATGGAGTCAGTAGCCTCAGAACACTTATCAGGAGGTGGCAGTCCGAGACATTTACAACCTTTTTTTTCTTTTTATGGTGCAAAGGCCAAGTTAGAGGCCAATATCTATGCTCAAGTACATAATCCCCAGCTCACATGCATGAGGTATGTATCCTGTGACTTCCTCACTAAGAAAGGTCTGTGCAGAGGGAGGAATTTGTAAAGCACTTCCATGTGCCCGGTTCAGTACTTATGAAACAACTGTTTTACTTTACAAGAACTTTTAGTACACAGTTCTTGTAAATAGTGTGCGCCCCTACGTTCTGCACCAGGCGAAGGTGAGCATCACAATGGTCTTGAGAACCACCTCCCGGTGTGTGTGTTTTCCTACACCATGCCTAGTCACTGAGATTCTCCACGTCCCCAAAGTGTCTACGTGTCGTCGGCAGTCCCTTGTGAAACAGGACCCCTTTGGGGCTCCCTGAGGTCAAAACTATTTTCATAATGATGCTAATGTGTCACTGGCCTTTTTCACTGTGGAAAACGTGTCCACATTGGGAAGATGCACATAACTCAGTGAGCTGACATTTCCAAATGATCAATGGATGACGTTAAAAGTCCCCTTCAGGTAAACAATTCATTCCAAGTGCAAGATAGAGCAATGAATTTTACTGTAATAGAGTAGAAAAATAGCATTTATTGATGTATTTTGAGATCACACAACTCTTAAGAAACTAACACTTGTCAAGTTTTGATGTAGTATCAAAGAATATCCACAATTACCAAAAATGGCTATTAAAAATTCCTTTTTTTCCAACTATACAGTTGAGTTAGGCTGGATTTTCTTCAATACTCAACCAAGCTCTTGCCAGTTTGCTCAGTGGTTAGAGTGTTGGCCTGTGGACTGAAAGGTCACAGGTTCTATTCCAGTCAAGGGCACATCCCTCCCACCGGCAAGGGCACCTACAGGAGCCAACTAATCAATGTGTCTCTCACACCAATGGTTCTCTCTTTGTCTCTCTCCGTCCCTTCCACTCTCTAAAAATCAATGGGAAAGGATTAACAACAAAAAAACACTCAACCAAAACCAATTATCACAACAGAGTCAGTGGAGCGCAAAGTAGATGCAGAACCCAACTCTCTTCTAACTAAAGAGATTTGTAAAATTATGACAAGATGCCATTTCACTAATTTGTTGTTTTGGAAAATATATTTTTAATAAAAGTGTTACATTAGCACACAGTGGGCTTAATAAAGGAGTCCTGATACCAAAAAGTATGAGAATCCCTGCCCTCAAATCCTATATAATAAAAGGCTAATGTGCAAATCAACCGAACAGCAGAAGGACCGGTTGCTATGATGCACACTGACCACCAGGGGGGCAGACGTTCAATGCAGAAGCTGCCCCCTGGTGGTCAGTGCGCTCCCACAGGGGGATCCCTACTCAGCCAGAAGCCCTGAGCCTGGGCTCACAGCTGGCAAGCACAGTGGCAGGGGCAGGAGCCTCTCCCACCTCCGGAGCAGCACTAAGGATGTCCGACAGGGAGCGGGCCTTAGCCGTCAGTCAGACATCCCCCGAGGGCTCCCGGACTGCAAGAGGGCGCAGGCCGGACTGAAGGACGCCCCCCCCCCCCCCCACCAAGTAAACGAATTTTGTGCACCAGGCCTCTAGTATTACTCAAGACTTTGAATGAAAACACATTTGGTGCTCCTTTCTCTGGCATACACTGAGCTATTTCTATAGGTGACTATATTTTCTTCAGATTGATTTTACTAATCATACAGCATTTTTAAAAAGGCAGTCTCTGCTTTGGTGGGTTATTATAAGCAAACTAGATTAGGTTTGAAATTTTGCTGTGTGTTCATATGTAGATTTCCTTAAAGTTGATTGTAGCATAATGCCTTTAGAGTTACCACTTTAATATCAAGTCTTTATTTGCCATAAATTTCTGACTTGCTTCTCCTTGGCACCTAAACTGTCCCTGAAGTGGCCTCAGCTTATACTCAGAAACTGAAAACTAATTTTAATGTTAACAAAATATAATTGAAAAGACAAATCTTTTACAAGTTCATGTTTTCCAAAGTCAAAATAAGTGCTATTGGTTCATTTATTTCCCTCCTTTTTTAATTACTATAGAAGAGGATTGACTAAAGAAAAGTTAAAATATACATATACCATTCTGTCACCACAACTAAATAAGACACATTTCCTAGCTTTGAAATACAGTTTTAAAATATATTAAAATTCAAATGACCAGGCTTGTTCAAGTTTACCTTATGAGCCTTCAAGTATTAATTATTAATAATACTGAAAAAAGCAGTTTTTTCATCCTGGTAAGTGGTCTAACCACTTGAAAGAATCAATCTTACTTGTGGGAAGTGCTTTTCTGTTACTGATGCATGCTGTGCATTACAATATTCATATATGCTTCACTTGAATAAAATCAAGGACTTCAGAGGACCTTTGAGTGCCCTTGAAATGGGTAGTCTAAGTGGTATTTTGTATCTTCAGAGAGCTATTATCTTTAAAAAGTAAATCATCAATTCCAAAAGCTGTTTTGGCCTCTTCTCATACTGAAAGTGGAGGAACTTGAGTTGTCAGAATACAGTGTGATTACGTGTGTTCTGTTCAGCTGCACCTCCAAACACTGAGTAACAAGGATCAGCCCACATGTGCTCCGTGATGGGAGCTGAAAGCCCTGCCATCTGGGTGGTGTCAGTTATCAGTGTGGGAAACAGCGGTGATCAAAGCCAGAGCTTTAAACAATATAAACCATCATTTACGTTTGGCTTTGGAAAGTGTTTCTCACTTATTTCAACATGACATCTTGTAGTCTCTGAATTTACTTAAGGGAAAAACCACTTTGTACATTCAAACATACATAAAGAAGGCATTCTATGAAAACCCACTTTTAAGAATTGCCTCCGCCCTGGTTGGTTTTGCTCAGTGGTTAGAACCGTTAGCGTGTCTGCCCAAGGACCAAAGGGTCTCCAGTTCAATTCCCGATCCCTGCCCAATCAGGACACGTGCGGGAGGCAATCAATCTATGTGTCTCTCTCACATCAATGTTTCTCTCTCTCTCCCTCCCCTTCCTTCCTCCCCTCCATTCATTCTTTAAAAAATCAATGGAAAAAATATCCTTGGGTTAGAATTTTTTTTTTTTTTATTTCAGAGAGGAAGGGAAAGGTAGACAGAGATAGAAACATCAATGATGAGAGAGAATCATTGATCAGCTACCTCCTGCACACCCCATACTGGAGATCAAGCCCACAACCCAGGCATGTGCTTTTGACTGGAATCGAACCCAGGACCCTTCAGTCTACAGGCGGACGCTCTATCCACTGAGCCAAACCCGCTAGGGCTCCTCAGGTGAGATTTTTTTTTACAAAGGGAAAAAAAAAAAATTGCCTTCCTTAAACAAAAGAAGTATTCATAATCTAAAAAAAAAAGAATTGTCTCCCTTCCCCATCTCTACTTTAGTTCTCTGCTCACTATTCTGATTTAGATTTTTTCTAAGTTCCATTAACAGTATTAAATGGCTGGGGCTTTGTTAGCAGTCCTCCGTGACTAGTATTAATAAGAACTTTTAGGAATGATCTATAGCAAGGTAGGGTAGTGGGAAAAGCATGAAATTTACACACAGAAGGCCACGGTTCAATGAACTCCTGTTTTTTAGTTTTTACTTCTCTGAACTATCATCTAGTCACAGTGATGGTGAACCTTTTGAGCTCGGCGTGTCAGCATTTTGAAAAACCCTAACTTAACTCTGGTGCCGTGTCACATATAGAAATTTTTTGATCTTTGCAACCATAGTAAAACAAAGACATTTATTTTATATATTTATTTTATATATTTAAATGCCATTTAACAAGGAAAAATCAACCAAAAAATGAGTTCGCGTGTCACCTCTGACACGCGTGTCATAGGTTCGCCATCACTGATCTAGTGATTTAAGGATGTGTCTTCTGGAGTCAGACATACCTGGCTTCTCCTAAGACTCTCAGACACAAATCACAGTCAAGACTTCAGAGCTCCAGATCTTTACAACGAGCATGTAGATGTTCTGCACGGCTCTCCGTGGGTGTCTGTGAAGCCTCTCAACCCCAACCTGTCTACACCTCACTTCATGATCTTCCCCAAAAATGGGGGTTTTGCCCAGGTTCCCTCTCCTGGCAGAGAGCCTCCCGATCTATCCAGTCACACGGGTTAGAAACCTAGGAGTCATCTTGGACACCTAGATCTTCCCCAGCCTCCTCCATCTAATCCACCAGCCAATCCTTTGATTTTTTTATCTTCCAACTATCCCCGCCCCCTTTGTCTTCATCATCACCACCCAGTCTGTCATCTCCTTTCTCCACCACTTCTGCCATACCTCCACTGCCCCATCTTAGTTAGCTTTGCACTTGCAGGCATCTGATGATGTCACCCTGCCGCTGGAAATCCCCTGCAGTGGCTTCTTACCGCCTTGAGGAAGGGAACCAAAATCTTTCACCGACCTGAGTCTCCGGCCTCATCTTGCCTCATCCTTCTCTGTCTGGCTCTTTGCCCTAAAGCCACTTTGACCTCCTTTCCATTCCTCAATTGCATCTTACTCCCTCCGATCTTAGGGCCTTCGCAAATGCTGATCCCTCTGCCTGGGATACTCTATTTTGATCAATTAACTCTTCTCATTCTTTATTCACTTAACTGGCATTTCCGTACAAAAGCCTTCCCTAGCCCTAGCTGGTTTGGCTCAGTGCATAGAGCGTTGGCCTGCAAACCCAAGTTCTGTTCCGGTCAAGGGCACTTGCCCGGGTTGTGGGTTCGATCCCCAGTAGGGGGCGTGCAAGAGGCAGCCAATCAATGATTCTTTCTCATTGATGTTTCTGTCTTTCTCTACCTCTCCCTTCCTCTCTGAAATCAATAAAAAAAAAAAATATTAAAAAAAAAACAAAAGCCTTCTCTAATCCCCAAACCCCAAATGAGACCCCAGTTTATGATCTCATATTTATATTTTTCTTTGATAGCTCTTATCAGAGTTGGCTATTACAAATGTGTATGCTCATTTGATGACACCCTGGAACTCTGTATTCTGTGTATCATTGCATCCACTGTGCCTGGCACCTTAGAAAGCTATCCCTAAATACCTGACCACTTCCCAAATCTGCTTCTTACGAGTTAGCCCTGCATGTGGGCAAGGTACGTCACTTCTCTAAGTCTAAATTTCTTCTTCTGGAAAGAGGATAACTGATCCTTGGCACATAAGAGGTCATTTTTAAATTAATGCTGTAGTTATTATAATTAATAATGAATAGTAAGAAAGTGATTTACCATGGTATTGAGGATTAACTGTTATGTGTAAAGGATTATCATAACTCTAAAACACTATTCAGAACTTAATTGTTACCATGAAGTGACATTTTAAAAGTGAAACATTTTTCCAAAATGTAGGGCACAGTAAATTGATGAGAATTTTTTAGGTTAGTCTAAGATCAATAGAAATTGAACTTTTACCGCAAATCACCCAGCTAGTCAAGGCCAAGCCATGACTGGGACTCAACACTCTCCTCTCCAAACATATAGTTATCAATTTATTCAACAAATACTGAACACCCAACCACTTGCTGTGCACATGGACAAAGTAATAAATGATAAATAAGGCTTAGTGCTGGCTTTCCGGAAGCATCAGGCAGACACATGCAAGCTGGCTTGTTCACGGATGCCCCGGGGCAGGTAGAGCCTCCTTATCTGGGGATCAGGACATTTCTGCAGAGGACAAGTACAGCTGGGGGAGGGGGGCAGGTGGCAGTGTGCCTCCTGTTGGAGGGCCTAAGGCCCCTCCCCATCGTCTGTAGAAATCGGGCTGCTGAGCTGCCCAGCACTGAGAGCGAGGCCTCAGCAGTGAGTGGTGCAGACTGTTAGGACCCAGCAATTTCCTGGGCATTCAAAGCCTTCTGGGCAAAGAAAATTGCCCTTCTTCACCTTCTCATTCATCCGGAATTGCCAAAGTGAGTGAAATGACATCGTTGTGTGTCTGTTATTACATACTTACATGAAACTGTATTTTTTTTTCCTTTATTGATTTGAGAGAGAGAGAGAAACATGGATTTGTTGTCCCACTTATTTATGCATACATTGGTTGCTTCTTGCGTGTGCCCTGATCAGGATCGAACCCGCAAGCTTGGTGCATCGGACAACACTGTAACCACCAGAGCTACCCAGCCAGGGTGAAACTAGATTTTTGGTAATACTTGGACTTCAGAACAAATTGGGACACTAAATGATCACTTCGTAAAGGTCACCAAGCAGACAATCTTGTATCAAGAAAGCAATGAGGCACAACTTGATGTCATACAGTAAAATCTTGGGTTGTGATGTCTTTGTGTGGAAAAAAAACTTCCATTAAATCTAGTGCCAAACTTGCCCTTCCTTTAGAAAGATATTCTGACATTATGTCCTTTCTACCTATTTACATTTTTAAAAATCTCCCTGCGCAGCTGGTGTGGCTCAGTGGTTGAGTGTCGACCTATGATGAACCACGAGGTCCCTGTTGGATTCCCAGGCAGGGCTCATGCCCAGGTTGTGGATTCGATGACCCAGTGTGGGGTGTGCACGAGCAGCCAATTAATGATTCTCTCTCCTCATTGATGTTTCTATCTCCCCCTCTGAAATCAATAGAAATATATTTTTAAAAATCTCCCATCCCTACCAAGCATGTATATTTTTTCTTGCAAAATAAAGAGGGAGCCACAGACTGTGGGAGCTGCTGTTTCGAGGTTGGGTGTGTGGTTTTTAGAAGGTCTGTGCAATCCCAGGTCTGGAAGCCATCAGATTAGATCCACACTAGAGCCTGTGGTGCAGAGTCAGCAGGGGCTGGGTCATGCGGGCTGGGTGAGCTATGCTGAGGAATGTGGGTTTCTTCCTAAAGGCAGTAGGGAGTCACAGGAGGATATTAAGCAGGATAGAAGCAGCGCATCTGACCTTTGGGAAGATCATTGTGGAGGGATTAGAGGGGCGCTAGAGCTGGAAACGGGAGATGAGCGGGAGGTAGAGCTCAGGTGTGGTAGGGTTCAGGTAGGAGGTGGGTGGTGACTGATGTGAGGGGTGGAAGAAGTGGAGGCCTCAAAGCTGAACTGAGAGTCCTCGCTTGGTCAAGGGGTGGATGATGGCGCCAGGCCGAGGCTGGGGGAACAGAAGGATCAGGTTTGTGTCTATGGCTTTTACAATCCTTTTGGAGAAAAGGGGGTGGGAGAGAGCGGGGGGGGGGTGGGGGGGGATTTGGGTTGTTTTACCCAGATTGAATGTAGGGTTCCTGTGGGACAGCCAAGTGCAAGTGGATCAGATCACTAAAGAGCCTGCAGATGAGAAGTGGGCTGTGGACCAAGGAGGGGAGCGTCAGAAGAGGAATCATTGATGGAGATTAAAATAGAACAGCCAGAGGTGAGACCAAAACCAGTACAGCGGCCTGGACGCCAGGAGCGAACATCGATGGTGCAGGAGGAAGGGTGTTAAGTGCCGCAGAGGTGGCGTCCGTGGGGCTGGGGCACAAGCCTGGGTGCCCTTGGTGAGCCATCGCAGTGCAGGGGGCTGATGTGGCTGCTGAGCAGTCGATGGAGGTGGGAGAATAGACATCCATTTCCACAAGGTGGGGGCGCCTTGAGCAGGGCAGCCGGTTAGATGCTGCATCCTCAGCCTAGGCAGCATTCTTCTGCAAGTACAGCCACTTGGGAAGGATTCCGAAGGGGCCACGTGAGGGAAGGAGGTTTGGGAAAGGGCAGTGCTGTCAGCTGGGCTGGGCGGGCGGGCGGGGTGGGAGTTGCCCATGATGCACTTCAGCTAGAATCCAGGCCTGGTCCCCTCCTCTCTCTCCCTCCTGCCTCTCATCCCTTGATCTCAGGATATTCACAAATGTAAGAGTTTAAGGTGGTGGTTTTTTTTCTTCCTGAGAAAGACTTTTTCGTGTCTCACATAAGATTTTTAAAAATTGATCTGTGTGGGATTTTCCCATGTGAATTGTGAACATATGACTAGTCTTTTCTTTTTTCCTCCTTTCATGTGCTTCACTTCTCTGCGACTCCTGTCGTGTTCTTCCCTCTGTGTTTGAAAGGCATGTCAGTCAGTGTTTCCTATTCTAGAGGTTCCAAAATTGAGACACTAAAATAACTAGTAGACTCCCTTAGAAAGAAAACATTTCACAGTTTAGTCATGGCTTCATTCTTACAGTCTGAATAAAATACTTCTGTTCGTCAGTTCAGGGGATGAGAGGGAGCCAGGCATTTTGCTGTGTCCAAGGAGATGACACATATCTGTTCATACAAAACCTGAAAATCCTATAAAATACTGATAAGTTTGATGCCATTAAAATAAAAGTATATATGTAAAAAAATCTCTATAAAACAAAATCAGAAGAGAAAAATATTAGTAAAAGCTGTGACAAAGGGCTCACATATAATTTTCCTTATATGCAAAGAATTTTAAAGATCTACAAGGAAAAAAGCAACCTAATGTTTTGTTTTATTTTGTGTGTTTTTTGTTAATCCTCACTCGAGAATATTTTTCCATTGATTTTTAGGGAGAGTGGAAGAAAGAGGGAAAGCCAGAGAGAAACATCGACGTGAGAGAAACACACCAATTGGTTGCCTCCTGCATGAGCCCTGACCAGGGCCCAGGGCCCAGGCCAGGGAGGAGAACACAAACAAGATACATGCCCTTGATCAGAATCGAACCCGGGACCTTTGGCTCTATCCACTGAGCCAAACCGGCTAGGCAACCTGATTTTTAAAAGACAAATCTATCTATCTTCCTTTCTTTCTTTCTTTCTTCCTTTCTTCCTTTCTCTCTCTCTCTCTCAAAATCAATTTTTTAAAAAAAAGTTATGCCCAGTGTTCACCAGAGTTTGGGGAAATGGTGGGGATGCAGAGACAGCTCCCACATTTTAAGTGTCCATAATATTTGAATCTCTTATAACAAATACATATACTTAAAAGCAGCAATAACAAGACTATTTCTCAGTATTTTAAACAAACACGTTTGCATTGTATGCTCTGACACATCAAATGGACCATTTGCACTTACGGATTCTATCATCTTGAGCAAGCTACCTAACCACTCTAAGGCTATTTACTCATTTATATAACGTGGGTAGCAATTCCTCAAAAAGCTCAAATAAGTTCCTGTGAAATTAAATGAATAGCACAAGGAAATGAATGGTTAACAGTAAACACTCCATAAATAATAGCACTCTCGTCATAACACCGAGTGGCTAACAGCAGTGTGTTCGTGCACTTGAAGCTACTGTCAGTGGACGTGACGCCTGAAGCTGCCTAAACGTAGATAAACTTGATTAGAGCCAGAGCACGTGACAAAGCAGCTCATCACAGTTTGCTCTTAGAAAATACACTTTTTTTGTAGAGAAAAGTAGGTTAGTAAGATGGAAAAGGTGTTCTGGCACTCTTCAGAGCACAGCCTTGAAGACAAACTTCTAGTTATATCCTGGTGGAGGTTAGGTTAGAGCAGCCGCGGGCAAACTACGGCCCGGCCGGCCCGCCGGATCCTGCCCGTTTGAAATGAATAAAACTAAAAAAAAAGAAAAAAAGACCGTACCCTTTTATGTAATGATGTTTACTTCGACTTTATATTAGTTCACACAAACACTCCATCCATGCTTTTGTTCCGGCCCTCCGGTCCAGTTTAAGAACCCATTGTGGCCCTCGAGTCAAAAAGTTTGCCCACCCCTGGGTTAGAGTGATGTTCTTTGTAACCAAGGTTACCTTGCAACCTGGCACTGTCACCTGGCACCGTCTCTGCTTTCATCATGAACCCCGTGCCTTTCCTGTCTCCCCTTCCTTATCTGAGCACTTTCACCTCCTCTGACATACACAGAAAACACTGGGGAACCAAGTTCCTGACCCTCCCATCCATGTTCGCACTTCAGTGACACTACAATCTAGGTCTTTATACTCAAATTACTGTGATGTGGGTCCAGTTCTTGGTAGAAAACACGCAACTTGACATCCTGGAGTCTTGCTTTATGACCTGATCCGTCTCTTAAAGTATTATTTCATTTGGTTCATTTATTTTAGGGCCAACTTGCTTGTTTCTGAATCTCTCAGCTCATCCCTAGCACAGGAAAGAGAGTGGGGAATTCACCTGTTGAGTCAGAATTGCTGTGGGTCAGATTTTGCTTCAGCCCAGCCCACGTTGCTCAGTGGTTGAGCGTCAACCTATGAACCAGGATATCACAGTTCGATTCCCGGTCAAGGCACATGCCCAGGTTGGGGGCTCAATGCCCAGGTTGGGGGCTCGATTCCCAGGGGGGGGGGGCATGCAGAAGGCAGGCAGCCAATCAATGATTCTTCATCATTGGTGTTACTATCTCTTTCTCCCTCTCTTTAAAAAAAATTTTTTTAAGTTTTTTTAAAAGTTTTTTGGTAATGCATTCTCCACAGTAGCTTCCATAATTCTGAAGTTATCTATTTTTTTAATCTGGCTAATTAATTTTTGTGTTGGGCTTTTTTATAAATTAAATTCTTTATTTTGAGATAACTACAGATTCATATGCAATTGCAAGAAATGAGAGTGGAACCTTATATGCCCTTTACCTTTATTTCCACTAATGGAAACATCTTGCAAAACTGCAGTATGATATCACAGCCAGGATGTTGACATTGACACAGCTGAGCTACACGACATTTCTATCGCCATGGGGATCCCTCCTGTTGCCCTTCTAGAGCAGAACCCATTTCCCTTCTGTTCCCCTCACCCCTCCGCTGCCAGTCTGTTCTTCATTACTGTCATTTTCAAGAATGTTATATAAGTGGAATTGTTCAGCATATAGCCTATTGGGATTGGCTTTTCCACTCATCATTGCGTGTCTCTGTAGTTCATTTCTCCTTATGGCTGAATAGTTTTTGTTGTATGGGCATACCACACTTTATTTACCCATCAAAGGACGTCTGAACTGTTCCTGGGTTTTGACTATAAGAATAAAGCTGCTGTGTATATCCATGTGCAGGGTTTTTGTGAGCGCCAGGCCTTCACTTCTCTGGAATAAATGTCCATGAGTGTAACTGCTGGGTAGTATGGTGTTTACATATTTAGTTTTTTAAGCAACTGCTAACTGCCCTCCGGAGTGGCTACAGGGCTTCACATTCCCACCAGCAGGGTTTGAGCAATCCAGTTTCTCAGCATCCTTGCCAGCACTTAGTGCTATCATTGTTTTGTGTTTTGGCCATCCTGATAGGTATATAGTGAAGTCTCATGTGGTTTTAATTTGCTTTCTGAATTGCTAATGTGTTTAACGTCTTTTCTTATGTTTATTTGCCTTCTGTACATCCTCTTTGGTGTAAGATCTCTTAAAATCTATTGCCCACTTTCTAACTCAATTGGTTTTTTACTGTTGAGTTTTAAGAATTTTTATATATTTTTGAGACTAGTTCTTTATCAAAGGACTAGTTTGCAAAGGTTTTCAAATTTTTCTTACTGGTCTTTAGCTTCGTTTTGCTTGTTTGTTTTTAATTTTCTTAACAGGGATTTTCTCAGAATGGAAGTCTTTAATTTTAATAAAGTCTAATTTATCAATTTCTCCTTTTATGGATTGTACTTTTGATGACATGTATAAAAATCCTGTATCTAACCATAGATCTCTAAGATTTTCTCCCTTTTTTCTTTTCCAAAAGCTATACTTTGGTGTCTTAAATTTGAGTCTGTGATCCACTTTGAGTTAAAATATTTTTAATATGTTTTTTAATTCCTTTTTAATTTTTAAATATATTTTTATTGATTTCAGAGAGGAAGGGAGAGAGAGAAACATCAATGATGAGAGAGAATCATTCATCAATCATTCATGGACTGCCTCCTGCATGCCTCCCACTGGGGACTGAGCCTGCAACCCAGGTATGTGCCCTTGACCAGAATTAAACCTGGGACCCTTTGGTCCACAGGCTGCGCTCTATCTACTGAGCCAAACTGGCTAGGGCTTCTTAAATATGTTTTTATTGATTTTTTTAGAGAGAGGAAGGGAAAGGGACACAGAGAAACATAAATGAGAAATATTGATCAGCTGCCTCCTGCAGGGCCCCCCACAGGGGATCTACCCTGAAAACTGGTATGTGCCCTGGCCAGTGACCTCTTAGCTCCTGGGTCAATGCCCAACAGCCGATCTACACCAGCCACGCCACTTTGAGTTAATTTTTATATAAGATTAGTCTTAGGTCAAGCTTCCTTCTCTCCCACCTCCCCCTTTTGCCTATGGAAGTCCAGCTGATTCAGAACCATTTGTTGAAAAGATTATTCTTCCATTCCTCCATGGAATTTTTTGTGCCTTTATAAACCATCAATTGTGCATCTTTGTGTGGGTCTACTTCTGAGTTCTCTTTTCTGATCCACTGATCTGTGTTTATCCCCCCACCAATACCACACAGTCTTGAGAACTGTAGCTTATATAATACATCTTGAAATGAATACACTGATTGCTCCTGTGGAATCATGAGCAGAGCAAGGATGATGGCCAGGTACAGAAGGTCACCAGGGTGGAAAGCCCCACGGTGCCTAGCAACGGAGAGTCAGCTGTTGGGTGACTTTTCTCCCCTAGCCTATCGCTGGTCCTGCAGCTTGGACCCCCTGACCTTTCCTACCTGGAGATAACATCTGTGCCTCAAGTTGAATTTCAGTGCAGGCCCATTAAGCAACAAAACCAGCCTCAGGACCAGCGGCACTGGAAAGTGACCCCCTGCCCTGGTGCCGGCCAATCAATCAGTGACCACACCCCTGAAAGGACACACCTGGAAAGCTGCTGAATAGTCTATTAAGATCTTCCCTGGGACCTCCCTAACATCTCCACCCTTAAAACCTTATGAAGAGGCCCCAGTGGGCTTCCCTTCCTCTCCCCTTCCCCTCTCCCTCCCTGCCCCGGCGCATTGCTGTCAGCTTCCTCACTCCCAAGCTCCAAGGGCCCTTCTTTTACCTCTACAACCTGTTTTCTAAGCCCATATCTTCTAGGAATTACTTCTAACTCTGTAATTTACCAATAAGTGTTCCCTTACAGTCGGGTCTTGGCTCTGAATTTTTTCCTAGCCAGAACCCAAGTACCGAGGTTGCTGAACACAAGGGTCAGACACCCGGTGCCGTTCCTGCTGCTTACAACACTCCCACTTTATTACTCTTTTTAAGAAATTGTTGTAGCTATACTAGTTCCTTTGCCTTTACCTATGCATTTTAGGTTACTGTCTATGTCTTCAAAAAACTCCTACTTGGACAGTATCTCTCTAATTGCTGGATGGAGGTGCTGCTTAATTCATGAGTCCCTTAATAAAACCAATCAATCTTCAAAAAATAAAAATCTTACAAGGATTTTGATAATTGTATCAAGCCCTAGCTGGTTTGGCTAAGTGGATAGAGCATCGGCCTGCGGACTGAAGGGTCCCTGGTTCCATTCTGGTCAGGGGTGCATGCCCAGGTTGCGGGCTCGATCCCCTATCCCCCGTTGGGGCGTGCAGGAGGCAGCTGATCAATGATTCTCTCTCATTGTTGATGTTTCTAGCTCTCTCTTTCTCTCCCTTCCTCTCAGAAATCAATAAAAATATATTTTTAAAATAAAATTTGTATCAAATCTATAGATCAGTTTGGGGAAACACTGATATTTTTACTGTGTTGAGTCTACCTAACTGTAAATACAGTATGTCTCTCCATTTATTTCGATCTTTTTTTATTTCTTTCATGAGCATTGTGTAGTTTTCAACAAACAAGACTTATGTCTTAGATTTATGTGTTGTATTTCTTTTCTGTTTTTTCAGTGATTGTAAATGGGATATTCTAATTTCAGGGTCCCCAAGTCCAAAGTTAGCATGCAGAATTAGTTGATTTTCATATGTTTATTTGATGGCATCCTGGGGCATTGCCAAACTCAGTTTTTAGTTCTAGGAGTTTGGGGTACATTCCTTGGGGTTTTTTTAAGTAACAACCATGTCACCTGCAAATGGAGACAGTTTTGTTTTTCTTTTCCTGTGTGAATGCCTTTTCGTTCCTTTCCTGCTTTATTGCACTCGCCAGAACGTCCAGGACTATGTTGAATAGTGAGAGCCGACAACCTTTCCCTGGTCCGATCAGAGAATGACTCTTGTAGCATTAGGTCTCCTGTTAAACATAATGCTGATCTATGTGTCCTTATAAATGCTTTTATAAATGCTGTTTGACTGTGAGGAGGAGCCGGCCACAGCTTTGCTGAACCAGCTCCTCTAGAGTCCGTTCTGCTGTACATGGATTGGGTCCCCTGTGAGAAATGAAGATCTTAGAATCTGGAGTCAGAACACTCAGATTTAAATATCCGCCCTCCTACCTTCTAGCTCCATGGCCTGGGTGATGTTACACCTCGAAGCCCATTTCCTTCTCCACAAAGAGAAGGGTGAGCACCCACTCCTCTTCCTTGCTCCCTCCTGCGGCTGGGAAACTGCCCAAACTTAGTGCGATCTTCACCCCGCCCTGCTGTGGCCCCACCCAGCACCTTAATTTATCTCTAAGGAGATTTGATCATTAACATTTGCATTTGGAATCCTAAACTAAAAGACTAAATGACCTGGGAATGCTTGCTGTCCGGAGGGCAGACTCAATTTCCTGGCTCCTCCTCTTAAACTGCCTTTGTAAATTTGGGCAAATCCCGCAATCCCTGAGTCCCCAACAGTGCCGTCCTCTGTGAATGGGAGTTGTGACAGCTACTCCAAGGGCCGCTGGGAAACTCAATGAGTGGACTTAGGGAACATTTTCAGCAGTGCCTGGCATGTTACCTGTGATCATTGCTATTGGTGACTGTAAGGACACATACTTGTTTGTGAATCATCTTTCTTAAAAAAAAATTGTTTGCTTTGCAGATTTTTAAAAAAATGGATTTGGCCAACCATGGACTTATTCTCCTGCAACAGTTAAACGCTCAGCGAGAGTTTGGTTTCCTGTGTGACTGCACGGTTGCCATCGGCGATGTGTACTTCAAGGCACACAAATCAGTTCTTGCTTCATTCTCCAATTACTTTAAGATGTTGTTTGTCCATCAGACCAGGTAACTAACGTGGTTGTGATACTCGAATGACTGCAGCTCACCTTCGTGGCCCTCTGTCCCGCTGGACCTGCTCTTCGCCCTCAGCGGGACCACGGCCTCCCTCCCCACCCTGGGCTCCCGGGCTCCCAGTTCCCTCCTGACCTCACTCCCCCCTCACCCTTCTTGGTTACCACTTTTCTAAGCCCGTTTCTTCTAATCCCATCCTTCCAGTAGCACCTGGGAATCGTGGGCCTTTGCGCCCCAAGCAGCCCCTCCCGGGGCCCTGGCCAGCGTCACCTGCGCGGTCCAGATCCCAGCTCAGGCCCATGGGGAAGCCGGCTGCCCCTGACCTCATTCATCCCCTCCTCCCCTAATCCGGCCTCAGCTCCGGGCTTCCAGGATTTATCCTCGACTCCTTCTCTAATGGGAAGCTTGATGGCATCCACTCCCCCAATTTTCTCCTTTTCTCTTTTAAAATGTCTCAAGCTCAGTATGTTTACTTGTGTGTGTGTTTTTTCATCCCATCTCTTCTGTCTTGGAGAAGAGGGCCCCTCAGTGTTTAAGGAAAAGGCTCTTCCGACCTCACGCCCCCAGAGCCCAGCCCCTAGTTTTTATTCTGCACTTGGGATTTTATACTTTTAGGCCCCCCAGTGTCTGAAGGGTCACTGCTTCCTTACACGCTGTCTGCCGGCGTTCCGGTGCCGCTCTCCTGTTTGGCTACGGAAGTGCTCCAGGGTGATCCACGGCTTCTTGTACGGGCCTCGGCCCACACGCTTCCTGTCCGCGGGCCCTGTGGCTTCTGCCGCGGCGCTCCGCTGAAATCATCCCTCCAAGGCCACCTCTTCCTCAGCACCTCTGCTCTCCTGTCTCCTGGTCCTTGTCCTGTCAGCACTTGCTGCTGTCTTCTTCCTCGGTCTTCTCTGCATTTGGTCGCTCTGAGCCCATGCTCTCCTGCCCTCTGTGAGGGGGGGTGAGGAGGGTCTGGGGCTCTTCCTTTCTGTGTGCAGTTCTCTTGGGTGCTCACGGGTCTCCTGGATCTCACCTCTGCCCGAAACCAGTTTCCAGCTCTGACCTTGATCTTTATTTCCCAAGGCCCCAGGCTGCCTGCCAGGCAATGATAACTGTATTTCCTCCTTTTATGTCTTTTAGCATATCTAAAACTCAATTAAGCCTTGCCTGAGGTCCCTCTGGGTTTCCCCATTTTTTATCTTTTAGAAACCCATAATTAAAATCTTAGTTCCCAATCAGGTTCTCTTCAAAATACCTTTCATAGTAGTCCTTCCCTTCCCCTCACTTTCATTTGCTAATCATCTCCACGTTAGTGTCAGCTTAATATTCCTGAACATTGCTTTCAGTGTAGTGTGCCTTTAATCAGAAATCCACTTGCTCTGATTGGAAACCGAGAGGGTACCCACTGCATACCAAAATAACATATTCTGCTTTCACAGTCCCACCGGCTTGAAGCCTGACCTTCCCACCTCATCTCCAACTGCACCCCAGTGGGACACCCCACCCTTCACCTGAACCACACTGTGCTGGCCGTATTCTGCCCACCCCCCACTCCCAATTCACCTCTCCAGCACCCCTCCCCTAACCTAGTGAACCAAAAGCTGTCTTTCTCCCTCACATCATAGCACTGGGTGCCCTTTTGTAAGGTCTGTCCATCTTCCCTTTGCTGTCCGTGTACTTGCCTCCCCTCCTCATGTGTATGATTCTCGGGGGCAGAGACTGGGTTTCACAAGTCCTTTTAACTGCGGAGTGTGTAGTTCAGGTATTTGTACATAATAGCACTTGATACGTTTTACCTCGTGACTCTAAGGATGTGCTCCCTTTTGCTGGACTGTCAGAGACTTGCTTCACTTACTGACCTCACCGCCAATGTGGACTTACAAGTCCCAACGCAGTGGGTGACACCTATCTGGAAAGGGGGAAGATTTTATTTGTGGGAGAAGAATACAATGTGATGAGCTTTAAATAGATGCAAGAAACTTAGTGTTGGCAGTAAGTAAAGGGCTTTCCAACAAGGGAATATGGTATCTGTGCAAATAGGAGTCCTGAGTTTAAGCGATGGTGTGCGTTCCTGCACCAGGGTGGCACGGGCCCTGTGGGCTGCCACACAGTGGCCTTGCCCACCTCACTGGGACAAGGCAAATACTGGGTGAAAATTACTCCCTTTTTCTCAAGCCACTAAGAGCTGCTGCCTGGCTGCTTAAGAGAGAGAATCTGAGGGCATAGTTTTTTCACTTGGCAGGGGTGGGGAACCTTTTTCCTGCCAAGGGTCGTTTGGATATTTATAACATCATTCTCGGGCCATACAGAATTATCAGCTTAAAAATTAGCCTGCTATAGTTGGTCAAACATGTAAGTAATTCACCCCTAAAGCCTTGGCAGGGCCAGACCAAATGATTTCGTGGGATCCCCGCCCCTGGCTTAGAGAGTGTTTTGTCTGTAGTTACCACTAGGTGTCTCTGTCCTGTGAACGCTACTCTAAGTGGTTTTAAATCATGTAGGACTGCAGGCTTGTGCTCTCAACCGAGACACGCCTTGCTAATAAGTACAGCTTCTGACAGTGTCTACCATTTGACAGTCTTTCTTTTCAAACTCCTTTAAGCCCATCTTAAGATACTAGAATGTGAAGGAAAAAATGAAATTTTAAATGACTGTGAAAATTTTAAATGACTTTATACGGAAGGCTTGTAGCTGTGCTAAAACTATGTTTTCCCTACATAAAGTGTTCTGTCAAACAGACATGGGCACATCAGGCCACTTGGTGAAATTGTATTGTAGCGAGCTGTGTTCTTCCCAGAGGACTTGGAAATGACCAGCGTGGCCATAGTGAGCTGAGTGGTAGCTGCCTGGGAGGGAAAGCAGTCAAGGATAAAGGTGGCTGGATCTTCTCAAAACAACTTCTTTATGTGTCTATGTGTCTATCTGTGCTTCTGCTTTAAGGGGAAAAAGTTATAATGAAGAAACCAAGATAAGTTTATGTCTGGAAACCGCCCTGGGCCCTGGCAGTGACCCCCAGGGGCCTCCCTTCCTACTCCTGGTGGTTTCTCACCAACTCTCGGGGGCCCCAGAACTGGCTAAAGTATAGACTGGGGTCTCCTCAGCCCCCTCTCTTTGCCATCAGAGACTCACATTGTTACTACACAGAACACTCTTGAGCAGTCTCTGATAGTTCTTGAAAGTCTGAGATGTGTACTGTCCAGTCACCCCCATTCACAGACAGTAGACAGAGGACAACCTACACAATAACAAATGAGGGGAAATTACTGAACTTACAACAAAGATTTTACTATTAAATGGGCCTCTGCTTGGTACCGCTCATGGATGCTGAAAAGCATAGTCCCAGTTTCGGATTTCGGCCCTTGCCTTTCTTTCCTGGGGAGGCAGAGCGCTCACTAACTCTAAGCCCTCCTTCCGCCTGGAGGAATATTCTGTCTTCGCAGACAAGAGGTGCCCAACATCTTGTGGGGATGATTTTTACCCCTAAGGGCCTATGGTTTTCCAATTCTCTGGCCCCTGCCTGGCCCTGGAAAGATCCCCCCTGGTTCTGTCTTCAGGGTAGGGTTGACTGTTTACATTATTCAAGTATTTGTCACCACACTCTCTGAAGCCTCATTCTGAATGCTGAGCTTCCCGAGGGCATCTAAATATGTCACAGTATCCGCAGTGCTGTTGGCACTCACCTTGTGCTTAATGGGAAGACCACCTGTATCTTCGTTCCTATTTAAAGGACTGTAAATAATTTAAAAGGATTATAAAAAGAGGCCAAGTAAAGATATGAAAGATCTGTATATCTTCTTTTTTAATAGTCATGTAACTCTTCCCCTTTAAACTCTCAAGGGATGCCAGTTTTTATGCTTATTCTTTATTCTTTGGCTTCCACACTTTGTAATCAGATATTTCTCGTATGATTATTTGTATGCATTCATCTTGAAACATAATACAGTAATTATTCAAATCTCTGTCACAAATTCCAATTAAAGTCATTTTTCCCCTTTTTTTAATAGAATAAAAATTTAATTTAGAAGAGCTGAGTATACTGTTAATAGTTTAGCATGTTGGAAACTATTTGTTAATAAGATAAAACACCTAAAGGGGCCAAAAAGAGTTATAATAGTAAGAAGTAGTATAATAAATTATTATATCTGGTCAAGATGACAGCATAGGTAAATGCGGTACTCATATCCTCCCTCAACCACATCAAAACTACGACTAAGCTACAGAACAACCATGATTTAGAACCACCTGAAATCTAGCTGAACAGAACTCCTATAACTAAGGATTCAAAGAAGCTACATCGATACGGTAGGAAGGGCAGAGACAAGGAACTGGCTGGTCCCACACTCGTGTGTGGCTGGATATCTCAGCTCAGAGGTCTCCCCTGTGGAGCAAGGGGTCCCAGCCCCACACCAGGCCCCCCAGCCCAGGGTTCCAGTGCCAGGAAGAGAAGTCCCAGAACTCCTGGCTGTAAAAACCAGCAGGAATTGAGGCTGAGGGAGACAGAGGTTGCTGGGGTCTCGGGCGTTCCTCGTTAAAGGGCTTGTGCATGGACTTACTCGGACTCACTCCTTCTGGGCTCCAGGGCTGGGGCAGCAGCTCAAAAGTCTCCAGGGATACAGGGGCATCAGGGTGAGAGCCGGAGGGCCGCTTGCTCCCAGGTGGAAGCGCTGGCAGAACTATCATTCCTTTTCTGAGCGCTTCCCCCAGGAGCTGGCCGGTGGGCACCATATCTGTCTCCACAAGCCTGGCTAAGGCTCTTAGCCCTGCCCTGGTGATCCCCTGAGACCCGCCCTACCCAACTTTTAGGTCCACTCACACTGTTTCCGGTGTTTTTCCACACAATGACTTCTTTTGCCTTATGCTTCAGATGTTCCTAAAATCTCAAATAAGCTGAATTTGGCTTCAGTGTGCCCCGTACCTCCTACAAGCGGCCCCAGGCCTGGCACTAGCAACAGCTGACTGGTTCACAGTGTGGCCTCTCCTGGGCACCTCCAAGCCCAGTAGCATCTGCAGATCCCTTTGTAGCCCATGCTGGGAGGCTCTGGGCAGAACACAGGCAGCAACCTTGGCCTACACCTCCTGGGAAGCCCCACAGCCGGGGCACCCAGTGGACAGCTTCAGACCACGTTGAAGCATCACCACCCAACCACTTCCACCATGACACTCAAGGGGCAGACAGTGGGCACCAGAGCCCTGCTGAAGTAAGTCCTGCTCTGGGGGTGGTCTCCTCCTGCACAGCTCATCCTCTACAGTGGTTGGTGGTAGCAGCCAGTCCTTGCAGCTGACCAGCCTGGGGAGTAAATCCTCCCATTGACATGCCAACAGCAATTAAGGCTCAACTACAACAGGAGGGTGTACACAGCCCACGAGGGGGGTGGAGAGCCCAGCTTGGGTGGTCAAGGAGGCTATGCAACTGGACCTTACAGCACACCTACTACATTCAGCCGTTCTACCAAGCCTGGGAGACATAACAGCTCTAACTAATACATAGAAACAAACACATGGAGGCTTCCAAAATGAGGAGACAAACAAGTTCCAAGTGTGAAAAAGCAAGAAAAATAATTAAATGAAATGGTGGCCATCAAACTAACAGAGTTCAAATCAATAGTTACAAAGATGCTCAAGGACTTAGTGAGAACTTCAACAGCATAAAGAAGGATATGGGAATCATAAAACAGAACCAGTCAGAAATGAAGAATACACTAACTGAAATGAATAATTTACAGGGAATCAACAGTAAAGAAGATGAAGTCAAGAATCAAATCAGCAGCCCGGCCAGTGTGACTCAGTGGTTGAGCATCGACCCGTGCACCAAGAGGTTGCCAGTTTGATTTCCGGTCAAGGCACGTGCCTGGTTGTGGGCTCAATCTCCAACAGGGGTGTTCAGGAGGCAGCAATCAATGTTGATGTTTCTCTCTCTTTAAAAAAGAATTTTAAAAAAGAATCAAATCAGCAATTTAGAATATAAGGAAGCAAAAAACACCCAATCAGAATAACAAAAAACAAAAAGAATCCCAAAAAATGAGAGTTGTGTAAGGAGCCTCTGGAGCCTCTGGGACAACTTCAAGTGTACCAACATTTGTATCATGGGGGGTGCAGAAGAAGATGAGAAAGAGCAAGATATTGAAAACCTATTTGAAAAAATAATGACAGAAAACTTCCCTAACCTGGTGAAGAAAAAGACACATAAGTTCAGGGAGTCCCAAACAAAATGAACCCAAAGAGGCCCACACCAAGACACATCATAATTAAATTGCCAAAGGTTAAAGAACGAGAGAATCTTAAAAGCAGCAAGAGACAAGAAGTTCGTTACCTACAAGCAGTTCCCATAAGACTGTAGCTGATTTTTCAGCAGAAACTTTGCAGGCCAGAAGGGAATGGCAAGAAATATTCAAAGTGATGGAAAACAAGGACCTGCAACCAAGATTAATCTACCCAGCAAGGCTGTTAGAATTGAAGGGCAGATAAAGAGCTTCCCAGACAAGAAAAAGCTGAAGGAGTTCACCAACACCAAACCAATATTACATGAAATGTTAAAGGGTCTTCTTTAAGAAGAAGAAAAAGAAAAAATATGAATAATAAAATGGCAATAAATACATATCTATCAGGAAGTGAATATGAAAAGCAAACAAGCAGAACAGAAACATTCACAGATACAGAGAACATTTGATGGTTGCCAGATAAAAGGGGGTTAGGGGAATGGGTGAAAAGGGTTGAAGGGATTAAGAAGTACAAATTGGTAGTTACAAATAGTCATGGGAATGTAAAGTTCGGCATAGGGAATAGTACAGTCAGTAATATTCTAATAGCTATCTGTGATGTCCAGTGGGTGTGAGATTGGGATGATCACTTAGTAGTTATGTAATGTACACCTGAAACTAATATTGTGTGTCAACTGTAATTGAAAAATAAAAAATATATATTTAAAAGAAAATTATTCACAATTAAAAAAAATGATTATAAAACCTAAAAGCATTTAAGGAGGGTGTCTTTGGAGCTGAAAATGCATTGTCTATAGAGTACATCCATTCGGTGGCTGATAGCATTATGATGCCCCATAATATGCAGAGCTGTATCTCCCTGACTTTTAATGATGCAGAACTTCTATCACTGCTGATGGTCCAGGAAGCGCTCTTGACTATTGCTGCTTGGCTCAGGATGCCTTTTCAGGGGCGATGCAAACACTAAAATCTAAGAGCTGGAAAATCAACCAGCCCACATCTGCCGTAGGTACCTCCCATAGATCACTTCCCTTTTTGAAGCCTCAGTTTCCATGTCTGTCAAATGGGAATAATCACATCTGCCTCATTTACTACACAGGATTGGTTTCTTTGTTTTCATTTGTTTGTTTGTTTGTTTTTACACAGGATTGTTTTAATGCTCTAAGGCAGTGGTTCTCAACCATCTGGCCCTTTAAATACAGTTCCTCATGTTGTGACCCAACCATAAAATTATTTTTGTTGCTACTTCATAACTGTAATGTTGCGACTGTTATGAATCATCATGTAAATATCTGACATGCAGGATGGTCTTAGGCGACCCCTGTGAAAGGGTCGTTCGACCGCCAATGGGGTCGCGACCCACAGGTTGAGAACCACTGCTCTAAGGAATCTTGGTATCATGGCTTTGGTATTAGACCCAGATTTAATTCCCCATTTTACCACTTAATAACTCTGTGATACTGAGCAAGGTATGAATTCCTTTGAGCCTGGGTCCCTTATCTGTAATATGAGAGTTAATGGCAATTATGTGAAGTAATGCCTGGAAAGCCCAGCTGCAGTTCCGATGATGATGACGACGACGGTGACATTTGATTAAGGAACTGAGTTGTCCTAGAACCACCTTTTTTTTAAGGGAGAGGGATAGATTGATTTGTGGTCCCACTTATTTAGACATTCGTTAGTTGATTCTTGCATGTGCCCTGACCGGGGATCGAACTTGCAACCTTGGAGTATCAGAACGACGTTCTAACCAGCTGAGCTCCCCTGGCCAGGGCCTGCAGCCACCCTTGAGTGCAGTCTCGCAGCACTGGGAAGGTGACCCGCCGGTGCTAGAGCTGGGCCGAGGCCGGCCTTCGTCTCCGTCACCGCCTTGCTGGACGTAGATCAGAGAGTTGCAGACAGACAGAAATAGGCTTTGTTTTTCTCACTTTTGTTGTCTTGCTCTTGGCCACTTGTTCTGACTAGTCCAGCTCCCCATGTCATTTTACAAATGAAGAAACTTTTAGAATCAGGAACATTGTTTGATTTACTTTAAAAGGTCTCCTACTGAACTCTGGGTGACCTTGGATCCATACAGAACCCTAGACTTTGAGCAAAGGATGTGCCAGATCACTGGTTCCTAACCATTACTGGGCCACAGGCCACTCAGACTGATAGTGAAGGATCCGCTCCATAAAACACAGACTTGTTAGGATACACTTTACATAAACCACTAGGAGAAAAACTGCTTCAAGACTATGAGTTAGGATACCCCATTTGTTTAACATGAACTTTTTCTTTCTCAGTCCTTGAAGATAATACTTATTGTATTTCTCTCTGTTCCTAATATAATTAACGTTAAATTATATGGATTCCCGTTATCTCCTTGAGTATTCCATGACACTAACAGTAAGAAATGGGAAATGTTCGTGTTTCATTCACCTTTTTAGAAAGTGCTTGTTTTTTCCTTCAGGCTTGATGTTCTCATTTGAGACAGTGACTGACACATTGACTGACAGACTTTTGACTTGTTTCTTTCAGTGAATGTGTCCGTCTGAAACCGACTGACATCCAGCCCGACATTTTCAGCTACCTCTTACACCTGATGTACACCGGGAAGATGGCGCCTCAGCTCATCGACCCTGTGCGCCTGGAGCAGGGGATCAAGTTCCTCCACGCCTACCCTCTGATCCAGGAGGCCAGCCTGGCCAGCCAGGGCGCCTTCTCTCACCCCGACCAGGTGTTCCCGCTGGCCTCCTCCTTGTATGGCATTCAGATCGCAGACCATCAGTTGAGACAGGCCACCAAGATGGCTCCGATGCCTGAGAAACTCGGGCGAGAACCCCGGCCCCCGACCTCCAGGGTGAGCCAGGAGCAGGTGCCCGAAGCCACGCAGCTCTCCCAGCTGACTTCAAATCTGCCCCAGGTCAACCGGACACACATGACCCCCTCGGACCCCCTGCCGACCTCCCTGTCTCCAGAACTCGTTTCCACTCCCGTTCCTCCCGCCGCCGCCGGGGAGGAGGCCAACCTGGAAGCCTCTTCCTCTGACGAGCAGCCCTCCTCCCTCACCATCGCCCACGTCAAGCCGAGCATCCTGAAGAGGAACGGCAGCTTCCCCAAGTACTACGCCTGCCACCTGTGCGGGCGGCGCTTCACCCTGCGGAGCAGCCTGCGGGAGCACCTGCAGATCCACACCGGGGTGCCCTTCGCGGCCAGCCAGCCCGGGGAGGGCCGCGGGCCCCTGTCCCTCTGCAGCAACGCCGCGGACCTGGGGAAGGACGCCGCGGAGGCGCCCGAGGCCGGGATGATCAGCGACAGCGAGCTGCAGCACATCTCCGACTCCCCCATCATCGACGGCCAGCAGCACTCGGAGACGCCGCCGCCCTCGGACATCGCGGACATTGACAACTTGGAGCAGGCGGACCAAGAGCGGGAGGTCAAGCGGCGCAAGTACGAGTGCACCATCTGTGGGCGCAAGTTCATCCAGAAGAGCCACTGGCGGGAGCACATGTACATTCACACCGGGAAGCCCTTCAAGTGCAGCACCTGCGACAAGAGCTTCTGCCGGGCCAACCAGGCCGCCCGGCACGTGTGCCTCAACCAGAGCATCGACACCTACACCATGGTGGACAAGCAGACGCTGGAGCTCTGCACGTTCGAGGAGGGCAGCCAGATGGACAACATGCTGGTACAGACTAACAAACCCTACAAGTGCAACCTGTGCGACAAGACGTTCTCCACTCCCAGCGAGGTTGTCAAACACTCCTGCCAAAACCAGAACTCGGACGTCTTCGCCCTGGACGAGGGGCGGTCCATCCTCCTGGGCAGCGGGGACTCTGAAGTCACGGACCCCGACCACCCCGTGTTAGCGAGCATTAAAAAGGAACAGGAGACGGTGTTGTTGGACTGAATGTTACGGATCTTTTTAGAACTGTCGTTTTTTTACAAAGACTGTCTTCCTTCCCTTTCCCGATTCAGAACTATCGTTCTCCATGGCATGATACGAGAGGTCCCGGGTCCCTTGCCCCTCTCCTTGCCCGTGTCCCCAGCCCCTCCTCCCCCTCCCCCCCCTCCTCCGTAAGGCTCTGTGCATTATAAACCTGGAACATTCGCTTTCATTCAGGGGACATCGGAAAGATGATAGCCAGTAGTACTTGTACACTCAAATGGGTTTTGAGTCTTAGATTATTTAAAAGCATACTTGCTTGGAACTAATGAAGGGTATTTAACAAAACCAAACAACCAGAATGCAATTTGGTAAGCTAAAATTATGACCTTCCCCGGGTAGTGTCTTCCTCCTCAGAAAAACAATGTCAGGAAATCCAGCCTGCTTCTTGGAGACACAGCTGGGCTCTTTACTATGCAAAGTCTCGGGTGGAAGACCTTAAACCCAAGAGAACACTCTTAGTACTCATCCTCCAGGTGTCTCATTTCAGAATGCGTTCTTTGAGATTATGTCCAGTCAAGAAAAATCATTAGTTAAGAAACCTCCTTGAACAAAACACGGGAAAAAAAGTAATAATGTGATGGCAATCTTAATTTTTGGATAAAACATGACAAGCTGTGAGTTTGTGTGTTTGTAAGAGAAAACGTGTGATCCTTGCGACAAACAGGTGAATTAATGCACATGCCTTATCTAATTGCTGGCTTCTTTCAAAGTTGAACAACAGAGTACTGTATTTTCATTTTTGATAAACATGTTGGTTTTAAAAATGAGATTGAAAGTGCTATTCTGTCGATGGTCTTTCTGAATAGAGTTGACATGCCATTCTAGCAGTTGCCAGGGGTAAATTTGTATTAGCACCAACCTGCTGCTTTTAAATCAGTGTGTCTGCTGCAGGAAAAGGGATACAGGATCTCATAGGGGAAGCTGTGAGCAGAACATGGGAGCCGTAAGGGTTTTTAAAATTAATGCTAATAGTTTACTGGCAACACTCATTGAAAACATCAAAAATGGCAAAGAGAAATCAGGACCAAAAAACCTAATTACTGTTTGGGAAAAAACATGACTTTGGTATTTAGTCTCCAGTTTTTTTAACGCCTGAAGTTTCCTCTGTTGGCCTGAGAACAGTAAAATTGGTCCATTCGTCTTTCCTTGGGACAAAACAGGAGCCAGAAGTAAGGACCGAAGGGGAGCGGGGAGAACAATAGCAATGCTGTGTACGTATGTGTTAAAACTGACCATCCCATCCTCCTATTTCATGTATAGTTGAGTTCTAAGATTTGTAAGTTTTTATACATACTTTCATTAAATAAACATTTAAGTAAATGGGTACATATTTTATCTGTGTATGACTTTGTCAACCCAAAACGATGCAAGGAGGGGAAGTGGAGATGCTTTCTTGCTCTGTCTCCTCCTCCTCTGCCTGTGGAACTTTGGGCAGTTTCCTGGCCTGAATGGCATTTTCCACATTTGTTAAATGAAGACATTGATAACGGAATTGTGTCACCATAGTGTGAGAGTTAAATGAGGAAAGTCTATGTGAAGATGCTATGAACAATCAAAGTTTGGCCAGGAATGGGTCTGGAGATGGTGTTACCCAACTTTCTTTTACAAGGAAGGAAAAGGCCAAGGAATGTTTGCTTAGGTTCACGTTATATAAACTAGGTTATGAAATATTGAGTGGTTTCTGCCGATTTCTTTTTTTTTTTTTAATATATTTTCATTGATTTCAGAGAAGAAGGGAGAAGGGAGAGAGAAACAGAAATAACAATAATGAGGGATGTGCTGCGCCGGCACAGCCAGGTTCCCTGAGCCTGTGGCGGGGGTGAAGGATTTAGAAAAGACAGACGAGAAGAAAGCTGGGTGCTAGGTGGGACGCTGCCCTCTTTGATGGAGAGACAGCGCCTCGGCCTGAAAACCGAGTCTTTATTTTATAGCCAGATCCCAGGAGGCCAAGTAAGGGTGGTTACAACCTTCTCACGGTTTCACATCTACTCAGTGACATGCACCTGATCAAGCTTTGTTTACTTGCGGCACCTCCCGCAGCCCACATCACTCAGCCACCTGGGGCCACTGGTTCGGACCATAAGGTCAAGCTTACAAGAGCCTTGGCTATAATTGTGCTGGGACTTGCATGTGGCTTTGCCACGAGAGGATCATTATTAGTCCCAGGCTTGAGCCTGTCCAAACGCTGTAGCTGCTCTCCACAGAGGGAGAGTCACCGATTGGCTGCCTCCTGCAAGCCCCATATGGGATCATGCCCGCAACCTAGGAATTGAACCATAACCTCCTGGTTCATAAGTCGACACTCAACCAGAGCCAAGCCGGCTGGACTATTTTTTAAAAAATATATTTTATTGATTTTTTTTTTTTAACAGACAGGAGGGAGAGGGATAGAGAGTTAGAAACATCGACGAGAGAGAAACATCGATGCCTCCTGCACACTCCTTACTGGGGATGTGCCCACAACCAAGGTACATGCCCTTGACTGGAATCGAACCTGGGACCCTTCAGTCTGCAGGCTGATGCTCTCTACCCACTGAGCCAAACAGGCTAGGGCTAGACAATTTCCTTTTAAGAAAATACTATATTCACATCTCCTAACTTAAATGAGTCTTGTGTCCAGTTAATTCTCTGAATATCTATGAAAGGGGAAATTGGGGCATCCTCCACCACCCTCCACACCACCCCTGGGCTGCCTTAAAGGGACAAAGGATCAGCCTAAAGACAGGGTCTTGGAGACTTGAAAGCGAGTGGAGTCATTCCTAGCATGCTTCCCGATTTGAAACAAGGGGCTCCTTAACGAGATTGGTGCATGAGCTCTTAGAAGAAATGCGTGTCTGAGACCCTGGGATTTACTCTACATCTCCCTGTTCTCATTCTAAATGCCCTTGTTAACCTGGGAGCACAGAAAAATCATAAAACACCCTACATAGTTTTTGAGGAGGCCACCTCGATGGGCCTCCTTGCTATAAGAGAGGTAAGGTCTGGATGAGGAGATGAAATGGTGCTAGGTCATGGGCCAAGGTCATACAACTACTTAGGGTAATTACAGAGCCCAGGCCTCCCAATCCAGGGCTCTTTCTGCTACCAGCACACTGCCTCAGAAACCCTCCTTAGCAGCTGTTTAAATTTATCTCTAGGGAGCCCTAGCTGTCTTGGCTCAGTGGATAGAGCATAGGCCTGCAGATTGAAAGGTCCCAGGTTCAATTCTGGTCAAGGGCACATGCCCAGGTTGTGGGCTCCATCCCCAGGCCAGGAGGCAGCCAATTAATGATTCTCATCATTGATATTTCCCTCTCCCCTTCTGCCTCCCTCTCTGAGATCAATAAAAAAACAAAAACAAATGTACCTTTATGTATATTTTTGTTAGCAAAAAAAGATGGACTAAAGAATTATTTCACCTGTTTAGTTAGAGATGCCCCTAAGCAGACAAAGGACAGAAGGCAGCATCCTGAGATGATGCCCAGTTTGGGGAGCCTCTGGAGTGACCAGGGAGAGACTGCAGATTGGCTTCCTCCAACCCAAGCCCCCACCCCATATGGCCCCCCTGCAAGTGTTTCTGGGGGATGTGCTAGCAAGCCACAAAACCTGAAAAGGCACCAGGGACAGGAGGAGAGAAAAGAAATGCAGATGGCATGAGGTGGATGTTTCCTCTCTGAAAAAGAGCATGGCTCAGTGCTTGAGCATCGACCTATAAACCAGGAGTTCACGGTTCGATTCCCGGTCAGGCCATACGAGTATGCCTGGGTTTGGGGCTCGATTCCCAGTATGAGGCATGCAGGAGGTAGCTAATCAATGATTCTCTCATCATCAATGTTTCTATCTCTCCCTCTCCTTTCCTCTCTGAAATCAATAAAAATACATTTTTTTAAAGAAGATGGAAAATCCTTAAGAAGGGCTATCCTGTCTTGGCAGGGGTGGCTCAGTTGATTGATTGGGTTGTGAGGTGGTGGGAACAGCACCAGGTGTCTGACAGGAAGGGGGGGGTGCGGGGGGGGGGGGGCGGTCAGACCAAACCTGGATTAGAAAAGAATTCAGAGCCAAGACCCAAACTGTAAGAGAACATGTACTGGGTAAATCACAGAGGTAGAAAAGGTAATTTCTAGAAGAAATGAGTTTAGGGAGACAAATTATGGAGGCAAAGGAAGGGCCTTGGAGCTTGGGAGTGAGGAAGCTGACAGTACAGTGCCTGGGGCAGGGAAGGAGAGGGGTGGATTGGGGAGGGAAGGGAGAGGGAAAGGGAAAGGTACCAGCGTGCTCCCAGGAGGAAGAGCGCACTGGGTCCTCCATCCTAAGGATTTAATTTTTAATTTTTTTGTTAATCCTCACCCAAGGATATTTTTCCATGGATTTTTAGAGAAAGTGGAAGGGACGGAGAGAGAGAGAGACATCTAACCAGGGCAAGGGCAGAGGATTGAGCCTGCAACCCAAGAGGTACGTGCCCTTGACTGGAATGGAACCCAAAACCCTTCAGTCCTCGGGCTGACGCTCTAACCACTGAGAAAAACCAGCTAGGGCATGTCCTAAGGGTTTTGTTTTTTAAAATATATTGATTTCAGAGAGGAAAGGAGGAGAGATAGAAACATCAATGATGAGAATCATTGATCAGCTGCCTTCTGCAAGCCCCACACTGGGAATCGAGTCAGCAACCGAGACATGTGTCCTGACTAGGAATTGAACCGTGGTCTTCTGGTTCATAGGTCAACACTCAACGACTGAGCCACGCAGCCAGGGCCAGGGGACGATCTTAATAGAATATTCAGCAGCTTTCTAGGCGTAACCTTTCAGGGTGTGTTCCCCACTGATTGATTGGCAGGCACCAGGGCAGGGGGTCATTATCCAATGCAGCTGGTCCTGAGGTCAGCTGTGCCTGGCATTGTTGCTTATCTGAGCCTGGAGCTGAAATACAACTGAGGCATAGATGTTTTCTCTGGGGCTGAAAGGTCAGGGGATCCAAACGCAAGACCAGGGTTATGCTCGGGGAGAAGAGTCACCCGGGGGGGGGAATCCCACCCTACAGTTGATTGTCCTATGGTAGGCCCCTGGGGCTTTCCACCCGGTGACCTACCTAGCCCCTCATCCTTGCTCTGCTCATGTCAGTCTATCAGTGGTTCTCAACCTTCTGGCCCTTTAAATACAGTTCCTCATAATGTGACCCAACCATAAAATTATTTTCGTTGCTACTTCATAACTGTAATGTCGCTACTGTTATGAATCGTAATGTAAATATCTGATATGCAGGATGGTCTTAGGCGACCCCTGTGAAAGGGTCGTTCGACCGCCAAAGGGGTCGCGACCCACAGGTTGAGAACCACTACTGCCTACAACAGTCCCTTAAGCCAAATGGTTGCTGGTTTGATTTCCGTTGAGGGCATGTGCCGGGGTTTCCGGCTCGATCCCCAGCATGGGGTGTGCAGGAGGCAGACGATTGATGTCTTGCTCTCATATCAATGTTTCTCGTGCTTTCTTCACCCTTCTCTCTAAAAATCAAACACAAAAAATCTTTTTTAAAAAAAGAGGGGAGGGGGCTATCCTTTGGCCTTGCAGGATCACAAACATCTGTGGCCTACACTCATCAAGTTCTAGCCCAGCTGGCGTGGCTCAGTGGTTGAGCGTTGATCTATGAACCAGGAGGCCAGGCCCCCAGCAGGGGGCGTGTAGGAGGCAGCAGATCAATGATTCTCATCATTGATTTTTTTTTTAATATATTTTATTGATTTTTTACAGAGAGGAAGGGAGAGAGATAGAGAGCTAGAAACATCGATGAGAGAGAAACATCGATCAGCTGCCTCCTGCACATCTCCCACTGGGGATGTGCCCGCAACCCAAGTACATGCCCTTGACCGGAATCGAACCTGGGACCCTTCAGTCTGCAGGCCGACGCTCTATCCACTGAGCCAAACCGGTTTTGGCATCATTGATGTTTTTATCTCCCCTCGCTTCCTCTCTAAAATAAAATATATTTTAAATGATAGACACATACTTCTTTATTCATTTTCTTTTCAATCCTCACCTGAGGATATTTTTCCATTGATTTTTAGAGACTGGAAGAGAGAGGGAAAGACAGAGAAATAGTGATGTGAGAGAAACACATTGATTGGTTGCCTCCTGCACATGTCCTGGCCAGGGCCAGGGAGCAGCCTGCAACCAAGGTATGTGCCTTTGACCAGAATTGGACCCGGGACCCTTTGATCCACAGGCCGAGGTTCTATCCACTGAGCCAAACCAGCTAGGCCAATAAAATATATACATTTTTTAAAATTCTAGTAACACCCTAGCCACTGTGATAACCGAAAACTCACAGCCCCCAGCACTGCCCTGGAGGCGCTAGCATAGCATATAGTAGCATCGCAGAGACAGCCTCACTTCCCTGCTGAACTATTTGAATACTTGTTAGGGTTAATCTCATTCCTTGATACAGCCCACCTGCCCACCCTATAGTATCATGTCTGTCAAGTCTTTTAAAAGAACCCTAATTGTGTTCAGGTTTCAAGTTCAACAGGCAACCCCACCTGCTTTTCCAGGTACGAGGTGAGCTCCTAAGACTAACGGGGATAAACAGGATCAAGCACAGCGTGGCTTTAAAATTTAAATTCGCCTAATTTAAGTATTGCCCGTGTGCTCACGAATTACACTGTTATTAGAACTGAAGGAAAAGCACAGGGTGGTTACGAGGCTCTCGTATCCAGTATCCTGTTGTAGGGAAATAACACTGATGTCATCTGTTAGGAACTGTTGCTCCACCCCGCCCCCAAATCCGAGTGTTACAGTGAAGCTTCTCTTAAGAGGTCAGAGGTAACACTGGTGTTACAGATTTCAGTGTCAATAAGCAATGGGAAAATATGCAGAGTTATGAGATTACAGAGTAGAATACTGTAAGGACGCCAGTTATATTTCTATCTCAAGAAATGGGTTTCCCCCTGGCCAGGTGGCTCGGTTGGAGCATCGTCCCGAGCACCAAAAGGTTCCGGGTTTGATACCCGTTTGGGGCGTATGTGGGAGGCAACCAATAGCTGTTTCTCACGTTAATGTCTCTTCCCCCACCCCTTCTTTTCTAAAATTGATGAAAAAAGATCCTCAGTGAAAGAAATAGGTTTGATTTGTGAGATGTGACATTTTAAAAAAAAGGTTTTCTTCATTATCTTCACCACCATGCCATCCCCCAAGTCCTGAACACATTAGCCAAAACCTGTTATCACTTAAGAGCAGGTGATAATCTCAACTCTCTCATAAAGATAGACCCCAGATCAGTTTCTGTTTTCTTTCTTTCTTTTTTTTTAAAATATATTTTATTTTTTACAGAGAGGAAGGGAGAGAGATAGTTAGAAACATTGATGAGAGAGAAACATCAATCAGCTGCCTCCTGCACATCTCCTACTGGGGATGTGCCTGCAACCCAAGTACATGCCCTTGACCGTAATCGAACCTGGGGCCTTTCAGTCCGCAGGCCGACGCTCTATCCACTGAGCCAAACCGGTTTCGGCTATTTCTTTTTTTCTAATCCTCACCCAAGGACATGTTTAGAGAGAGAGACAGAGAGAGAGAAACACTGATCCATTACCTCCTGTTTGGGCCCCAATCGGGGACTGAACCCACAACCCAGGCATGTGCGCTGGCCGGAAATCAAACCGGCAACACTTCAGTGCACAAGACAAAGCTCAACCAACTGAGCCACTCCCGCTAGGCCCAGGTCATTTTCCTAATTCCAGTGACTTAGGCTGGAGATGGTAAGGAATTTGGAGAGGAGTGTGCCGAGCCGGCACCGCCATGGGCGAACTTAAGAGGGAGCGGTGACGGATTTAGAAAAGACAGACGAGAAGAAAGCTGAGCGCTAGGTGGGACGCTGCCCTCTTTGATGGAGACAGCGCCAGGGCCTGCACGCCGAGTCTTTATTTTATAGCCAGATCCCAGGAGGCAAAGTAAGGGCGTGGTTACAACGTTCTCGCGGTTTCGAATCTACTCAATGACATGCACCTGATCAAGCTTTGTTTACTTGCGGCACCTCCCGCAGCCCACATCATTCACCCACGTGGGGCCACAGGTTCGGACCATAAGGTCAGGCTTACAACTTTGGCTATAATTGTGCTGGGAGGGCTTTGACCTCCAAGCTGGGACTTGCACGTGGCTTTGCCAGGCTTGAACCTGTTCAAACGCTGTAGCCGCTCTCCACAGAGGAGAAACTTGGATTTACACAAAAATGCAAGGTTGCCCAGCAGACCCATTTCTGGAATCACTTTGAAAATGAATAGTCATGTAGGATTGAGGTTACTGGACACATTGGTTGTGTCCAGGTTTTATTTGCTCACTACCTGGAGTCCTTGAACTGTGTCCATTTCCTTTCTTGTAGAAGCTTAACTCTAGTTCTGATTGTTGGTTGGGATTTCAGAGTAAGTCTGTGTGACGATCCAAAAACTGTACATGATGACACTGTTCATTTTGGGGTTTTTGGAGGTCAGTCAGAGGTTTAATAAGATTCCAATTAAAGGGCTCCCCTGACCCCAAAAAGGTTAAGAATCACCGACAGAGATTTTTGCACATTCACACATATCCCAGAGACATTCCAAACTCCCATGATGCTCTGCTCAGTGTCACAAAGGGATGGCTTAGTAGTTAAAAAGTTAAATGTGTGAGGAATATCACGAAATGACAGGGAAAAGCAAGCAAAACTGAATTAAGGTAAAAATTATAGAGAGAAAATCCATGGCATTTCATTAGGTTGCATTTTATTTAGATAAATGAAAATTTGCCCCCACACAGAACTAGGAATCAAATATTGTCTTAGGTTAAAGAAAACTGCTAAGGCTTGAAGCTTACACTGAAAGCTAAAATTTTCAGCCCTTGACTATCTGTAGCTCCAAACAGCAAAGGAAACTTCTGGAACAAAGTAGACATGTACAGAGAGAGACAACTTGTGTGAACCATTAAGAAAATAATCTTTAGGGGCACATTTTATAGTCTTCAATTACAAGAAGTGGCGAGAGTTTACAAGTCTTGCATTGCTTTCTGTTGTACATGGTTCCATAGTAATGCCAAAAATAGCAAAATTTAGGCACTTGCTCCAATTTCTGCAGTTTACATGGTTACTATGAACTTCATAAAGTAACGGCAGCTTTAGAATTATAACACAGAACTGTATTTCACGCTACAGTTGTTAATAGCATTCCTCGTTAGGAAAACAATGATGCTTAACAGACAGAGGTACAGAGCTTGTACAGAAGTAACCCAGGGCCCGTCCAGATGTAGTAGGAGCAGAGTCATGAAGACGACCAGTTGTGATGACCTGCTTGGCCACATGTCAGTACAAATGTGATGAAGTGGTGGGATGGAATTTAAACCAAAGGAAAAAAAAAAAGGAAATCTGTTTACCACAAACGACACAAATCTTTAATCTGCTCAAAATAGCACAGTTTCTTCCTGCCAGAGAGAGGAAGTTGAGTCAGTATTGGAGCTCTCATTGAACTCCTTCCAAATTGCTGTCATCTCCAATACGTTTTGGTTGATCTTCAAAAACTGACACCGGCGCCTGGCCGGTGTGGCTCAGTGGTTGAGTGTCAACCTATGAACCGGGAGGTCATAGTTCTATTCTGTCAGGGCACATGCCCAGGTTGTGGGCTCGATCCCCAGTAGGGGGTGTGCAGGAGGCAGCCAATCAATGATTCTCTCTCATCATTGATGTTTCTAAATTTGACACGAGCACTTTTTTTAAAGAAGTCCCAAGTTGGCCAGAGAAGCTATTTAGATCAGCGGTCGCCAACCTTCCGACCGCCATTGGTCTGTAGACCACCGGTTGGTGACCACTGCTCCAAAGGCTTCCTTAAACCGGTGGTCGCCGACCTTTCGGACCTCATGGACCACCGGTTGGCAACCGCTGATTTAGATCACAGGTTTCTTTTTTTTTAATTTGGAGATTTTAAAGTTTAACAATTAAGCACAGGTGGCTATTATACATGAGAGTAATTCCTAAAAGCTAGTCAGTACTTTCCAGCTACAAGGCCGTACACTAGAACCGGTGTTTTATTGTAGTCAGGTGTATTGGTATCAGAGCAACTACTACAGCCAGTGTTTTATTATAATCAGGTGTGTTGGTATCAGAGCAACTACTCGTCACTTCTAACAGCAAATGTTCTTTCTGCTAAAAGGCTATTCCAGTCTTTCTAGAATGTTATCCTTTAAAATCAATTGGCCATTGAAATTAAGTTCTCAAACTGGGAGTACCGAGCTGGAGTAAAATTTTTAAAGTGTATTTGCCAGGCCAGTTTACCTGCGGAAAAGTGGAATTTTAGGGCAGATAACGGACTATTCTTGGTGTGGCAACTGTTCAACAGAATCCTTTATATATGAGCAAGAATCAGACATCATTTTTAACATTTAGAAAAATTCCTGTTGCAAGGCAATTTTACTACTAAGCCTTCTTAAAATTTCTTTCTAGAAACACTCATCATGAACAAACATTACTGCAGAAAACTGGCCTTTTCAGGAAGATACCACCAGATGGTAGCATTGTATCAGTACCGTCCATCTGAAAAGCCCCTGGTTTATTTTGGCAGACACCTCTCTGCTATGACTTCCTCTGAACATGAACTCAAACTGGTATGAAGTGGTCACGTCATGCAGCAACTACATTAGAAAGCTCTATCTAGCTTTTTCCGCTTGCAGAAGGCAGGAAACACAGGTCTCAGCCTTCCTAGTATCTAATAAAACCAGCAAATCTAAGTGAAGCAAATATTTTATTTACTAATAAATCAGTTGTCAAATCACAGTTTATCCAAATGAACATAATGCAACATTGTTCTAAAAGAGTGGGCACAAATATGGCACAGACACAATCCAGCATCTATCAAAATGCCATTGTAGAGAGCCTGATTTGCTTCATGCTGTGTGGGAATGTGGTCCCGCATGTAAGGGTAGAACCCAAAACTTACAGTCAATCCTTTTCTTGAGAGTATCAAAAACATTTCACTACTTTGCCTCAGGATTAAGCCCACATCTGTCCAAACCACCATAACAATTAGGAGAAAAGACTGGAAGTTAATCTACTACTGAAAAAAAAAAAACCACGAAAAAAAACCTTCCACTCTCCACTGGGCTTGAAAGAAAAATTTCACAGTAACCACAGAACATTCTGTATGCTTCCGCCCTAAAGATGCTTTTCATTTTTAGCACATTGTGCATCATAGGAAAGTGACCGACTTCAGAGTAATACTAAACACGGGCCTCGTCCTTAGGGAATTTTAAAGTGAGAATGTAGCTTCTACTCAGGAATGTTATTCTAGGAAGCTGTTTTCACAGGTTGTACGGGAGGCTCAGAGCTGCCGCGGCGACACTATGGCCCATGCCCCATCACAGACTGGGGTACATCGGAAGTGTACTCTACCACACATCTCCTTAAACAGTAGGAAAAAATATACAATAGATACAGGAGGAGGATTACTTAAGACATACATATAAATACATAAAGAATGATACTCCAGTTTGAGAAGTGGAACTAGGTGTTGCCAACTCCAGTTCCAGGTGAAGAATTCAGGAGCTCGGATGAGAAACACGATATGGCATCAAGGGGACGCGGCAGGCGGTCTTGCGGAGGAACCGGTTCTAGCTCCCGAAGCAGCCTCAGGATTGTCGGGGTTCTCTGGGAATGAGATCGGTTGGCGGGCCTGTTCTTGGGATCTCAAAGTTCTGAAATCTTGGTCTTGAGTGTCATCAGCAGCATTCATTTTCTTCTACCACTTGTCTTCACATTCTGGTCTTGCAAAGACACTCGTGTAACTAGAGGAGAAAGAAAGATTCCAAAGTAAAAATAGTCTCCTTTTTCTCTCCTCATTCATATAGCCACAGAAGAACTGTGAAGGTGAGCTGCAGTCACTGGCTACTCCAATACTATCGTTTAATTCTGTAAGAAAGTAAAAGGTGCTCTTCGACTTCAAAGCCAATGTCTGTGGTTCCCTAACATGTCACATGCCTGGAATCTTAGTGTTCATTAGCCCGGCCGGCGTGGCTCAGTGGTTGAGCATTGACCTATGAACCAGGAGGCTGAGGTTCGGTTCCCAGTCAGGGCACATGGGTGGTGGGCTGAATCCCCATTGGGGGACTTGCAAGAAGCAGCCAATCAATGATTATCTCTCATCATTGACGTTTCTCTCTCCCTCTCCCTTCCTCTCTGAAATCAATAAAAAAATATATTTTAAAAAGTGTGACTAATGCTGGAAAAAAATTAATTCTTCCTCTAAAGAGCTATAAAATAAATTTCAGGCAGTATAATATAAACCTACTTTGAGTTTCTAGTTATAAAAAAATTCAACAGACTAGTTGGTATGGGGCTGAATGAGCACAACATATTTCTTAGATCTTTGGCCAAACACGCACATGTGGGCCTTTATTTTCTTTGAAAGCAGTCACATTGGGGATAAAATGACATCATTATTTTCATGACACCAAGATGACTGAATGGCATTTCAATGAGAGAGAAAAAAGAAACTAATTAACCCAAATCTCCTAGTCTGGTGGACGGGCATTCCCCAATGGCAGGTTCTGCCTAAAATCACCATGGTTTGAACTCCTGCTTCCCCTATAACAAATTTGCCATCAAATGGCACGAAAGAGGAAACAATTATTTCAGAAGAAAAAGAAGCTTGCTTACCTGATGTCTTAGGGTTCCGCAAGTTCTGGCGTTGCTGGCTGCCTCTCTTGTTCCTGTGCCTCCTCCTGTGTTTGCGTTTTGATCTCTTTTTCTGGCTCGCTCGGCCCTTTTCCTTCCTGAAATCCCACTTCCTTCTCTTTTAGTTTTGGTCCATTTGCATCCGGGGGCTCTTTGGTTAAGTCTCCCGAGGCCTCGGGGTCTACCAGGGCTGAGATTTGGTTCTCAGGGTAATGGACAGCGTCACGTTTTTCATCTTCTTGGGGTTCATTCTCTGTTCTTTCTCCTAAGCCGGCACGATCACCCAATTCTGGCACACACTTGGTTCCGGTTGCTTCTCTCTTTTCCTGGGTTGGGAGGACGAGCTCTTCAGGCAGCTGGTCATTAACTGGGGAGCCTTTGACCTCAACGGCCGTGACCTCCTCTGCAGCTGCATTCGCGTCTTTGGAAATATCTGAGGGGGTTTGTCCCACGGTGGTCAGTGCGGACTCCTCTTGGGCTGCCTCAGCCTCCGCCGAGCCCTGAAGTTCCCTTTCTTCTTTTCCAATTTTCTGTTCAGCCTCCCGATGGTCAGCCTTTGCCAGCTGGGCCGCTGTCTGGCAGTCGGTGGCTGTTCCTTCGGTGCCTACCAACTGGTCAACGGCTGTCTGAATGACGTTTTGCACAAGTTTATGGCTCTCAGTCTTAAGCTGCAAAATCTCCTTTTCGGCCTTTAAACCTTCCTCTCTCATTTCACTCGCTCTGTCTCCCTGCCCGCTAACCTGCTCGCAGTCTTCTCCGGACTTCCCTTCCTGGGAGGTGGTTTTATCTCCTTCCAGGTCAGCACTGACGCCTTTTGCAGGGGCGGCGGGTATGACGACTGGGGCCGATTCTGCCTGAGACGCAGGGCCTGTGGGCGCTGCATCTTCCCCGGGCTGACCCATAACGTCTTCTTGGTCAGAGGGCTTCGCTTCCGGTTCCAAACGTGCATCTGCAGACTCCAAAGGCCCAGCTGCTTCTAAAAGCTTGACGGTTTCGCCTAAGACCTTCTTCTCCACAGCGGCAGCTGTTAGAGGTAATGATGCCTCCGAGCTTTGAACTTGACTGTCTGTGCAGAGCCTGTCCGCTTGAACTAGCCAAGGAGAACTTTCTTCAAAAGGGAGAACTTCCTTCTCCCCGTCTACGACGGTCACGTGAACCGTGTGGACCAGCTGCTTGCTGAGCACTTCGGCCTGACTGTCTGTGCAGAGCCTGTCCGCTTGAACTAGCCAAGGAGAACTTTCTTCAAAAGGGAGAACTTCCTTCTCCCCGTCTACGACGGTCACGTGAACCGTGTGGACCAGCTGCTTGCTGAGCACTTCGGCTGGTTTTGGCTCAAGCTTCTCTTCACTCACTCGGGCTGCCTTGGCCACCGCTTCCTCCCTTTCCACTTGCACTACCCTCTCTCTCCCCCCTGGGGCTGGAAGAGGCGGAGCAGGACTCTGGAATTCAGTATTTTCATTCTTTTGACCATCAGCTTCTTCAGTAACTTCATCTTTAAGGGCGACTTCAATGGCCTTTTTCTGTCCAGCTGTCATTTCTGTGTCTGCAGACACTTTAAGTCCTTGAACGAAGGGTACGTCTTTGGTTTCCTCATCAGCAAACTGGCCAGCCTCCTGAGTCGCCTCAGCCTTTGAAAGAATGGGTACAGCCTCCACTGATACCTCTTTATCCGTATGCTCTGGACCCCCTGCAATTTCTGAGTGTTCTTTCTTTTCTTCCTGGGATTGAAGCCCAGAGGGTGCTGGGGGCATCTCTTTCGGTGCAGGAGCTGCCTGGCCCTCCGTAACCTGCGATTTTATACCGGATGCACCTTCACCCTCGGCGTGGACTTCCATGACCTTGACTTGCTGCGTGGCACGGGGAGCCTCACAGTCGGGCACGGGGGTGCTTCCACTGGTCTCGCTGTCTGTGAGCGTTTCAGCCGAGTCGGGGCCAACAGCCTGTTCCAGGACGATCTCTGATTTTACCCCAACCAAGGTTTCGGCTTGGCAGGGGGTTCTGAGCTCGCTGGACAGGACGCTCTCGGGGACTGGAGGGACTTCTCCAGCGTGTTCTGGGGCGGCCTGTCCAAAGACGTCCCCTGGTGTCAGAGTCTCAGCTTTTGTTTCTCCTGCGTGCCCCTGCAACACCATGTCCCCCTCTTCCTTCAGCTCCGACACGGGAGGGTCCTCTTCGGTCTCCCCCACCTCTGGCAGCCGGGATCCCTCTTTCCGCGCGGTGTGAATCTCGGCTCCCGGGCCCCCGACATCGAGCTGTGACGCTTCTCTAACCCTTTCCGCCACTGCCTGCAGGACCTCCTGGGTCCGCCTCTCCTGGCCCTCCACGTCGGGCTCGCCGCCCTCCGCCTCCTGAACCGGTGTGGCCTCCTCGGTGGTGTCTGGAGACTCACTTAACTGGGAGACGGCCGAGACCATGTCGGTGGTCTCCTCGGCACCAGATGCTTCGGTCGCCTCCTCGGCACCAAACGTGGGTTCCGCAGCCGTCACGGCCTCGGGAGTGGGTTCCACCTCACCGGTGAGGGTGTCCTCACCGGCATCCCGGCTCTCGGGCAGGCCTTGGGTGGCGACGGGGCTGTCCTCTGCCCTGCCCTCTCTTTCCAACACCCCTGCAGGGGGTGGTCCAGCTTCCTCGTCGGCTTGTTCGAGGGGCCCTGTCGCCGAAGCAGAGATCCAAGAAGGCGACCTTTCTTCCATATGGGTCACGGCCCTCGCCCCATCGATGACCGCCACAGTCACGGTATGAACCAGACTCGTGCTGAGCTCCTCAGACACAGAAACCGCCCCCTTTGGCTCGGCCGTCTCCTCCCTCCTGCGGGCTTCCTGCGCTTCCGTCTTCTCCCTCTCCACGGCGTCGTACTCGGACAGAGGGACCACCGCCGGGACGTCGGCGTCGTCTTCGTTGACTTCTGTCGGCCCGGCCTCCTCGGCAGTGGCGTGATCTTGTTTCCCATCCGACCTTTTCTTCCTCCGGCCGGGAATGAATTTCTTAATTGAAACCCAAGACTCTTCCTTCCCGGGTTCCACCTCTGCCGCCGAATGTTCCACACCGGCCCCCGGCCCGGGGTCTTCGGTTTTCTCTTCCAGTTTGGACTTGGATTTCTTCCTCGGGGTGACCAGTCTTTTAAAGGACTCCCAGGTGGACACGCCCTCCCCTTCCGAGGGGCTTCCCGCCTGCTCGGGGGAGGAGCTGCCCTGCCCCGGGTCGTGCTCCTGGGCACCTGCGGGGACAGCCTCTGGCCCCGCCTCTCTGTCTCTTCCTGCTTCGTCCGGTTTGGCGCCTTCTCCTGCCGTGGGTTTCGGTCCCTCCTCCTCATCGGAAGAGGATGCCTTTCTTGCTCTTTTCTTGGACGATCCCACACAAATCAAAGCTTCCCAAGACACCGAAGTGTCCACCTTGCGCTTCGGCTCCTCGGGCTTCGGCTCCTCCCCGTGTCCTCTCCCCTCCTCGGGCATCTCCGAGGCCGCGCTCTCCGTGGATGACAGTGTGGCACTCTTCGCCTTCTCCAGCTCCTCTTCCTTGTCGCTTTCGGAAAGCCTTCGCACACGTTTCTTGGGCGTCACCATCTTTTTGAAAGATGCCCAGGGAGTCACACCTTCTCTCTTCTTCTCTCCATCGGAAGTGGCTCCCTCTTCGCCTTCCCCGTCCGGGTGGGCCTCTGCGATCCCCTTCTCCAGACACGTAATCTCCTCGGGCTCCTCCGGGGAGGAAGCAGAGCTCTCGCCCTTGTGCTCATCTGGGCTCTCGGGAGAATCCGCCTGGGCCGCGTGCTGCTCCCCCGACTCTTCCTCTCCCCCTCGCTTCGCTTTCTGCTTCTTTCCGGAGAGCTTTTTCAGGCCAGTGCTTGTAAAAAGCTTCTTCAGCGGGCTTCCCTGCACCTTCACTCTCTCCTGGGATGCCAGCATCTCCACCTCGCTCACGATGCCTTCCGGCTGGGCAGACAGCGCTTGCTCCTCGGGACCTGGTTCGGGGGGCTGGGTGTGGTCCCCTCCAGGCGCACACACTGGAGGTTCGGCTTCCTGAGGCCCAGCGTTGGTTTCGGCCAATTTCTCAGCCGGTTGGGGCTCTTGTGTTTCCTCCACCTCAGCGTCCTGCTCCTCTGCATTCTCCGCCGTGCTCACGTGGACTTCTGCAACAATCTCTACCTTTTCATCAAATATTTCTGTTGCCAAAGGGGCGGATCTCTCTTCAGGAGATGCCTGCCCTTGACCTTCAGAGGGCAGCTCCACCTTTTCATACTCAGCTGATAATCTGGCATCGCGGACACTCTCTGTGGCCTCCTGTGGCTGTGGTTGTTCCGAAGCAGCCAGTTTCTCAGAGGTATCTTCTGTCTTTTCCTTTTCTTCTGCGTCGACTCTTTCTGTCTCTTGTTCCTTTTTCTTCTCGGAAGCTTCCAGCTCATCCTCCTTGGGCTTCCTGAAACTGGTCTTTTTGCGCCAGCCAGCCCAGCCTTGAGTGAAGAATTTTTTGAAGGGTGACGCCGTTTCGCTGGCCGCTGGACTGGTTGGAGAGTCTGGAGATTTGGTGGGTTCTTTTTCTTGTTTTTCTTCTCCATCTTTGCCTTCCTCGGCTGCTTGACCAGACTCAGCTTGAAGGGAAATCTCCGTGCTGCTCTGCTCGGGGTGCAGAGGCTTCTCGGGGCTCTCTGTGGATTGTTTCAGTTCATTTTCTTTGTGTGTTGCTTCTCCCGCCTCCCGGCTGGGCTCTTGGTGGTCCCCAGCCCCCTCTGACTCTCCTGCTCCTTCACCTTCCTCTTTTCTGACAGTGAGTAGCTGGACCGTGTCAGACTTCTCGCTCTTATCCTTTTTCACAGTGAATTTAAAGCCAACAAACTTAAACACCTTCTTAAATCCAACGTCATTAGTCTGGGACTCAGCAGGCTGCGTTAGTTCTTCTAAATTGCTTTCCGAAGAAGGAATCTGCTCAATTATTTCGGGCATTTCCTCCTGCCCATCCTTTGTGATGTCCTGAACAACCGATGAGTTGGCAGCCATCTCTTTATCTGAACCTCTTTCATTCACATCTTCGGATTCTCTCTGTCCAACTGTTAACAGAAAAAAAAAGGGGGGGAGGGGGAGAAGAAGGGATAAAATATTACAATTCACAAAAACGAAAACATTTTGAAAACACAACTAGCTAACACTTTCTTTAATGTCAGGCAACTCCAGGATAGGCAAGGGTCTTATCTAGTATTTGTGAATCTCAATAGATTAAGGCAGCGTCTACTTCTTTCAAATGACCTTAAAAAATTCAGGTTTAAAGGTATTACTCTGCTCTTTCTGTAAAGAGAAAGTTAATAATCTCAACTACCAAAAAATGAGTAGCCACAGCATCACAAAGGGCGGGTCAACCAGATAGTGTACATTCTGTTGCAATGAAAAATGGAATCACATATGACACCCACGACCTAGAACCCACCAAGTTTTAGACATAACTTCTTCCACTGGATAGGAAACACAGGGTTAAAGAAATAAGCGAATAACAACACAATAAGTAACTAGACAAATCGAAAGGAAGGGCATTCTATGTGACCACTAGTCTGGTCTCTAACAAGTCCCCAAAAGACACTAGCGCTCCTTGGGAAATTCCGGTTGGGTCAGGGAAAGTATGAAGATTATTTTTTAGGAGAGCAGAAAAGAGGAACTCAAAAGCTGAGGGAGGCATAGCAAAAGGACAAGAGCCAGCTTGAAGGCGCTCCTTCTGGCCAAACTTTGAAGCATAAAAAAGAATAGCAACAGTGATGGGTTACCATGCATTTAATAAAATAAAAAATCCATGAATGGAGAGTGATACTAAAGCCCTGGCTGGTTTTGCTCAGTGATTAGAGCGTCGGCCCTATACCTAAGGATTTCAGGTTCTATTCCCGGTCAAGGGCACATACCTGGGTTGCAGGTTTGATCCCTGGCCCCAATCAGGACTCATGCGAGAGGCAACCAACTCATGTGTATGAGGCAACCACATCGATGTCTCTCTCTCTCTCTCTCCCTCCCTTCCACTCTCTAAAAATCAATGGAAAAAGATATTCTCAAGTGTGGATAAAAATAATAATAATAAAAAAGAGTGATACTAAAAGCATAAATGGGAGCAGGGAGTACTTCCTTATGAAAAAAAATGCAAATCTATCAATTCAGATATAACGTCCATTTTGACCCTTATAGTCATTCTTCCGCATCAAGAATTAAAGATCTCTTTAAGTGTATTTCCATGCTATGCACTACTTCTTACAAATGCCTCCAATTACAAAAATATACTCACAAACACTTCTTATGCAACACAAGAGGTGTGACCTTTTTTGAAAAGGTGGATGATATCATTGGAAATTCACCAGAGGAAAAATGTCAAGACTCCCCCCCAACACACACACACAATAAACTCTATTCTAGTCCAATTTTACTAATAAACACAAACATAAACTTCCTGCCACTAAGCATGAGGTAAAAACAAACCCATTCACTAACCTTTCTAGATTCAATAGGACATGCAGGGAAAGTTTGCTCACACCATCCCCTTCCATGCTCCTACACCTGCATTTCTATCTGCAACCCTTTTTCTTAAATTCTGGGAGGATGGGGACATGTTTACAGTCAAAACCAGGGAAACAAAGATGAGCAGCTGCCAAGTGGCGAACAGAGCAGTTACTGGTAGTGCGTATAGCTTAGCAAGATTCAGATGTTTTCTTTCTTTTTTTAAAAAATATATTTTATTGATTTTTTACAGAGAGGAAGGGAGAGAGATAGAGAGTTAGAAACATCGATGAGAGAGAAACATCGATCAGCTGCCTCCTGCACATCTCCTACTGGGGATATGCCCGCAACCCAGGTACATGCCCCTGACCGGAATCGAACCTAGGACCTTTCAGTCCGCAGGCCGACGCTCTATCCACTGAGCCAAACCGGTTTCGGCCAGATGTTTTCTTTACAGAGGGGAAATATGGGCTGAGCACATTAAAAAAATGTATACGTATACGATTACAAAAATTTTAAATCCTGTCAACTGGTCTGTAGTCTCTTTTGACCTAAGTAATCCCAGGAGCTACTCTTGTGAGAACGTCTTCCAGACGAGCCCCTGCGGGCGCAGATGGCGCCTTCCTGCTTTGTGCAATGGCTGGGCAAACGCATCTCGGCCCTGATTTCAGCTGCACCAGCCTCCTGCACCCCGCGGACCTGTTCGGAGACGCCCTGCTTCCCAAAGCACCGCTCTGATCGCCTCAGGAAGCTGTCACACACCTTAATAGCCGCAGGACCAGAGGGCGGCCTTCCAAACTACCAAGCCCGGCGGCCAAGGCTGCAACTGGGTTCCAACATAAAAGCCAACTAGGATGGCACACGTGCGCACCACCGGCAGGTGTCCTGCCCGGAACCACGTGCGACTGGGGCTACGCCCGGAGCTAGAACCCGCCCTGGAACCCGGACCCCGCTTTCTGCCTCATTGTCCATGAGTCGGCCGCGTTCAGCTCACGCTGCTCGCCAAATAGCCATGCCTGCGCCCTCCGGCCCCGCACCCCCCACTTGGTCACCTCCGGACTCCCCAGGGAGAGCATCCTTCGGCCCTCGCTAAAGCTGCTGTTTCTGCGATGTAGCATTTTCCACCTCTGCTCCCGCCGCTAACGGAGAGCCACTGGCCTCAAAGCCGTCCCGCCCGCCAGGTCCCCGGGGTGAACCTCCGCTGGGGGGCGCACTACTCACGGCAGAGGTGACTCCACCAGGGCATGGTGCCCCCGGGGCCGGCCTGGCAGGTGCTGTTGTTCTACAGGGGCCCGGGAGGCCCAACCTTCCCCTCCCGGTTGCCCCATCTCGGGGTGGAGACTGGTGGCCGCCAGGGGCCAAGCTGCTGACGACAGCGCCCCCTGGGGGCCACCGAGCGCGTCACAGAGGGGAACCCGCAGGTGGCCCGGCGCATCACCCCAGTGGGGTCCCTTCAAGCCCAAGCACACTCCAGGCCGATGCCACTGGCCGATGCCACTGGCCATGCTGCTCTGGGAGCCTCGCGCTGCGGGCCCCGAGCGGCCTCTCTGTCTGATCCGCACTCCATGAGGCAGAGCGCTGGCGGAGCACGTGCCAGAACCCTCTGCTCTCAGGACGTGGGTCCACATCCAGCAGTAGACTCCAAAGCCCGGCATGGCCTGAGCCCATGCACGCCTTTGCTAGGTCGTAAGAGCTTTAATTTCTTGAGTATTATTAGCACAAGGGCTGGGACCTCATGCACGTTCCCATTACACAGTTATCATTTATAGTCATACATTAAGTCTGTGTGTGTAAGTGTCAAATGGGAGGTGTGTGGCACCCCTGGTGGGCCAAAGGCTGGCAGGGGAGCAAAACACAAATCTTATCATTTTAAAAGAAAATCTAATTCCATATTTTTCAAAGTGTCAAAGTTCTTATTTTTCATGAGTCATAACTTTCTATAATTTGTAAATGCCACTGATGGCAAGAAGTATTTACACATGTCAACTCCCACACTTAGATGGGAAAATTGCTATATGTCTAATGTGGCTAGCAATTTAAATTTCATTTCAGTGTAAAAAGCTGGTGTTTTTTTTTTTCATGGTTACTCTCATGCTTAAAAAAAAAAGAAAGGAAGGAAGGAAGGAAGGAAGGAAGGAAGGAAGGAAGGAAGGAAGGAAGGACACATATCCTACCCACCCACTCACAGACTCAAAAGAGTACCTGACCGTCATTTTTTGCAGCCATCACGAAAAAGACTAGATAAGCAAGTACAATGGGTACTAAATGGGGGTCAGAGGGAAGGCAGGGACTGGATATTTACATGCTTACTAGTAGGAAGGGTAGGTAAAACCTGGTTATACAGGGGAGAAAAAAGGCAAAGTCTGTGAGGGACAGATAGACATGGGGTGCCACACCCTGAGAAGGACAGACCCATGGCGAAGCATGCAGAACCTGAATTGAATCAGGAGAACACAAACACAAAATAAGGAATGTGGTGGAAATGGGGAGAGAACTATATGCTCTGAACATGTCGGTGTTTTGAAAGGCAATGGTTATAGAAATGTTCCAGGAGAAAAGATGCTGAAGAATATAATACCCAACCCAAACATGGATGTGGGTCAAGGGAGAGTGTTAAAAATGACGTCCTTAGAATAATGGTAAGATTGGAATAAGGATGCTCGGTTATTTACAAGCGCTGTAATCATGTAAGTAGATGACACTGATCACTGCACTGTGATTATGAAAGGGAATACTTCCATTCCTAGGAAACACACCTGAAGAATTTGGGAGTGAAGGACCGTGATGGATATAACCCACCTCCAAAGGTACAGAAGATTGTCTCATGCTGGTTTTGGTTTTTGTTGTGTTTTCCAACATAGGGACTCAATAATGAAGCACATGAGATCATGTCAGCAATAGCTGCATCTGAGTGTTCCCTGGACTGTTTTTATTTTTGCAACTTCACGTAAGTTTGAAGTTATGTGTGTGTGTGTGTGTGTGTTTGTGTGTGTGTGTGTGTGTGTGTGTGTTTTAATATATTTCTATTGATTTCAGAGAGGAAAGGAGAGGGAGAGAGAAACATCAATGATGAGAATCATTGATCAGCTGCCTCTGACACACCCCCTACTGGAGATCGAGCAACCGGGGCCTGTGCCTTGACTGGGAATCAAACTGTGACCTCCTAGTTCATGGGTCCACACTCAACCACTGAGCCACACCCGCCAGGCTGAAGTTATTGTTTTTTAAAAATCACTCAGAAGAGTAAACAAGTGCAGATAATAAAAAGTTAGAAAACAAAAATTGAGAGAGTGATGATTCACCTTACTTGATTTCAGAGGACACTGGATCTTTGCCTCAGATTATCTATACTAATAAAAGCACAATATGCTAATTATACCGGATGTCCTCCGTACCACCTTCCGGATGAAGCCAGGGCTGCGAGGGAAGCCCGGGTCCCAGGTGCCAGAGGAAAGCTGGTGCTGGCAGCCGGAGGAAGGAAGGCCTACTCTTGCATGAATTTTGTGCATCGGGCCTCTAGTCTAATATAAATGCATCAATGTAGTGAATAATGGAAAAACTACTCTCCCTTACGCTCCCACCCCCTACAAGAAGAGACAGAATTCAGGTAGAGAAGGAGGTTAAAGCGCATGCGTTCTGGAGACAGACTGGTGCTTCCATTCCGGCGGCACCACCGGCGAGCACGGGACCCTTGGCCAAATGCCCTGACGTTTCTGTTCTTGTCCTCAGCTACAAGGTCACCACCAGGACTCCCTGCAAAGGCTACTGAGGAGGATGAGCTACCAGTGGGTCATCTATGCTAATAATGAAACAAACGCTAGAATGTTTTTTTCTTTCTTATTGTTTCCTTCATAACAGAACTATTTGTTTTTAATTATTTTTACCAATTCCCAAAAGAATTAATATAAATTATAGGGCATTTTAACATAGAGAAAGTGGGGATTTCATCCAGAGAGACACTGTTCAGAGGTAATCACTATGAATATTTGAATTTTCTTCTGATGAGTCACCCCAAGTCTTAGAAGCTGATATACAGGCTGCATGTTTATTTTTACGTCCCCCTATTGTTAAACAATGTACGTCAGTCCAGTTTTTCACTGCCACACGCAAAGCCCTGCCTGGTCCAAAGCCCTACATGTTTTCGAACAGAAGAGGGCAGCAGCGAGCAGCTTTCGGCTCTCCCAACAGGAAGCCACCTTTCCCAAGACCTCAGCACCAGAAGGCCTGCGGAACCCCCAGACATACCCTTCAGGGATCCTCTCAAACTCTGAAAGCCGAATGCCATATTGCACCTAATTTTACCTCTTTAACACCCAACATAAACATTTCAAGGGGGAAAAAGCGGGGCACAGGCATCCCTCTCGCCTCTTTGCATTCAGTAAAGATCTAGATTCCGTACCCCATTTTGGACTGAGTGCAGATCAGATGTGGCTGAAGCCCTCTTTTCTGTGTTAAACTCCTTCCTCACTTTCCCACCCCAAATGTACAGCCAGGTCAGCCCACATTACCCAGGTCTGGCTGAAGGCAGAGGTCTCCAAGCAACCATATCTCTCCCACCCATGACCCAGTGTGTGCGTTAGCAGAAACCTTTTGTAAGGTATTTTCATGTGCTGTCTGCACATGGGTCCCGGATGAGTTAGAGATTACAGCTCGGTGAGCAAATGGAGTCAAAAGAACAGCCTAAAAGATGCGGGGCACATCCCTGGCCGGGTGGCTCAGTGGGTTGGAGCGTCGTCCTGCACGTTACATGAAAGCAGGACGTGATTTCATTTTCTTTTTACCTCGTTTGAATTTTATTTCAAAACACTTCAACACGAACAGTGTGATATAACAAGAAGTGATTTTTAAAATAGCGTACATACAAGGTGCTTTCACGCATTTAATTGTTTTCTTTTTCTTTTTTCTCTTTATTATCTCACTCACGTAATGGTGAAGTCTAGTGTAACCAGCGCTCGCCTTCCCCAGGCACATCGGGGACTGCTGGCGGTGACATCTGGAGCTGGTTAACTTTCCCCTACGAGTTGCAGCATTGTCCTGGACCGCTTCCAGGAATTCTCTGCATTCTAAATCCATCCCTTAGATCCCACACACCCAGCGCCCCTTGTTTTAGGGCTCACGAACCACAGAGCCCCCAAGGGGAGGTGTTTAACTGGGATTAGAACTCAGATAAGCCAAACCCACCACAGGAGCACACAGGTCGCCACCCCCTGGCCTCACATGGCGTTCCATGGGCGCATCCTACACAAGAAGAAAGGGAGGTACTCGGCATTGACGCTTCCGTGGGACAAGAGGAACTTGGTTTTCGGGATGAAAGGGGAGTTAAACGCCCGCCTTTTGCAGGGTTGTTGTGAGGAATAATGGTCAGGGCCCCACAGTGGGCACTTGTAAGTGGCAGTTATTATTATTACGCTCACAGTTGTGCGGGTATCGATTCTCTGTCCCCCAAGTTGCTCGACAACTGTACTCTGCCCCCATGGCAGATAAAAGCAGCCAGGGGAAGGGTTTTTATTTCATCTTGGAAAATGACTTGCACAGAGAAACGCGTGATACATCATCGAGACCTTGCCTGAATGCGGGAGGAGTCTTTCTTCAACAGTTTACTTTAGATTTAAAGAACGTTGCCCTAATTCCTCATGGTGCTTTTGTTAGTCTCGCTGTGTGTGAGTTCCCTAATTCAAAAAGATTTTTTTTTTTCTGGCACATCATTGATAAGTGGGGGGAGGAGACGACATCTCTTTGATCATCATATCGAATCATTTATTTTCTAGATTTTAAGCTAAGTTATTGCTAAGGTGATATGAGGGAAAGACCTCAAGAAAGGCCATAGCATGTAATGTGAAGGCTCAATCGTTTCATCATTCAAGTCCTGCTGCCCCCGTTTCGATGGTGGGTCTGGGGTCCGGGAGGGCGGTCGGCTCCTTCAGCTTTTCCCTGCTTTTCAGAAATGAAAGCTCATTCCTAAGTAATTCTACCAACATGTCATCATCCTGTTCCCTGCCTAGTAATTGTGAAACTTAAAGGCTCCTTGCGTAACGTAGTGCTAAAGAGGACTGGAATATCTGTGAGTTATTAGGTGAGTAATCTGATATTTAATTAATCCTGAATGCCAACTATAAAACTCTTCATTGCTTTTCAAGATTCTGACCAGCTATATAAAGACAACTGGCTATAAATCTTCCTCATCAGGAAAAGTTACAGAAGGAAAAAAAAAAGACGGTTGAAATTCCCCTTTTCCACTGCGAAATGTTTATTTGCTATTATACTTTTTAGAGTTAGGATTTCCTATGCACTTTGTTTTTCCTTTTTTTTTTTTTTTTTTTTTTTTTTTAATGAATGAAGCCTATTTTATTATTTCAAGTGTTACAAGTTCCCTAAGTTTAACTTCTGGCTCGTGCTAAATAGGACTGCCTTCCTTTCCCATAAGAAACTCAGCCCATGATAATCAAGTAGTGACTATAATAAGGGCCAGGCTGTATATACAAAAAGCACCCAGAAAAAGGAGCCCCACCCCCAGCTGTGACCCACAGACCACACTCCCAGGCAGCCTTTCTCAGGGTGGGGCATTTGTATATTTCATTCACAGGAAAAGAAGTGATCTGGAAAAAATGGGGAGTCTTGTGTTTCTAATTTTTAAATTTTGTATAGTCTATGTCATGATCACTTCTAAGCACCATGCAAATCTGCATGCCAGATAGAGGATAGAAAGTCTAGGCAAGTTAACTGGGGGAAGGACTTTTAAGGAAATCTCAAAGTAAACAAGCTAATCTATAGGAAGTGAGAGATGTTTTGTGTTTGGCTAAACTTCCACATGTACTTAAAATTCTTTAAGAGGACAAGGCTTTGCAGAAGCGATTACATTGAGGGGGGAAAAAGGTAAGTCCTAAAAATTCTTCTATAGAAAGAACACATGTAGCTTTGGCGAGCGATGACCTCCAATACACAGAGAAGAGCTGGTCTTGTAAACCTAAGTGAGCAAAAGGAGGTTCATGCTCTTGACGGCGGGGAGGGAGACGGGAGAGAGGAGGAAACAGGCAAGTTCCTAAGCGGTCACCACGTGATAAAAACCAAGTTAGAGGAGCTACAAGTACAAGCTGCAAGCCTGATATATGTCACCCATTGGCTGGAGGTAGGTACCAAATAATATCAGTCCTACTCAGCCAGCCTTCTAGAAAGCAAGCTTAAGAAGCATTCATTTGTACTATCCATTGCCTACATGCTGCTACGGGCTGGCCCCCAATTTTCCAGTGTCTGTTTCTTTACTGAAACCGCCACTCAGACCAGTGCTAACATTTCCGTCCCGCAAATCGCGGCGGACACTTCCTGGGGAGTTCCAAATAAGCAGGTCCACATACAGACATTACAATTTCTCAAAAACAGGGATTTAATATTTCATGACATAAGTGATTAGGCTGTCGCAACCTATTTTGAACTTCACCCCAATGAAGGGGACAGTCCCCAACAAAATACCTTCCAGATCTCCCCTAGACACGGTGGGAAGATTCCTGCATGGGCAACAAGAACCCATTAGGCTTGTTAGGTTCTTACTGAACCATGGAGAACGCGCTTCCTATCAAGTCAGAGCCCCGAGAGAATCACACGCCCACCAGTAGGTCCTCCAGGTCCCCCCCCCCCCAAATGCAGGCCAGAGGGGAGGCGGCCTTCACTCCACCTGCCCGGGCCCTGCCAGCCTCACCTGTGATTGTGATGATCCCCAGCATGGTGACCAGCTCCTCCCGCTGCGGCAGCGGCCGGGGTGGCGCCCACACCGTGCGGTCGGGCTCTGATCAGAGGGAACTCAGCGCCAAGCCACCCTCCCCAGGTGCCGGGGAGCTGCAGCACAGAGCGGGGAGGATGCGCGCTCCGGGCAGTTATAGGCGGCCCCACCCTCGGCCCGCCGCCCGGGCCTGGCCCCGCCCTCGCCGCCGCTGGGGACTCCAGTCGCGGGTTTCCTTTGCCAGGAGAGCAGCCCTCCCCGGAGCGGGGCGGCTCGTGGTCAGTGAGGCGCTGCACACACCCAGGGAGGGTTTCAAAGTTGCCGGGGCCAACAGGACCCCGAGTCAGCAGCGTTTTTATCTAAACCATGACTTCATTCCTGGCACCCCGTTAGTTCTGTATCTCAGCTTTTAACATGATTACGGGAATAGCCGCACAGATAGGAAGTTCTGCTGGCGTTTTGAATAGCGTTCTGCGCCCTTCTGTTTGTTTAAAAGCTGGTGAGGCGCAAAACACGGCTCCTTTGTGGCACCTGTGGTGTGGTGCGCGCTGTTTCGCCATCTGTTCCACACACACGTTGCACGGGTCTGGGGGCTGGTGTCCTGTTTCCCGGGCTCTCTGAGAAGGGCTGTTAGGAGGCAAACTTTGTGTCTTCAACCCTTGATCAAGGCAACTTTTAAAAAAGCCCAAATACGCGAGCATTCAGTCTGTTTGGTTTTAAGCTAGACTTTTAGATCCAACGGAGCCACATAACAACACACAGACGCTATCACTCCTCTGATAGCCAGGCACACAGCAGGGGAATCAGCCAGAGCCTACGTTAGAAATTCAGAACATTTTAGGCAGCCCTAATTTTTTGAAAAATCTTCAATCAAGGGTATGTTTTTATTGATTTTAGAGAGAAAAGGAATATTAATGTGAGAGAGAAATATTGGTCAATCACCTCCCTGATGCACCCCCAGCGGGGATAGAACCCTCACAATCTAGGGATGTGCTCTGACCAGGAATCGAACCAGAAACCTTTTGGTGTAAGGGAGGACACTCCAGCCAACTAAGCCACCCGGCCAAGGCAGGCAGCCCTAAATTCTTAAATTCTTTTTCACCGAAACTTCGGCTTTGTTCTCTATATAAAGACGCAAGGTAACTGATAAAAGAGTCGGTGTGCTCTCATGATTTTGACACACTTTTTTGTATGCCAATCTCCGGTTAGGGTAGGCCCATTTAGGCCTCCTGGGTCAATTTCCTTCTTTTCATCCTTTTCCTATTCATCTCCCCATGCCCTGCCTGTCTGACCTCATTAATACAGGCTCTTCCTCTAAGCAAACAAAACAATAGTTTTACGATTTCTCTTTTCTTTAGACCGCGAAGATCTTGTTCATTACTTCTAGGGGCAGGGAGGAAGGTGGGGGGGGGGGGGCATGGGTGTAGCAGGGTGGTGTGGGTTTATCAAGAAAAAACAAACTAATACAGAAGTCTCAGCTCCTTCTGGCCACGAGGGGGCGCTATGCACCACATTCAGGCCTAAACTGAACAGAGTTAGGAAAGCTTCCTTGCTGGCTATCTGACCTTGTTACAAAAACCAGCCTCATCCTCTCCATAGACCTGATTTCTCTCTTCTATCCCAGCAGATGCCCAGCCGGGCCCGAAATCCACGTTGCTCAGAGTGAGCCACCTCCCAGCTTCCTAACCTGTTATCCTCCATCAAGGAGCCTTCACTCTGGTTCACAAATTCCTTCCATTATTGATAGGTGAGTGAGAGATGCTGCTGGTGCTAATGGTCCCTCTGCAGCCCACACAGTAGCTCCGCATTCCTTCCCTCCCACCCACCCCCCATGCCCCCCGCCCTGTGGCTGTGCTGATCACGGATAAAGCCGGCTCTGGAGGCTCCGTTTGTGACCATTAGCTGAGTGGCCTGTAGCCTTCCCAAGTGTGGGGATCAGCCCACACACTGGGTCCCCAGGTGGAGCCCACTCTGTGTCCCTCCCAGACTTGTCCCAGGAGGCCCCTCTAACTCCAGGATCTGAGGCCTCAGTTCTCAAGCTCTCAACTCCAGCTGCTGGGGACAGCACAGGGCTTCCTTTCACTGGGTGTCACCTGTGCAGGACACACGTTCCACTTCCGGGTGCACACACCGATGTGACCTCGCGCCGTCTGCTCCGTCCGTCCCCAAAGTGTGACTTCTAACAACAGGATGAGCTGCAGCTGTTCCCTGAGCTGGGTACGAAGATGCTTCGCCAGTTACCAAGTTTAGGTCCAAAGCGACATTTAAAAAGGCAGATGTGTTGCCGCTCAGTTGTCACTTCAACTTTTAATTTATTTTGATGACACTGGTAAAGACACTAGCACAACTGACTTGCTATTCTTAAAGAGGCCGCGTAGAAAGCCGTTGGCTCCCTTAGCAGACAGTTCCCCTCTGTTCCCCACCTCTAAGGGTGATCACCCATAGGTGTGTGGCCTAGCTGCTCCCTAAGCCTCCATGTGTCTGGATTTAAAAAGAAAAGTCACCGGTCAAGTCCTCGATCAGGACAAATGCAGGAATAAAGATGGCACCTAAGGTAAGTGCACAGTGCAGGCAACCTACTTTTATAACCACTTCCATTCCGTTTTCTTGCTTATGTTAAATCAGAACTCTTAGAGGATGACATTATCACCCAAAGCAAAAGTTATGGGAGAATGTTTACCAACAAAATAGATGACAAAAAAAAAAGTGTTTTCCCCTAAGGCAGTGGTTCTCAACTTTCTCTCCCTTTAAATACAATTCCTCATGTTGTGACCCAACCATAAAATTATTTTCTTTTTTTTTTAATAGATGAAAAGACATTTTATTATTATTTTACTATATAACATAGTAGTGAATATATCTGATTGCATTTTCTCGAATGGCAAATGAGAACAGGACAGCATTTTACTGAAAACCTCAATATCATCTGTCTTTTGGAGGATTCAGTTTCCTACGACGTGTATGATACTGTCCATAAGGGTACCAGCGGTGCTTAGTAGCAAAGAACATTTTGCTAAGTTGTTCTATCGCGGGTCCTTGCTCCAAGTGTTCATCTTTTTCTTCTGATCTGGTTTTCAGTATTTGATCCTGTGTTTCTTCATAATTATGCACAGGATCTGGCCGAGGGATAGGCTTGGTGTGTTCATACGGAATATCCACAGAAGGATGGTAGCAAACTATCGTCCTGCCATCAGATGTCAAAGCAAGTTCTACTTTGCAATTATAGTCATCTGGAAGAGAAGAGTATGTGGATTTATGACAAACACAGTATAAACCTCCATTTTGGATTGGAAAGAAATGTTTCAAAAAAGTTCTGTTTGATATCGCCCATTTCACTGCTGATACGGCCATGGTGAATCAAGATGCTTTATCAGGTGGTATGGGAAAAGATCTGAAGAGAAAATTCTTTTAAAATTTGCTTCTAGGCATACCTATTTTCATCCCTTGACGTCTGCTCACCGCGAGCCCGCCGTCTTCATATACAGTTATTTTCGTTGCTGCTTCATAACTGTAATGTTGCTACTGTTATGAATCGTAATGTAAATATCCGATATGCAGAATGGTCTTAGGCGACCCCTGTGAAAGGGTTGTTCAACCGCCAAAGGGGTCGCGACCCAGAGGTTGCGAACCGCTGCCTAAGGTGTCAGGTTCAATTCTCAGTCGGGCACATACCCAGGTTTCAGGTTCTATCCTTGGTCAGGTGTATGCAGGAGGCAACCAATCGATATTTCTCTCTCTCTCTCAAAAATAAAGAAAAAAAATAAAAACAAAACTGCTGCAAACTGGAAAACTATGAACCAGGAGATGAATATATACAATGAATCTAAATGACACCTAAATGGCACAGGCTGGCCCTAGCTGGTTTGGCTCAGTGGATAGAGCGTTAGCCTGCGGACATAAGGGTCCTGATTTGATTCCAGCCAAGGGCACATGCCCGGGTTGCGGGCTCAATCCCCAGTAGGGGGTGTGCAGGAGGCAGCTGATCAATGATTCCCTCTCATCATTGATGTTTCTCTCTCCCTCTCCCTTCTGCTCTGAAATCAATAAAAATATATTAAAAAAATAAAATAAATGGCACAGGCCGGGCGGCTCTCCTGGGCTCAGCATATTTTCAGGTCTCTCTCGCTGTTCTACGAACTCAGACAAATACCAGCTAATTGAATTTGCTGGTCCAGTTGAACTGGACATGTTTATACAGACACGGATATTTTGACTCAAAATCCTCAAGACAAATAATCAGGAGACTAGTTCCTCAAAGGGACAGTTGTGATACAACAGAAGAGCTAAAGGGACTTAAAAGCACTGACCAAGGCAATTGAAAGAAAGCAAAGGGAAAACAAATACTTAAAAACACAATCCAAATAACAGAAGTGACATCAAATAAGTATTATGTCTCCTTTTTATCAAGTCCACCTATTTTACACTCTTTGATCTGGCAATTCTATGTCTATGAAATATGCCAAATGAGAGGTAGAGATTTATGTATGAGAATGTCTACTGCTCGGGACGTATAATATGGAAGAACCTAAGTGTCCCAATGGTAGGAAAGTGTATATCGAACTCCTCAGTGGAATATTTGTGATTTATAAATCTACACCTCTTCAGGGCAGATGCAGGATAAAATTATATATTCCATATAGTCCTAATTTTGCTTTAAAAAAAAAGTATATATATATATATAAATATATATATATATGATAAAGAGACCTGGGAAAAAAAGCCAACCATAATGAAATCATGGGCAATTTGTCTCAGAATTTCCCTACATGTTACTAATCTCCTAAATGATCTGCTGTCACTCTTACGGTGAGACCGAAGCACACTGGACACCTGGCCCTGGTGGTCCGGGGGGCCCAGCATCGCAGGGCCCTGAACCTCCGACGTCTATCAAAAGTGCAAGGCGGCCTAAGCCAGGATCTTAAACTCCTGTCACGGACGTCAATGTCAGCGGGCTGAAATCAGATGAGAGTCAGAGTGCGATCTTTTTAAAGTCAGGCAATCAGGAAAAACCTGCTTCCCTACCAGGCTGGGTCAGATCCGTGGTCAGGAAGGAGTGCTACCCCAGTGGCCTGTGTTGGAGTGCCCTGCTCATCTGAAGGCTGAACACCTGCCTCTGGGTGGTCCGGAGGCCCCAAGGTCTGAAAAGCTAGCTCCCCCTTCCCGGCCTGGCTCTCCTGAGAGCTGTGTGGCCGGGGGCAAACGTCCCCGGGCTTCAGCTGGCGGGAGAGTAAACATACCACCCAAGCTAATGTTACTCCGAGGTGCAAATGAAGGTTAACGCGCGCACTTCTGAGTGTGTTCTAGAAGCAGAGTACATGTTAGCTGTTCGGCTTATTTTAAATCATGCATTCCTTTTTTTTTTTCTTCTTAGTTTTTAATGACTCATCCTTTTATTTAACCATTTCCCTGTTCTTTGGCTATTACAAGTAATACGGCAAAAATCTTTGCATTTCAGACTGTCAGAAGTGGGAATACAATGTAAAAAAAAAAGTCTTAAGGTTCTATACATATCAAAAATTTGCTTTCCCGGAAAAACTGTATCATTTATTCTCTTGGTGGAGGAAAATGCCAGTTTTAACACATCCTGGTCAGCACTGTAAATCATGCATTCTTAATGTCGACAATAGCTGCCTCCAATGGGTGCAAATGGGTTCCTAGGGAGGAGGCTAAAAAAAAATAATTATTTATTATTTTTTCAATTTATTTTTTAATATATATTTTAATTGATTTCAGAGAGGAAGGGAGAGGGAGAAATAGAAACATCAATGATGAGAAAAATCTCATTGATCAGCTGCCTCCTGCATGCCTCACACTGGAGATCAAGCCTGCAACCCTGGCATGTGACCAGGAATCGAACCGTGACCCCTGGTTCATAGGTTGACACTCAACCACTGAACCACGCTGGCCAGGCTATCTTTATTGATGAAAGTAATACAGATGTCCCTTTTCCCCCCATTAATCCCTTCCAGCCCTCCACCACCTCCCAAAGTTAACTCTTTATGTGTGAAACACAGATACAGATATATAACATAAACGGATACATAGTGTATCTATGCTATTAAAATTTTAAGGAGGAACAATTAGGAAAAAAATGTCTTAGGAGACTCCTTAGGGGAGTGATCGTGAAAAGAAGGTTGAGAAATACTGCTTTGAATATAGGTAAGCCTCATTTTAAAGAAGCCTTTGAAAAAAGTATATATATAAAAGCCTAGGCAACCGAATGACCAGTTGCTATGATGCACACTGACCACCAGGGGGTAGACACTTAATGTAGGAGCTGCCCCCTGGTGGTCAGTGTGCTCCCACAGCCAACCTCCCATGGTTCCTCCCCCCAGCTGGCAGGCCCTGATCAGCCCCGATCTGTGGTCAGGCCAAGGGACCCTACCCATGCATGAATTCACGCACTGGGCCTCTAGTGTTCTCTATAAAAAGCAAGCAAGTGCCTTTATCATCAATTTTTCAGAAATGCATCCTAATAAGAGAAGCATCATCTTATGCTAGAAGCAATCAGCCTGAGAGTCAGCTCACTTCTCCAAGAGAAACAATCTTTCATGTGCCTGAAGCCATAACCAAAAGGAGTGGGAGGGAGGGACAAGCTGCAGTCAGGCTGGGAAGAAATGGTGACCAGCGACCCAACCCCTCTGTTCCACAGCTCTCTACTTGACTTACAATGTGAGCCCCAAGCAAGCCACAGGTGACTTCAAATTTTCTAGTCGCCACATCAAAAAGAATAAAAAGCACTCGTGGTTAATTTTAATATATTTGATTTTCTCCCAATGTATCCATAATGTTCTGTCAACTTGTACGCAAAGTGGAAAATCATTAATTTTACATCCTTTTTTGTACTAAGTCTTCAAATCTCCAGGTGAGCACACCTCTAATATGATTAGCCACATCTAAAGTGTTCAAAAACCACATATGGCCAGAGCACACACTGGACCTACAAACAAAACTGAGCATCCCTCCTCTTTCTGCTAACTTCTTTCCCAAGGACAGTTTAATCTCCCTGACTCTTGGGAAGAAATGACCCAGTTACAGGATTACCCAAACTTCTGCAGTGTCCAATCCAGAGCTGGTCCCTTTGTTTTCTCAGGAGCATAAACCCAAATCCTACAATAAACACTCCCACCGCCCACTCACTGAGATGCCCAGGCAGGCGTCCTCCCTTGGTGCAGCCACTACATAAAGGTCACAGATGAGTTCTTAAGTAGCAAGGAATTCAATTCCTATTCATAGATTTAATGCTTACAGCTGTCTTTTGCATTGTCTCTTAATTTGAGTTAGCATGTTCAAATCTATTATTTTTTCCCACCAACTTTTAAGGAGACTTTGCAGAGAAATAAACTTTTAAAAGAAATCCTCAGAGACATAAAAGATCCTGGAGCCCAGAAAAAAAATAGGATACTTCAAAAAAGAAATTAAAAATATAGTAACAAAAACAAACCATATAGATAAGCAAAATGAACCCTAGTCTTGAGGACATGCTCCCAAAACACAGAGCCAAATACAAAGAGATAAAAAGTAGAAAAAAAGGCTTTACTTAGGCCCTGTCTAGAAAGTCTAAAATCTGAACAATGGTCATTCCGCAAGGAGAACAGAGAAAGGAAAAGAAGAAAACCACTTCCCTAGAGTGAAGTGCATGCGTCTGTGGACTGAACGTGGTCAAGAGAACCCAGCAGGCTGACGAACGGATTCACACGGCGCCCGTCGTTATAGGATCTTCAGGAGGCTGAGGGCGAAGGATGGACAGGGCCCTCCGCGCTGTCCCAGGAATTAAGACGCAGATCAGCATCAGCCTGACTGACTGACTCCTGTGTCCGAACGCTGAATGCGAACCAACACACCTGGGAATGCTCGGGGCCAAGACTGGACAGGCAGGAGGCAAGCGTTGCATTTTTGTGAGAAGTTCACTCACTGGGTCTGGACAGTGAGCCACAGAGCCTGCGGTTCATCTCGGGGACTCCGCCGGAGGCTGGCTGAGGGGCCAGCCCTGGCTCTGTGACTCTGCCACTCCATGGACAAGGAACAGTTACTCGGAAAGTGCGACTTCTGCTCTCACTTCTAGCTGCTGTATCAGGTAAGGCGCTGAGCTTATGATCATGGTGAGTGAAGTACCGAAAGGGTGAGCGGTATTTCCAGCAGTAGAAATACATACCGACGTGCACTAATACTTCCTTCATTCTTTTTGGCTTTGGCTCATGTACCAACATCCTTGGTAAGAGGTCTCTCTTATATATTCTCCCTCAATGTACTTACCTCCTCTGACCAATTCTTTCGGTACGTAATCGTTCTTGGTGCGAAGCAAACTAAGTTGTTCTCACTGTTTATAGAGTTTGAGAGAGAGACTATTCTTAAGGAGCAGGAATGTTGACACTGAAACCCAGCTATGCTTGGCAAGCTTCCATCACACACATTCATATTTGAAATATATATATAAGCCCTGGCACTGTTCTTTTAATGTGGGACTTATTTTCTCTGGAGATGTTTTGCCTTGGGGAGAAAAGATGAAAGAGAAGACATGATGAATGTGTTCTAATATTTAGAGGGCTGCCGTGCGGAGAAGGGAGGGGATCTGTTCCAGAAGGCAGTGCTGGGAGCGGAGCAGGGCAGTGGGGCGCTGGCTTCCTTTTATAGAGAAACCCCCCTGACCTTCCAGTGTTTGGGCAGGAGCCTGGATAGACAGCCGCACGTCCCCTTCCACCTGCCTTTTCGTTGGTCCCTCGTGAAGGCAGGTGCTCTGGGCTGAACTGTGTCCCCTCCCAAAAGAGAAACCTCAGAGAAACTAAACATGATGACACCTTGATCTTGGACTTCCCGGCCTCCAGACTGAGAGAAAATAAATTTCTGGCCCTGGTCGGTGTGGCTCAGTTGGTTGGGTGTCATCCTGTGCACAGAAAGGTCGCTGGTTCAATTCCCGGTCAGGGCACATGCCAGGTTTTGGGCTCGATCCCCGGTAGAGGGTGTGCAGGAGGCAGCCAATCCATGTTCCCCTCTCATATTTCCCTCTCACATCACTGTTTCTCTCTCTCCTCCCCCTTCCCACTCCCTCTCTCTAAAAACCAATAAAAATATTTTTTAAAATTTTAAATAAATAATAGATACATAAATAAATTTCTGTTGTTTATACACTACCCATTCTGTGGCCTTTCATCATGGCAGCCCTAGCAAGGGAACACAGCAGGATAGCTGCCTTGTGTTTGGTGTCAGCCTAAAATACTGCAAATACACAAAGACACATTCAGGCAACCCGTCCGTCCATTAATTAAATCTAGCACATATCGCTTTTCACCCAAGTACGTAACACAGGCACTGTTAACACTGGAGGTAAGAGGCGGACATCGGCAGGGTACTGACACTTTCGCTACACAAGTAGTTGGGAAAAATCCAAAGTATGCTACTCAGGAATAAGACTCCATTGATACGCTAAAAAGTTGTACAGTTTAAGCCCAGAGAATATGTCTTCTGGAAGTTATCACGCCGTCCTTTCATATAACATGGGGGGCACTGAGCTCTAGGGCATCTCAGGGTAGAACCATCTAGGAGTGGCTATAGTAGGTGACACTGGGGAGGAGTCGATCTCTGAGAAAACACCTACAGAATGTTCATTAAATAAGTTAATTGGCTGAAATAACTCACTGTTTTCATTAGTGGCTTAGTCACAGTTAGAGAGCCATTCATCGTGGGCCACCTCATTCTCTCAGGGGAAAGGGTCTGAATCTTGGTTTATGATCTGGACAAGCCCATAGGCTGTCTCATCAATGCTCTTCCTCAAATGGGCCAGAGTATCAACGCTACTCATGAAGGACTGAAGTAACCTCTAAACGTTAGCCATGTATAAGTCTCTGCAGTAATTAAAGATTGGCTGGCAGTCTTTAGGGCAAGTAGGTATGGCATTTATCAACACCTTTCACCCATCCTGGGCCATAACCAACCCCTATTACATAATTCCCATCTTCTCCCATATGCGGGGGGGAGGGGGGATGGGGGGGAGACATGTTACCTGTAGACACATTTATGAAACTACTTCTCTTTCTTTCATTCCTAAATGAGTACACAAGGGGACATTCTCCAATAAATTTTCCCCTCTTGAACTTTTTGTTCATCAAATGAAAACTTCAAATCTAGGAGATGGCTTTTAAGATCAGACTAAAGAGAAAAAGCATAAAGGTGTTCTTATAAAGAGGAACAAAGAATCAAGTAGATTCCCACCCATTCAAGGTCACTTCAGTGTCGTCAGCGGCCAACCCATCATTGGTTTCTAATGCCTGTATTACTACCAATTCTGAGGTTGCTCGATCATAGCATTTCAGATGGATGAAAAGGCTCATGTCACAGATGGAAACTGACTCTCAGAGAGATAAAGGGATGTGTTCAAATCAAGGTTACATGGTGGCATGAAGTGATTTATAAAAGGGAGGGAGAATGAATAAAGATCTTATTCCTTCTACCTTCCCTACCCCCATTTTTTAAGCTAGAAGGAAAAATTAAGGTTCATTGCACTGTCAGACTTGGACGCAGTTCAGAGGGAAAAAGTCTTCTCCATACAGCTTGACTGTTAATTACTAACAAAAAAAAAAAATCTGTGTTTCTTTAAAGATGAAAGCACTAGAATATTATACCCAAAATTTGTCAATGACATAAGTAATTTCAGAGAGGCGTGCTAAGAACATCGCTACAGAGCGGGGAATGGATTAAAACCGTTCCCAGAAACTGCACACTGTCGTACTTTTGTCAAGTTCAAGGCCTATTTTGTGAATGTTCTCCCTCGTTTTCAAAACATTACAAAACAGGATACAGCTTGAGAAACTGTCATGCAATAATATTGTACTCGAAATACCAGAGTAGGGAAAACAAAAACCCCTCTCTTTGTGTATTGAGCACTTACATTAGATAGCATTTGAGGACCAGGAGTCCTCATTTAATCACGAGCAGGTCAGGGTCTGATTTCACGTTTCCAGGCAACACCTGGGCAACCACTAGCACGCACCTGCGAGAGCCCAGGGCGAGGACTGAACAGCATCCAGCTGTGTCAGAGCTGATGCCACAAAGCAGCCACGGATGACTATATAAAGCTGCGTGCCAAACTACGCAGGAAATACATGGATATAAAGCGAAAAACAGATCCTCCTCTCCCATAGGAGTAAACGTATCATATTGTTAACTCTAACTTAAAACGGTGTCTTCATTTACTCAAATATTTGCTGAGCACTTACTATGTGTCAGACACGGTTCTAGGCTCAGGGGATTCCGGATTGAACCATCTAGACCCCTCCTCGGTCCCTAGCAGAGGTGGGGGTAAGACACAGACATGTGGAATGCCAGATGTTGACAAGCGATGTGGAGAGAAATAATGAGGAATGTGGGCAATAGGCATGTCTTCATGAAAATACCAACAGGGTGCCAATTATGTCCAAATTGAAATAGAAAAGGGTTTGAATCATAAAAACATTTCTTCCCAGTAGAGAAACAGCCTCTCAGAGAAAAACAAGTATTTGGGGGGAGGGAGTCATCTTTGAACAGAGACCTGGAGCAGCCCCTCAGGGTACTCACTATCCAGAAAGTTCTTAAATGATCAAAAGCAAAGAAAAACTACTTGTGATTCCAGAATGGATTTTCTGTACGGTAACAAGATCCGCAGGGAGGGCTGAGATCGCTTGGCAGTAACCCTATGGCCTTGCCATATCCCACAGGCCCTGCACTCCAGGAGCCGGCAGGTTCAAACAGCAAATTTAATAAACGCCAAGCCGGTGGTGCTAAGAAGCACCATTTGCAAAATGAAATTCTCCATTGTGCTACAAGTTAAGCTTCTAGATAACTGGCCAATGGCTCCTTCGTTACTGTGTCTGTGGGAAATATCCAGATACAGAAAAGTGGAATCCTGTGACATGTCAGAAACCCACCCCCGGAAAAGCTTCTGCTTTAAGCAACAACATTTTGGGGTCTTTTTGATCTTTATTTTTCTTTTTAAAAAAATGTATTTTTATTAATTTCAGAGAGGAAGCGAGAGGGAGAGAGAGATAGAAACATCAATGATGAGAGAGAATCACTGATCAGCTGCCTCCTGCACACCTCCTACTAGGGATCAAGCCCACAACCGGGCATGTGCCCTGACCAGGAATCGAACCGTGACCTCCTGGTTTATAAGTCGACACTCAACCACTGAGCCACACCGGCCAGGCGGGTCTTTATTTTTCTTGGGGTGAGTATTGCCCCTGGGGTCAGAGCAGCCATACAATAGTGGTCCCCATGCCCATTACCTGAGCAACCTGGTCACCATTCTCTGAGGAGGGCAGCACAGCCTGTTCTCTGGTTAGTGGGCTGATACTCTGAAAGCAGCGGCCCCCAGTGGCCAATGCTAGCGCACAGCATCCAACTGCTGGTGCAAATGTCCTCCTCACTCTGGGTGTGCAAACAGTACAAAGCCCGTGTGAGCAAACATATCAAAACCAAAAGAAGACCACCACTGTTTATTTGCTCACACAAACACATGTGACCTGTGAAAGGTGGAGAGGAAACATGGCTCTCACATGCTTTACGATGTTGGCTGTGTCTACTCTGAAGAAAGGCAAAAAAAAAAAAAAAAGGCCCTGTCAACGATAAATTCAAACGTATTAAAACCTGAGACAATCGCTTGCTTGCTGGTATACAGCAATGAGTTCTCTAGGTCTTTTAACAACCAAATATGTTACTGCCAGAACAAAGAAGGGTCTTTACATTTTTTAATGTCACAGTGTTGAATTTTTCCATTTGTTTGGGGGGAAAATAATCTGCCCAACAGATACTAAGATTGAGTTTTGCCCTTTTTTTCCCATCTAAAAGTTCTAATTTGCAAAAGTTTTAAATCTAAAATTGGACCCAGACCAAGACACAATGTTTTAAAAATCTTTTTTTGTTCCGGCATTTAATTCATGGAAAACCATATAAGCCACAGATACAGTACAAATGACAATTTGGGTTGAGACGTGTCTTTTTTTTTCTTTTTTTAATTTTTCGGCAGAAGCAGATTTTCCACAAAACTAATGGCACTTATGCAGCCCCTGAGAATGCTGGGAGGGGCACATTGTAATAGAACTTTCCAGTTGGGAAAGGGCTGCAATTCTACATCAGCGGTTTGATAAATTGTAAGTCACCTAAAAAGAATTCAGAAGGATTAAACCTCCAAGGCTAAAGTAATTTGTTGTGAATTCTTTCCCTTTCTTTTTTATTGATTTGAGAGAGAAACACTGATTTGTTGTTCCACTTATTGAGGTATTAATTAGTTGATTCCTGTATGTCCTGATCGGGGATTCAATCTGCAACCCTGGCGTATCGGGATGACACTCCAACCCACTGAGCTACCCGGCCAGGGCTTCCTTGTTTTTTCATTTTAATAAATATTTCTAATTGTGTGTACTCTCTAAAAGGTGACCCCCGAAATTAAATAATCTTGAAGCTCCCTCCAAAACGTATATAACTGACTCTGCTGCACAGTTTAGAAAACATTTAGTAGGCAGTTCCCTTTTTCTATCATTTAAAGAACATTTACAAAAAAGTAGGACCCCATTTTCTTTACAGGAAGAGGACTGGTTCTAAATTACCAGTATTTCTGGTCTCAGATAGAGAGCAAGCAAGTCAAAGTGCAAAAATACATTCCCTCCTAGCTTTGCTAAACATTGTCACTGTAGATGAAAACCCTCCAGCAGGAATCCCCTAGTTTCTAGTTTTCTCCCAACAGGTGAACACCCAGGGCAGGGCCAAATCCCACTGTGGGCCAGGCCTCCAGGGACCAGGATGGGTCAGGTCTGTTCTTCCTGAGGTTGACGGCTCGAAACCAAGGCCCCAGAATCTTCAAGTAAGTGTTCCAAACCAAATGATGCCTTTGTGTACACGTAGACTGGGTTTCTGGAAGTAACTATGAAATCTAACCATAGGCCATCACTGATGTCAAGAGAAAAAGCACAAAAAATATTGTTTAACAATTTAACATCAGGACTCCGTATTTACCTTACCAGGTAGACAAAGTGGGAACAGGAAAAACAAACAAGGGTACCAAGCTGCCTCAGAGGCCCAGTAACTCACAGGAGAAACAGTTCTGCCTAAAACAGCGAAAGCTCATCCCAAAGGCAGGGCCTCTGGGGGCCTGGGCAGCCCTTGGCTGTGTGTGTGTGTGTGTGTGTGTGTGTGTGTGTGTGTGTGTGTGTTCTTTCCAAGATGACAAGCCTTTTCAGGACCTTTTGAAGGACAAGGTATATGAATGTCCACTCTTCCTGCACGAGGCATTTACTATTTGCTCAGCAGCCCCAAGGCCAGGGTCAGATGCCTGAGTGGGCTTAGGGAGACAATGGAGTAAGCCTAGGGTGGGGACAGGTCGCTTTCTAGAACAATCAGTGTTGACCCACATGGCTGAAAAGTGAATGAAATCATATCTGGACTAAAGGAAGACAGCCAGCAGACCTCCAGCAAACATGCCACAGATAGAAAGGATTACATGGGAATGTGGGCACCTGCCCGGTCTGCCTTCTCTTAGCAATCCCACACAACACGTCAGGGAAGAGCCCGACCCCGGCACGACCTCGGTGGCACATTTCAGTGATCCTACTGTCTACCAAATGCCTTCTACTCTCCACCCTTCTTTCAGGGCCCAGCACCGGCTGTTTTCCTGCCTGGGTTTCCATCCAACCCTTTGCTCCAGAGTGCACAGTTCCAACAGGCGAGCCTGTGGACACGCCCCGCGCAGCAGCAGCAGCACAGCAGCTGAGAGCTGGAGCTTGGCAATCTGCCGACATGGGCTTGAATCCTGGGAATGGCATCAGCCCACCTCACAGGGGTGCTGTCACTTTTTAAGGCCATAATGCACAAAAGGCACAGTTCCAGGACCCATAATAAAAACTGGTGACGTGCTGGCTGTTATTCTCACCTTGGCAGCATCCCGTCTCCATACATCTAAATGCAACCTCGCCTCAGCCCCCAGATCTTACCCCACCCACTGGCCTCAAACGATTGCTCCGCCTGAACTCGGAGCAGCTCTCATCTCCTGCAGAATTCATTAGACCACCACCCCGTCTTCACCTTATTTTTATCTGCTGCATCTGTCCTTCCACAAACTGGTTTCCTGTCTCCCCGGAAGGTGAGCACCATAGGTGATGGGCCATTTCTTGGCTGTTTTCATCTTCCCTGAAGCCCCCAGCACGCTGGCTCGGCCATGGAAGACTCCAAATCCGCTGCTGGCAAATTTGGACCAAGTGTGAGACTTTGGAGTCTGGGTTGGGCCCTTCCGATTATTTTGGAGGAAATGATTTGAAACTCTATACTAGGTTATGCAAACCCTCCTGCTGGGAGACTTGTCTATAGCCTAACTTTCTATTGTGCCTATCGTGCCATAGGAAGATCGGCACTGAAGGGCTTAGAGCAGTGGTTCTCAACCTTCTGGCCCTTCAAACACAGGTCCTCATGTGGTGACCCCAATCATAAAATTATTTTCGTGGCTACTTCATATCTGTCATGTTGCTACTGTTATGAATCGTCATGTAAATATCTGATATGCAGGATGGTCTCAGGCGACCCCTGAGAAAGGGTCGTTCGACCGCCAAAAGGGTCGCAACCCACAGGTTGAGAACCACTGGCTTAAAAGCAAGTCTCTCAATATGCCGCTTTGGTCGGAGGGTTATTTTGAGCTAAAGGCAATCAAAACCCAGCAGATTCAGGAAAAACTGTTCACCTCCACGCTCAACTGCCTAAATGTACACGGGAAAGGGGCCGGTGCCAGTAAGAGAGCTGGTACCAGAAACCCCGTTTCACCTAAGCAACCTGTTTCCCAAGCATCCCCTGGGCCATCCTCCCCTTTGTATCTCCAGACCCCACCCCTTTCCTAGCTCAAGAGGTTATAGAAGATGCACTCACCTGGCTGCCTTTTGTGTCTCCTATCTTTATACACCCCCGAGCCCCACACCCCCTGCATGTCCCTAATTAAATTTGTTTTTCTCCTGTTCATTTGTCACGTCATACTGTCTGACCAGCCAGATAACCTGGAAGGGAAGACGGGACAAACTTCCCACCCTACAGCTCAAAGCAGTTTTCTGGGGCCATCAAACAAAACGGGTCCCACGCGTTGGAAGGATCTCATGTGACCCAGGCAATGGCCAGTCTCCTCTCGCAGGACTTGCCCATTCACTTGTCTCGTTCACAGTACACACACGAGTTGGTTTACCTTGTGCCAAATCATCCGTGTATATACCTTCGATAGCGGCTGATAAATTATTCCTTCACTGATGACGAAATAGAATGACAAAAAGAGAACTCAAGGACAGAGCCAGGTTCTTCAACATGCGGCCCTTCACATGTGGGCCTTCATGGGGGCTTGGTTCCGACACGAAGGTGTGGCTCTCGCCACTCCTCATGGGCTGGAGTCAAACCCCTGGTTCTGTGGAAGAAGGCTCGCTTTCCAGTAACCACCCCTCTAGGATCTCAAGGCTCAAGGGCTACACGCATACAACATCTCATGGTCTAGGCAGAGAGAGGCGCCCAGCGGGGAACGCACGCTACTGACACATCTGTGCACGTGCAGATACTGACTCTTAAAGCAGCAGGACTCCGGCGTTTCCGAGGGTTCACATTAGACACCAGACAAGTAATTGGGACAAGGCAACAGTGGAAACACAAAACAAAAAACATTCCGCTCCAGGTAGGGACATCTAAGAAAGAGGAAATGTGACTTCACTTCCTGTCCCCAAGAACTGGTATATAACTTCCTAACCTCAGTGTAGGGCCTACCCAAATGGCCAGATAAATATTTCCTTTTGTAACCAATTCACTGCTTGTCTGGTCAACACCACCCACCCCCAGGGAGGATAACGGTACATACACATCCTGCCCAGACCGGTGTTTACTCCTCTCCTGGGTTCACTGCAGGTGTCTTTTGCCCTCCAGCCCCTGTGGTTCTGCTCAGAGCCAGGAAGGGTGGCTTACCCTCTGGGACAGTGACTTCCTCCTCCTGGCCATTCAGGACTCCCTCCTGCGGGGTGAGCTCTTCTTGCTCAGCTAAGCCGTTGAGGGTGGACAGCTGACCATTCTTCTGTAGGAGCTATGGGAAGACAAAACATTTCAGTCTTCATGGCCAAGTTAGAAATCCTGTAACTTCAAGAAAAAGGAATCATTTCAAGGAGAAATACATAGAAAGGAGGGTCAATGACAATGAAGATTTAAGTCTTTTTTATTCATCTGAATGATCCAGCTACTTTACAAAAGGTACAAGGAGCTATTGTTAAGCAGATAAATATGCACACCATTCATTCATTCATTCATTCATTCACTCACCTGAATACCATGCATGATTAACACACCCACCACTCCAGGCTTATTTGAGATATAACAAACAATAAATACGTCTCAGGTGTGGTCCCCACCATTTTGAGCTTATAAACTACCATGGAAGGCAGATTTTTTAAAAAGTCTTTTACTTTAATGTTTCCTTGTGATTAGAAGTTATGCATATTTGACTAGAATATGCATAAGTGACCATGTGTCCTTCTCAAGATAGAGGGCAGACAGTTAATGTCATGAAGGAGGAACACATAGAACAAAGGACAGTAACTGAGGGCCCTACAGGCTGGGGTGTCAGGAGGGCTTCTCGGGGGAAGTAAAGGAAACAACACTGAGGTCTAAGTTCCCAGGCAAGGGGAGTCTGAGAAGGGGGTAGTGGGTGCAGAGAAGGGGGCAAGTTGAAAGACCCCATGGTTCAAAGGCCAGTCTATCCAGAGTGAACAAAAAAGAGGTGTGTAACGTTTTTATGAGTTATTGTTTTTCCATAAAAATATTACTAAAATGGTCATTTGCAATCTTCCCTATTGGATAGCTTGTGCAATTGAGGTCAGCAGTTGCAAAAACAATAGACATACAGACATGCCCTCAGGCTATTTTTTAAATCCTGAGACTACAGGTAAAAAAATTTTAAGCCAAATAAAAATAGCACCATAAACCATAGCTGGTTTGGCTCAGTGGATAATCGGCCCGGCAGGCTTAAGGGTTCCAGGTTTGATTCTGGTCAAGGGCACATGCCAGGGTTGCGGGCTCGATCCCCAGTAGGGGGCATGCAGGAGGCAGCAGATTAATGACTGTCTCTCATCACTGAAGTTTCTATCTCTCTCTCCCCCTCTCCCTTCCTCTCTGAAATCAATAAAAATATATTTTAAAAATAAGTAAATAACAAAAATAGCACAATAACCCTTAGGAACCTAAAGATTTCAACAATGCTTTATAGCTCATGTACTTTTCTCATTTGTCTTAAAGCCAACGTAGCAGGTGCCATGGTTTCCATTTCACAGGTGAGGACAAGAGACTGCAGGTTGGCTGGACAAGCTCAGGAATGGAGGCGGCTGTGGCCTGGAGGCCAGGACTCACCACTGACCACTTCCAGGGTTTTCCTACAACACGATGAATTGTTGCAGGACCTGTTACTACACACAGTGATAAAACGCCTCAAAGAGTATTCCACAGTATCCAGCCCTGGACCCCAAAGAAGCCTCAAAGCTTAACACTCCATTCAGCATCACTCCACGCTGCCGACAGGCCCAGGGAGCAGGCTGGCCAAATCAGTGACTCCCATCAGAGCCTTAAAGAAACAGTGGGTGCAAGACGGTCCACCTAGAAGGCTTGAACTGTGCTACATTCATTTCACCTAGCTGTTCTCTGCTCCCGGCAAAGCTGCCCTTCAATTGCATGAGCCGCCTCCTGACCTAGTACCACTGCACTTTAATGCGTGCACTGCCCATGGAATGGTTGGCTTCCACAGGCCCATGCTGAGTCCACTCATTAGTCAGAATACTCAGATTACATTTCCACTTAAGTTCTTCTCTTACCAAAATATGAAAGATGGGACTTTTAAATGAAACCCAATGACAAGAGCAAAGGTAGGGGAAGGAGGGCTCCACAAGGCCCATCAGCAAAAATGTCAGTGATTACGAGTATTTTCACTTAATCCCACTGAGGCAGGGGGTCCCGCGGGGGTGAGACCGACGGAGTCCTAACGAAGCATGCCCAACTCCGGAGACCGGTTCAAGATGCAGATCTGACTTTATTGTTTAAGTGCAGCGACATATATAACATTCCAGACCAATCAGAAGTTTACACCATCCTTAGGGCAACCAATGGTAGGAAAGATAGGGTACTATGTAGGGGCTCTAGGGGGCTTGCTCAGGCGGGCGCTGCCACTTCCCGGTGTGCCGAGGAGGCTTGTATAGGCGGAGTGCGCTCACGCCATTGCATCTGCCACTGCACTGAGATGAATCTCCTGAGCTCTTCCCACATCCCACTAGTTCTGTGCACAGGTTAGACTTACATTTGATTAATAACATGAAGAAGAGCCAAGGGAGGAAAGCAAGAAACATATTATCTTAGGCTACACAGTAACCCCATGAATCCCAGACCTAAAAAATGCTGACATATACACCACAATATGGCAAACTCAACAGGGAACATGAGAAGGCTGTTCTAACACATTAATTTCAATGCAGTAAATGTTGGTCAACTGTGCGCCTGGTTTAGGAACCAGACCACTGAGGTTTTATAGTGTTTAGAGTTCTACAGAGTTTCTATAACTCTTGAAAGATTTCTCAAAATGCTTTGTGAATTATCAAATCCAAACTATCTTTAGCAGGAGTCAAATTGAACATCTTAACGTGAAGGATCTTATAGGACACAGGCACAAACTTTCATCCACGTTTAGAAATGTTATATGTATATTTGGGTGAATGGGTGAAACAGCTGAAGGGATTAAGAAGTACAAATTGGCTTTAACAGAATGGTCATGGGGATGAAGTACAGCATAGGGAATATAGTCAGTAATCCTATATAAAAGGCTAATATGCAAATTGACCAAACAGTGGAACAACCGGTCACTATGATGCGCACTGACCACCAGGGGGCCAACGCTCAACACAGGAGCTGCCCCCTGGTGGTCAGTGCGCTCCCACAGGGGGAGCACCATTCAGCCAGAAGCTAGGCTCATGGCTGGCAAGCACAGCTGCAGTGGCGGGACCTCTCCCGCCTGAAGTAGGGCTAAGGAGCAGTGACCCCAGCGGTAAGGAGCAGGGAGCAGGTGGGTGGTAAGGAGTGAGGGGTCCCGGACTGTGAGAGGGCGCAGGCCAGGCTGAGGGACACCCCTCCCCCCAAGTGCATGAATTTTGTGCACCAGGCCTCTAGTATTCTAATAACTAATTATGGTGCCAGGTGGGTGTGAGATTTATCAGGATGATCACTTAGTAAGTTACATAATGTCTAATCATGTGGGGAGGGGTACACCTGAAACCAAAATAGTAATGTATATCAATTTTAATTGAAAATAAAAAAATGATTTTAAAAATGTTATATGTATATGATGTATATTAGACGATGTAAATAAAGTGAGTCTTAAAAACTGAGATCACCTGCCGGCCGACTTTGTATGTGAAATGTGGTAGATAAACGTTAGATCAGTCATTCCCAGCAGCCGCAGGCAACTGTCTCTACTTCAGGAAGGCACCTGATGAGGTGACTTTGGTGACAGGCAATGTATGACAGTGACATTGTTAAAACTGAGCTTTAGCATATTCATAGCTTGGGTCCTGCAAGCGCACCCATACTGTGACCCCTGGGTAATGTCTCCAGTGAGCAGTCAGAGTCCATGACACACTGACGCCCCACACAAAAATGCCACACCCGGCATTTTCACCGCTCTGTGCTCCACTGGGAGATGCGTTTTTACAACACCTCCTGTGTTCTTGAGGATGGGTAATTAACTTTTCCTCGCCAGAAAAAAAGGGGGAGGGGCCTTGTTTTCCTCTCCTCCCATCCTAAACCATCTAAATAACTCATACTGTTGCTAAGGGTTCAGGTGCCTCTAAGAGTTAACAGTACATTAAGGTCCCCCCAAACCACAAGAAACCTAACCCACACTCCTTAACATTTAAGCCCTTTCTGTCTGTATATGCCTATGGGCATTCATTTTTTTAAAAAGGGAGAATACATGCTTTTTATAACGTGATTGTTTCAGATATTATGGATGTATTTCTTTATCAATAATCAATAAACACGTAACCGCTCGTCCTCAGTCATTCTCTCAAAAGTTATGCCTTTTGAGATGGGAACCAGGCTTGAAAGACAGGCTCCTTGCATTTAAACATAGTAAGCACCAGAGAACCTATTTTCCCACTGGCTTTGCGCTTCAAAAAGGGTAAACGCCTCCTTTGAGCAAATCAAAACCCTCAATGTTTTCAAGCTTATATCCTCTGAGAAGGTCAGCCAGAGTTCACTCCCGTAAAGTATTACCACATTACAACTAAACAAAACGCTGAAAAAAAGATCTCCAGTGCTTCCAGCAGCCGTGTTTTCCTCTCATTCCTGTAAGAACAACGGACAATCTACAAAATGGTAGCCAAGGCATTGCAGAAAAATGACCAGATTTTGCTCCCCTTCCTTCTCCACTGGCGTAAGCCATGGGAGTCTCAAGCTCTTTAATGAATGGACAAAACAGATGCGCTCTTGACAGCTGTCAGGATGTCGGGGAAGAGGAGGTGGGCCTGCTACGGTCAGTATGTTCACCACCGAAGCGATGCTCCTGGCGGTTCATTCTCACTAGATGACGCACCCGGTGGGAGGGGCCCCGGGTCCCGCATTCCAGGTGGTAAACGGGGCTGCGAGCCTGCAGTTCACCCCGACTCCAGCGGCAAACCCCACGAAGCAGAACTGTTAAGTGGGTGAAGGCAGGAAGGAACCAGAACCTCATGAATATAACAAGGAAACACACATAATTAGAATAAAAAAGATTACTTGGAAGGAATTTTAAATCCATGACAAAATTTGTAAAGAAAACTCTTCAATATGTTTCCTTCGTTCTAATAGAAAAGTGTTTTGAAAGTAAAACTTTAAAAAAAATCAAAGAGAAGAAAATCTAAATCAGAGTATAGGTCAGTAAATGTCTTTGGAGATTAAGTTTAAGTGTGCACGCCCATTGGCTCTACCCAGTCTAACAGATATGGATCTGTATACACATGCAAGATGCGCAGCACACAATAATTGATCATAGCAACAACCTTAAACATCTATCAGTAGATGGAAGAATGAAATGATGCGATATCCATATCATAGAAAGCAATGAAAGGAATGACGTAAATCTAGACACAGTGATGTGGGTAGCTGTCCCCAGTGAAAGTGGAAAAAAGCAAGTTGCTGAGACTGTTTGTTGCTTTATAATTTCTTTAAGTTAAAACAAAAATAACTAACAAGAAGGGAGGTGGGGGGAAAGTGCTTGCTCCTATGTTTGTAGAAGCATTTAAAAAAGTCAGGAATGAGCCCTGGCCAGTTTGCCTCAGTGGATAGAGCGTCGGCCTGAGGACCAAAGGGTCCTGGGTTTGATTCAAATCAAGGAAGGACACATACCTCGGTTGCAGGCTCCTCCCGGGCCAGGTCCCTGGTCGGGCGCATGCAGGAGGCAACCAATCGATGTGTTTCTCTCAAATCAATATTTCTCTCTGTCTTTCCCTCTCCCTTCCACTCTCTCTAAAAATCAATGGAAAAATATCCTCAGGTGAGGGTTAACAATAAATAAATAAATTTTAAAAATTTGTTTAAAAAGTCAGGAATCATGTCTCAAATCTTTAACAATGGCTACCTCTGTGGAATTGTTTGGTTTTATCCTTTGGAGGGGGATTGAGGAAGAATCATGGTGTATGTTTTATTCACTTTATCGTTATAAAAGTGAAACATACATTGGGCCCTAAAGTCCATTGACTGTTACGCTATAAGCATGTCCAATGTATATTTAAATTCCTAGAAACAGGCAGGAACCAAAGTGGAGGCTAAATGTGGGAACCGATGACTCCATCAGCAATCCATAGAATACGAATTTTAGCCCTAATTTTTGTGAGCAATCCGGCCTGAACTCTTTAATCCCTCCCAGCCTCTCCCCACAGCAGTACTTTCCAACAAGCCAGCTTGCAGAAGCCGTGTCTCAGGATGAAAGCATCTACACGGGCGAGCCCCCTCCGAGATGCAGAAAGAAAACCGTATAGCAACACCCATGTTCAAATACTTTCAAAGGTTTTCTTTAAGATGCTGTAACATTATTGGAAATCCTGTGATGTGTGATATAATAATGTGGGTATATTGTTTTATAACATTCTCAGCGCTTAGAGGTATATAATGCTGGATCTACAGATGACATATCCTGTACACTTTAAAATGCTCAAATAAAATATAAAAATTAACATGAGACAAAATAAGCTTGGTACAGTGTTGATGACAGCGGAAGCTGGGGGATGGGTACATGGATGTTTGTTATAGTATCCTCTGCTCTTGAGGATGGTTTGAAATTTTCCAGAATTGAAAGAAAAACAATATGTTTTCTTTAGAGGAGCTTCTTGCAGTTTAACCTTGGGGTGCAGTCAATAAAATATGTAAAGTCCAGAAAGCTTCAGAACAGTCAACAGGATTTTTAATTGTTTTGTGTTTTAAATAGTAAAATGTTTCATCCCTTTATCATGATCTAATTTCTAATTAACTCAAGATCTATAGAAAGTGGTGCTACGGCAATCCTTATATAGAAGGAAGACATAATTTATATTCCATGAATTTAAATAAGTTTTAAGGCAACCCACAAAAGAAAACTATGAGATCTTTTAACTTGCAAGGCTTTTCAGAGACGGAATATGAACTGCGTATCCAGCTTCCGAGGAACTGTCAGCACGTTGAGCCGAGAGCTCTCTCTGGCCACCTGAAGCCGAGAAGAGAGTGTCCCCCCCCCCCCCCCATCCTGGTCGGGAGTGACGCTAGTGACCTGTAAACAGAAGCAGCCCTGGTCTCTGAGAAGCTGACCTTTCTGCCCCCAATTTTCCTCCTGGAAGGGATGACAGACCCTCCTGTAAGTGTGACAGCTTCCCCCCCTCAACTCTTCACACCCCGAAGCCTCTGATCTTTAAATAAAACCTCTGCTTGCTACTTCTTTCCACTCAGATATTCCACAAATCAAAACCAGCAAGCAAACATCATCTGACTGGTGACACTGCTTCTACCAGGATGGCGATAGTTTCAAGGACCCAGAAAGGGCGGGGAGGGGCATCTCATCACCATCATCCAGAGTCAGGACGGCTGCCAGCCCCGTACAATGAGAACATAGCATCCAGCCAGGCCGGTGTGGCTCGATGGTTGAGCACCGAACTATGAACCAGGAGGTTGAGGTTCAATTCCTGGTCAGGGAACATGCCTGGGGTTGCCGGCTCGATCCCCCGTGGGGGGCTTGCAGGAGGCAACTGATCAATGATTCTCTCTCATCATTGATATTTCTATCTCTCCCTCCCTTTCCCTTTCTCTCTGAAATCAATAAAGATATATTTTTAAAAAAAGAAGAAAGAAAGCAAGCGCAGGGTCCAGCTGTCTGGACTCTCCATACGCCAGCATTTTATCTTACAGGTCTTCATTTCTCAGATCTGACTTGGAGTCCACAGTGTTGTTCAACTGGACAACATCCCCCTACCAACTGCCAGAGGTAAAAAATACTCGCCAAGGAGCAACATGTAACCAAGTTCCTACTTGATTGGCTTAGACTGTTTTCATTGTGCACCATGGATTTAGTTAAATCCTAGTGGAAAATATTCTAATGTGCAGAATGCGAAGATTAATCTGATTTTGCCTTCGAAATTGCAATGCACTATATAAGGGAAGTTTCTGGAATAGTATCTGAACAGCCCATGAGCCTATGGGTGCATAAATGCCACTTGGTGAAGGGTATAAAAACCACATAGACAGTCTCTGGTCACTGCCTACAAATCCCTGATTGCCCGTAGTTTTCAGTAGAATTTGTGAAAATTACTTACGGTAGTTAAGTAACTGCCTTACTTAACTCAGACTCATTCTTCCAGACAGACATGAGAGAAAGAATGAATGCTAAGAGAGCCACTGAAAATCACTATTTGCTTTTAGGGTGCAAAATTAATTTTCATTTTAATTGAACAGTATTCAAATTGTTGAGTGTTTTAGAGAATAATATCTCATTTTGATTACTTAAATCCCAAAGGACACTGCCCACTTCAGGTGAACTCATTTTATTAAAAATGTTGGGGGGGTGCGGGTGGCGAGACGGTTTCGCTCAGCGAATAGAGTGTCGGCCTGTGGACCAAAGGGTCCCAGGTTCGATTCCAGTCAAGGGGCACATACCTTGGTTGCAGGCTCCTCCCCAGCCTGGGCCTTGGTCAGGGCTCGTGCAGGAGGCAACCAGTTAATGTGTTTCTCTCATATCGATGTTTCTCTCTATCTTTCCCTCTCTCTTCCACTCTCCCTAAAAATCAATGGAAAAATATCCTTGGATGAGGATTAACAACAACAACAACAAAAGAATGTTGGGGGGGGGGGCAGGTAGAGGGTGGAGGTGGCAGAGGGTATATGGGAGGAAAAGGGGCAAGAATTTTTTAAAAAGAAATAAAACAATTCATTGGCCTGTAAAGAAAACAAGGAAGACATAAGGAAATGCGTAATGCTAAGAATTATCAATGTCAGGATTCAGGTTTAAAACTTGGAAAATTCTTCGACATCTTCAGCAGAGATTAAATCAACACGGAAAAAAGGAAAATGCTGTAGGATGAGGTAAAAAGAAAGATGGACAGAGATAGATGGATCAGAAACAAAAAAGAATGTTATCTATAAATTAGGTCTCTAAATATCAAAGATCAGCTTTTTCCCAAACTAGTAGCCAAGCATAATGGTAATATACCAGGTATACCAATGCCATTATACCAGGAATTATCTCAGAAGTGTTCTGTGCTCAAATTGGCTTGGGAACTCTGATCTAGAAAAGATAAGCAGATTTATTTGACTTTGGAAACTCTTTATTATGCATTTTTTTCTAAAATGACTTGCAGAACCCTTTGTGAGCCACAGCTATTAACATCCCTCCTAACTAAAGACACCAGGGTAAATACAGTATGTTTTAACACACAACATTTCAGTCAAATACTGCCCTACTCTGAAAAGTTATAGTTGTTTTAAAAAGTATTAAAACTCCTGGATTCTCTGGGAAAGTATGCAAAAGAAAACAAAGAGCTCTAAATCTGGGGAGGTGAGAGAGCAACCGTGCTGATTTCAGGCAAAGGGAATTTCTAAGATCTCTGCTTGAGATTAAGGAAATAAAAAGCACCACCTACCGCCGACAGCCATTCACTGTGTGAAGACGGTCTACCAGAAGTCCGGTATGTGAAATGCCTACCTGGGAATGTTTGGAGCCCCCACACCATGGATGTCTGATTGTGCTTAGGACAGAGAGATGCTCCATGAATACAACTGAAGACACCTGTGCATCCTAGGCCAAGCCTCTGACACTACCAGCATCTTCTTCTCGGTGGGCACTGCACACAGGGATTGCAGGACTTGAGGCATCCTTGTTCCCCACCCCAAATGTGCCACCTAACACTCCTGGTTAAGAATCACTACTCACCTTCAGAGAACCAAAAAAGAGCTCTAAAGGTTGAACTGAACTTGAAGAATTATATTCTTTTTTCTTCCCCAACTTGCTTTAAACCAAGTAAATGCATTCCTGGCCCTAGCTGGTTTGGCTCAGTGGATAGAGCATTGGCCCACGGACTGAAGAGTCCCAGGTTCGATTTCCGTCAAGGGCACGTACGTTGATTGCAGATTCCCTGGCGCTGATCAGGTTGTGTGCAGGAGGCAACCTGCCGATGTGTCTCTCTCACATCGATGTTTCTCTCTGTCTCTCGCTCTTCCTTCCACTCTCTCTAAAAATCAGTGGAAAAATATCCCGGGTGAGGATTAACACGGAAGGGAGGGAGAGAGGGAGGGAAGGAGGAAGGAAATGCATTCCTAGTTACAGTACCGTTGTGTTGGATCAATGACATAAACCATCTAACAGATCCAGTGAACCATGGTTCAGATGGCTTTTGTGATAAGGACAGGGAACAAGTCCCACTCTCACTTTACTTCCACTCTTCTTAAACTTCAAAACAATGCTAACGTTCCATGTTTAATAGAAAACTAAGCACCTAATACCTATTGGTTACTTATTTGACACTGGGCCCCAGTGGGTGGGGCCTACACCCTATCGAGATCGTGTCCACCCATCTTGTCAAGTTAGCTTATATTCTAAAGCGTATATTCTAGTGTTATGATACATAGCGTGAATGTCTAAGACAAGCTATTTCTGCCCCCTTCTGAGTCGTACCTACAAGATGTACAGGGCAAAGCGACCGCCTCCACAGACCCCAAATGCAAACTATTCCTGGGAAGACAACCATGAAAACGAGTTGCCTAAAAGCACAAGACTGTGTCCTGAGACATTTCTGACAACTCGCACACCACGTTCCTTCGGAGCCCCTGTACCAGCAAGTTCACAGTCCCATTTGTGGTAGATGTAGAGGTCACGATCCTAATTCCCACTCAACCCCTACACACCATGTCCCCTTCGAGTCGTTCCTCTCTCGTGGAGTGGCTGCTGCTCTCAAAGGGATGTGCATTTGGTGTGAAATACAGCACGTCCTGGCTGAGGAATTTAATAATATGAAATGGTATGAAACCACTGCATGCCACAGAAAGCCTGAATAGTTCCTTAGCCCGGCAGATAAATAATTTTGACAAAATTGGAAAAGCAGCGTCATCTCAAGTAAACTTTAGATTTTAAGGCGCAAAAGTTTTTAGATGCTAGTATTATTTCTTCTAATCAAAGGCGTGTCCCCAAGACACGATATGAGAAACCTCACCATGGAGGGAGTCAGAAATGAGCGCCCAAACTCGGCACAACGGACTCCAATATCCCAAACCAGGCGCACGTCTGGGTTTGAGTGAGGACCTGGGGGCAGAGGCCCATCCCTTCCTTACAGGGCAGAAGGGAGACCCAGGAAGGAGGGAGGGTCTTTTAATAAGAAGCTCTTCTCCCATCCTTGACAAGTTTGTTTATTTGCTCATTTGTTAGTTGGGTTGTTGGCTGGTTGGTTAGCTTTTGTTTGTTAGTCGTCTGGTAAATTGGTTGGGTCAGCATCCCAAGGCAGCACGCATCACACCACCTGCTGCAGGTTCTACACCCTGGTGACGCCTGCAATATGGGGCGATGGGAACAGAAGTTTACTCCAAATATCACCCAGCACGGGTATTATTTAGGAGGGTCACTGAGATCACTGTCGACATTAAATAACATCCACTACCAGTGTGCACATTTAGTGGCTGTACTGCCTTTGACCCACACTGCTTAGAATGACTGCTGATTGGAAAAAAAAATCCAGTTAGAATTTATCCATCCCCCCCGCTGCTCCTTCCATTCGAAGTCTGTGCTCCATTCGATGGGAAAGAAAATGAACAAGCACCATCCATCGATCGTCTTCTTTGCAATAGAATGACCTTAATTTGCAAAGATGGCCCATCTAAGATAATGTGATTTACCCAAGAATAACGATTGAGATCCTATAACGTTCTACTCCAAACATGTCTAGCACCATCTCTGAAACACTTAAGAAACAGAAGAGAAAAGCAGCAAATTGCTGGTCCACAAAGAGCCGTGCTCTGTTTGCTAAACAGCATCCACGGCTTCCCAGGCTGAATTCGAAGCTGCTTCTCAATTGATTAAGTGTCGGCCTCACATCTGCTGCGTCCTGAGGTCGCTAAGGCAGGGGTTCCTTCCGCTGCCAGAACCTCTCCCACCCGCCCACCGGGGGCTGCTGGGCTGGAAGGTCCCGGCCAGGAAGGGGAGGGGCGGTGAGAGCTATACTGAGCCATCCCCAGGGACTTCCAGACATGCCTCCTTCTCTGTGGAAAAGCAAAACCAAACAAACAAAAACTACAGGAACTTTCCTCCACACCAGGGCAGGGATTGCTTAAGGGAGTCACGAAGCATCCAGCTCTGATCATGGACTCGCAGATGCCATTTTGGAGAGTCCATGTAGGGTCTGTAGACGGTTAATAGCAGAATTCAAATGATAAACTGAAATGGGTTTCTCTGACGTGTGCGCTTAGCTCAGCACTGCCTGGAATGCAAACGGCCTGCCATGTGCCAAACCTAAGTGACGCGAGCGCCGTCCCGCTGCTCCCTGGGCACAGGCAGGGTTGACCCCGGGTCCGAGTAAACAAGGATTCTGTCCAGGCCCACGGACTCACAAGGGGCAGGTCGCGGCAGGACCCTCCCCTGCCTGGTAAAAGGCTACGGTGCTTCTGTGGGCCCAGCAGAGCATCGTGGGACAAAGGGAAAGTGTGCTTTACAACTACACAGACGGGAGGGAACCCCAGCTCAGCCCCGAGACAGGTGAGCTCATTTCTCAGGCTCGGAGCCTCGCTTTGCTCCCCTATGAAATGGGGATAATACTGTGCAGAGTTGGCGTTGTGGCCACACCCCACCCCAGTTCAATCAGAACCTCTGGGTAGGGGACCCGGGTCTTACTCATGTCTAACGCTCCCCGGGAGATTCCAGGGCAGCCACTGTCCCACCCGCAGGAGTGGGGACACTCACTGGGTTTGGTGATTTGTAAAAACTGGAAATCGACCCTCAAAAAACAATGCTGGTGAGGTACCAGGAGGTACGTTTCCATGCGCGGGGAGGCAGTTTCTATGCAGGTAGGTTTCCAGGCAGGGCCTCGCAGTAAGACCTTATAAGGAAGGAGGGGAGGTAACTTGCTGGGGAGGGGGGGATGTAAAAAAGCACAAGAGAAAGTGGTGAAGATTGGGGGTCCCCACTGTGGGGCAGAGGAGAGGACGGCAGCATTTGATAAAATGACAGTGGGGTCCCAGCTGAACTTGGAGGTCTCGGTGCTGGGATCAACCCGCTTGGCCTGCATCTTCCTTCCTCTGGGGGCACTCAGCAGGGTGGATGTAGCCGTGGAGACGGGATGCAAGGCGTGGGGGAGGTCAGCAGTGAGCACTGCTTCTCCATTCCAACCCACCCGTCCACACTGGGACTCGGCTCCTGCGACACCCGCTGATGCCACCTCGGGGGGGGATCTCCTACCCAGCCCTCCTGAGGTGCCCAGAAAAGATGGCACTTTGCCTTCTGAGACCCCGCCCAGGGCCCCTGTCACCCAAATGGCCCCGTCAGGCTACCTGAGCTCAGTGGAGAAGGAACTTCTAATACTAGTTCCTATAAGCATTAATAGCTGCTAAAATAAGTTTTTCGTTAAAAAACAGTGACTATTGTAAGATATTTAAGATTATTTCTGGACAATGAATGTATATTAAAACAAAACAGCCAGCCGGCGTGGCTCAGTGGTCGACCTATGAACCAGGAGGTCACAGTTCGATTCCTGGTCAAGGCACATGCCCAGGTTGCAGGCTCCATCCCCAGTGTGGGGCATGCAGGAGGCAGCCAATCAATGATTCCCTCTCATGATGGATGTTTCTACCTCTCTCTCCCTCTCCCTTCTCTCTGAAGTCAATAAAAATATAAAAATAAAATAAATATTTTTAAAAACAAAGCAAAACAACAACAAAACCGACCCAAACCCTAACCATGCCAGTCATCCTATTACCTAAGGAGCAAAGAATCACCATGTAGGTCACACAGTAGAAATCTTTGCAAGGTCAGCATCTCTCAGCCTTGGCTTTGAATGAGCAGGGAGTTGAGCCAATTACATCCTCGGGAGGGAAATGACATCTGGGCAGCCCCACACCTTCTCCTTACAAAATAAGCTGGGCCACAGAAAAAAGAAAAAATGGCCCAGGACATCCAGTTAAAAAAAGATCCTCCAGAAAAACACAAGCCAAAGAGGAAAGCACTTTCTGTAGGGACTTGATTATTACATGAACAGGAGTGATCTTATACAAGTGCATTTCCCATTAAAAAGGAAATCCATTAACCTAATTTGTAAATCATACGTTATCCCTGTCAAAATAGCTTTTAGAGCTCTCAGCTACGACAGAGAACATCTAGTAAAGCTATTAGTGCCTTACCTTTTAGCTTCGTCAGTGATACCGTGGACCGGAGGCGGCCTCCTTCCCAGCATCAACACCCCCAAAGCCCTGTCCTGAATCAGGAGGTAGAGGCATTAGTTGGGGAGAAACTCGCTCTGTTCTCCAAATGCAGATGTTTTTACTTCCGAGAGGGAGCGGCTTGGGGGTGAGAGGAGGGAGGGACAACCAGATGTATCCCAACTCCCCCCCTCAAATATAAATTAAATGTTTTAGGAGATCTCTGTAACCCTGAGTTTTAACTACCCACTTTCAAAGAGCACTTAATTTTAGCACCTATTCAAGTCAGTTTGAATGGTGTGCCCCTGTGTCTTTAACCGAATAAAATATATTTACCACCATCTCAGCTGGCTTCGCCACCCCAACAACTGTGGGGTCTTGATCAAGTCAACAACGGCAGCTCTGGTTCTCTTTTGATTGTTTGTTCTATAAAATTTAAGCCCAGAGCTCTAAGCTTCTTTGAATTGGATGGTATTCAAGACTCTCAGGCAAGAACAGCAAGTGCCCTGGCCCGTGTGGCTCAGTTGGTTGGAGCGTCATTCTGTACACCAAAGGCTGCAGGTTTGATTCCAGCTCAGGGCACATGCCAGGGTTACAGGTTCTATCTCTGGTGGGGCGCCTAGGAGAAGTAAATGATTGATGTCTCTCTCTCTCTCTCTCTCTCACACACACACACACTCACACACACACACACACACACACACACACACACACACACACACACACATCAATGAGCATGCCCTCAGGTGAGGATTTAAAAAGAAGAGGAAGAACCGCAAGTTACTCTGCTTTGACACCTGGATACACAAAGAGTAGAAAGTGGCTTGTTTCCTCCGCAAGCGCTTCAGTAAACAGCGGGCATCCACATGCAGATGGCTGATTCCTTAACCACTTGGCAAGCAAATAAAACGAAATGAAATGACTTCCAGAAGGAAAGACTTCAACGGCTAGCAAAATAGTCTCCAATACTCCCACTGAGTGACTAGAAAAGGAAGTTTCTTTTTTAATTTTTGTTTTTATTGACTTTTAGAGAGAGAGAGAGAGAGAGAGATAGAGAGAGAGAGAGAGAGAGAGAAAGGAGAGGGAAAGAGAGAAACGCTGATTCGCTGGCTCCTGCATGCCTGCTACTGGGGGTCGAGCCCACCACCGGGCATATGCCCTGACCGGAATCGAACCAGCAACCCTTCGGTGCACGGGATGCCGTCCAGCCATCTGAGCCGCACCGGCCAGGGTGTTTTTGTTTTTGAAGAATGCAGGCCAACACCTGCTCTAACTCAGGGTGGTGGAGCAGTGTGGGCTGCTGTAGATCTTGAACTCTGTTTGAGAGCAAGCCAGGGAGAAACTATTTGGATGCAGAACATAGAGCTGGGAAGACAGGTGCCAGACTTCCCTGCTGACTTGATTTGAAATACGCACAAAATCCTTTCAACTTAATGCTATTCCCACAGCAAGCTCACCGTCTTCAGGAGTAAGGGATATACCTAAACAAGCGTCCTATCAATGACCCATTCTCAAAATCATTATCTTCATCTTTTTTTTTTTTAATTATCACCTCCAGCAGATGACCAGATTGTAGGTGTGAATGGTCACAAGGCCTCTGGTCTTTGGCGACCAAACACTAACTTACAGGAGATGATTTGCTTTAAATTCACAGAAACTGAAAAATACACAGGCTTCTTCATCACAGGCTGCACAAACGATTTCCCTTCCCCCCCAAATTCACCCAAATGGTAAACTGTAATACATTGAATATTTTTTGTTTTCTTTACACAATCTACACCAGCCCCCTTTATTGCACGAAACTGGTTTTGTTGTTGTTTTTCTGAAACAAGCATGGATTATGACTGGAGAAGTTACTGCAAAAAAGAGCTTTGTTTGAATACACATCTGTCTCAAACTTCTAAAAAACATTCTCTTTTCATCTCTTCCATAAACTCTCCACTGAGGATTGCAAGCTCTCTGGTAACCAGTAGTTTGAAAAGGACACACAGAGAAAAAAAATAAAGTTCTCTGATGTCTAAGATCACCTCCTGGCAAGGAAAAAATAGCTCAATGGCAAATGCAAAACTGTGAGTCACTGCCAAGACAGAAAAATATGATTGGGTACCCATTTCATATAATAACGGGGAAATAGTTTTAAGATTGAAAAGTTTTGCTACCAATTAGATTAGCAAACGTCCTATAAAACTGTTTCCATTTATTGCCTCTGGCGAGTAGGGGACAGCATTTTGCTTTCATATGTAAGTTTTTATGATGGAATTAGTCTTACTTGATCCCATTCATCCCCATTCTTTTGCTTCATAAATTATGGTCTTTACACACTCTGATCTTGAAGTCGCAGAATCTTGCAAGCTAGACCACTACACACTCAAGTGTCTGTATTGGCCTGCTCCAGCTGCTATAACAAACACCACAAACTGGGTGGTTTCAAGAGACATTTATTTCTCAGTTCTGGAGGATGGGAAGTTCAAGATCAACATGCCAGCCAATTTGATTTCCGATAGAGGGAACGAGCTATAGGATGGTTCAATCATCTCTCACCCCTGGACCCAGGTCTGACCACCAATTCGCAGTCAGGACCGCTATGGGCCTCTACCAGGGTTTCGTCTGGTTTTGCCCTGCCCAGCCATAGTTCACCCTCTCTCCGGTCCTAACAAGTGGGCTCATGCTCCAGCTCCCGCCCAGGATTAATGGATCAAGTCATCAGAGAGGAGGCATGGGAGGAGGGACAGAGCATGGGCAGTGGGCTGGACAATCGCATGCATGTGCGGGCGGCCCCTCAAGGTGTAGGGGCAGCCAGGAGTGGGAAGAGGACAGGCTGGAGGTTGGCGCTGCTTGCATCACCACATTCTAACACAGAGGATCTAAGGACTACGAATTCTAACCTCAGACCTGGACTGCCAGGTCATTTCAAAGGTTTAGTTGCCAAAATAGGAGGATATGACACTTCATTTAATAGTACCTAAACCTCACAGATCATTGAGAGGATTACAGGAGTTAACATTTGTAAAGGGCCTTCGACAACGCCTGGACCACAGTCAGCACTAGGTAATAAGATAACACCAGGGAATACAATCTCAATACAATCACCACTTTTGTTTTCCCAAGAGTTAGAAAAGGTTCTGGGTGTGGGCATTCTCGGCCACTGAGGTAAGACCCGTATGAATGCGCTCAAGGTTTGTTGTTCTCAATTTGAAATCCATTATAACCGTTTGCTTAAAAATTTATGCAAGGAATTTAGAAACAATGACGTGAGTTTTGATGAAGAACACTTTAAAACTCACTGTCCTAAAGCTAAGTCATGAACGAGGCACGATCTTTTAATAACTAACACCCAAAACACCACTGCACAGAGAGCGATCTCTAACCAAACGGTGTTCAAAGAGAGGGCCTTTCCAAAACCCCAAGTCCGACCAGATTTATGATTCTTCTTCGATAACAATGAACTACACTTGGCTTCTCCTTCCTTGTGAGTCTATCCACATTCATACAGTATGGGCCCCAAAATTATTTTCAACACAGAAGTTAACATGAAATTAATTCATGAGCTTTTCAAATATTATCTTAAGTGATGAAAATCTACATCTCATCACGGTAGATTTTAAATAAAATGCAAAAGATGGATAAATCCTACTATCCCTCTTCCATAGTAGTAACAGAAATGTTTCATCCTTGCTAAGAAACACACACACACACACACACACACACACACACACACACACTCCCCTATTAGCTATTCCCTAAGGATAAGACTTAACATGCCTCTATATTTCGAAGACTAATGCTTTATTTAATATTAGGAAAAACACCCCATGCCAAGTGAACCAACACAGTTGAAAAATAAATTCTTACAAAATCCACACATTACTCTAAATTTTGTTCCTATGTATATTCTTATTAGCATTTAAAATGCCTTTTTATGATTGTTCAATAATAACAAAGCTCAAGAAAACACTGGATTTCCAGCCCTGTCTAAATATAGCACACCAAAGAAAACGGTTAAATAGAGGCAATAGTCTACTTGTGGGTTTGAGTCTTCCTATTTTGTTAAGGAACCTGGTTAGTTTTTAGATCCACGAATTAACTCATTCAACACATATCTATTGAACGTCTATTATTTATTAAGCATAAATTTTTAAGGCAAAGGAATTTAACAGGTATTATTTCAAATTATTTCAATTCTAGAAAGTTCTCCCGTTGTAAACATCCCAGTGTTTAAAAACAGGATACCCAGGAGCCCTCTTTCCATTCATTTTGCATCTTAAACATTCTTTTTAAAGGAGTAAAAGTCCAGGAAGTGAGTTTTATGTGTACGGTCGTGATTATCATCTCCACCCCAGAGAGATCAATTCCAGGCTTTCTTTTAAATTAGGAGCACGCATTCTGCTTAGTAAGGCATTCCGGCCTATGTAACATTTATAACTGACAAACATTCCTGGCAGCCCCATCGGTTAATAGCCACGCTCAGGCGTTGGCTCAGCCTCTCCATCTGCCGAGATGGAGCCCGGGAGCCCCGGCCTGCAGAACCCCCCTTTAAACAGCTGCAGGGGTCATGACCCCGAGGAAAGAACGGATTCATTTTCCTCAAGATTTCCTAAGGTGCTGTGTTTGCTTTTAGGTTGGCTTTTCTTGTTAACTAAATGTCCAAGAGCAAGACCGGCTTTAAATCGCTGAAACCGAGTGTGTGCCTATGGAAACGCATGCACAAAGGATTCCACCTCAAAAGTGCCAAGAAAAACCGCAATCCTGGGATTTATCTCTAAAAGACAGGTCTCTGTTTTTCTTATTAAATAGATAAATCAATAAAGGGACAATGCTATCAAGGGGCTAGCTAAATCTTCCATAAAAGCATATGATGGTGATGAAACGCAATCGGTGACTTCCTGGGGGAAAGGGGGTATAAAAAATGTGAGTTCCTCCAAGTGGTAGGTCCCTGGGTGGCTGTGCTCCTGGAGCCACGCCCAGCCCTGCCCCTTCCCTTTGTGTGAGGCTGAGGGTGGGGGTGGGGGTGGGAGTGGGGGAGGGGGGTGGGGGGGCGCTGTCCAGGGGGAGACGCGCTGCGGAGACACATTCAGAGCTGGGAGCCCAAGCATCCTCGGACTTCCCCGAATGCTGACGAAGCTACTACCTCAGGTCCATCAGCCATCCCTTCTCAGTTCCACTCAAGCCCTGAACTGAAACAGAAACCTGCATTGAATGTCCTGGCACCTTGGAAAACGTCTTAATCACTCTTAACACGAAGCCAACCCTTGGAGATAGCATCTACATTTTCAATCCCTTCCTGGCTCCAGGGAGGAGCTTGCAACAATGGCTCGGACCACCAGAACACCATGCTCTTCACATTAACTCTGACCGGTTCAGCTTTTCACTACATTCACATTTTGTTAGCGATTAAAAGTGGTGCCCGGGAACGTGGAAGGATAAAAGGAACACGAGATTTATTGTGCTCTGCTGATCACGGCATTTCAAGCTTTCTTTAGGCTCCACATAAACTTTACGTTCAATCCTAATTTTTTTTGAATCCTAGTTTTATTTACACACAAAATCCCAGTCGGACCAATTTGTTAGCCAACCGTCCTTAGGCCAAGACAAATATGATCCGTGGTGTCATCAAGGAATAATTATGTTCAGTCTAATTTTTTTATTTACTAGCTATTGTTCCTGCAAAGATGAATGCGAAACAATTCAACAAAACCAGTCTCGATGTCTAGATAACAAGAATAGCTTTCCAAGTCAAGGCAGTATCCTGTGGGTTTAAGCTACATCAAGTCATTCAGCAAAAACCAGGATGAAAAGCAGCCCCTCTGCAGCCCTAGGCTGGAGTGAAACACACAGACGCACAACTTGGCGCAGGAAACGACATGCAGGTCCTCCCGAGGCAGATGGCAGGAAGGTAACTGCAAAATCCCACTCCTCCCAGCGACAGGCACAGCCTAAGATCTGTGTTTAGCATCCAAATGACTGAGTCAATACACAGTAGAGCAGTGGTTCTCAACCTTCTGGCCCTTTAAATACAGTTCCTCATGTTGTGACCCAACCATAAAATTATTTTCCTTGCTACTGCCTAACTGTAATGTTGCTACTGTTATGAATCGTCATGTAAATATCTGATATGCAGGATGGTCTCAGGCGACCCCTGTGAAAGGGTCGTTCGACCGCCAAAGGGGTCGCGACCCACAGGTTGAGAACCGCTGCAGTTGAGTATCGTGATTTAAAAAAACACCATAAGGACTCATTCAAACGTCTTCTACAACAAAAGGTGAGTTTTAGAAACGTGATGTCTCCTAGAACGGGGTTTCTCGGGAAGGGCTCAGTCAAGCTGTTCTGTTTATCACCTTCTCGGAGGGTAAATTCATTTTTAAAAATTCTGTTCTGCAGATTGCTGGGTTGGCTGTTGTCATCATTTTTATATGTATTTTTTTTAATTGATTTCAGAGAGGAAGGGAGAGGGAGAGAGAGAGAGAAACGGCTCAATTCCCAATCAGGGCACATGCCCGGTTGCGGGCTGGATTCCCAACGTAGGAGGCAGCCAATCAATGATTCTCTCTCATTACTGATGTTTCTACCTCTCTCACCCTTCCCCTTCCTCTCTGAAATCAATAAGAATATATATTTTTATTAAAAAAGACATTAAGATCTGCTATTGCAGTGAACCACTTCCCTGCCCTCCCCCAGCCCTCCCGTTCCTCCACATCACCGCTCACACCTGGGGACCCTCAGGGTAACCGTCTTGATCCCGCCGCTCTTTTAACCAGTCTAACAATAATTACTTAGCCATCCCGTTATTTTATTAAATGTCCCTACCAAGGGGAGTCTTTGAATTGGCATAGAGGTTTCTTTCCATGAAATAGATTTTGAAATAAAAATTGGAAGTATGTTCATAACCTTATTATTGGGGGGGGGGGGGCAGAATTTGACTTTAAGGGAAAAGCAAGGGTACAAAGGAAAAAGTCTTCTACACAGAATGCCAGATGTAGAAATGTAGACAGAATGATGGATGAGAACCATCTTGCAACCTTCGGGGTGAGTCAGGTGAGGAACATCAATAGCTCCTGAAACAGTGGCAACAGAATAGTGGGCATCCAATGACCATATCACTCCGGGGGAAATCATACCTTCCTCATGGAAGGATCTGGTGGGAGCCCTGATCAAATCACCGAGCCCCACGTTCCCTACGTGGGGGGACGAGGCTCCTGCTGTGATGTAAGAGGGAGGTGTATTCTGGCTAAGAATGTGCAGCCTGAAGCTAAGCATAGAAAAGCCAATCTGACAAATTCACTATGCAACAAACTGGGCTCTTCGTAGATAATAAATCCCATGAAAAACAAGAAGGCAGGAAAAGGACTCTAGTTTAAGAGACTTTAAAAAGAAACATAACAACGCAATTTGGGAACCCTGATTAGATTCTGAACCCAATTTTTTAAAATGCTGGTATAACATGTTTTTACGGAATAACAGGGGAAGTTTGAATATGGAGTCTATATTATTCAGTGCCATGAAATTAATCTTAAATTTCTTACGCATGGTAACGGTACTGTGGTTAAGCAGAAGAATGTAGGAATTTATTCTTGGGAGACAGTGCTATAGGAGTAAAGTATTTCGATGTCTAAAAGTTTCAACAACAAAAAGTTACAAATGTGAGAAGGAAAGCAAACCTGGCAAAAGGTTGATCGCTGGTGAATCTCCTAGAAGAAACGGCCTCTGGTAAGAAACACTTAACCAACAGAAATTCTCACCGCTATCGCTGCTCCCCACCGTGGAAACGAACCATTTTTCAGAAGGCAGGAAGGCACGTGCTTGAATAGCCAAGTGCACAATGCATGATGGTCACGTGGACTCATCCCGAGTCTGTCGCACACACATCGATTACAGAAGGCATCTTTATTTTTAGCTTTACTTGGTGTATAAGAAGAACACCAGACATTTAGTTCACTAAAAACCAGGGGAATCAACATCATTAGCCACCAGAGAAATGCAAATTAAAATCACAGAGAGAGACCACTTCACACCCACCATCATCCAAAAGGCAGGTAAGTGCTGGGGAGGGAGTGGAGGGACTGCACCCCTCTTACACTGCTGGTGAGAAAGTGAAATGGAGCGGCTGCTCCGGAAGGAAAACAGTCTGCCAGCTCCCCAAAAGGTTAAATACAGAGTCAACATAGAACCCAGCAATTCTACTCCTCGGTAAACACCCAAGGAAAACACATGCCCACACAAAAACTTGTACACTGATATTTGTAGCAGAATTATTCCTAATATTCAAAACATGGGAACAACCCAAACGTCCATCAACTGATTCATGGGTACATAAAATGTGAGGTATATGCATACAAGGCAACATTATCTATAATAATAAACGCATAATATGCTAATTAGACCGGACAGCCAAACGACCTTCCAGACGACCTTCCGGACGCAGCTGAGGCTGCAAGGGCTGAGGGAGCTGCCACGGCTGCGAGGGCCAAGCCCCTTGTATGAATTTCGTGCACCAGGCCTCTAGTTTGGTAATAAAAAGAAATGAAGTACTGATACAATGCAACATGGATGAGCCTTGCAAACATTACACCAAGTGAAAAAAGCCAGACCCCAAAGGCCACAGAGTATACAATTTCATTTACATGAAATGTCCAGAACAGGCAAATCTTCAGAGACAGAAAATAACTATCTCTTTGGTGTAATCAAAATCACCATCAACTCAGGAATCAAATCAATAAAAAAGACCAAGAAAGAAAGAAAAAAGAAAATTAAATAAATATGATTGTTGGGTTTGTTCTTAGTGAACCCAACCTGACTCCTTGGGATCACCAAATTTTTCCCCTCAACACATCTGTTGAGTAATCCATTCTAGGCTGGGAAGGAGATGATGGTGATGATGATGATGATGTGGTTCCTTTTGACCGAGAGAGACCGATGAGGGATGGAGGGGTAAGGAGAAAGAATGGCTTTATATACCTATGTATGTACTGTTAGATTTTTAACGAGCATTATTATTCTTGTATTTTAAACTAAGTGGTCTTTCCTCCCAGAAGGTTAATATATTCAAGTTCAGTTTCTTTGGCTATATTTTTTCAAGTTCTTTTTCCTCTGCTGTATTTTAAATGAATACAGCAGATTTATTCCAGTGGATTAAAGTTCGTTTAGCTAACTGACTGAATGGGTCATGAAATCCCCTGGTGATTATTTAAAGTTCAAAAAGCAACTAGTTCCCTTCCTAGACTTGGATTTTCAAAAAAATTTTAGAAGGGGCCAACTGAATACTTGTGACGGAAAAGTTTTAAGCACCAGAAGAGTCTAATTCAGATCAGTCAACAGTATCACCTGCCTCCAGTTGTTTAATAACGTTTTTCAATTAAGAATGTTTTGATTACTAAAACCCATTGAATTATAGATTTTAAATGGGCAAACCGTATGTTACGTGCATTATCTACTAATAAAACTGTTGCAAAAAAGAAAAGGCTGCTCTAATTTACATGTATAAATTTAATTTTGTCCCTAAAACATAAGCTTTTAGATACATTCTACTTTCCTACAGATTTAAATTCTGTCAACATCATCCAATAAGATTTTTGAAACTAAATTCAGTTTTTTAACCAGAAATATTACATACGTGTTTATATTATATTAAAATGTATCTTTTTTTTAAACGTTTTTATTGATTTTAGAGAGGAAGGGAGAGAGAGAAGAAACATCGACGTGAGAAACATTGATCGATTGGCTCCTGTACACACCCAGACCAGATATCGAACCCACACCCTGGGTCCATGCCATGACTGGGAATCGAACCAGCAACCTTTCGTTGCATGGGACAACACTCAATGAACTTAGACACACCAGCCAGGGCTAAACGTGTATCTTGAACATGCATTTGGATATCATGCTATCTTCATGTAGAATTTATGGGCAAAAGAACCACCTAAGATTTCACATTAAGTATATATACATCTTTTATAATGTTAGCAAGCAAGACTAGTAAACTGCTTTAAACACGTAACATTTAAGCGCTAATAGGCTTTTGTCCCTTGTCCTCAAGGGTCAGCAGTCCATCCAAGCCTCCTTCAGGGCCACACCCTGCTCCAGCTGTCAGCTTGGCTCACCAGACTATTGGGCCATGCTCCACCCTGATGTCTCCACTGCCGTCCTCCCTTTCATCCAACCCCTTCGGTATAGCACTAGTTTTCCTCAGAGAACAGTCTCCTCTCTACCGGCCTGAGGCTGGAACAGGGAAGAGAACAGAAAGGTATGGATCTGAGGCGGGTACCCTCAATGGGAAAGGGCAGAAGACAATGAACTAGAGGTGCCCAGGAGGAGAGGTGGATAGGTTCAGGATCCAACAGCAGGTGATATCACAGAAGCCTAGAGTCTAGGCCAGCCGTGGGCAAACTATGGCCCATTTGAAATGAATAAAACTAAAAAAAAAAAAAAAAGACCGTACCCTTTTATGTAATGATGTTTACTTTGAATTTATATTAGTTCACACAAACACTCCATCCATGCTTTTGTTCCGGCCCTCCGGTCCAGTTTAAGAACCCATTGTGGCCCTCGAGTCAAAAAGTTTGCCCACCCCTGGTCTAGGCCCTAGACCAGTGATGGCAAACCTTTTGAGCTCGGCGTGTCAGCATTTTGAAAAACCCTAACTTAACTCTGGTGCCATGTCACATATAGAAATTTTTTGATATTTGCAACCATAGTAAAACAATGATGTATATTTTTGATATTTATTTTATATATTTAAATGCCATTTAACAAAGAAAAATCAACCAAAAAAATGAGTTCGCGTGTCACCTCTGACACGCGTGTCATAGGTTCGCCATCACTGCCCTAGACAGTGGACAAGGCATCTCAGGAGAGCATGTGGAGGAAAAATGAAAGGAATTTAGTTATTTGTTAAATGACGCTTCAAAGAACAATTCTGCGTGGATACAGGCTACAAGAGGTCTGAGTTGGAGAAGGCCCAAAGCTGCTGGTTCACGAAGGAACTCTCTTTTATGGAGGAGGAGGTGGGCAAAGTGGACAGAGAAATGCTGTTCTTCAGAGAAACCTGTCCAGTACATGGATGTGTACGTGGGTCTGAAACTTGGTGAGTATGAGTGTTAAAACCCGGGCGAGGACAAAATCCCCTCAACACAATGCCTTGATCTCAGCTCGCACATCAGCTGGGAGATGACTTTAGGGAGGAAATGTGCTTAAATTCAATGAAGTTCAACAAGTGGAGTGCGATGGATGATGAGCTAGAAGTCAGGAGAGCAGAGCAAAACGGGAAGGGAGAACATGGTTACAGTATGGGCCTGGCATTCAGTGACACCAGATAAAGGAGAAGAATGAGGTCCTGGTTCTCATTTAGGTCTATGACCTGCCTCCAAACCCAAAGGGTGCTTATTAATTCATTCTCTACAGATTGCCTCCTATCATCAACAGAGACACAGGCACAGCTCACACAGCCAACACATCCATCCCATCCCTCACTCCTGTCAAGCTAATGCTTCGTGTGAGAATAAGCACCAGAAGTTACATTGAAGAGTCAAGCCCTAGCCAGTTTGGCTCAGTGGATAGAGCGTCGGCCTGCAGACTGAAAGGTCCCGGGTTCGATTCTGGTCAAGGGCACATGCCCGGGTTGCGGGCATGCAGGAGGCAGCCAGTCAACGATTCTCTCTCATCATTGATGTTTCTATCTCTCTCTCTCCCTCTCCCTTCCTCTCTGAAATCCATAAAAATATTTATTTAAAAAAGGAGTCAATAAGTGGGTATATTAAACTTTCTGTGTATATATATATGTGCTAATTTTTAAAATAAACACTTTTAGTAAATATATATTATGAAGGAGGAATCAGTACCTTATGCCTACATTAACTTACTTCTGCTTATATGGCCTAAAGCAATCTTAAAAGACAAGCCCTACACTGATTTTTAGGTTTTTACAAAGAAGCAACTTTCTTAAAAATTTCGCTGAGTTACAGTCCCAGAATACAGTTATTGGCTTTGATCAGGCTCAGGAAAAAAAAAAAAAAAATACATCAGTGTCTCTCTCAGCTTCTTATCCGAAGCCGAAATAAGCCAGCTGGTCAGCTCATAGCAAAGGAATCATAAGCTTTGGGGATTTTTCCTTCTTCATGACCATAAAAAGCAACAAACGGGTGACATTTCCTTTTACTCTTATTTGCCAGAGGAAGAATTTGCAACTCCATTCAAGAAGGCGCTGCTTTGACCTTCCCCCCCCATCTTCGTTCAAGTTCACATACAGTTACAATACCTCCAGTCTTCACTGCAGGAGCTGGAAACGGTTTGGGGAGCACAGTAATTTACAGCATTTAACTCCACAGTAGTCTAATTGTCTCTGGCCCCAGAAAGTACGGTGAAGGGAAAGTTTGAAGGCATAATGTGGCATGTACTGGGATGTTTAGCCCTAAGAGCACTTAATTAAGTACCATAGAAATTAGTCTATAAACAGTTATTAGACTTATTGCAGACTGAAAACACAAAGTAAACCTGATGCAATTATCTGGATTATTGAACAACGAAACACATTCAAAGTGTACTCTATCCCCCAAATTTTAATGACCCTTAACTGTTGCCTCAATTCTCTGCTTCTTTCTCTCACCCCTCCTCAAATGTTGATGTAACTGAAAGATATAAAATCATTTTAAAGGCTTTGAAAAGTCCTGCAGTTAAAATTTTCCTAGACTATTTTTTACTCAGTGTCTTTGCTAATAGAATGAGGCTCACTTTAAAAAATATATATTATTATTTTTTTATTCCTCTCAAGTATCTCATTCTTCAAAAATTCACCATGAATTCCATTCC